>NC_133729.1:8115757-8713257 GCF_048934315.1 Petromyzon marinus
GAATGAGCGAGCGAATGAAACAAGTGAGCGGGTCCATGAGTTGAGGAGCAACTTAGCGAGCGAGTAGTACAGCGAGTGAATGAGCGAGCGAACGAGCGAGTGAGCGGGTCCATGTGTTGAGGAGCGGGCGAGCGGGCGGGCGGGCGAGCGACGGTGCGATCTCCCGACTCCACCTTTGTCGACGGGGACGACTTGGCCCACGACCCACGCGCGCTCGCCCGCCTCGCGCAGCGCGTCCACCACCCCCGGCGCCGCCGCCGAGTGGCACACGAGGGCGGCGCCCACGCCCAGGTTGAAGGTGCGCGCCATCTCCTGCTCGGGCACGTGCCCCGCGCGCCACAGCCAGCCGAACACCGGCGCCACCTCCCACAGCGACGCGTCTGTGCCGGGGGTCGGGAAGTGCGGCGCAGCAGCAGCAACAGCGGCAGCAGCGAGAGCACGGTTCATGAAGCCCGTGACAGCGAGTGTACGCGTGTGAGTGAGTGAGCGTGTGAGTGTGTGAGTGAGTGAGTGAGCGTGTGAGTGAGTGAGCATGTGAGTGATTGTGCGTGTGAGTGAGTGAGTGAGTGTGTGAGTGAGTGAGCGTGTGAGTGAGTGAGTGAATGTGTGAGTGAGCGAGTGAGCGTGTGAGCGTGTGAGCGAGTGAGTAAGTGAGCGTGTCAGTGAGCGAGTAAGTGTGTGAGTGAGCGTGTGAGTGAGTGAGTGAGCGAACGAGCGAGTGAGTGAGTGAGTGAGCGAGTAAGTGAGTGAGTGAGCGAGCGAGCGAGTGAGTGAGCGCGTGAGTGAGCGAGTGAGTGAGTGAGTGAGTGGGCGAGCGTGAGACCGAGTGTGGCCCCCAGGCCGGGCGGCAGGCCCCGCGTGACGTTCCCAGGTAGGCCCCCGCCCGTGATGTGGCTCACGGAGTGCACGGCGTCGCCACGCAGCACGGGGAGCAGCGCGCGCACGTAGATACGCGTGGGCACCAGCAGCGCCTCTCCTGCACGCGCACACACACACACACACACAAAGGTCCCCCGCGTAGCCTTCAGTAGGTCGGTGGGGCAAGTGCCGTGAGCGAGTTGCAGCACCAATGAAGGCCGGCACGGCGCACGAGGGGGTGGTGGGGGTTGGCCAGCACAGCCCCGGGTACTCATTTGAGGCCGAGTCGACCTAGGGGAGGCTCGAGGACTGGTTGTGATCATCGCCACTGGTGTGTGTCTCTCCGCGTCTCCCCGCGTGCCCCCCGCCCCGGCTCACCCAGGGTGGTGCCGTCGGCGCAGAACGGCGCCGGCTCCCCGTAGGCGGCGCCGGCGCGCTCCACCACGCGGCGCGCCAGGCTGAAGCCGTTGCTGTGCAGGCCCGAGGAGGCGACGGCCACCACGGCGTCGCCCGCCCGCACCGCGCCCAGCCGCGGCAGGCACCGCGCCCGCTCCACCGCGCCCACCGCGAAGCCAGCCAGGTCGTGGGCGCCGGGCGGGTACGCGCCGGGCATCTCCGCCGTCTCGCCGCCTGCGGGGGGCGGGTGGGAAGGGCACGCGGGCGCACGGGGACACGGATAAGAGGGCGCGTGGGCACGTGGATGTACCAATCACTCATTCACGCAGCCACCCTCTCACCCAGAAACCCACCCAGCCACTCACCCACCCAGCCACTCACCCACCCAGCCACCCACCCAGCCACCCTCCCAGCCACCCTCCCAGCCACCCACCCACCCAGCCACTCACCCAGCCACTCACCCACTCACCCAGCCACTCACCCAGCCACTCACCCAGCCACCTACCCAGTCACCAAGCCACGCACCCAACCACCCAGCCACCCACCCAACCGCCCAGCCACCCAACCACCCAGCCACCCACCCAACCGCCCAGCCACCCACCCAGCCACGCACCCAGCCACCCAACCACCCAGCCACCCACTCAACCGCCCAGCCACCCAACCACCCAGCCACCCACCCAACCGCCCAGCCACCCACCCAGCCACGCACCCAGCCACCCAGCCACCCACCCAACCGCCCAGCCACCCAACCGCCCAGCCACCCAACCACCCAGCCACCCACCCAACCGCCCAGCCACCCACCCAGCCACCCAGCCAGCCAGCCACTCACCCATTCAGCCAGTTACCCACCCAGCTCCTCACCCAGCTACTCACCCACCCCACTCAGCCATCCAGCCACCCACCCACCCACCGGCCGACCCGCCGACCCACTCACCGGCGAGCGAGCAGTTTGCGAGCGAGCAGGCGCGCGCGATGCCGCCGATGATGCGGCGTGCGCTGGGCGGGTGGAGGCGCCCGCAGGAGAGGTAGTCGAGGAAGAAGAGCGGCTCGGCGCCGTGGCACAGCACGTCGTTCACACACATGGCCACCAGGTCCTGGCCCACACCCTCCAGGCGCCCACACTCCTCCGCCACCTGGGGGAGGGGGGGCCGGGAGAAGTGGGGTAAGGGGGAGAACGGTGAGAGTTGAGTTCATGGTGGGGGGGAGGGAGGAGGGCGGGGCAGGGGAGGTGGGGAGGGAGGGGCAGGGGAGGGAGGGGGGAGGGGAGGGAGGGGGCAGTGGAGGTAGGGAGGGAGGTAGGGAGGAGCAGGGGAGGGAGGGGGGAGGGGCAGGGGAGGGAGGGGGGAGGGGCAGGGGAGGGAGATAGGGAGGGGCAGGGGAGGGAGATAGGGAGGGGCAGGGGAGGGAGGGGCAGGGGAGGGAGGGGGGGGCAGGGGAGGGAGGGGGGGGCAGGGGAGGGAGGGGGGGGCAGGGGAGGGAGGGGGGGGCAGGGGAGGGAGGGGGGGGCAGGGTTGGTGGGGGAGGGGCAGCACCTTGAGCTTGGTGCCCACTCCGTCGGTGCCGGACACCAGGATGGGGTCGGTGAATCCGGCCGCCTTGAGGTCAAAGAATGCCCCGAACCCCCCCAGCTCGCTCCCACAGCCTGCTCGCCCACGCACACAGACGCAGGTGCCCCAGGTAGCCCACGCAGGTCGGCGCGGCAAGTGATGGGGGTGGGTGGCCAACGCCCCGCCCGGCCGCCTTTGTCTCCCCTGGTGGCGATGTTTACTACGCACCGCACCGGGAACTCATTTGAGGCCGAGTCGACCCAGGGGGAGGCCCAGGATCGATTCAGATACTCGTCACTGGTGGCGTTGGCCGTGAGCGGGAAGCAAACTCAGGTCGCCGGGTTCGTAGCGCAGCACGCTAACCGCCGCACTACCGCTCCCCACACACACTCACCCTGACTCACCCCGACTCACCCCGACTCACCCCAACTCACCTTGACTCACCAAGACTCATCCACTCACCATGACTCACCCACTCACCCCGACTCACCCCGACTCACCCCGACTCACCATGACTCACCATGACTCACCCACTCACCCTGACTCACCCCGACTCACCTTGACTCACCATGACTCATCCACTCACCATGACTCACCCCGACTCACCCCGACTCACCCCGACTCACCCCGACTCACCATGACTCACCATGACTCATCCACTCACCATGACTCACCCACTCACCATGACTCACCCACTCACCCTGACTCACCCCGACTCACCTTGACTCACCATGACTCATCCACTCACCATGACTCACCCCGACTCACCCCGACTCACCCCGACTCACCCCGACTCACCTTGACTCACCATGACTCATCCACTCACCATGACTCACCCACTCACCCCGACTCACCCCGGCTCACGATGACTCACCATGACTCACAATGACTCACAATGACTCACCCACTCACCATGACTCACCCACTCACCCCGACTCACCCCGACTCACGATGACTCACCATGACTCACAATGACTCACCCACTCACCATGACTCACCCACTCACCCCGACTCACCCCGACTCACCCCGACTCACCCCGACTCACCATGACTCACCCACTCACCATGACTCACCCACTCACCATGACTCACCTTGACTCACAATGACTCACCCACTCACCATGACTCACCCACTCACCATGACTCACCCACTCACCCCGACTCACCCCGACTCACCCCGACTCACCCCGACTCACCATGACTCACCCACTCACCATGACTCACCCACTCACCATGACTCACCATGACTCACAATGACTCACCCACTCACCATGACTCACCCACTCACCATGACTCACCATGACTCACCCCGACTCACCCTCTCACCCCGACTCACCTGGCCTCGCCGTGGCTGCTGCGAGGGGTTTGATGGAGGTCACCAGCGCGTCTGCTGCATCGATGTCCACGCCGCTGCCGGCGTACGTCAGTGGCCTGGGGCGGGGGATGGGGGATGGGAGGGGTGCAGAGGACATCATCGTCACCACTACCATCACCACCATCGTCACCACCATCATCATCATCACCACTACCATCACCACCATCGTCACCACCATCATCATCATCATCATCACTGCCATCGTCACCACTACCATCACCATCATTATCACCACTACCATCGTCACCACCACCATCATCATCACTACCATCACCAGCATCATCACCACTACCATCACCATCATTATCACCACTACCATCACCACCATCATCACCACTACCATCACCACCATCGTCACCACCACCATCATCATCATCACTACCATCACCACCACCATCACCACTACCATCACCACCATCATCATTACTACCATCACCACCATCATCACCACCATCACCATCATCATCACCATCATCACCACCATCATCATCACTACCATCACCACCACCATCACCACTACCACCACCATCACTACCACCACCATAACCACCACCACTACCACAACCACCACAACCACCACAACCGTCTTTTATTCCCCCCAAGCCCTTACAACAACGACCTTGCTCAGTGCCCACACTTACACATCGCTGCTGTCATAACGGTGCTGCTTGTTGCTGGCCGCTTGGCGTTTTGGGCCTTTCGGACGGTGCCCGGGCGCCATGTTGACTACCTCGCCTGGTCTACAGGAGGTCGTGGGTTCCATCCCGACCCTGACGCCTACTGCTGTATATTTAGAGTTTGCGTGTCTCTCTCATCATCATCACGGTGGCTGGGAGATGTTGACTACCTCGCCTGGTCTACAGGAGGTCGTGGGTTCCATCCCGACCTTGACACTACCTGCTGTATATTTAGAGTTTGCGTGTCTCTCTCTCATCATCATCACGGTGGCTAGGAGATGTTGAAACCTCGCCTGGTATACAGGAGGTCGTGGGTTCTATCCCGACCTTGACACTACCTGCTGTATATTTAGAATCTGCGTGTCTCTCTCTCATCATCATCACGGTGGCTAGGAGATGGTAAAACCTCGCCTGGTGTACAGGAGGTCGTGGGTTCCATCCCGACCCTGACACTACCTGCTGTATATTTGGAGTTTGCGTGTCTCTCTCTCTCATCATCATCACGGTGGCTGGGAGATGTTAACTACCTCGCCTGGTATACAGGAGGTCGTGGGTTCCATCCCGACCCTGACACTACCTGCTGTATATTTAGAGTTTGCGTGTCTCTCTCTCTCATCATCATCACGGTGGCTAGATGTTGAAACCTCACCTGGTACACAGGAGGTTGTGGGTTCCATCCCGACCTTGACACTACCTGCTGTATATTTAGAATCTGCGCGTCTCTCTCTCATCATCATCATCACGGTGGCTAGGAGATGTTAAAACCTCGCCTGGTATACAGGAGGTCGCAGGTTCCTTCCCGACCTTGACACTACCTACTGTATATTTGGAGTTTGCGTGTCTCTCATCATCATCACGGTGGCTGGGAGATGTTGACTACCTCGCCTGGTACACAGGAGGTCGTGAGTTCGATCCCGACCCTGACGACCCCTGCTGCTGTATATTTGGAGTCTCTCTCTCTCCCCCCGTGGTCTGGATCCTCCGGTTTTTCCCTCCACATTTATAATCAACATCACCACGCGTTTAGAGAATGTAGCTGCTGCTATAAATGTCCACGTGATGGCGATGAGTCACTGGCCGAGCGATCATTCGTGACACCCAGGGCGGTGCAGCTCAGCGAGCGCTTACCCGCTAACAAATAATAAAGTAGTTTAGTTTATCGTCATCGACCCGCGTAGCTATCGACGCGGGGGAGGAACGTCCCGGGCGTCTCACGGTAGTAGCGGCGCGGCCTCGCGGGGCCCCTCGGCGAGGCCCCTGTGCGCAATGTCGCGCCGATGGAAGGCGCCCTGGAAGTGGATCGCCGCGACGCCGGAGGTCGCGAGAGCCAGGGCGGCGCGGAGGTCGCGACCCACGGCCGTGACGGAGAGGACGCGGCCGCCGCTCGTCACGAGCTGCTGCCTCCAACCGTCGTCGTCATCGTCGCCTGCTGCTGCTGCTGCTGCTGCTGCTCCTCCTCCTCCTGCTCCTCCTCCTCCTCCGCCTGCTGCTGCTGCTCCTCCCCCTACACCCGCCGCTCGCGTCTTGGTGGCCCCGTGGAAGACGAGGCAGCCCAGCTCTTGGGCCCGGCTGATGCCTGCAGCGGGACGGAGAGAGAGAGGGGAGATGGAGAGTGAGCGATGGAGAGCGGGAGATGGAGAGCGGGAGATGGAGAGCGGGAGATGGAGAGCGGGAGATGGAGAGCGAGAGGAGAGAGCAAGAGATGGAGAGCAAGAGAGATGGACAGAGAGAGATGGGCAGAGAGAGATGGAGAGCGAGAGGAGAGAGATGGAGAGTGAGAGATGGAGAGTGGGAGATGGAGAGCGAGAAATGGAGAGCGAGAGATGGAGAGTGGGAGATGGACAGAGAGAGATGGAGAGTGGGAGATGGAGAGCGAGAGAGATGGGCAGAGAGAGATGGAGAGCGAGAGGAGAGAGCGAGAGATGGAGAGTGGGAGATGGAGAGTGGGAGATGGAGAGAGAGAGATGGAGAGCGAGAGGAGAGAGCGAGAGATGGAGAGTGGGAGATGGGCAGAGAGAGATGGAGAGCGAGAGGAGAAAGCGAGAGAGATGGGCAGAGAGAGAGGAGAGAGCGAGAGAGATGGAGAGTGGGAGAGAAGGCATCTCACTACTACCACCAGCGCGTTAAACGAGGCACTTACCCTGTCGATGTTTTGTATTACGTCAGAGCTGTCGTTATCACGGAGACAGACGGACCGCCCCCTCTGACCCGCGATGGCGAACCCAATGCGGCGGCGGCGCGGCGGTTGCCACGGCAGCAGTTATCGCGGTTGCCGTGGCGACGGTCCCCCCCCTCCCTTCCCCGCCCGCCTCACCTGCGATGGGAAATCCGGTGGGCGCGTCGCCCGGGTAACCGCGGCTGGCCATCACCACGGTGACGGCGGAGCGCCCGCTCCACCACTCGACGCGCTCGTCGGCCAGCGAGCCCCCGCTGGCGCACGCCCGCACCACGGCGTACACGTCCGACTTGAGCAGCGGCAGCAGCACCTGCGGGGGCGCGGCGGGGGGGGGGGGGTCAAAGGTCGTCGTGAGGTCGTCACACAGGTTCACGAGATGTATGATTTGCTAGGGTGAGTGGGTGGGTCGGTGAGAAGTGTGAGTGAGGGAGTGATTGGGTGGGTGGGTGGGTGAGTGGGTGAATGAATGAGTGGGTGGGCGAGTGGGTGGAGGGCGACTGCCTCCGACTGCACTGCAGCGTCCTGCACAGAGGTCAATCTTGACACGGGTGGTACCGGCCATCGACAAGTTCACTCAGCTAAACGTCCTCCTGCACCGCATCACTCCATCTCTTCTCTAGCCCGTGCCCGTTTTGCCCCCTCGATCCGGCCAATCAGAAGCTGCTTGGGACAAGCGGTGGCTGGGCAGGTGGGCTACATGACCCAGCCAACGCAGCTTTCCCTGCCAGAGGAGCTCGCCGATGATGGGACTGTGTCCAGATCGCTCAGGGATCTGTGAGCTCCTCACACAATCCAGTCTTGTTAAACCCAGGATGGATCACAGCAAGGGTAGCCTGAATGTTTCAAATCGGCTCCACGTATGTGTACAAAGACAAAGACACCCCGTGTAGCCTTTACAGATCGTTGCTGCAAGCGCTGTCAGCGAGTAACACCTATGAAGGCCAGCACGGCCACACAAGGGGGTGGATGGCCAGAACCAAGCCCAGCCGCCTTTGTTTCCCCAGTGGCGAGATGTTTATACACAGCACCGGGTACTCATTTGAGGCCAAGTCGACACAGGGGAGGGACTAGGACCGGTTCAGATAATTGTCTGAACCGGTCCCGAGCTCGTATCGCAGCGCACTAACTGCTGAACCACCGCTCCCCACGTGCATGTACACACACGCACACACGCGCGTGTGTGTGTGTGCGTGTGTCCACACGCACACGCAAGCACGCGCGTACAAAACGCACGGAAGTACGCACCTGGCACTCGGGATCTCCAAAGCGACAGTTGAACTCCAGGACTTTGGGCCCGGCCTTTGTGAGCATCAGTCCAGCGTAAAGCACGCCTGCACACGGACAAACGCGCACGGACACGCACACGCACACACAGGCACTCAGGGATGGAAGCTCCAAGAGCAATGAACACGGCAGCTGTGGCTCCCGCCAACGGCAACTGCGGCGGACGAGCAGTGCACACGCCGTTGAGCGTGTGCGCACGGTGTGTGTGTGTGCACGGTGTGTGTGTGTGCGGTGTGTGTGTGTGTGCACGGTGTGTGTGTGTGTGTGCACGGTGTGTGTGTGTGTGCACGGTGTGTGTGTGTGTGTACGGTGTGTGTGTGTGTGTGCACGTGTGTGTGTGTGCACGTGTGTGTGTGTGTGTGCACGGTGTGTGTGTGTGCACGGTGTGTGTGTGTGTGCACGGTGTGTGTGTGCGTGTGTGTGTGTGCACGGTGTGTGTGTGTGTGCACGGTGTGTGTGTGTGTGCACGGTGTGTGTGTGTGTGTGTGCACGGTGTGTGTGTGTGTGCACGGTGTGTGTGTGTGTGTGTGCCAGGGCGGAGCCAGGCCGCGTCGAGGGGAATAAAAGCAGCGGAGAGCCTGGAGAGCTCCAGGCTGCCGGGTTCTGGGAGTGGACTCGACTCGTTGTCATCGTCTTCGTCGTCGTCTTCGCTAGATACTGCGCGGCTGGACGGTTGTTGGCTGTCTCGGTCGACGCCGTCGATGCTACACGGTCAGGGTCGTGTTAAGGCCAGGCCAGACGACTAAGGGGAGCGCGAGGGCGAACCCGTGAACCTGAAGGTGTTAATAAAGAAGGCGCTCCTGAAAAACCTCGTCTCCCGCTCCGCCGGCACTACACAAGTGTCGGAGAGCATCCATAGCTCGGGCTGAGCAGGTAACAGTGATGAGACCCTTGGTTGCGAGTATCATGATGCCTTGCAATCAGCGTCGATTTGGTGTGTACGTATGTACGTGGAACTTCTTTCGCACCGTGCGAAGCCAACCGTACCAATCGGACTTGAGGGTGAAAGGACAATAAACACTAAACACGAACAGTAGCTCTAAACAAATGAGTTTTCAATCTAGAACAAATAAAAGCACGAATAACATTCACATCTGAACAACTCCCGCATTTATGCCGGAGTGGCTGAAGTATTTTCGTATTTTTAACCCTTTCCCAATCCAATGACGTACGCCTGCATTTTTTCTAAAATTTAATTACTTTATCGGTACCGAGGCTCCCGCAAGGCCACTCGGGAGGGAGTGTGGCACGGTTTGGTGAGGGAGTGTGGCACGGTTTGGGAGGGAGTGTGGCACGGTTTGGTGAGGGAGTGTGGTACCGTTTGAGAGGGAGTGTGGCACGGTTTGGGAGGGAGTGTGGCACGGTTTGGGAGGGAGTGTGGCACGGTTTGGGAGGGAGTGTGGCACGGTTTGGGAGGGAGTGTGGCACGGTTTGGGAGGGAGTGTGGCACGGTTTGGGAGGGAGTGTGGCACGGTCTGGGAGGGAGTGTGGCACGGTTTGGGAGTGGTGTGGCACGGTTTGGGAGGGAGTGTGGCACGGTTTGGGAAGGAGTGTGGCACGGTTTGGGAGGGAGTGTGGCACGGTTTGGTGAGGGAGTGTCGCACGGTTTTGGCATCAGCTGAATGGCGGCAGTTGTGTCACTACAGTTCTCTGCGGTGAGTAACGATGGCGCCTCTCTAAATAAAATTAACGCTGAGCAGCTTGTGCACATTCCGAGCTTCGGCGGTGAACGGGAGACATCACACCCCGCAACTTGCAGACGTCACGGAACGGGGAAGGGTTTAATAATAACAACAACAACAATAAAAGTGCTTCACCAATGTAGGGGTTGCCTTCCTCCATCATCCCGTCCACCGTCTTTTGCAGCACGCAGCGCTGCACCATGGACAGAAAGTCCGCCGGGACCTGGAGAGGGGAGCGCACGCGGAGACGCGTCGAGGTCGCGATGCGTCGGGGCGGCTACAGTGCAGCGAGTTGGCACGGTAGGAGGCAACACCCGGCGGCACATGGCACCTGGGCCTGTCCCGTGAGAGTCCAGTCAGCGGGCGTTCGACACTTCACGTGGCCTCAAAGTCCACACGGCCTGCCACAGGCGTCGTGGTGACGTCACCGCCACTTAGTGGCGAATGGCGGTTGTTGTTGTTGTGCACGTGTGTATATGTGTGGGGAGCAGGTGGTGTAGCGGTTAGCGCGCTGCACTACGAACCTGGCGACCCGGGTTCGATTCCCGCTCACAGCCAACACCAGTGACGATTATCTGAACCGGTCCTGGGCCTCCCCTCGGTCGACTCAGCCTCAAATGAGTACCTGGTGCGGTGTGTAAACATCGCCACTGGGGAGACAAAGGCGGCCGGGCGGAGTGCTGGCCTCCCACCCCCTCGTGTGCCGTGCGGGCCTTTACAGGTGCTGCTCGCTAACAAGCACTTGCCCCTACAGTCTGTTAAGACTATACGGGGGATCTTTGTCCTTGTATGTGCGTGTGCATGTGTGTGTGTGCGTACCTGTGGGGTGGGGGCGTAGGCCCCCATGCCCCCCGTGTTGGGCCCCGTGTCCCCCTCCCCCACGCGTTTGTGATCTTGGGCCGGTGGCATCATCACCACGGAGCGGCCGTCAGTGAAGCACATGCACTACACACGGGCACAGACAAAGGACGCAGGGTAGCACACACAGGCTGTCGGGGCAAGTAGCGTCAGCGAAGGCCGGCACGGCACACGAGGTGGTGGGTGGACAGCACCACGCAAGGCCGCCTTTGTCTTCCCCAGTGGCGATGTTTTTACACAGACACACACGCAGACACACAAAGACAGACACGTAGACACACACAAGCAGGCACACACACACGTAGACAACAACAACCGCCATTCGCCACTAAGTGGCGGTGACGTCACCACGACGCTTGTGCCAGGCCATGTGCACCTTGAGGCCACGTGAAGTGTCGAACGCCCGCTGGCAGGAGGTCACGGGGCAGACCCAGGTGCCACGGGTCGACTGACTGAGATGACTGAGATGACTGGCTGATGCACCACCTGTGCCCCCTACTGTGCCAACCTGCTGTGCTTTAGCCACCCGGCACTCCGCTCGTTGTTGTGAGCGTCGCTCCTCCGCCCTCCGTTGTTGTTGGAGGGCGACTGCCTCCAACTGACCAGTAGCGTCCTTCACGAGCCTCCTCCACAGAGTCATCGGCAAGTCCACTCAGCTCCACGTCCTCCTGTACCACATCACTCCATCTCTTCTCTAGCCCTTGCCGCGCCCGTTTAGCCCCCTCGATCCGGCCGAACAAAAGCTGTTTCGGCATGCGGTGGCTGAGCATGCGGGCTACATGACCCAGCCAACGCAGCCTGCCAGAGGAGCTCACCAATGGGACCTTGCCCAGATCTTTCAAGGATTTGTGAGCTCCTCACACAATTCAGCCTGGTTAAACCCAGGATGAATCGTAGGCAGGTTAGCCTAAATGTTTCTAACCGGCGAAGATGTTTCATTAAGGGGGTCCACGTTTCGCAAGCGTAGAGAAGGGAGGGAATGACTGTGGCCGAGAAGACCTGAAGCTTAGTGTGGAGCGACAGACCAGGTAGCTTCCACACAGCGTGACGCAACCGTAGACACACACACATAGACACACACACAGACAAACACGCAGACACACAAAGACAGACACACAAAGACAGACAAACACGCAGACACACACGCAGGAACACACACAGACAAAGACACACATACAAAGACACACACACACACAGATACATAGACACACACACAGATACACAGACACACACACACAGACACACACAGACACACACACACAGACACACACACAGAGACATACACAGACACACACACACACACAGAGACATACACAGACACACACAGACACACACACACACAAACACACACAGACACACACAGACACACACACAGACACACAGACACACACACAAACACACACAGACACACACACAGACACACACACAGACACACCCACACACACAGACACACACACACACACAGACACACACAGACACAGAGACATACACAGACACACACAAACACACACAGACACAGACACACACACACCCAATGCACAAACTCACGCTGATCTCCTCCCCCTCCAGCACCTCCTCCACCAGCACCGTCTCCCCCGCGTCGCCATGCACGCGGTCCTGCGATATGGGGGGCGGGGGGGGGGCACGGGGGGAGGTCATGAGGGGTGGGGGACATGAGGAGCATGGGGGGGGGGAGAATAAGAATCAGAATATATATCTAGACTGGGGAATACGATGAGCGATAAAGCTCTTTGTCACAGGCATACAGCAGGAGTGGGTCACAACAACAAACTAAAATACAAACACTAAACCAAGCTAAGAGATTATTTTTCAGAAGCGACCTTGGTATGACTAATGACAGCTCCGCCAAGTGGCTCAACATCACCACCACCATCACCACCATCACCACCATCAACCATCATCATCAACTATCATCAAACATCATCACCACCATCATCATCACCACCACCATCAACATCATCATCACCACCATCATCATCACCACCACCACCACCATCATCACCATCATCATCATCACCACCACCACCACCATCATCACCACCATCACCACCACCACCACCATCATCATCACCACCACCACCACCATCATCACCACCATCATCATCATCACCACCATCACCACCACCATCACCACCACCATCACCACCACCACCATCACCACCACCACCATCACCACCACCACCACCACCATCACCACCACCACCACCATCATCACCACCACCATCATCATCATCACCACCATCACGATCATGACCATCAACCATCATCACCACCATCACCACCATCACCACCACCATCACCACCACCACCATCATCACCACCACCATCATCACCACCACCATCATCACCACCCTCATCACCATCATCACCATCAACCATCATCACTATCATCACCATCACCACCATCATCACTATCATCACCACCACCATCACCACCACCATCATCACCATCATCATCACCACCATCACCACCACCATCACCACCACCATCATCATCACCACCATTACCACCACCATCAACACCACCATCATCATCACCACCACCACCATCACCACTATCACCACCATCATCACTATCATCACTATCATCACCACCATCATCATCACCACCATCATCACCACCATCATCACCACAACCATCATCACCATCACCACCATCATCACCACGATCACGTGGACATTTGGGCCCGGGAGGGGGGGGACCCAGGCCGAGGGGTCCCGCCGGCACCTGCATGATCTCCATGACGACCCGGCAGGCCTCCTCGCGGTCCCTGGCCACCACCACCCCCTTGCCTCCGGCGAGGCCGCTCGCCTTGACGACGAGCGGCGCGGGCTCCGTGCTGAGACAAAGACAAAGGTCCCCCGTGTAGCCTTGACAGACTGTTGGGGGCAAGTGCTGTTAGCGAGCAGCTCCTGTGAAGGCCGGAACGGCGCACGAGGGGGTGTGGGGTGGCCGACACCTCGCTCGACCGTACGGAGACGCACACGGAGACACACGTGGGGACACGGAGACACGCACAGAGACACACGTGGGGACACAGAGACACGCACAGAGACACACGTGGGGACACAGAGACACGCGTGGGATACAGAGACACGCGTGGGGACACAGAGACACGCACGGAGACACGCTTGGGGACACAGAGACACGCACAGAGACACTCTGACACACGGACGGATGGACACACGGACAGACTGACACACGGCCACATGGACAGACGGACAGACGGACAGACACACGGACACACAGACACATGGAGAGATCTGCGAAGAAGAGAGAACGTGGCATTGTGGGAAACGGCAGGAAGCAGACGGGAGGAAAGCGACGGTCTGCAGCGACAGGACCGCAGCACCCCCAGAGGGGGAAATGCATCCTGGGAAAAAGTGGCCGGACGAGGCAGTGGGCGGCAGTGGGGTTGTGGTGGCAGTCGGAGTGGTGGCGGTTGTGTTCGTGGTTGTTGCCAGTGGTTGTGGCGGTAGTGGTGGCGGTAGTGGTGGCGGTTGTGACGGTTGTAGCGGTAGCGTTAGAGGTGGCGGTTGAAGTGGTGGTTGTGTTGGTAGCCCTTGTAGATGTGGTGGCATTGTTTGTGATGGCAGTGGATGTGGCGGTTGTGGTTGTGATGGGGATAGTTGTGGTGGCGGTGGTGGCGGTGGTTGTGGTGGCGGTGGTTGTGGTGGCGGTGGTTGTGGTGGCGGTGGTGGCGGTGGCGGTGGTTGTGGTGGCGGTGGTGGCGGTGGTGGCGGTGGTGGCGGTGGTGGCGGTGGTTGTGGTGGCGGTGGTGGTTGTGGTGGCGGTGGTGGCGGTGGTTGTGGTGGCGGTGGTGGTTGTGGTGGCGGTGGCGGTGGTGGTTGTGGTGGTGGCGGTGGTTGTGGTGGCGGTGGTGGCGGTGGTTGTGGTGGCGGTGGTTGTGGTGGCGGTGGTTGTGGTGGTGGTGGTTGTGGTGGTGGTTGTGGTGGCGGTGGTTGTGGTGGCGGTGGTGGCGGTGGTTGTGGTGGCGGTGGTGGCGGTGGTGGCGGTGGTTGTGGTGGTGGTTGTGGTGGCGGTGGTTGTGGTGGCGGTGGCGGTGGTGGCGGTGGTGGCGGTGGTGGTGGCGGTGGTGGCGGTGGTGGCGGTGGTTGCGGTGACGTCATACGAGTTGATGTAGGCGCAGGCAGCTCGGGCCTCGGTGAAGGCCGCCCAGCGCGCCGTGGGGATGCCGTGGCGATCCATGAAGGCCTTGGCGAAGGCCTTGCTCGACTCGAGGCGAGCGGCGCGGGCCGAGGGCCCGAAACAACGGACTCCGGCGGCCACCAGATCGTCGCTCACGCCTCGTGGGAGGACGACGAGGAGGAGGGTGACATACAGGGAGAGAGAAGTGGGGGGCGGTAGAGGATTCTCACATGAGCGCAGGGCCCACCCCCCCCCCCACCCCAACGTCGAGTGGCCAGCAACAAGCAGCACTGTCCACACGTCACAAGCAACGGCGAGCGTTGCGCACGCCTCCGATTGATCGAGCAAACGAGCCATCGATTGAGGGAACGAGCGAGCGAGCGATCGATCGAGCGAACGAGCGAGCGAGGCCAATCGCCGAATCGGCTCCAGCGGCTCCACCCCTTGTGAGGGGGGGGGGGGGGGGGCCGAGGCCTCCTTCCACCAGCAGCGGCACTTGCTGGGCTGCGCCTTTGCCCCAAGCTGGCGAGGGTTCCAGGAAGGCTCACCGGCGGCGAGCGGAGCCTCGGGCCCGACGACCACCATGGAGACGTTGTGATCGGCGCAGTACTGCACCAGCAGGGAGTGGTTGGCCACCGACACGCCTGGCACGCACGCACACACACACACACATGTGACGCACGCACACGCGTATACACACACACACACGCATGTGACGCACGCACACGCGTATACACACACGCATGTGACGCACGCACGCGCGCACACACACACGCATGTGACGCACGCACACGCGTATACACACACGCATGTGACGCACGCACACGCGTATACACACACACACGCATGTGACGCACGCACACGCGTATACACACACACGCATGTGACGCACGCACATGCGTATACACACACACACGCGTGTGACGCACGCACACGCGTATACACACACACACGCATGTGACGCATGCACACGCATATACACACACACGCATGTAACGCACGCACACGCGTATACACACGCACGCATGTAACGCACGCGCACGCGTATACACACACACGCATATAACGCACGTACACACGCGCCTGTAACGCGCACAGACACACACACCGGGAATGCACACATACAAACAAAGACAAAGATCCCCCGTGTATCCTTAACAGACTGTTGGGGCAAGTGCTGTTAGCGAGCAGCACCTACGAAGGGCGGCACGGCCGTCACAGCACTAGAACACGTGTCACTTAGTCCGCTTGCTGCACCACCTTCTCCTGGCAGGCCCAGGGGTACGGCTCCTTCTCCGTGCGTGATCCACCAACCCTCGCTGCCGATGCCGCCAGAGTGCCGGCTCATGGCCCCCATGCCGAGCACATCGGCGGCAGCGTGACGACAATCACGAGCCATCGCCACCATCGTCAATGCCATCACTGTCACCATCAGATTTGCGGGCGTGCTTAGACTGTACTGACTGGGATATGTTCACGACTGCTACCAATAGTCTGGATGAACTCACAGAGGCTGTGACGTCCTACATCAGCTTCTGTGAGGACTGCTGTATCCCAACACGTACCAGGGTGAACTTTAACAACAATAAGCCCTGGTTCTCAGCAAAGCTCAGAAGGTTGAGGTTGGAGAAGGAGGAAGCGTTTAGGAGTGGAGATAGAGACAGATTCAAGGAGTCGAAGAACAGGTTTAGCAAAGCGGTGAGAGAGGCTAAACGACTGTACTCAGAGAGACTAAAACACCAGTTCTCTACAAACGACGCTGCTTCTGTCTGGAGAGGGCTCAGGCAGATCACCAACTACAAACCCAGAGCCCCCCACACCACTAACGACTCCCGCCTAGCCAACGACCTGAACGAGTTCTACTGTAGATTTGAAAGACAATTGGACTGTCCTGAACCACCCCTTCCAACCCAAGAGGCCCCATCCCCCACCAATACTACAGAGACGACTATCTCCTTTCAGGAGGAAGAAGTTAATAGACTTTTCAAGAGGCAGAATCCACGCAAAGCAGCCGGGCCGGACTCTGTCTCTCCAGCCACCCTCAGGCACTGCGCTGACCAGCTGTCTCCGGTGTTCACCAACATCTTTAACACCTCCCTGGAGACATGCCATGTACCAGCCTGTCTCAAGTCCTCCACCATCATCCCTGTGCCCAAAAAGCTAAGGCCAACAGGACTAAATGATTACAGAGCGGTCGCCCTTACATCTGTGGTAATGAAGTCTTTTGAGCGCCTGGTCCTGGCACACCTCAAAGCCATCACAGACCCTCTCCTGGACCCCCTTCAGTTTGCCTACAGAGCCAACAGGTCTGTGGACGATGCAGTTAACATGGCCCTCCACTTCACCCTACAGCATCTGGACGCCCCAGCATCCTACGCCAGGATCCTGTTTGTGGACTTCAGCTCTGCCTTCAACACCATCATCCCTGCCCTGCTTCAGGACAAGCTCTTCCAGCTGAACGTGCCATACACCACCTGTAAATGGATCACAGACTTCCTGTCTGACAGGAAGCAGTGCGTTAAGCTGGGAACACAAGTCTCTGGCTCCAGGTCCATCAGCACCGGAACTCCTCAGGGCTGCGTCCTTTCCCCTCTGCTCTTCTCCCTGTATACCAACAGCTGCACCTCCAATCATCTGTCCGTCAAACTATTGAAGTTTGCGGATGACACCACCCTCATTGGGCTGATCTCTGGTGGGGATGAGTCTGACTATAGGTGGGAAGCTGACAATCTGGTGACCTGGTGTAGCCAGAACAACTTAGAGCTAAATGCTCTAAAGACAGTTGAGATGGTTGTGGACTTCAGGAAGAATACAGCACCACTCACCCCCATCACCCTGTTAGACTCCCCAGTAAAAATTGTAGAGTCCTTCCGCTTCCTGGGCACTATTCTCTCCCGGGACCTCAAGTGGGAATTGAACATCAGCTCCCTCACCAAGAAAGCTCAACAGAGGATGTACTTTCTACGGCAGCTGAAGAAATTCAACCTGCCAAAGACAATGATGGTGCAATTCTATACAGCGATCATTGAATCCATCCTCACCTCCTCCATAACCGTCTGGTACGCTGCTGCCACTGCCAAGGACAAGAGCAGACTGCAGCGTATCATCCACACTGCTGAGAAGGTAATTGCCTGCAATCTACCGACCCTCGAGGACCTGCACACGACAAGGTCTATGAGGCGAGCGAGGAAGATTATGGCCGATTTCTCCCACCCTGGACACCCTCTGTTTCAGCTACTCCCCTCCGGCAGAAGGCTTCGGTCCATCAGGACCAAAACCTCACGCCATAAAAACAGTTTCTTCCCATCTGCTGCTGGCCTGTTAAACAAGGCCAAGGGCTAACACTGTTTTTAACATTTGATCTACATAACGACACGTTGCTGATATTAACTATGTTTCCCTATTTGTATTTTTAAATTATATCTTAAAGCTATTTTATATTCGATATTTATTTAATTTTATATACTTCAGCCCCTTAGTGTTAGACTTTTAACCCTTATTATAGTAAGACTTGTTTAAAACTTATTTAAGATTTTAGATTCCTATATGTTGAATGTATGCACCATCCTGCCAAAGTAAATTCCGTGTCGGTGTGAACTTACATGGCGAATAAAACCCTTTCTGATTCTGATTCTGATCACCACCATTATCATCGTCGCCATCGTCGTCGTCACTGTCATCACCGTGGTCTCCATCAGGTGCCCCCCCCCCCCGTGCCCACATGCCGCCCCTCCCCCGTGCCCCCCCCCCGTGCCCCCGTGTCCTTCCCGTGCCCCCCCCGTGCCCACGCACCACCTCGCCCACCCATGCCCCCCCCCGTGCCCCCCCCGTGCCCCCCCCCGTGCGGGCACCCACCAGAGTTCTCGACCTTGCCGCCGTGGGTGGCGGTGCCCCCGTTGCCGGGGGCGACGATGACCTTCTTGACGAGGGGCGACTGGGCGAGCGTCCAGGCCAGGACGTGCTCCCTCGCACCCCCTCCCAGCACCAGCACCGTGTCCATCTGCTCGCGCGCGCACACAGACGCAAAGGTCCCCCGGGTAGCCTCGACCAGGACGCGGGGGCAAGTGCCGTCGGCGAGCGGCGTCGGTGGCGCCTGCGAAGGCCGGCAACGGCGCACGCGACGGGGTGGGTGGCCGGCGAAGCGCCCGACCGTCTTTGTCTTTCTCCAGTGGCGACGTTTACTGCGCAACGCACCGGGTGCTCATTTGAGGCTGAGCCGACCTAGGGGGAGGCCCGGGACCGGTTCAGATAGTCGCCAGCGGTGTGGGTGGTGGCCGTGAGCGGGAATTGAACTCGGGTCTCCGCCGGGTTCGTAGCGCAGCGTAGCGCTAACCACTGCACACACGTGCACACACACACACGTGCACACACACGCACACGTGCACACACCTCACCTCCCCAACTCCTTGCGTCGATGTCCGCCCGTGCGCAGAAACGGAGCCTCACCGATGCCGCGTCGCTCAGCACAACACTCCTGAAGGCCTGGGACACAGAGCAAGGCAGCGCTCGCGTTTGTACGTCTGTGTGTGTGTGTATGCGCGTGCGTACGCGTGTGTATGCGCGTGCGTGTGTGTACGCGTGTGTGTGTGTACACGTGTGTATGCGCGTGCGTATGTTCGCGTGCGTCTACGCATGCGCTCCACGCGAGCGCGTGTGTTTGTACGCGTGTGTATTTGCACGTGTGTGTACGCGTGTGTGTGTATGCGTGTGTACGTGTGTGCGTGTGTACGTGTGTGTGTTTGTGTACGCGTGTGTGTGTGTACGTGTGTGTGTGTACGTGTGTGTGTGTGTACGTGTGTGTGTACGTGTGTGTACGCGCGTGTGTGTGTACGCGTGTGTGTGTACGCGTGTGTGTGTACGTGTGTGCGTACACGTGTGTGTGTGTACGTGTGTGTGTGTGTACGTGTGTGTGTGTACGTGTGTGTGTGTGTGTACGTGTGTGTGTGTGTACGTGTGTGTGTGTACGTGTGTGTGTGTGTACGGGGGAATCTCCATATGGTACAGATATAATGGGAGGCTAATCGATGCCCGGGTGCGGTCAAGGGATGGCTCCCTATTGCTCAACCACGTTATGTATGCTGATGACTTGGTAATAGCTGCTCAGTCAGAGGAGGAGTTGGAGACGCTGCTGCTGAGACTGGAGCCTGCCACTAAGAGGTGGGGCCTTACCATCAGCCCCACCAAAACTAAGCACCTGCCTGGGTATTTTGTACCATCGGACACTCCACCCCCACAACTCCCAATCGGTGATGGGGCAGTTGTGGAGAGAGTGGAGAGTTTCCCATACCTGGGCAGTGTGCTTATGACTGGCTCCAGTTTAACAGCAGAGGTCTCACTCCGAATCAGTCGAGCGGCAATATCTTTTCATCGGTTGCGTAACGCTGTGTGGAAGCTACCTGGTCTGTCGCTCCGCACTAAGCTTCAGGTCTTCTCGGCCACGGTCATTCCCTCCCTTCTCTACGCTTGCGAAACGTGGACCCCCCTAATGGAACATCTTCGCCGGTTAGAAACATTTAGGCTGACCTGCCTACGATCCATCCTGGTTTAACCAGACTGGATTGTGTGAGGAGCTCACAAATCCTTGAAAGATCTGGGCAGGGTCCCATCGGTGAGCTCCTCCGGCAGGCAAGGCTGCGATGGCTGGGTCATGTAGCCCGCATGCCCAGCCACCGCATGCCGAAACAGCTTTTGTTTGGCCGGATTGAGGGGGCTAAGCGGGCGCGGCACGGGCTAGAGAAGAGATGGAGTGATGTGGTACAGGAGGACGTGGAGCTGAGTGGACTTGCCGATGACTGGTACCAGCGGTGTCAAGATCGGCCTCTGTGGAGGAGGCTCGTGAAGGATGCTACTGGGCAGTTGGAGGCAGTCGCCCTCCAACAACAACGGAGGGCGGAGGAGCGACGCTCACAACAGCGAGCGGAGCACCGGGTGGCTAAAGCACAGCAGGTTGGCACAGTAGGGGGCACAGGTGGTGCATCAGCCAGTCATCTCAGTCAGTCGACCCGTGGCACCTGGGTCTGCCCCGTGACCTCCTGCCAGCGGGCGTTCGACACTTCACGTGGCCTCAGGGTGCACATAGCCTGGCACAAGCGTCGTGGTGACGTCACCGCCACTTAGTGGCGAATGGCGGTTGTTGTTGTTGTTGTGTGTGTACGTGTGTGTACGCGTGTGTGTGTGTACACGTGTGTGTGTGTACGTGTGTGTGTGTACGTGTGTGTGCCACTAAGAGGTGGGGCCTTACCATCAGCCCCACCAAAGCTAAGCACCTGCCTGGGTATTTTGTACCATCGGACACTCCACCCCCACAACTCCCAATCGGTGATGGGGCAGTTGTGGAGAGAGTGGAGAGTTTCCCATACCTGGGCAGTGTGCTTATGACTGGCTCCAGTTTAACAGCAGAGGTCTCACTCCGAATCAGTCGAGCGGCAATATCTTTTCATCGGTTGCGTAACGCTGTGTGGAAGCTACCTGGTCTGTCGCTCCGCACTAAGCTTCAGGTCTTCTCGGCCACGGTCATTCCCTCCCTTCTCTACGCTTGCGAAACGTGGACCCCCCTAATGGAACATCTTCGCCGGTTAGAAACATTTAGGCTGACCTGCCTACGATCCATCCTGGGTTTAACCAGACTGGATTGTGTGAGGAGCTCACAAATCCTTGAAAGATCTGGGCAGGGTCCCATCGGTGAGCTCCTCCGGCAGGCAAGGCTGCGATGGCTGGGTCATGTAGCCCGCATGCCCAGCCACCGCATGCCGAAACAGCTTTTGTTTGGCCGGATTGAGGGGGCTAAGCGGGCGCGGCACGGGCTAGAGAAGAGATGGAGTGATGTGGTACAGGAGGACGTGGAGCTGAGTGGACTTGCCGATGACTGGTACCAGCGGTGTCAAGATCGGCCTCTGTGGAGGAGGCTCGTGAAGGATGCTACTGGGCAGTTGGAGGCAGTCGCCCTCCAACAACAACGGAGGGCGGAGGAGCGACGCTCACAACAGCGAGCGGAGCGCCGGGTGGCTAAAGCACAGCAGGTTGGCACAGTAGGGGGCGCAGGTGGTGCATCAGCCAGTCATCTCAGTCAGTCGACCCGTGGCACCTGGGTCTGCCCCGTGACCTCCTGCCAGCGGGCGTTCGACACTTCACGTGGCCTCAGGGTGCACATAGCCTGGCACAAGCGTCGTGGTGACGTCACCGCCACTTAGTGGCGAATGGCGGTTGTTGTTGTTGTTGTTGTTGTGTGTGTACACGTGTGTGTACGCGTGTGTGTGTGTACACGTGTGTGTGTGTACACGTGTGTGTGTGTACGTGTGTGTGTGTACGTGTGCGTGCCGGTGGGGGGGGGGGTGGGGGCGGCTCAGCGGTTGGCGCACTGCAAGTGTAAACTTGCAGTGCGAGCCGACAGTTCGATTCCCGCTCACGGCACGACATCGGCGACGATCATCCGAACCGGGCCCCGGACCTCACCGGGGTCGACTCGGCCTCAAATGAGTACCCGGTGCGGTGAACATCGGCATTGGGGAGGGGGGGGGGGGGGGGGGGGCGGCGGGGGAGACAAAGGCGGCCGGGGGGTGGTCGTGTCCACACCGCGTGCCGGCCTTCGTGGGTGCCGCTCGCCGACGACACTTGCCCCGCCCGCCCGCGTGGGCTACGTGGGCGGGGGAATCTTTGTCTTTGTCTGGAAGTGGGTCGCAAGCCACTTAATTCCCGAACAAGATTGGGCTATAAACCATTGGTGGGGCGCGTCTCCGTAAATCCTTGCTTTATTGGTAGTAAAAAGTCAAGTATGTATATGTGTACGTGCGTACACGTGTATCGCACCAATCTCCAAGAGCGGGACGAGGGTGGGAACATCAATTCGCCCCGTGGGATTTACGGGCCGCGACCTCCCCGTGACCTCTGGACCGGCGCTCCGATGGGGACGCCCGTCGAATCGGGGATCTTGATTTGGCGCGCGGGGGATTGGAATCCGATGGGCCACGAAGCTCTTTGTCGAGGGGTGCGTTCCGGCGGGGCGGGGCGCGCGCTCGCCAAACCAAAATAACGAGGAGAGACTTTCCGTACTTTTTATCTTTTGAATTTCGGCGCACGGAACTCGACGGGGGCTCCGGAGCCGCAGCGGCACGAGACGGCGACGCTCGCACCGCCACCGCCGGGTGCGAGCGTCGCGTTCAAGGAGCGTCGCGTTCACGTTCACGTCACGGAGCGTTCCGTCACGGAGCGACGGATGTCGCTCTCGGAGCACCCTGAACTTTAACTTCTCCCGCCGAGGCACGAGTCGTGACCTCTTCATTGTTTTCAGCCGTAAAGTGATGACTTCGTGATGACTTTTTAACCTCCGTTGCAATCGTAAACAACGATTGATTGTGACGTGATTGTCCGTCCACTCGCCACAAGATCCACTCCCTACAAGATCCACTCCCTACAAGATCCACTCTCAACAAGATCCACTCTCTACAAGATCCACTCTCAACAAGATCTACTCTCTACAAGATCCACTCTCTACAAGATCCACTCTCAACAAGATCCACTCTCTACAAGATCCACTCTCTACAAGATCCACTCCCTACAAGATCCACTCTCTACAAGATCCACTCTCTACAAGATCCACTCTCTACAAGATCCACTCCCTACAAGATCCACTCTCTACAAGATCCACTCTCTACAAGATCCACTCTCTACAAGATCCACTCCTCACAAGATCCACTCCTCACAAGATCCACTCTCTACAAGATCCACTCTCTACAAGATCCACTCCCTACAAGATCCACTCTCTACAAGATCCACTCTCTACAAGATCCACTTTCTACAAGATCCACTCTCTACAAGATCCACTCTCTGCAAGATCCACTCCCTACAAGATCCACTCTCTACAAGATCCACTCCTCACAAGATCCACTCTCTACAAGATCGACTCTCTACAAGATTCACTCTCTACAAGATCCACTCTCTACAAGATCCACTCTCTACAAGATCCACTCTCTACAAGATCCACTCCCTACAAGATCCACTCTCTACAAGATCCACTCTCTACAAGATCCACTCCCTACAAGATCCACTCTCTACAAGATCCACTCTCTACAAGATCCACTCTCTACAAGAGCCACTCTTTACAAGATCCACTCTCTACAAGATCCACTCTCCACAAGATCCACTCTCTACAAGATCCACTCTCTACAAGATCCACTCTCTACAAGATCCGCTCTCTACAAGATCCGCTCTCTACAAGATCCACTCTCTACAAGATCCACTCCCTACAAGATCCACTCCATACAAGATCCACTCTCTACAAGATCCACTCTCTACAAGATCCACTCTCTACAAGATCCACTCCCTACAAGATCCACTCTCTACAAGATCCACTCTCTACAAGATCCACTCTCTACAAGATCCACTCTCTACAAGATCCACTCTCTACAAGATCCACTCTCTACAAGATCCACTCTCTACAAGATCCACTCCCCACAAGAGCCACTCTTTACAAGATCCACTCCCTACAAGATCTACTCTCTACAAGATCCACTCTCTACAAGATCCACTCCCTACAAGATCCACTCTCTACAAGATCCACTCCCTACAAGATCCACTCTCTACAAGATCCACTCTCTACAAGATCCACTCTCTACAAGTCACCACCAGGATGGGACAGGATCAAACATGATTATACTCCCACACTGCATGCTGCTGCTGCTCTGACTATATCAGCGACAGGACCCCAACTCGTGACACACAGCGCCAATCTCTCAGATCTGGCTCCGAATATTTACCCAAGAGGGGAAGAGAGAGGCGAGCCAGGGATCACGAGCCAGGGATCACGAGCCAGGGATCACGAGCCAGGGATCACGAGCCACGCATTCACCTCGCTGTGAAGCCGAATCGATGGCGATGGTTGATGATGGTTACTGCGGACAATAGACACTCTCGTTATGGATTTGGGTCCTTCGAATATCACGGTCACGAACAAAGACCTGCTCTCATCACTATCAGCATCATCATCAGCAGCAGAATCATCATCATCAGCAGCAGCAGCATCATCAGCAGCAGAAGCAACAGCAGCATCATCATCAGCAGCAGCAGAATCAGCATCATCAGCAGCAGCAGAAGCATCATCATCATCAGCAGCAGCAGCAGAAGCATCATCATCAGCATCAGCAGAATCAGCATCATCATCATCATCAGTTGCAGAAGCATCATCATCATAAGCAGCAGCAGAAGGATCATCAGCAGCAGCAGAAACAGCATCATCAGCAGCAGTAGAATCAGCATCATCAGCAGCAGCAGAAGCATCATCATCATAAGCAGAAGCATCATCAGCAGCAGCAGAATCAGCATCATCAGCAGCAGCAGAATCAGCATCATCATCAGTTGCAAAAGCATCATCATCATAAGCAGCAGCAGAAGCATCATAAGCAGCAGCAGAGTCATCATAATCATCAGCAGCAGAAGCATCACAATCATCAGCAGAAGCATCACAATCATCAGCAGCCTCAGTAGCAGAATCATGAGCCACGGTAAATCCACTGCTGGATGAATAAGTCAAGCCACGATCACCGCGACGACGACGATGACGATGTAACGATCCAACGTGCGAAGTCCCCGTGCCTCTCTCTCCTCGACTCCACAACTCCTAGCGGGATTCACTGATCACTCTCACCACTCACACTCTCACCACTCATTCACTCTCTCACCACTCATTCACACTCTCACCACTCATTCACACTCTCACCACTCACACTCTCACCACTCATTCACACTCTCACCACTCATTCACACTCTCACCATTCACACTCATCATTAACACTCATAATTCACACTCTCACCACTCATTCACAATCTCACCACTCATTCACACTCTCACCATTCACATTCTCACCACTCACTCTCACCACTCATTCACACTCTCACCACTCATTCACACTCTCACCACTCACA
Source organism: Petromyzon marinus (assembly GCF_048934315.1). Taxonomy (NCBI): domain Eukaryota; kingdom Metazoa; phylum Chordata; class Hyperoartia; order Petromyzontiformes; family Petromyzontidae; genus Petromyzon; species Petromyzon marinus. Next base: position 8,141,699 of record NC_133729.1, read on the forward strand.
CTCTCACCATTCACACTCATCATTCACACTCTCACCACTCATTCACACTCTCACCATTCACATTCTCACCACTCACTCTCACCACTCATTCACACTCTCACCATTCACACTCTCACCACTCATTCACACTCTCACCTCTTTTGCTTGCGGCTGTTGAGGATGTGGAAGGGAGTGGGGGGAGGTGAGAATGGTGACGATGTTGGGATGAGTGCCGAGCCTGAAGAAGAGCAGCAAACACAACTCGTTACTGCTCACCAACTCACTCGCTCACCAACTCACTCACCAACTCACTCACCAACTCACTCGCTCACCAACTCACTCACCCACTCACTCACTCACCAACTCACTCGCTCACCAACTCACTCACTCACCAACTCACTCACTCACTCAGCTACCCTGCTCGCTCACCAACTCACTCACTCACCAACTCACTCACTCACCAACTCACTCACTCACCAACTCACTCACTCAGCTATCCTGCTCGCTCACCAACTCACTCACTCACCAACTCATTCACTCAGCTATCCCGCTCGCTCACCAACTCACTCATTCAGCCAGCCCGCTCGCTCACCAACTCACTCAGCAACTCGCTCACCAACTCATTCACTCAGCCAGCCCGCTCACTCACCACGTGGTCTGGGCACAGACACGCCCCCTGACGTCATCACTCCGCCAACTTGCGGAGTGCCGAGAGGAGGGGGGGGGTAGGAGTTGTGTGTACGGAGTGTGTGTGTTGTATGTGTGGTGTGTGTATGTGTTGTGTGTTGTATGTGTATGTGTTATGTGAGTGTTGTGTGGTGTGTGTTATGTGCGTGTTGTGTGTGTGCTGTGTGTGTGTGGTGTGTGTTGTGTGTGTGTGGTGTGTGTTTGTTGTGTGTGTGTGTATGTGTTATGTGTGTGTTGTGTGTGGTGTGTGTGTATGTGTTGTGTGTGTGGTGTGTGTGGTGTTTGTGAAGCGGGGAGCGGTAGTGTAGCGGTTAGCGCACTGCGCTATGAACCCGTCGACCTGAGTTCAATTCACGCTCACGGCCAACAGCGGTGACGATTATCTGAACCGGTCCTGGGCCTCCCCTAGCTCGACTCAGCCTCAACTGAGTACCTGGTACGGTGTGTAAACATCGCCACTGGGGAGACAAAGGCGGCCGGGCGCGGTGCTGGCCACCCACCCCCTCGTGTGCCGTGCCGGCCTTCATAGGTGCTCGCTAACAGCACTTGCCCCTACAGTCTGTTACAGGCTACACGGGGGATCTTTGTCTTGTGGTGCACAGGTGGTGCATCTGCCAGTCATTTTATGCAGTTAGCCTGCTAGCAGCAGCGTGCCTTCCACAACGTCTCGTCATGGCCTCAAGGTGCACCTAGCCTGGCACTGTGCACAACACATTTGTCAGCCATCATCAGCTGTGCTTCGTCTACAGCAGACAGAAGCCCCTGTCTTCATACAGAAGCCCGGGCCTACAGGCAAAAGCCCTTGTCCACTGACAGATGCCCCAATCTGCAGACAGAAGCCTCGGGCTGCAGACAGAAGTCATGAGTTACAGACAGAAGCCCTGCTTTACAGACACCCACTGCGTTTTTACAAACTTCTGAGTTAAACAAAAAAGCCTTTCCCTGTAAAATTAAAATTGCGGCATTCCATCCGAGGATCCCAATGCGCAAATGCATGGACAGCAGGAAATAAAAAACAGAGCCAGGGGCAACTGACCACACGAGAGAGTGTAGGCTCAGTTTAAAGAGATGGGTTTGCAAAGCGGACTTAGATTTTTCTAGCGATTCTGATTGCTCTGATGTCAAGTGGCAAGGCGTTCCACGGCTTGTGGGTGCCACGCTAACAGAAGTACGGATCGGCAACAGAGCGCAACCTGCAGATCCTGGGAGTTCTGAGAGAGTTGGGAGATCGGATGATCTTAAGGAACTCGATGGAGTATATAACTGTATTAGTTCCTGCAAGTAATGTGGGGCGGTGAGCCCCTTTAAAGCATTGCAGGTCAATAGTGGTACCTTAAACACCACTCGGAATTTGATCCGGTAGCCAATGAAGGGACAAGAGGACCTGGGTGGTACCAGTGCCGGATTATCCTCGTAGCAAAAGTAGCTAACTACATGTGTAGTAGCTGCATGTGTAGTAGTAGCTACTACACGCGTAGTGGCTACTACTACACGTCTAGTAGCTACTACACGTGTAGTAGTAGTAGTGTGTAGCAGTAGCTACTACTACGTGTAGTAATAGTGGCTACTACTACACGTGTAGTAGTAGCTACACGTGTAGTAGTAGCAACGGGCCCCGCACTTTCAAGGGCCCCGCGCTAAATGCTTACAAGCTATCAACTCCGGTTCAGTGATTCGGCACTTTGCTCTATTACTATAGTACTACACCGCCTTCGACTTTTACGAACGATCGGGTGTTTAAGGTTAGCGATTCGTCGTATTATCCGGCTGTATAGCAAATAAAAAAAATACTTATTTTTTTTCATTTCGGGCCCCTTTAATAACGTCGTCATCATCATGCTCCAGGCCCCGTAGGAGCTTCACTGGGAGCGGCGTGCGTGCTGTCAGCTCTCTCGCAGACTGCATTGTGCACGAGCTGGTGCAGTCTGCCCACGACTTTGCTCGATGTCCCAGCCAGCAGACACGTCGGAGTGGTCTTCTAGTCGGGATAACACAACAGGCATGGAACCGACCTCTTCAAGTCAGCAGGTAACGGAAAGCGACAGCATTCTGGAAATATTTCTTAGGTGGTAAAAAAATGGCATTTGAACTCCTGTGTGTGTGTGTGCCTCGAAAGACATTGACCGGTCAAACCGAGCAACGAGTTTTCTGACCTCCCCGGTGTAGAGGCTCACATCGTGACCGTCAATAGCGGCAGCAGAAGCATCCTCATCAGACGGGGAATTCACGGGCGACTTAGCTGGAGAGACGCCGCGGTTGGCGTGGCTGGCTACGTACGGTGCGTAAGAAGTTCAACGTGCGGTGCATCCAGTAGGGGGCCATACATTCAGTCCGTACGCATAGCAAACGGTGGAGGGGGGGTAAAGTCTTCTGCAGACAGAAGCCCTGGTCCACAGCCAAGAAGACACAAGTCTGCAGACAGAAGCCCTGGTCCGCGGCCAAGAAGCTACAAGTCTGCAGACAGAACCCCCGGGTGTACAGACAGAAGCCCTGGTTTACAGCCAGAAGGCCCAGTTTGCGGACAGAATGCCTGGTCTCATACCAACGCCCCCCCCCCCCCCCCCATCTGCCTCTCTGGCCGTAAAGGGCATCTCGCGTTCAATTCGATTTGTCAATTTAATCTTCCGATAAATTCTGCCGCTGATAATTATTAACATCTCTCTCGAGATGCCATTCGCCGACAGCAGGGCGCGTGGTAAATTGTATCGCCCCGAGCGTGTGGAGTCCTCACTATGAGACGTGTGTGCATTGAAGGCGTCTAACAGAAATTGTCCTGTGATATCTGCTTCTTAACTCACCCGACTACTCGCTTGGTCCAACGTTGCGTCAACGTTGGGATGTTGGCCCACCCTTACCACAACGTTGGTCCAACGTTGGGATGTTGGTCCAATGTTACCGCAACGTTGGTCCAACGTTGGCCCAACGTTGGGATGTTGGCCCACCGTTACCCCAACGTTGGTCCAATGTTGCGATGCTGGCCCACCGTTACCCCAACGTTGGCCCAACGTTGGGATGCTGGCCCACCGTTACCCCAACGTTACCCCAACGTTGGGATGCTGGCTCAACGTTACCCCAACGTTGGCCCAACGTTGGGATGTTTTACTGGACACCTCGTGCGAGGCCCCCGTCGATGCGAGCGTCAGCAAGCGTGGCCCGAACGCCACCACGGCAGCCGCAGCCGCCGCCGCACAGACGGCAGGGGGCACTCTGGACGCAAACCCAACCACGTGGCCAGGGGCAGCCAGGCCCACGCCGGGTGGTGCACTGCTCACTGGGACACACACAGAGAGAGGTCCCGAGAGATTCTCGGTGCGGGGAGAGCACGAGGCGGCCGCCGTCTGCGAGGCCGGCAACATTCGACTGGGCAGTTGGACACGGAGGCGGCTTTTCGCGACCAATATCCGTAACGCAGGTTGTTGGGGTTTTTTGGGGGGGGGGAGGGGGTTAGATCACGTGAATAAATAAATGTTGTGTCGTTATACCCGCCACCACCCGACACAGCCAACTTGTAAGGGTTGTCACGTAAACGGAACGTGGCCAGTTCGTCACTAGTACAGCACACCGGTGTAGTGTATAGTGTAGTGTATAGTAGTGTAGTGTATAGTAGTGTGTAGTGTAGTGTATAGTGTAGTGTATAGTAGTGTAGTGTATAGTGTAGTGTATAGTAGTGTAGTGTATAGTGTAGTAGTGTAGTGTATAGTAGTGTGTAGTGTAGTGTATAGTAGTGTAGTGTATAGTGTAGTGTGTAGTAGTGTAGTGTATAGTAGTGTGTAGTGTAGTGTATAGTAGTGTATAGTGTAGTGTATAGTAGTGTAGTGTATAGTGTAGTGTATAGTGTAGTGTATAGTGTAGTGTATAGTGTAGTGTGTAGTAGTGTAGTGTATAGTAGTGTGTAGTGGAGTGTATAGTAGTGTATAGTGTAGTGTATAGTGTAGTGTATAGTGTAGTATACTAGTACAGCACCACACCGGTTGTGTGTTGGAGAACCAAGCAATCTGAGTGCGACGTTTCGCCAGTAATGACAACCAGCTTCATCAGGCGACAGCCAGATTGGCTGTAAATGTTGTGGCTTGGCTCTCCAACACACAACCGGTGTAGTGCTGCACTCGTAACGATTTGACGCCTTCTGTTCACGTGATGCAACCTTACTAATTGGCTGTGTCGTGTGGCGGTGGGTTGAACGACACACACATATATATTTCCGCGATCTCACCCAAACAGACGAGTATTATGGACTCGACTGGACGCCTGTGATAATAACAAAAAGAACTGCAGAGATCATCGGATTCCTCCAGTGTATACAGTAAACAAATACGCATTCCTAACTCTCAGCAGCAGCAGCAGTGACACCGCAGCGGCGCACAATGAGCCTCGTCCGCTAGGGGGCGACTGACGGTGAGGCCGCCGGCCACGTCTCGTGCCGACCCACGGGGAAGTCCCCACGAACTTTGCTCCTCCGTTCCCACCGCCGCCAGCCCCCCCCCCCCACGCCGGTTCTGTTCCCCCTCCGTGCTGGTTCTGTTCCCCTCCGCTCTGGTTCTGTTCCCCTCCGTGCTGGTTCTGTTCCCCCTCCGTGCTGGTTCTGTTCCCCCCTACGCCGGTTCTGTTCCCCTCCGCGCTGGTTCTGTTCCCCTCCGCGCTGGTTCTGTTCCCCGCCGTGCCGGGTTCTGTTCCCCTCCGTGCCGGTTCTGTTCCCCCTCCGCGCTGGTTCTGTTCCCCTCCGTGCTGGTTCTGTTCCCCCCTACGCCGGTTCTGTTCCCCTCCGCGCTGGTTCTGTTCCCCTCCGCGCTGGTTCTGTTCCCCCTCCGTGCTGGTTCTGTTCCCCTCCGCGCTGGTTCTGTTCCCCCTCCGTGCTGGTTCTGTTCCCCTCCGTGCCGGTTCTGTTCCCCCTCCGCGCTGGTTCTGTTCCCCTCCGCGCTGGTTCTGTTCCCCCTCCGTGCTGGTTCTGTTCCCCTCCGCGCTGGTTCTGTTCCCCCTCCGTGCTGGTTCTGTTCCCCTCCGCGCTGGTTCTGTTCCCGCTCCATGCTGGTTCTGTTCCCCGCCGCGCCGGGTTCTGTTCCCCTCCGTGCCGGTTCTGTTCCCCCTCCGCGCTGGTTCTGTTCCCCTCCGCGCTGGTTCTGTTCCCCCTCCGTGCTGGTTCTGTTCCCCTCCGCGCTGGTTCTGTTCCCCCTCCGTGCTGGTTCTGTTCCCCTCCGTGCTGGTTCTGTTCCCCTCCGTGCTGGTTCTGTTCCCCCTCCACGCCGGTTCTGTTCCCCGCCACGCCGGGTTCTGTTCCCCGCCGCGCCGCGATGACGGGAACCCGATGTCAACCGCGCGCCGCGCCTGCTCCGTCTCGTCCATCACACTGTGTTCACCAACCACCACCACCATCACAACAACACAAAGATGCACCCCTCCCCCCCCCCCCAGTCTATAGCCTTAACAGATTGTCGCAACGTTGGGTCAATATTGTGACCCAACGTTGTGTCAACGTTGGCAATGTCCTTCCCATACACGTCGCTCCCCACAGCACGTCGAATGATCCGAAGGTCCGGCGGGGAATTTCAGAAAAAACAGAAGATAAAAAATTGCCCTTCAGAATAATCGCTTTAAAAATAATCGACGTTATTTTTAAACCAATTCTCTTCAGGACCGCGTACGCGAACGAGCGAGCGAGCGAGAGAGTGGGGGGAGCCGCGCGGATACTTTGGGGCGAGCCGCCCGTGTTTTTGTATTTATTGAAGACAACGTGAGACAGAAGATGGCTAAAGATACAAAATCTAAAATGTAAAAAAACTAAAACGCGCACGCAACGCGCAGCCCAACACCGTACAATGGCGTTTAGCAATTTAAACCGAAGCAGAGACACGAACCCCTCGAACGCACGCACGCACGCTCGCACGCACACACACGCACGCTCGCACGCCGAGGACGAGGAGACTTGCATTGTACTCGCGTGCAACACCGACCACGGGCCGCACATTCGAGGGAGGTGGCAGTACAGCAAGCGGGTCGTTCGCAAAACCCACGTTCAAGTTGTCTAGCGAGGAGCGCTGCTGGGGGGGCTTTTCCGGTTTCCCTCCACCCCGCACCCCCCAGCACCCTACCCCTCTCCCCCGACACACACGGACACACGGACACACACACGGACACGCACGCGGACACGCACGCGGACACGCACACGGATACGGACACGCGCGGAGGCCGAACTCTCGCCCACGACGGGGGGGAAGCGGGGAAGCATCAGCGATGTGGCCGGACCCTCCTTGGCGGCGAGCCTTGGGACCCGGCGGGGACTCTCCGGGGTTCAGCGAGGGGGGGTAACGTTATTTACACCGCGCTGGGAGTCGAGCCGCGCCCGACCAGCAGGCTTCCAACGCCGGCACGAAGCGGGCCTCGTTGTCGGTGACACGGTCTCGCGTTGCTGGGCTAGCCGGCAAAGTTTCCCAGACTCCGGTCCCCGCCGACCGACCGACCGCCGACCGACCGCCGACCGCCGCCGCGCTTTCCACGTTCACCAATTTGACTCCTCGCCGTCCGAGTGAACTCGTGTCCACGCCGCTGCACGCCCCCGGCGGCTGTCAATGACGCGGTCGGCCGCGTGGCTCTCGCCGAGCGTCGGTCACCTCGGTCGGTCCACCCCGCGGCACCCGGCTCCGTCCCGCGGCCTCCCGCCGGCGGCGGCGGGCCTTCCACACCTCACGCGACAGCCTCGGGGTGTACCCGGGCCGGCACGATGCGCCGCGGGTGACGTCGCCGACGATTCGGTGGCGGGCGGGCGGGCGGGCGCTGGCTGGCGACCGCTTGGGGAAGCGTTGAACCAGCAGTGGATGGGCCGTGGCGGTGATGACGAGACACTGAAGAGGACGAGTCGGCTGTCTCGCGCGCCGCTCTGCGTCCCTCGCCCGCTTAGGCCTTGGGCCGGAATTATTGGCAAAACTATAAAATGACACGCTATTTTTACTTGGCACGGCAAGCGCCCAAGTGAGCTACGCCGCCTTTCTTCAGAAGCCCACCTGGCTACCCCACAATGTTAGCTCATCGTCGTCGTCGTCGTGTGGAAATGTGCATCAGCGGGCCAAATCATCTTAAACGCGTGATGTTGGGCCTGAACGTGGAGGGAAAAAGCGGAGGACCCGGACAAAAATCCACGCGACCACCACGGGGAGAGAGAGAGAGAGAAAACACGCAAACTCCAAATATACAGCAGGGTCGGGATCGAACCCACGACCTCCTGTATACCAGGCGAGGTAGTTGACATCTCTGAGCCACCGCGGTGCCTAAAGGTAGCGGAACTCTATACTCGCTCGCGATTGGTCGCTTCTGGCTGCCACTCTGCCGCCTCTGGATTCCCGCGCATTTCAATCTCACGAGCGATGCGCATCACCAAGTTGCGCAATGTACCCTTACTTATATATTTATTTTTAAAAAGCACCGGCAGACTGGTCCCCGTCATAGGAATGTGGCTCAGGGACATGATTGTAGCGACCGACGCTCACTGCGCGTGCCGGTGCGACGAGGCGCGGTGCAGAGGTATACAGTGGGCGTGGTGTGTCGGGTGCCAACCGGGACTGACCCGGCCGGCAAGGAAGCCCTGCGTGAGCGAGCGCAGAGAGCCGGCGGGACGGTGACCCGCTTAGCCCGAGCGCTGGCTAGCCAGTTAGCCGCTTAGCCAGATCGCCGGCGATTAAACTAGCCGGTTGCCGTTTAGCCAGTTAGCCTTATCGCCGGTGAGTCGGCTGGCCAGTTAGCCGGTTAGCCCTATTGCCGATGACCCGGCGAGCCTCATCGCCGGTCGGCCTGCGGCTCGGCGAGCCGCGTGGCTCGCGTCGTGCCACCGACTCGGGGTTGGCTCCGGCCCCGGCTCAGGTCGGCCGGGGCCGGCCGGGCTGAGCCGGCGGCGCTCACACCCACTGGCGGATGGAGCGCTGGCAGTAGCGCAGCGGCTTGGCGGCGTTGCGTCGTCTCACGGCCAGCGCGACCACCGCGCCCGCCAGCGCGCCCAGCAGCAGCAGGCACGGCAGCACAAACACCAGCGGGTTCAGCCCCCGGTCCATCTCCTCCACCACCTCCCCCTCCTCGTCCTCATCGGCCGCCTCCTCCTCTTCCTCTTCCTCGTCCTCCTCCCTCCCGTCGTCGTCGTCGTCGCCGTCCGTCCCGCGGCCGCCGCCGCCCCCCCCGCCGTCGCAGCCCATCCAGTCGCGCAGCAGCGAGCGCGGGAAGCCGCTCTCTACGCGCTTCTTGTCGATGTTGAACTTCCAGTAGCGGTCGCCCTTCACGAAGAACGTGTGCACTGCCGGGGGGCGACAGGGGTGAGGAGCGCCGCGCCGGCGATTACGATGACTGTGACGGCGATGACGATGATGACGATGTTGATGGTAGTGACTTTGATGATGACGATGATGACGATGATGATGGTAGTGACTTTGATGATGATGGTAGTGACTTTGATGATGGCTGTGATGATGACGGCAACTACGATGATGATGAAAGTGACTGTGATGATGACGATGATGACGATGACTGTGATGACAATGATGACGACAATTATGTTGATGATGACAACTGATGATGACAATGATGACAATGATGACGATGATGATGGCGATCGCTGCGTCTCTCCCAGAGCTGTACACGCGGCCGACAGAGAAGCCGGTAGAGGAGGTGGTGGAGGAGGTCGAGGAGGTGAAGGAGGGGGTAAGAGACAGAGGAGAGGGCCGGAGAGATGAGGTGGCCGGGCGGTGGGGAGAGTCCGCACCGAGGAAGGAACTTTATTATTTATTTGCCCACTGAGATGTGTCGCTCTTTTTCAGAAGCGACCTGGCTATCATCGCCGTCATCACCGTCATCACCGTCACGCGGAAATGTACAGCAGCGGCCAAACACCCTGAACGCGTGGCCACGTCAATTCTAAACGTGGAGGGAGCAACCGAAGAGGAGAAAAATCCACGCGACCGTGGGGAGCGAGAGGGAGAGACACGCAAACTCCAGATGCACAGCAGGTTGTCGTCAGGGTCGGGACGGAGCCCGTGACTTCCTGCAGGCCAGGCGAGGCCGTCAGCAACCTGCTGTGGCCGCCGGGTCCGCGGCCCACCGCTCACCTCCGTCCTGGCTGAGGAAGGCGGCCTGCGTGCCGGAGGGGACCCCCTCCCAGAGGCTGAGGGGCTTGGGGTATCCCTCGGCCACCGCACGGCTGTCCTCATCGAACCGCCAGTATCTGCACGAGCGAAGCACAAATGGTTCCCCCTCCCGCGTTGAGGGCCGCGCAGGCTGTCGGGGCCGAGGGCCGTTAGCGTGCGGCGGCACCTACGAAGGCCGGCGCTGTGGCACGCGAAGGGGTGGGTGGCCAGCGCCACGCCCGGCCGCCTTTGTCTCCCCAGCGGCGATGTTTACTACGCACCTTGCCGGGTGCTCGTTTAAGGCGGAGTCGACCTAGGGGAGGCCCAGGACCGGTTCAGATAATCGTCACTGGCGTTGGCCGTGAGTGGGAGTCGAACTCGGTGTCGCCGGGTTTGTAGAGCGGCGTAGCGCTAACCGCTACACTACCGCTCCACACTGGTCCCCTCTGAATAAGTAGGTGGTGCTTATGGACTCCCATCACCCTCACCCACCCACTAACCTACTCACTCACTCACCCACCCACTCACCCACCCACTCACCCACCCACTCACCCGTTCCCTCTAAAGAAGTAGGTGGTGCTGATGGACTCCCACCACTCTCACCCACTCACTCACTCACCCACTCACTCACCCACCCACTCACCCGTTCCCTCTAAAGAAGTAGGTGGTGCTGATGGACTCCCACCACTCTCACCCACTCACTCACTCACCCACTCACTCACCCACCCACTCACCCGTCCCCTCTAAATAAGTAGGTGGTGCTGGTGGACTCCCACCACACTCACCCACCCACTCACCCACACACTCACCCACACACTCACCCACCCACTCACCGGTCCCCTCTAAAGAAGTAGGTGGTGCTGGTGGACTCCCACCACACTCACCCACCACACTCACCCACACACTCACCCACTCACTCACCCACACACTCACCCACCCACTCACCCACTCACCCACCCACTCGCCCACCCACTCACCCACACACTCACCCACCCACTCACCGGTCCCCTCTAAAGAAGTAGGTGGTGCTGGTGGACTCCCACCACACGGCCGCGTCCACGCGGTCGCGGGGGAGACCTCGGCCCAGCTCCTTCAGTTGCCGTGGGAACCCGGGCTCAGAGGTCCCCTCCTGGAACAGCCAAAACTTGCTCCCTGTCGGGGGGGGGGGGGGGCAGGGGTGAGTGGGTGGGTGGGTGGGTGGGGAGACACGGGGGTGAGTGGGTGGGTGAGTGAGGAGACACGGGGGTGAGTGGGTGGGTGAGTGGGTGGGTGAGTGGGGTGACAAAGGGGTGAGTGGACGGGTGAGTGGGTGGGTGAGTGGGGTGACAAGGGGGTGAGTGAGTGGGTGGGTGGGGAGACACGGGGGTGAGTGGACGGGTGAGTGGGGAGACAAGGGGGTGAGTGGACGGGTGAGTGGGAAGACACGGGGGTGAGTGGGTGGGTGAGTGGGGAGACACGGGGGTGAGTGGGTGGGTGAGTGGGGAGACACGGGGGTGAGTGGGTGGGTGAGTGGGGAGACACGGGGGTGAGTGGGTGGGTGAGTAGGGAGACACGGGGGTGAGTGTACGGGTGAGTGGGGAGACAAGGGGGTTAGTGGACGGGTGAGTGGGGAGACACGGGGGTGAGTGGGTGGGTGAGTGGGGAGACACGGGGGTGAGTGGGTGGGTGAGTGGGGAGACACTGGGGTGAGTGGGGTGACAAGGGGTTGAGTCTGTGGGCGAGTGAGTGAAGTGCTACACAGAGTTGTGGCTCGCTGCTACGTGCGTTAGTACGTCTGTCCGTCCGCCTCCCGGTGGTGGTGAGGAGCGGTGAGCGCTGTGCGAGGTGCTCACCCTTGAAGAAGACGAACTTCCCGTCGGGCCTCTCGTAGACGGTGTCCACGCTGTGCGGCAGACCCTGCCAGAAGTGGCCGATGGGCATGGGGTAGCCACTGAGCACCACGCCGTCCCGCACCCTCCAGAACCACTCGTCCTGCACACGCAACGGGGAAACGTCCCGTCTCAAGAGGGCCTCCACCCGGCCTCCACCCGGCCTCCACCTGATCTCCACCCAGCCTCCACCCGGCCTCCACCCGGCCTCCACCTGATCTCCACCCGGTCTCCACCTGATCTCCACCTGATCTCCACCTGGCCTCCACCTGATCTCCACCCGGCCTCCACCCGGCCACCACCTGGCCTCCACCTGGCCTCCACCCGGCCTCCACCTGATCTCCACCTGATCTCCACCTGGTCTCCACCTGATCTCCACCCGGCCTCACGTGGGGAGTCGCCGAGTGTGCAGCGTCGCTGCGCCATACCTTGAAGACGACGAGCTCCCCGCGGAGGCGTGCCAGGGTGTCGAACTTCCCGGCGCAGATGTCCGGCTCGGACCCGGGCCGCGGAGGGGCACGGGGAGGCGCAGGGTGCCGCGGGTGGTGAGGCGGCTTCCGCTCCGGCTTCGTCTTGGGGGGCTTGGGGTCCCTGGGTTTCTCCGGCTTGCTCGGGGGTTTCGGTTTGTGGGGGGCCACCGTTGGGGGTGCGTCGGGGGGCCCTGTAAGGATGAGACCGGCAAAAAAGAGGGGCGGTGGAGGCGGCCCGGGGGGGGGGGGGTGGGGGGTTAAAATATTGCCGCGCTCCGGTCAACTATACCACGGTTGCACTCCGGTGTACCCCGATCTCAATCCAGTATACCACACAACATCCACTATGTCTCCGTGTCTCTGTCTTCTCTCTTTCTGTATCTCTCTCCGTGTCTCTCTCTCTCCGTGTCTCTCTCTCTCCGTCTCTTTTCTCTCTGCATCTCTCCGTGTGTCTCTCTCTCTGTCTCTCTCTCCGTGTCTCTCTCTCTCCGTGTCTCTCTCTACGTCTCTTTTCTCTCTGCATCTCTCCGTGTGTCTCTCTCTTTGTCTCTCTCTCCGTGTCTCTCTCTCTCCGTGTTTCTCTCTACGTCTCTTCTCTCTCTGTATCTCTCCGTGTCTCTCTCTCTCTCCGTGTCTCTCTCTCTACGTGTCTCTCTCTCTCCGTGTCTCTCCCTCTCTCAGTGTCTCTCTCCGTGTCTCTCTCTCTCTACGTGTCTCTCTCTCTCCGTGTCTCTCTCCATGTCTCTCTCTCTGTGTCTCTCTCCGTGTCTCTCTCTCCGCGTCTCTCTCTCTCCGTGTCTCTCTCTCTCTCTCTGTATCTCTCTCCGCATCTCTCTCTTCTTTCCATCTCGCTCTCCCTCCGCGTGCCCACCGTAGATCTGCTGGATGCCCAGCAAGTCGTCGTAGGGCAGGCGGAAGTCCTCCGTGTCCATGTACTGGTAGAAGGGCGCCATGACGGCCGTGGGGTCGTTGGAGTGCTCCAGGCCCAATGCGTGGCCCAGCTCGTGGACGGCGACGATGAAGAGGTCGTTTCCTGAGCGCGCGTCCGCACAAACGCAAAGATCCCCAGGCCCCCCCCCCCCCGGATAGCCTCAACGGACTGCAGGGGCAAGTGCCGTCACTGTCGGCGAGTGGCGGCACCTGTGAAGGCCGCCGCGTCGCACGAGGCGGCGGTCGGCCAACAGCGCCCTGGCTGAGTCGACCTAGGGGAGGCCCAGGGCCTGTTCAGATTATCGTCACTGATGTTGGTGGCCGTCAGTGGGAACAGAACGCGGGTCGCCGGGTTCACAATCGCAGTGTAGCGCTACCCGCTACACTACCGCTCCCCACACACACAAAGACACAAATCCCCCGTATAGCCTTGACAGACTCTTGGGGCAAGTGCTGTTAGCGAGCACCTATGGAGGCCGGCACGGCACACGAGGGGGTGGGTGGCCAGCACCACGCCCGGCCGCCTTTGTCTCCCCAGTGGCGATGTTTACTACACACCGCACCTGGTACTACACGAACACGTACACATGCGCACGCACGCACGCACCGGTGTAGTCGCGGTCGCCGATGGTCCAGGGCTCGTCGTCGTCGAAGTGCGTGTCTCCGCCGATACCCGGCCCGGGGAAGTAGGCGTGCGCCAGGAAGCCCCCAACGCCGTCAAACGGAGAGTTGTCTCCGTGCTGCCCTGGGGGTCCGCAGACGGCCACGGCCAGACAGCCAATCACAGACCGCGTCTGTGCGTGCACGTGTGCGTGTGTGGCCGTGCGCGACGGCGGCGTTGGCGCTGACGGAGAGAGGGGGGCGAGCGGCCTGCACGGCGAGGATGAGGAGGTGGAGGGGCGGCTCGCTCACTCCCTTCGCTCGTTCCGTCACTGCCGGCATGAGGGCCTGCTCCCGGTGAGTGAGCTGTAGGAGAGCCCCTTGTGAAAGGCGGCGGGGGGGGGGGGGTTGCTTTTGGCCTCTTCTGCCACGCTGGTCGGATTTACAGCATTGGAAGAAGAGGTTGGAGGTATCCTCACTTTACCGAATATTTTCCTGGGATTCTTTGGTGTTTCTGCAGATGTTTCTGATTTCACTTCAGATATTTATCCAGATTTCTCTGGTTTCTCTCCAGATTTTTCCAAATCTCTCTCCAGATTTCTCTCCAGATTTTTTCCAGATTACTTCTCTCCAGTTGATTTCTCTCCAGATCTCTCTCTCACTGTGTTGTTGACCTCCGGTGTGGAATTACCCGACGCGAAGAAGATGTTGATGTCCACCTCGTGCCCCGCCGCCTCGTGGAAGGTCAGGGGGGTCACCGTTTGCCAGATGTCGAAAGCCTGGCGGATCGCTTGCCGTGTCTCGTACTCGCCCACCTTGGGCGTGTAGTTATGGATGCTGAACAGAGATGCAAAGACGTGAGCGGGAATCGGACTTGGGTTGCCGGGTTCGTAGCGCAGCGCGCTAACCGCTGCACTGCCGCTCCCCATGCACAGAGATGCGCAAACACACACACTCGATTATAAACACACACTCCACCTAGGCGGTGTCTAAAGAGGAAGGGTCTAGGCTTAAACAGGACGTTCCGGGGCCTAAACAGGAAGGGCCGGGGCCTAAACAGAACGTTCCGGGGCCTACAGAGGTTGAACTTTCCCTGTTGAGTCAAGGCGGTAGAAACGCAGAGAATTAAACAGGCGCGGCAGGCAGCAGCAGCAGCAGCAGCGGGCCGAGTAGGGCACCATGGTCACGAGCTGTTAACTACCTTGTCTGGTATGCAGGAAGTCGTGGGTTCGATCCGGACCCTGACGCCTGTTTATTTGGAGTTTGCGTGTCTCTCTCTCCACGTGGTTGCGTGGTTTTTTTGTCCGGATCCTGCAGTTTTTCCGCCCACATTTAGAATCAACGTCACGTGTTTAGAGTATTTGGCTGCTACTATAAATTCCCACATGATGACGAGCCACTTCGGTGAGCTATCGTTTGCGATCGCCGCATCACTTCTGAAAAAGGGGCTACATAGCTCAGTGGGCCTTACCTGGTAAAATAAAAATAGCTTAGCTTTAATAGAAACGGAGACTGCCCGTTGAGGCTCTCGGGTCCAGCGCGCGGTCCGCCCTCCCCTTCCCCCCCCCGACCCCCCGGGCCTACTTGTAGGTGATGTGCCGGTGACTCCACTTGAGGCCGTTGACGGCGAAGCGCTTGCGCCGTCGCGTTGACCCCGCCGCCGACGCCGCCGACGCGTCGCCGCCCCCCCGGGAGATGCGATCGGGAACCCCACAGCGGGGCCGCTTCATCCACCTGCGCGGCGACAGCCGACGTGTCTCGCTCGGTCACGGTCGTGGACGCGCAGCCAAGGTGCACCGGGCGCGCTGCGCTGGGGGTGTGGCTGTGTTGCAGGCATGCGGGGCGACGCGCTACGAACCCGGCGGCCCGGGTTCAATTCGCGCTCACGGCCAACACCGCCGATGGTGATTATCCGAACCGGTGTTGGGCCTCCCTGAGGTCGACTCGGCCTCAAATGAGCACACGGCGCGGTGCGTAAACATCGCCGCTACGGAGACAACGGCGAACCGGGTCGCGCGTGGCCAGGGCGCTGGCGGCCACCCCCGCCGCCTCGTGCGACGCGGCGGCCTTCACAGGTGCCGCCACTCGCCGACAGTGACGGCACTTGCCCCTGCAGTCCATTAAGGCTATCCGGGGGGGGGGGGGGCCTGGGGATCTTTGCGTTTGTGCGGACGCGCGCTCAGGGAACGACCTCTTCATCGTCGCCGTCCACGAGCTCTCCAACGACCCCACGGCCCTGGGCTACAGGGGAGACAAAGGCGGCCGGGCGTGGTCGCTGGCCACTCACCCCCACTTGTGCCGTGCCGGCCTTCATAGGTGCTGCTCGCTAACAGCACTTGCCTCAACAGTCTGTTAAAGCTGTACTGGGGATCTTTGTCTTTGTAGCAGCAACAGTAATAGTGAGAGGCATACTGGATGTGGTGTGCCGGGGTGTGTCGTAGAGTGGACTGGTGTAGGTGGCACGTGACTTGTAGCAGGTGCTTCCTAACAACACTTGCCCCTACAGTCTGTTAAGGCTATACGGGGGATCTTTGTCTGTGTTATACGGTGGACTCGTAAAGGTGTTACGTGACGTGTAGTAGCGGCGGCAGCAGCAGCCACAGTAATAGCGAGAGGTTTACTGAATGTGGTGTGCCGGGGTGTCGGTGTGCTGCAGAGTGGCGTGGTGTAGATGCCACGTGGACGTGTAGTAGTGGCAGCAGCGGCCAGAGTCGTCGCGAGAGGTATCCTCGATGCGGTGTGCCGGGGTGTGGGTGTGTTGCAGAGTGGCGTGGTGTAGATGCCACGTGGACGTGTAGTAGTGACAGCAGCGGCCAGAGTCGTCGCGAGGGGTATCCTGGATGCGGTGTGCCGGGTTGGCGCCCACCGTAAGGTGAGCTCGTCCATGTCTCCCGTGACGGGGATGCCGTACAGCTGCTGCATGGCTGCCACGGCTGACGAGAGCGTCTCGGCCGAGCGGTAGGTGCCCAGTCCGGCGCCCTTCGCCGGGAGGTAGCCGTACATCTCCAGCCACGACTGCGCCCAGCAGGCACGCGCACAGGCGCACACAGAGAGGCGTGAAGGTGCGTACAGGGTGCACAGACACATACAGGTGACGTGCAGGTACCTACAGACGCGTGCTGTAGACACAGCCACGTACGTACAGGTAAGCCTAGGTATGAGCCGTCCTTTTTTAAAAAAATTTTTGTTGTAGTCGGCACTTTGCTCCGTTCATCATTTCGGTTTTTTTTTAATGCTTTGCTTTACGTAACCCCCCCCCCCCCTTTTTAAAAGAAAGTAAAAATTAGCCGTCCTCTCTCTCTGAGTCGTTCCCTCTCTCTCTGAGTGGTCCTCTATGAGTCGTTCCCTCTCTCTCTGAGTCGTCCTCTCTGAGTCGTTCCCTCTCTCTCTGAGTCGTTCCCTCTCTCTCTGAGTCGTTCCCTCTCTCTCTCTGAGTGGTCCTCTATGAGTCGTTCCCTCTCTCTGAGTCGTCCTCTCTGAGTCGTTCCCTCTCTCTCTGAGTCGTCCTCTCTGAGTCGTTCCCTCTCTCTCTGAGTCGTTCCCTCTCTCTCTGAGTCGTTCCCTCTCTCTCTCTGAGTGGTCCTCTATGAGTCGTTCCCTCTCTCTGAGTCGTCCTCTCTGAGTCGTTCCCTCTCTCTGAGTCGTCCTCTCTGAGTCGTTCTCTCTCTCTGAGTCGTCCTCTATGAGTCGTTCCCTCTCTCTGAGTCGTCCTCTATGAGTCGTTCCCTCTCTCTGAGTCGTCCCCTATGAGTCGTTCCCTCTCTCTGAGTCGTCCTCTATGAGTCGTTCCCTCTCTCTGAGTCGTCCTCTGAGTCGTTCCCTCTCTCTGAGTCGTCCTCTCTGAGTCGTTCCCTCTCTCTCTGAGTCGTCCTCTAGGAGTCGTTCCCTCTCTCTGAGTCGTCCTCTATGAGTCGTTCTCTCTCTCTGAGTCGTCCTCTATGAGTCGTTCCCTCTCTCTCTGAGTCGTCCCCTCTCTGAGTCGTTCCCTCTCTCTCTGAGTCGTCCTCTATGAGTCGTTCCCTCTCTCTGAGTCGTCCTCTCTGAGTCGTTCCCTCTCTCTCTGAGTCGTCCTCTATGAGTCGTTCCCTCTCTCTGAGTCGTCCTCTATGAGTCGTTCCCTCTCTCTGAGTCGTCCTCTATGAGTCGTTCCCTCTCTGAGTCGGGCTCTCTGAGTCGTTCCCTCTCTCTCTGAGTCGTCCTCTCTGAGTCGTTCCCTCTCTCTCTGAGTCGTCCTCTCTGAGTCGTTCCCTCTCTCTCTCTGAGTCGTCCTCTAGGAGTCGTTCCTCTCTCTCTCTCTGAGTCGTCCCCTCTCTGAGTCGTTCCCTCTCTCTGAGTCGTCCTCTATGAGTCGTTCCCTCTCTGAGTCGTCCTCTATGAGTCGTTCCCTCTCTCTCTGAGTCATCCCCTCTCTGAGTCGTTCCTCTCTGAGTCGTCCCCTCTCTGAGTCGTTCCCTCTCTGAGTCGTCCTTTATGAGTCGTTCCCTCTCTCTCTCTCTGAGTCGGGCTCTCTGAGTCGTTCCCTCTCTCTCTCTGAGTCGTCCTCTCTGAGTCGTTCCCTTTCTCTGAGTCGTCCTCTCTGAGTCGTTCCCTCTCTCTCTGAGTCGTCCTCTATGAGTCGTTCCCTCTCTCTGAGTCGTCCTCTATGAGTCGTTCCCTCTCTCTCTGAGTCGGGCTCTCTCTTTCCGAGTCGTCCTCTACGAGTCATCTCCTCTCTCTCCGAGTCGTCCTCTAAGAGTCATCCTCTCCGAATTGTCCCTCCTCTCCCTCTGCGAGTCGCCCCCTCCTCTCTCGACGAGAGTGAAGAGCGAGCGAGCGAGGAGTGAGCGAGCGTGCGAGTGAGCGAGGAGTGAGCGAGCGAGGAGTGAGCGAGCGTGCGAGTGAGCGAGGAGTGAGCGAGCGTGCGAGTGAGCGAGGAGTGAGTGAGGAGTGAGCGAGGAGTGAGCGAGTGAGCGAGCGAGTGAGCGAGCGAGTGAGTGAGCGAGGAATGAGCGAGTGAGCGAGGAGTGAGCGAGTGAGCGAGGAGTGAGCGAGCGATGCGGCAGCGGTGATGTTGCGGCGTTCCGTGTCGGCGGGAAGCGATTCACTCTCACGATCGTGAGCCACGTGGTCTTATTGCGTTCGAGCCGCCCTCGTTGACGGCTGCCTCAAAGCGTGGCTTCCACCATCTGAAAGCGACCAAATTCCTCCGCTAACTCAAACCATGCTCGCTCACTCGCTCGCTCCGCGGGGATAGGGAGAGGGAAGCGGGGCTCCTGCAACCGGATGGAGCATCAGCAGCAGCAGCATCACAGCAGCATCAGCAGCAGCATCACAGCAGCATCACAGCAGCATCAGCAGCATCACAGCAGCATCACAGCAGCAGCAGCATCACAGCAGCATCAGCAGCAGCAACACAGCAGCATCACAGCAGCATCAGCAGCAGCATCACAGCAGCAGCAGCATCACAGCAGCATCACAGCAGCAGCATCAGCAGCAGCATCACAGCAGCATCACAGCAGCATCACAGCAGCATCACAGGAGCATCACAGCAGCATCACAGCAGCAGCATCACAGCAGCATCACAGCAGCATCAGCAGCGCAGCATCAGCAGCATCACAGCAGCATCAGCAGCGTCACAGCAGCATAACAGCAGCATCACAGCAGCAGCATCAGCAGCATCACAGCAGCATCACAGCAGCATCAGCAGCAGCATCAGCAGCATCACAGCAGCATCAGCAGCATCACAGCAGCATCACAGCAGCAGCAGCATCAGCAGCAGCATCACAGCAGCATCACAGCAGCATCAGCAACATCAGCAGCAGCATCACAGCAGCATCAGCAGCATCACAGCAGCATCACAGCAGCAGCATCACAACAGCATCAGCAGCAGGAGCATCAGCAGCAGCAGCATCACAGCAGCATCAGCAGCAGCATCACAGCAGCAGCATCAGCATCACAGCAGCATCAGCATCACAGCATCATCACAGCAGCATCACAGCAGCATCACAGCATCACAGCAGCATCACAGCAGCATCAGCAGCAGCATCAGCAGCATCACAGCAGCATCACAGCAGCATCACAGCAGCAGCAGCAGCATCACAACAGCATCAGCAGCAGGAGCATCAGCAGCATCAGCAGCATCACAGCAGCATCAGCATCACAGCATCATCACAGCAGCATCACAGCAGCAGCATCACAGCAGCATCACAGCAGCATCAGCACTTGGCACGACTCTGGCGGAGGGGATCCCGCAAGATGTCGGGGGGGGGGGGGGTGATCGATGGGTCCATGTGGTGTCACGGGGCTTATGCGGTACTGCGTGTGCACAACACACACGCAGGGTGGCCCAACAGTCCAGGAAAACTTTGGGTTATTGTATAGGGTGGCCAAAAAGTCAGGACACATAGGGTTATTGTATAGGGTTATTGTACAGGGTGGCCCAAAAGTCAGGACACAGGGTTATTGTGCAGGGTGGCCCAAACTCAGGATACATAGGGTTATTGTATAGGGTGGCCCAAAAGTCAGGGCACATAGGGTTATTGTATAGGGTTATTGTACAGGGTGGCCCAAAAGTCAGGACACATAGGGTTATTGTATAGGGTGGCCCAAAACTCAGGGTACATAGGGTTATTGTATAGGCTGGCCCAAAAGTCAGGACACATAGGGTTATTATTATACAGTGTGACCCTGTATAAGACCTAAGGAAAGCCCAGCACCGGTTCAAATATTCGCTGTTGTGTAATGGTCGTGAACGGGAATCGTACTCGGGTCACCGTGTTCGTAGCTCAGCGCACGCTATCCACTGCCCCACCGCTCCCTCGCACAAAGACACAAACATCAAGGGGCGATCGCCCATACTCGGCTGTTCCCTCCACTCCACTCCAGGCACGCACAGCCCTGACTCAGGCAGCAGCAGCTATCAACATCAAAACATCGTCACGTGACTGTCAGACAACCACTGAGAGATGCACGCCGGGAGTTAGACTGAGAGGCGGGGAGAGGAGCACGTGGAGTGGAGGACACACGCAGGAGTAGAGACATCACCACCACCATCACATTGATCTTCATCCAGCAGTGGACTGAACCTGGCTGCTGCTGATCATCATCATGATGGTGATGATTCGTGTACGGCCTCATGATGATGCGAGGTAGTCAACATCTCCTAGCCACCGTGATGATGATGATGAGAGAGGGACACGCAAACTCCAAATATACAGCAGCAGGCGTCAGGGTCGGGATCCAACCCACGACCTCCTGTGTACCAGGCGAGGTCGTCAACATCTCAGCCACCGAGCGACGCTCCCGGCCGCGAACAGCGCCAACAACGCTGCACAACGTCGTCGTTGTTGTTGTTGAATCTCTTTTCCACCGTACGTAGCCAACCGGAGGTGCAGATCAGAAAGAGCGCCGCGATCACGAGGCCACTGAGTCAGCCCCCCCCTCTCTCGCAAAGTCGGGGGGGTGGAGGAGGGGGGTGGAGGGAGTATGGAGGGGGGGGCGTGGAGGATGGAGGGGGGGCGTGGAGGGGGGGCGTGGAGGAGGGGGGGCGTGGAGGAGGGGGGTGGAGGGGGGGGGCTCTCTGGAACGCGTGCGGTTTTTGTTTTTTCCCGAGGAGGCAAAACAGCTGACATCATCACGGGTCCCGTGACTCTGTCAACCACCACCACCCACACCACCATCACCATTACCACCAGCACCACCACCCACACCACCAGCACCACCAGCACCAACCACATCACCAGCACCACCCACACCACCCACACCACCATCACCATTACCACCAACACCACCACCCACATCACCCACATCACCAGCACCACCCACATCACCCACATCACCAGCACCACCAGCACCACCATCACCATTACCACCAGCACCACCCACACCACCAGCACCACCAGCACCACCCACATCACCAGCACCACCCACACCACCCACACCACCAGCACCACCCATACCACCCACCAACACCACCAGCACCACCCACACCACCCACCAACACCACCAGCACCACCCACATCATCAGCACCACCCACACCACCCACCAACACCACCAGCACCACCCACAGCACCATCACCCACACCACCATTACCACCATCACCATTATCACCAACACCACCAGCACCACCCACACCACCCACCACCAGCACCACCCACATCACCAGCACCACCCACACCACCCACCAACACCACCAGCACCACCCACATCACCAGCACCACCCACACCACCATCACCATTACCACCAACCCCACCAGCGCCACCCACACCACCCACCAACACCACCAGCACCACCCACAGCACCATCACCCACACCACCATCACCATTACCACCAACACCACCAGGACCACCAACACCACCAGCACCACCCACACCACCCACCAACACCACCAGCACCACCCACATCACCAGCACCACCCACACCACCCACCAACACCACCAGCACCACCCGCATCACCAGCACCACCCACACCACCCACCACACCACTCTAACCACCCCTCCCCTCCTCGCTCCATCTCCTTCCTCTCCTCTCCCCCTCTCGCCTCCAT
This sequence comes from Petromyzon marinus, assembly GCF_048934315.1. NCBI lineage: Eukaryota > Metazoa > Chordata > Hyperoartia > Petromyzontiformes > Petromyzontidae > Petromyzon > Petromyzon marinus. The sequence continues at coordinate 8,163,860 of NC_133729.1, forward strand.
CCCTTCCCCCCATCCCTCTCCATCCTTCTCCCTGACACTTACTCCCTCCCTCCTGTCTCTCCCGTCCATCCCTCCACTTCCTCTCCAAAATCCCCCCCCCGTCCCCCTCCTTTGTTTCCACAGAGGAGGCCAAGGCGTTGTTTTTGTACCGCGCCGTGCTGCTGCTGCTGCGGGTCACGTGACGCCATCTCGAGTCGCTGAGGCTGAGAGTTCAGTCGCGATGGGACTCACACACACAGAGAGGTGGACAACTCAGACTCACACACAGGTGGACAACTCAGACACACACACAGGTGGACAACTCAGACACACAGGTGGACAACTCAGACACACACACACAGGTGGACAACTCAGACTCACACACAGGTGGGCAACTCAGACACACACAGGTGGACAACTCAGACACACACACAAGTGGACAACTCAGACTCACACACAGGTGGACAACTCAGACTCACACAGGTAGACAACTCAGACTCACACACAGGTGGACAACTCAGACTCACACAGAGAGAGGTGGACAACTTAGACTCACACAGAGAGAGGTGGACAACTCGAACTCACGCCCAGGTGGACAACTCAGACTCACACACAGAGAGCGGTGGACAACTCAGATTCACACACAGGTGGACAACTCAGACACACAGGTGGTCAACTCAGACTCACACACAGGTGGACAACTCGGACTCACGCACAGGTGGACAACTCAAACTCACACAGGTAGACAACTCAGACTCACACAGAGAGAGGTTGACAACTCGGACTCACACACAGGTGGACAACTCAGACTCACACACAGGTGGACAACTCAGACTCACACACAGGTGGACAACTCAGACTCACACACAGGTGGACAACTCAGACACACACAGGTGGACAACTCAGACTCACACACAGGTGGGCAACTCAGACACACACAGGTGGACAACTCAGACTCACACACAGGTGGACAACTCAGACTCACACACAGGTGGACAACTCAGACTCACACACAGGTGGGCAACTCAGACTCACACACAGGTGGACAACTCAGACTCACACACAGGTGGACAACTCAGACTCACACACAGGTGGACAACTCAGACACACACACACAGGTGGACAACTCAGACTCACACACAGGTGGACAACTCAGACTCACACACAGGTGGACAACTCAGACACACACACAGGTGGACAACTCAGACTCACACAGGTAGACAACTCAGACTCACACACAGGTGGACAACTCAGACTCACACACAGGTGGACAACTCAGACTCACACACAGGTGGACAACTCAGACTCACACACAGGTGGACAACTCAGACACACACAGGCGGACAACTCAGACTCACACAGGTAGACAACTCAGACACACACACAGGTGGACAACTCAGACTCACACACAGGTGGACAACTCAGACACACACACAGGTGGACAACTCAGACTCACACAGAGAGAGGTGGACAACTCAGACTCACACACAGGTGGACAACTCAGACTCACACACAGGTGGACAACTCAGACACACACACAGGTGGACAACTTAGACACACACAGGTGGACAACTCAGACATAGGGGAGGACCAGGACCGCTGGGTTGGTTGCGGAGTGCGTGCTGACGGCTGCACCACCGCTCCCCTCGCAGACACGCGCCCAATGACACAGAGAGACACACAGAGACACAAAGACTCACGTACACACACACAACAAAGACAAAGATCCCACCATAGCAGTCTCTTTAGGCTGTTGTTGCTGCTGCTGTTGTGGCCCATAGCAGTCTGTTTAGGCTGTTGCTGTTGTTGTGGCCCATAGCAGTCTGTTTAGGCTGTTGTTGTGGCCCATAGCAGTCTGTTTAGGCTGTTGCTGCTGCTGTTGTGGCCCATAGCAGTCTGTTTAGGCTGTTGCTGTTGTTGTGGCCCATAGCAGTCTGTTTAGGCTGTTGCTGTTGTTGTGGCCCATAGCAGTCTGTTTAGGCTGTTGTTGTGGCCCATAGCAGTCTGTTTAGGCTGTTGCTGCTGCTGTTGTGGCCCATAGCAGTCTGTTTAGGCTGTTGCTGTTGTTGTGGCCCATAGCAGTCTGTTTAGGCTGTTGATGCTGCTGTTGTTGTGGCCCATAGCAGTCTGTTTAGGCTGTTGCTGCTGTTGTGGCCCATATCAGTCTGTTTAGGCTGTTGCTGCTGTTGTGGCTCATAGCAGTCTGTTTAGGCTGTTGCTGCTGCTGTTGTTGTGGCCCATAGCAGTCTGTTTAGGCTGTTGATGCTGCTGCTGTTGTGGCACAGTAGTCTGATTAGGCTGTTGCTGTTGTTGTGGCCCATAGTAGTCTGATTAGTCTGTTGATGCTGCTGTTGTTGTGGCCCATAGCAGTCTGTTTAGGCTGTTGCTGCTGTTGTGGCCCATAGCAGTCTGTTTAGGCTGTTGCTGCTGTTGTGGCCCATAGCAGTCTGTTTAGGCTGTTGCTGCTGTTGTGGCCCATAGCAGTCTGTTTAGGCTGTTGCTGCTGTTGTGGCCCATAGCAGTCTGTTTAGGCTGTTGATGCTGCTGCTGTTGCTGCTGCTGCTGCTATACGGGTGGTGCGTTGTTCTTTGTCTTTGTTTTTGGCAGAGGTGGTGCAGCGGTGAGCCGCGCTCTGAATCCCGTGGGGTCCCGAGATCGACGCTCGCTCACGGCCACTGAACGTGACAGAAGGTGGCTCAAACCCTCCATGCGTGGGGGTGGTGGGTTGGTGTCAGCGGGGGCGGGGGGGGGCAGGGAGTGAGCGGCCAAAGTTAGGAGCGGCAAGACGACCCGGGCGGAGAGGACTCGGCGCGGCCACCGAGGGAGGCGTGGGAGCGATCGAAACAACGTGAAGATTCTAAACAAAACAAAAACTCGAACCAAACAACTTCTTATCGGTTGCTACCTTGGCAAGGCTTCGCTGAGATTTTTTTTGTTTGTTGCGGAAGCGACCTGGCTATCTCAGATGATAGCTCAACGAAAGTGGCTCACAATCATGATTATCATCACGTGGACATTCGTACCAGCCGTGAGATGGGTGGCCGTTTGAGTCGACACACGTGAACAGCATCCACGCAAAATCTCTCGCTGTGCGTGCTAAACTACTCAGCAACTCGACGAGTGTGAGATTAAAAGCAGCCCTGCACTGTGTATCATTGTGAGTGATGGTGTGTGATGATTATGATGATGGTGTGTGTTTGCGTGAGTGTGTGTGGGGAGCGGTGGTGTAGTGGTTAGCACTGCGCTGCGAACCCGCCGACCCGAGTTCGATTCCCGCTCACGGCCAACACCGGTGACGATTATCTGAACCGGTCCTGGGCCTCCCCCTAGATCGACTCGGCCTCAAATTAGTACCTGGTGCGGTGCGTTAAATAATCTCCACTGGGGAGACAAAGAGAGCCGGGCGTGGTGATGGCCACCCACCCCCTCGTGTGCCGTGCCGGCCTTCATAGGTGCTCGCTAACAGCACTTGCCCCAACAGTCTGTTACAGGCTACTCACTTACCTACTCACGTACCCACCTACTCACCCACCTACTCACCCACCCACTCACCCACCCACCCACTCACCCACCTACTCACTTACCCATCCACTCACTCACCTACTCACTCACCTACTCACCCACTCACCCACCTACTCACCCACCTACTCACCCATCCATCCACTCACCCACCTACTCACTTACCCATCCACTCACCTACTCACTCACCGACTCACTCACCTACTCACCCACTCACCCACCTACTCACCCACCCATCCACCCACTCACCCCGTGGTTCACGACAGGAGCTCACAGTCCCTACCTCTCCGCTGAAGGAGCGATTGGAGACGGACTCCCCCGGGGCCTCCTCCACGGTCGCGATCGCAGCGGCCAGCAGCGAGAGGAGGAGGAGGAGAGCAGACAGAGCGCTGGGTGCCTGCAGCCTCATGATCACGAATCACCTCTCAACACTCCTACTCCGACTGAGAGTCTGGAGATCTGATTCCCCCACTTCCTCTCCCCCACTCCCCACTCCCCCACTCGCTCTCTCCCCCACTCTCTAAGTCAAAGTCTCCCCCTCCACTCTCTCTACCCCCGCTACACTCTATTTTTTTTTTACGATCAGAGGAAACAAGAAGATGCTCGGTGTAGTCGGCACTTGGCTTCGTTCATCATTTCGGTTTTTTTTTCAATGCTCTGCTTTTTGTGCCCCCCACCCCCCCTTTTTAAATGAAAGATTTCGCAAAAGATTTCACGCTCTTCTCTCCTCCTTCTCTCTACCCCCTCTCTCTCCCCCTACTCTCTCTCTCTCTCCCTCTCCCCTACTTTCCCTCTCCTACTCGCTCCCTCTCCTCTCTCCCTCTCCCCTCTCTCTCCCCTCTCTCTTTTCCTCCCCCCCTCCTCCCCTACACCCCTTCAGCAAATGTGGCCCGCGCGTGCGGGGAGGGTGACGTATGGACTACGACGTCCTTGTCGTACTTTTGTATGTTGAACTTCTTTCGCACCGCACGTAGCCAACCGCGCTGATGATCCGTAGGTGCGGGGAGCGGTGGTGCAGTGGTTTAGCGCGACGCTGCGCTCACGGCCAACGCCTGCCCACAGCGGTGATACATCGTCTGAGCGCGGTTCTGGGACTCCGTCTAGGTCGACTCAGCCTCGAATGAGTACCTGGGTGCGGTGTGTGGTAATGAACATCGCCACTCGGGGGAGACAAAGGCGGCCTGGCGTGGTGCTCGCCACCCAGCCCCCCGTCCCTCGTGTGCCACAGTGAGGGTGCTGCTACTCGCTAACAGCACTTGCCCCAACAGTTTGTTAAGGCTACACGTGGGGGGGGGGGGGAGTCTTTGTCTTGAGGGTTATGGAGGGAGACACGGGGGGGGGGTTAGGTATGTGCTGGCACAAATCTGCGTTAGAGAAATAAAAAATAAAAATATCTCTCTCTCGTTTCCAGTTCGTCAACTATGCCCGCTGGCTTAGAACGGGGAGAGAACACCACCACCATGAGCTGGGGAAGTGCACATTAGAATAAAACCCTTCCTCGCGTGAAGCTCTGCTGCTGCTTGTTGTGAGAGTGGGGGGTCACTTTGTTGTTGAAGCTCGCGCTGGGGGGCAGTGTGGGAGCGACCTCGTGCTGAGCCAGTGGGGTCACTGGTGATGGTGGTGAGTGTCTGGTGAGTGTCTGGTGAGTGCGTGGTGCCTGGTGAGTGAATAGTGAAGGTCTGGTGCATGGTGAGTGTCTGGTGAGTGTCTGGTGAGTGGTGTCTCTGGGGAGTGGTGTCTGGTGAGTGAGTGGTGCGTGGTGAGTGTCTGGTGAGTGCCTGGTGAGTGAGTGGTGAGTGTATGCTGCGTGGTGAGTGCCTGGTGTATGAGTGAGTGGTGAGTGTATGGTGCGTGGTGAGTGCCTGGTGTATGAGTGAGTGGTGAGTGTCTGGTGAGTGATGAGTGAGTGGTGAGTGTATGGTGCGTGGTGAGTGTCTGGTGTATGAGTGAGTGGTGAGTGAGTGGTGAGTGTATGGTGCGTGGTGAGTGCCTGGTGTATGAGTGAGTGAGTGGTGAGTGAGTGGTGAGTGTCTGATGAGTGAGTGGTGCGTATATGGTGCGTGGTGAGTGCCTGGTGTATGAGTGAGTGGTGAGTGAGTGGTGAGTGTATGGTGCGTGGTGAGTGCCTGGTGTATGAGTGAGTGGTGAGTGTCTGGTGAGTGCCTGGTGAGTGAGTGGTGAGTGTATGGTGCGTGGTGAGTGTCTGGTGAGTGCTGCGTCTCTGGTGAGTGTCTGGGTTAGTGGTGAGTGTCTGGGGAGTGGTGTCTGGTTAGTGGTGTCTGGTGAGTGTCTGCGGAGTTGTGTCTGGTGAGTGAGTGGTGGTCTGGAGAGTGGTGAGTGTCTATTACGTGTGGTGTCTGGTGAGTGTCTGGGGAGTGGTGAGTGAGTGGTGGTCTAGAGAGTGGTGAGTGTCTATTGCGTGTGGTGTCTGGTGAGTGTCTGGGGAGTGGTGAGTGAGTGGTGGTCTGGGGAGTGGTGAGTGTCTGGTGAGTGGTGAGTGTCTGGGGAGTGGTGAGTGTCTGGGGAGTGGTGAGTGTCTGGGGAGTGGTGAGTGTCTGGGGAGTGGTGAGTGTCTATTGCGTGTGGTGTCTGGTGAGTGTCTGGGGAGTGGTGAGTGAGTGGTGATCTGGGGAGTGGTGAGTGTCTGGGGAGTGGTGAGTGTCTGGGGAGTGGTGAGTGTCTGGGGAGTGGTGAGTGAGTTGTGATCTGGGGAGTGGTGAGTGTCTGGTGAGTGGTGAGTGTCTGGGGAGTGGTGAGTGTCTGGGGAGTGGTGAGTGTCTGGGGAGTGGTGAGTGTCTGGGGAGTGGTGAGTGTCTGGGGAGTGGTGAGTGTCTATTGCGTGTGGTGTCTGGTGAGTGTCTGGGGAGTGGTGAGTGAGTGGTGATCTGGGGAGTGGTGAGTGTCTGGGGAGTGGTGAGTGTCTGGGGAGTGGTGAGTGTCTGGGGAGTGGTGAGTGAGTTGTGATCTGGGGAGTGGTGAGTGTCTGGGGGGTGGTGAGTGGCTGGTGAGTGGTGAGTGTCTATTGCGTGTGGTGTCTGGTGAGGCTGAGTGAGCGGAGTCTGGTGAGTGGTGAGTGCCCAAAACAACAAATCATCTCTACACATTCCGTGTCAACAACACCACGGAGTTCATCTGCTTTGGTTCTATCGGTAAAGTCACGTAGAATGAGAATTAAATAATAAATTAATACAATAAAATAACAGGACGACAAGTCTGTTCCTTTCACCTGAAGAAGGCCACTTGTGTTGTGGCCGAAACGTCGTGAGAATTTAATTGCGTTATTTTATTAATTTATTATTTTATTCACATTCTACGTGACTTTACCGAAAGAACCAAAGAAGATGAATCCTTGCGGTCACGAAAGCTTTAAATCGAAACACCACGGAGTGCTGCTGCCTCAAGAGGTAAAGTACACAATAGGCGACGTTTCGGGCAATTGTCCTAAAGGAGACGCCACGGCGATAATGGATGCTGTGTGACGCATGGCCAAGACGAGCAGCCGAGTTGCGGCCAAAGTTTTAGTTTATTTTTTATTTTGGTATAGCCCTGTGAGCCATTCGGCTCTTGAATCGGGTACAACCGCAACAAACACAAAAACATGAACAAGAAAACATCTTAAAGTGACTTTGTGTGACTGTGCAAACAGAAAATCCATGGGAAAAAAAACAGCAAAATATTCCTGAAAAAGCACCGTACACCAACGCTGTGTGCGAAAAATCCCAGTGGGATGCAAGTCAAACAACAACCACAAGAAAACTTCGATTTAAAGCTTTCGTGACTGCAATGATTCATCTTCTTTGGTTCTTTCGGTAAAGTCACGTAGAATGAGAATAAAATAATAAATTGATAAAATAAATTAGTGAGAATATTATTATTGTGTTATTTTATTTTATCAATTTATTATTTTATTCTCATTCTACGTGACTTTACCGAAAGAACCAAAGAACACAAGAAAACTTATATTAAGGCCATCAGTCTAACTCCGTACTACAACAAAACAAACATGTCCAAACCAAAAAACTTTTCGAAATCACCAAAAAATAAAGCCATAATTGCAACGTAACTGTGATCACAGGGACTGTGACCGAATTTTTACAATAAACTACATAAATAACATGTAACACCAAATCCTAGAGCCATAGCTGGCTGCATGAGTTACTCCACAACAACAGGAGCATCAGTCGGAGTATCACATTTTTCAATGCACCTTTAAGATCAGCACGCTAAATCAAAATACAGATAATACTTTGCAGCGTCATCCAGAGCGAAACATTTTATTTTACGCCAATGAATAGCAGTGGCAGCTAGGGGTGTACAACTCCTCTAGAGCAGTTTTGAGAGAAGATCTAATTGGTAGCGATTCAAGTTGCAGTTTATTGGCAATAACATTCCAGACCCTGGAGGCATCAATAGCAAAGGCCCTTCCTCCAGTTTTTGTACGGCAATAGGGAATGTGAAGCTGGTAAATGAGCGAAGACCTGAGGTCAAATTTGTTCTTTGAAACAGAGAGGAGATCCAGTAGGTAGTCTGCGGAATTTTTTGTAAGTACATCGTGAATAAATAAGATCTGGTGCATAAGCCGTCGAACATTAAGAGATGTTAAGTTTGACCCAATGTAGAGATCACAGTGGTGAGTGCTATATGGGCAGTTCAATGTAAATCTTAAGGCCGAGTGATAGATGGAATCAAGCTTCTTCAGTACAGTACTTGGGGCTGATTTATACACGATGTCACAGTAGTCAAGTAGAGGCAGTATGGTAGCTTTTATCAATTCCAAACGGAACATTGGGGGGAAGCAATGCTTGTGTCGATATAGCGAGCACGTCCACGGATGAGATGGAGCGATGGAACGTGGATCAGTATAACATCGCAGGTTCTGTGAGATATAAAAAAAAACATCGCTGCCAACCCCTTAACTTATCACAGACCAACTCAGACCCCATTGGTCACGCCGTGTGCCCCCTTAATAAATCTCAACGTTCATCCTACAAAGTCCCATCAACAAGGGAGAGACACGAACACAAGAAAGACATTTTTATTTTGTCGTCTGTATTGAAACGGCTGTAGGCCGTACGGACTTGAAAGGGGCCGTCCATAAATGACGTCACGCACCTAGGGGGGGTCAGACATTTGTGACGATGTGTGACGAGGGGGGAGGGGTTGAGAAATGTGACGTCACATCAAAATGCGCAACTTTATAAATAAATATAGACAACACGTTCTACTTAATTAAATAGACTTTTTAAATAAAAGTTTTCTCCTACAACATCAGAGTGCAGCGCCACATTAAATACGCACCACAATGACAATAGTTTAAAGCGATTTGAAGCATGTTTTATATATTTTTTTGGGGGGGGGGGGGGCAGAGCTTTGTGACGTCATATTTGAGGGGGGGGGTCTGACTTTTTGTGAAGCCGTGTGACGAGGGGTGGGGGGTCAAAAATCGTCCAAAATCACGTGACGTCATTTATGGACGACCCCAAAGCTGCATTTCCCTGTCCAAGAACAGAGCAAGGAGGAACACGTGGACTTGAGTAGCCGTCCTTGTATGGACCCCCCCCCCCACTAATCACGCGTGAATATTCATGAGCTCATAATGTGCCTAACCCCGCCGCCTCCCCGCCCCGTATGAGCATATATGGGCACGCCACGCCCACAGATCATTATGAATATTCATGAGCTCATAATGTGCCAACCCCCCCCGCCTCCGATCCCCGTATGAGCATATATGGGCACGCCACGCCCACATATCATTATGAATATTCATGAGCTGATAATAAGCCAAACCCGCCCCCGCCTCCCCTCCACTTATGACCATATATGGGCACACCCACGAATTAGTTATGAATATGCATGAGCTCATAAACAGCAACCCCGCCCCCCCCACTTATGACCATATATGGGCACGCCACGTCCACTGCTTAATTAGGAATAACCACGAATTAATTATCCAAATCCCCCCCTCGTGTACACAAATATGCACTCCGCTGATTTACGAATAAACATTTATACGTGAATAATAATTTATTTATGAATAACGAATAATAATGCATTAATGACCATAAAATAATATTAATTCATAATCATAAATGGGTTTATCATTAATTTATTATTAATAATGATTTGTTATACAACCCCCGCCCTCCGTATGACCAAATAAAGGCAGGCCACGCCCATCAACGCGTACCGTGACTCTCTAGGCCACGTGTCTCTCTAGACCCACGCCTATTGGCTGAGCCCTTCGCTATAAGTACCCGGCAGTCGTGAATTGTCTGACAGCTCCACCTGTAGGTGAGTGGTGAGGGTGGTGGCGAGTGGTGAGGGTAGCGAGTGGTGAGTGGTGACGGTAGCGAGGGTGGTGTGGGTGGTGAGTGTGGTGAGTGTGGTGAGGGTGGTGTGAGTGGTGAGGGTGGCGTGAGTGGTGAGGGTGGCGTGAGTGGTGAGGGTGGTGTGAGTGGTGTGGGTGGTGTGAGTGGTGTGAGTGGTGAGGGTGGCGAGTGGTGAGGGTGGCGAGTGGTGTGAGTGGTGAGGGTGGTGAGGGTGGTGTGAGTGGTGAGGGTGGTGATGCTGGTGATGCTGGTGAGGGTGGTGAGGGTGGTGTGTAAGTCGTGTCTGGTGAGTGTGGTGAGTATCTTGTGAGAGTGAGTGGCGAGTAAGTGGTGTCTGGTGAGTGGTGAGTGTGGTGAGTGGTGAAAGCACGTGCCCCCCCCCAACCACCCCATCATCTTCCAGTGATCCACCAACCCTGCCCTGTCCACTCTCTCACCCAACGCTACCAGTGACAACGCTGTTGATGTCCCTCGGGCATGCTGCTGCTGCTTGTAGCTGGCCGCTTGGAGGCTTCGGCCCCTCTGAGGCTGCCGTGGTGTTGTGCCTTGAGAACCGTACGGTGTGAAAGAAGTTCAACGTGTACAAAGACAAAGATCCCCCATCTAGCCTTAATAGACTGTAGGGAGCAAGTGCTGTTAGCGAGCACCTATGAAGGCCGGCACGGCACACGAGGGGATGGGCGGCCAGCACCACGCCCGGCCGCCTTTGTCTCCCAAGTGGCGATGTTTACTACACACCGCACCAGGTACTCATTTGAGGCTGAGTCGACCTAGGGGAGGAGGCCTAGGACCGGTTCAGAATCGAACTCGGATCACCAGGTTCTTAGCGCAACGTAGTGCTCCACCACCGCTCCCCAACGTGTACCTACATACACACCTACACACACACACCTACACACACACCCACACACCTACACACACACACACCTACACACACACACCTACACACACACACCTACACCCACACACCTACACACACACACCTACACCCACACACCTACACACACACACCTACACACACACACCTACACACACACCACACACAAAGATCCCCCATATAGCCTTAACAGACTGTAGGGGCAAGTGCTGTTAGCGAGCAGCACCTATGAAGGCCGGAACGGTACACGAGGGGGTGGGTGGCCAGCACCACGCCCGACCGCCTTTGTCTCCCTAGTGGCGATGTTTACACACCGCAACCTGGTACTCATTTGAGGCTGAGTTGACCTAGGGGAGGCCCGGGACCGGTTCAGATAATCGTCACCGGTGTTGGCCGTGAGCGGGAATCGAACCCGGGTCGCCAGGTTACATACACACCCCCCCCCCCTACACACCCACCCAGACACACACACCCCACACACACCGATACAAGACACATACACCCCTACACATACACCCCTCCACACAACCACACACACACCCCTACACACACACCCACCCACCTAGACACACCCCTACACACACACCCACACCCCTACACACAACCACACACACACAGACACCCACACACACACACAGACACCCACACACACCCACACACACATCCACGTCGTTGCAATCGAACTCGACTCTTGCTTCCTCGGCTAAATATAGCGACCGTGGAGTGGGCAGCTGCGACTCTGGCATTCCTTCTGCCTCTCTCCAGAAGCCGCCATCACCTCCCCCGACACCCCCCACTCTGTCTCTCTCCAACATTCCTTCCGTTTTTCCAGAAGGAATTAACATCATCACCTCCATCATCATCATCACCACCACTAACATCACTTCAGCCATCATCATCTTCACCACCACCATCGTCATCATCACCACCGTCATCATCGTCATTGTCACCGTCGTCATAGTCATCGTCATCACCACCACCGTCATTGTCATCGTCATCACCACCATCGCCACCACCACCATCGTCATCGCCACCACCACCACCACCGTCATCACCACCACCACTATCATCACTGCAGCTATCATTATCTTCACCACCACCATCGTCATCATCACCACCGTCATCATCGTCATTGTCACCGTCGTCATTGTCATCGTCATCACCACCATCGTCATCGCCACCATCATCGCTACCACCACCACCGTCATCGCCACCACCACCACCGTCATCGCCACCACCATCATCATCAACGCCAAAAGCGAACAGTGACACTGGTGGTGAGGCGAGGCTCGAGAGAAAGCTTCTGATGCTGCTGTCTCTGTTGGAGGCCAATCAGTGTCGAAGACAGTTCACACATTAAGAGTCAAGTCAAGAATTCACACATTGCTACCAGAGCAACTTTGTGTTTGCGTGTTCACCACAAGCACTGTGGTGTGTGGTTAATGCGAACTTGATTCCTTGCAAAAAGTTTCTGTTTGGTGTTTGAACATCTTAACTCCTGTTTTATTGCCAGCAAGGGCAAAACCTATTATTATTATTTGTTCATACTAATATAGAGACACATTGAGATCCATAGACACTTTGAGACCCATAGAGGCTCACTGAAATCCAGAGACACATTAAGACCCATAGACACATTGAGACCCATAGAGGCTCACTGAAATCCAGAGGCACATTGAGACCCATAGATACTCACTGAAATCCAGAGACACATTGAGACCCATAGACACATTGAGACCCATAGAGGCTCACTGAAATCCAGAGACACATTGAGACCCATAGAGGCTCACTGAAATCCAGAGACACATTGAGACCCATAGAGGCTCACTGAAATCCAGAGACACATTGAGACCCATAGAGGCTCGCTGAAATCTAGAGACACATTGAGACCCATAGACACATTGAGACCCATAGAGGCTCACTGAAATCCAGAGACACATTGAGACCCATAGAGGCTCACTGAAATCCAGAGACACATTGAGACCCATAGAGGCTCACTGAAATCCAGAGACACATTGAGACCCATAGAGGCTCACTGAAATCCAGAGACACATTGAAACCCATAGAGGCTCACTGAAATCCAGAGACACATTGAGACCCATAGACACATTGAGACCCATAGATGCTCACTGAAATCTAGAGACACATTGAGACCCATAGATGCTCACTGAAATCCAGAGGCACATTGAGACCCATAGAGGCCCACTGAAATCTAGAGACACATTGAGACCCATAGAGGCTCGCTGAAATCCAGAGACACATTGAGACCCATAGAGGCTCGCTGAAATCCAGAGACACATTGAGACCTGAAGAGAGGCACACTAAGGTAGACATGGGGAAGGTAAAAAAATCACTTCTAAAAAATATAAACTAAAACTCTCTTACCAGGTAAAGCCCACTTGAGATATCAGCTTCATGAAAGTCTCCTGCACGGTATCCACGCCGCAGCCCGCCTGCCCGCCCGCTGGTGTCCCGTTGCAATGGGCCGCGTCTATATTTAGGGTGGGAGTCGCCGCCTCCGCTCCCTTATATAGAGCAGCAGTGCTCGCACGGAGAGCCACACGCTCCTCCGTCCACTGCCTACCGCTGTTCACCAGCTTGCTCGCTCACCCGCTGTTCACCAGCTCGCTCGTAACCAGGTCACTCACCCGCTGCTCACCAACTCACTTGCTCGCTCGTAACGAGGTCACTCACCCGCTGTTCACCAGCTCGCTCGCTCACTCGTAACGAGGTCACTCACCCGCTGCTCACCAACTCACTCGCTCACTCGTAACGAGGTCACTCACCCGCTGCTCACCAACTCACTCGCTCACTCGTAACGAGGTCACTCACCCATTGCTCACCAACTCACTCGCTCACTCGTAACGAGATCACTCACCCGCTGCTCACCAAATCACTCGCTCACTCATGCTGTGCGTGGTTTTTTTTGTCGATATCATGGACAGGTCATCGCAAACCCACGGTGTCTTGTGGAGTTTGCTGGAGTTCGCTGGAGTCTGGTGGAGTCTGGTGGAGTTTGCTGGAGTTTGCTGGAGTCTGGTGGAGTTCGCTGGAGTCTGGTGGAGTTCGCTGGAGTTCGGTGGAGTTTGCTGGAGTCTGCTGGAGTCTGCTGGAGTTCGCTGGAGTTTTCTGGAGTTTGGTGGAGTTTGCTCAAGTTCGGTAGAGTCTGGTGGAGTTTGCTGGAGTTTGGTAGAGTTCGCTGGAGTCTGCTGGAGTCTGGTGGAGTTTGCTCAAGTTCGGTGGCGTGGGTGAGATCAGCAGCTTCTCTCCATGGCGTCCCAGTGCTACAACAGGGGCTGCGGAAAGACGTTTGAACCATCAGAGAATGGAGAGGGTGAGCGAGCGAGCGGGTAAATGGGTCCATGAGTGGGTGTACAAGTGAGTGGACGGGTGGACGAGTTGGCCAGTAAGTGGGCGAGTGGGTGAGTGAGTGGACGGGTGGGCGAGTTGGCCGGTAAGTGGACGAGTGGCTGGGTGGGTGAGTGAGTGGACGGGTGGGCGAGTTGGCCGGTAAGTGCGCGAGTGGCTGAGTGGGTGAGTGAGTGGACGGGTGGGTGAGTTGGCCAGCAAGTGGGTGAGTTGGTGAGTGGATGAGTGAGTGGGGGTGGGTAAGCGAATGGATGAGTGATTGAACGATTGGGTGAGTGACTCTGAATGATTATTTAGTGAATGAGTGAGAGCGAGTTGGATGAGTGGGTGAGTGAGTGGACGGGTGAGCGAGTTGGCCGGTAAGTAGACGAGTGGCTGTGTGAGTGAGTGAGTGGACGGGTGGGTGAGTTGGCCGGTAACTGGGTGAGTTGGTGAGTGGCGGTGGGTAAGTGACTGGATGAGTGATTGAACGATTGGGTGAGTGACTGAATGATGATTTAGTGAGTGAGTGAGAGCGAATTGGATGAGTGTGTGAGTGAACTGTGTGCAGTTTGTTGGTGATGGATGCACGTACAGTATTCACACACACACTATGCACCAGGGGTGGCCAACCTATCACAGACCATGAGCCAAAAGGTACCCATGAGGTCTGCAAAGAGCCATGTGTGTATATATCTATAAGTGTGTATATATTGACGGTTTTCGGCACAGCACGGGAGACATTCATCATTCTTTGCTGCTACTGCGATAGCGCGTTCTACGTTACGCCCCTTCGAAAGAGCCTCATGTGGCTAAAGGAGACGCCGTGTGACGTTGGTCCAGAGACCTCACCTGTGCGCGCCCGTGTGTCCCTGTTCCCAGGTGCGTGCTCGTACCACCCCGGCAGAGCCATCTTCCACGACGCCTTGAAGGTACTGCCCTCCCAATCGTTCTCTCCCTCGTTCTCTCGCTCGTTCGCCCGTTCGTTCGGCACCGGCCGCTCCGCACCGCTACACACTCACTCACGCTCACACGCCTGTCGACCACGTGCAGCGACTTGGGCATTTCGACCGGTGTGAGGGTGGTGGTGGTGGTGGTTGTGACGAGGCCCGCAGAGATGGAGGGAGGCCTTCATCCAGCAGTGTATGAGAATTAAAATATGTATTCTGGAAATATACGATGATCCATGAAGATATTTTTGTCACAGATGTGACAGTAATGGGGGCACGAGGTCAGAAAGTTACTACAACAACAACAACAAACAACACAGACAACACGATAGGAGTGCAGAGTATAGGAAAGGTAAACAAATGGCTAATAATAAATATAACTTCAAATTGCACAAGCACACCAATTCCCAAGCTTGGGCAAGGCAGCAAAACAACAGCAAGAAGAGTCCCAGACCACACCAAGACAACAACAATAGGGATTGCACATTACAATGAAACTGTCGATACACGTAAGGATGAAAGTTACAAATCACATTTGCGACCTCATTCATCTTCTGCTTCGGGACATATTTTTTTCGTGAAGGAAGATTTACGATTTTAAGGGAGGAAACGAGGTTGTTCCAAGACCATTGCCGCTGCAGCTGCCGCCGATGCTGCTGCCGCTGATGCTGCTGATGCTGCCGCTGCAGCTGCCACTGATGATGCTGCTGCTGATGTCACTGATGATGTTGCTGCTGATGTCACTGGTGATGCTGCTGCTGATGTCACTGATGATGCTGCTGCTAATGCTGCTGATGCTGCTGCTGATGCTGCTGCCGATGTTACTGATGATGCTGCTGCTGATGTCACTGATGATGTTGCTGCTGATGTCACTGATGATGATGATGCTGATGCTGATGTCACTGCTGATGTCACTGATGCTGCTGCTGCTGCTGCCGCCGCTGTGTGTGTGTCAGGGCTGGTCGTGCTGCAAGAAGAGAACCTGCGACTTCTCCGAGTTCCTCGGCATCCCCGTGAGTCCCCGGAGCATCGTCGCGGACACCCGCGGGGTTCACAGTGGCCGTGTCGAGGCCGCCGAGCCAGAGCCGCCGATTCAGGGCCGCCGATTCAGGGCTGCCGATTCAGGGCTGCCGATTCAGGGCCGCCGAGCCAGGGCCGCCGAGTCAGGGCCGCCGAGCTCCCCTGGGGTTTTCGATCCCCTGGGTCTGGGTGTCGTGAATCTCAGCGGGTTCACAGTGGCCGTGTCACACACAGCCCACTGTCGAGCAAATGAATTGAATCCGATGTTGCTTTACTCGGTCCAAGATGACGACGATGACGATGGCGACGACGACGATGACAATGATGACGACAATGATGGTGACGGTAATAACGATGATGATGATGAGAGCAACTAACAGCTATGCTTATAATGATGATGGTGGTGATGAAGGTGACTATGATGATGATAATGACGATGATGATGATAATGACAATCGTGACAACGACGACGACGATAACGATGGCGATCGCCGCGTCTCCACCAGGGCTGTACGCGCGGCCGCCACAGCTCGGAGAAGCCGGTGGAGGAGGCTAAGGAGGAGGAGGAGGCGGCGAGGGACGGAGCGGAGGTGACCGGGCGGGGCGGAGAGTCCGCCGAGTCGACGTCGATGCCCGCCCCGAGGAAGGAGCTGATTTTCCGCGGCCCCCCTCCGGCCAAGAACAAGGCCCCCCGCCCCAGGTTCGTTCGCTTGGTTTCAATCCCCTTCATCGCCCGCAGGACGCGAGGCCGCAATGAGTTTCCCTCTTTGCGGCCTTACCCTTGGCAACATGGGGAGCCTCGTCCCAACAGAGGTCGACCGCCGCTACCACCGGCTCCTCCTTCACGGTCTGGCGCCGAGTGGCCACGGCTCTCCCAGAGTTTCCTTTTGCCCGGCGATGTTCATCTTGGGGGTGTCCGGGACGCCCCTGGTCCATTCCCGAGAACGTGTCGGAGCTGTCCTGAGTGTCGCGTGATATTATGACGAACCAGGTCGTCTTGTGCGGTCCGGTGTCGTGGATTTTGCTTGGCCAGAAGATGCAGCTGCAGATTCTCCCGAGGCGTCTGTTACGGAACGACTCGCGTACCCTCTGTCGTGTCGCGCTTGACGACGCGACAACTCTCCGAGGCGTACAACAACAGCACCGATTTAACGTTGCTGTTACACAGCTCTGCCAGGTCAAGGCCCACTGATCTGTGTGTAACCCTTTTGTCAGAAGCGACCTGGCCATCACAAATGGTAGCAGCTCAACGAAAGTGGCGGCTTGTCATCATCATCATCATCACGTGGAATTTAGGGCAGCAGCCTCTAAAACGCGCGCTGACGTTGATTCTAAATGTGAAGGGGAGAAAAAAAGGAGGACCCAGAGACAAATCCACACGGTACCACGGAGAGAGAGAGAGAGACACAAACTCCAAATATACAGCAGCAGTAGCAGCAGTAGCAGCAGGCGAGGTAGTTAACATCTCCTATCCACCGTGGTGGTGATGATGAGAGACAGAGAGAGACGCTGCAAACTCCAAATACACAGCAGCAGCAGCAGGCGCCGGGGTCGGGATTGAACCACAACCTCCTTGTACACCAGGCGAGGTCGTTAACATCTCCTATCCACCGTGGTGGTGATGATGAGAGAAAGAAAGAGAGACACGTAGACTCCAAATATACAGCAGCAGGCGTCAGGGTCCGGGATCGAGGCGAGGTAGTTAACATCTCGCCCACGTGGGTGGTGGTGGTGGGGGGAACCTGCAGAACTAGCACGGGTGTAGCGCCTCTAGTGGCTCAAGGAAACCCCAAAGTAGGCCCCAGGATCAGAATGTGTATGAATGCTGGGGGAATCCGATGTGCTTTAAAGCTCATCGGATTTTCCACGGATGTCCAAGTGGCCCAAGGAGCCCAGAAATCTGTGGATGAATCCAACTGGATGCCCGGACGTCAGCGCTAACATCGAGGGTCCTGGTCGTTGTTGTTGTTGTTACCATTGATGTTACCGTTGATGTTGTTACCGTTGATGTTGTTGTTATTAGCGTTGTTGTTACCGTTGTGCGTGTGGGTGGGTGGAGGTTTATCTTTGTCATTGCCCCAGGGTACACCTCTCCTGGCACAAGCGCCCGCGGTGACGTCACCGCCGCTGAGTGGCGAACGGCGGTGGCGGCTGTTGCTGCTGCTGTTGTGCGCGGGAGCGGTAGCGCAGCGTTTAGCGCTACGCTGCGATCACCGGTGACCCGGCGACCCTGGTCCTGGGCCTGCCCTAGGTCGACTCGGTCTCACAAGAGTAGCTGGTGCGGTGTGTAAACATCGCCACTGGGGAGACAAAGGCGGCCAGGCGGTGGCACTAGCCACCCACCCCCTCGTGTGCTGTTCCGGCCTTCACAGGTGCTGCTCGCTAACAGCACTTGCCCCAACAGTCTGCTAAGGCTACACGGGGGATCTTTATCTTTGTGCGCCCGAGATGTGTGGTGCGGGTATTTTATTCCATCAAATTCTCCAGCCCCCCCCCCCCCCCACTCGACTCCCCCATGAGTCGTGGGATGGTTGCGGGAGGAGTCTCCATGCCTATCCAGAGTGGTCCTGGGCCTCCCCTAGGTCGACCCAGCCGTAAATTAGTGCTTGGAGCGGGACGCAAAGGCGGGCGGACGGATGGACGGACGGGCTGTGCCCGGCACCTTGGTAGACGCTCCCTCGCAGCACGGCACTCGCCCCGACGACCCCCCGCGGTGGCCTAACACGTGGGATGGGGGGGGAACGTTTGTCCGTGCGCGCAGCGGGGACGCCCCTCTCAGCGCCCTCCCCGTCGCCGTCTCCGCGTCCCTGCGGCGGGCGCTGCAGGAGGCCGGCGACGCTCGCGCCGCTGCGGCCCACGCCACCAACGGTGAGGCCGGGGTCACGGGGTCACGGGGTCACGGGCTGACGCTCACGGTGGGGGGGGGGGGGGGGTGGGGGACTTGATGATGCCTTGCCAAGGGCATCCAGTCGGCGTTTGAACATCTTAAGACCTCCTTTGTTATTGCCAGGAAGGGTTAGGGCCTTTTTTTTCTGCACGATCCAAGCGCCGGCTCGCACTGCCGGGAAATCGTGTTGGTGCGGCATCTCCCGGCTTGACGCGGGACGACGCAGTCGGGTGTTCGTGCCCACTGCTGCGCGTTTCCTTGCTCTGCTTCTCTATTTGTTTTGCATCTCATCATTTTGGTGGCCCCACCTCCCCCAGGGGTCACCCATGCGAATGTAGTGGGTAATCAACTGGAGGAAGCTTGCTTGAGGCAGCACGTTTATTACAACTTATGAAACTACAATTCAAAGTGGTAACGGCCCCTTCCACCCGATGTCCTACGTAGCCGGCTCGCTCGCCTCTTCGGCTATCACTGCGCCTACACTGCCGGGGGCTTGAGTCTTCTCTCAAGCCTTCGCTGGTTATAAGCTCGGAGCTTGACTGGTACAGCTCAAGCCTCACCCTAGCCAGGGGGTTCGGCTTTGCCCACAGGGCTATTCTCTCTTCAGGGCTCCAGGTCGATCTTCAGTCTTCAGCCGGACGACACTGAGCCCAGCCGTTCAGGGCCCTGCCTTATATACCGGGTCCCGGCTCACTCCGCCCCTGGCCACGCCTCCATTATAGAACCTTCTCGAAGGCCCTGGAGAATGACCTCATCTCCCAGCCCCCTTCCGGGGGGCTGAGGTCCCAACCGTTGGTCCCGATGCTCCCCCCAGGGATTGCCGGAGGGCCAACTGCCCATCATCACTCTTGGGCAGGTCCGGCCTCCCTTCTGCTCTCTACTGGCCTGAGCTGGTACTGCCGGCTATGAGTAGTGGCGATCGTGGCCACTACACAAACGAGACTCTCGTGATGGTCCCTTCTTGCGTTCTCTCGCCTGGTTAAAGAAACTCGACCTGAACTCAACTCGCTCGCTCGCTCATCAGCCCACTCCGCCATTTACCCACTCGCCCACCATCTCGCTCACCATCTTCATATGCCCATTCACCCGTTCGCTCACCCGCTCGCTCACCCGTTCGCTTACCCAATCGCCACTCATTCATCAACTTACCCACTCATTCACCAACTCACACACTTATTCACTCAGTCTTTCACCAATTTATTCACTCGGTCATTCACCCACTCATTCACCAACTCACCCACTCATTCACTCAATCACTCACCCACCCACTCACCCACTCATTCATCAACTCGCCCACTTATTCACTCATTCATTCACCCACTCTGCCACCCACCCACTCACCCACCAACTCACCCACTCATTCACTCAATCACTCACTCACTCACTCACCCACCCACTCATTCACCAACTCGCCCACTCATTCGCTCAGTCATTCACTCAACCATTCACCCACTCACTCACTAAATTACCAACTCGCCCACCCACTCACTCACCCACTCACACATTCACCCACTCACTCACCCACCAACTCACCCAATTATTCATTCACTCACCCGCCCTCGATTACGCCAAATCGGCCTGAAGTTTGACCTTGACGCTCTGTAGGCGACAGTGGCGTGGCCACGCTCGTGAAGGTCGGAACGTCCTGCAAGAACGGCGGCTGCAAAGCGGTGAGCCACTAATATTAATTATTTATTATTCGTGATTTAACTAATAAACATCCACGACGTTAGTTCCGGTCCATCAGGTGCCCACCGAGCTGCATTGCATTCCGGTTGCCGGGCGAATGTGTTGCAAGTTCAACGCTCGTCGCACGCACAAAGCGCTTGCCACAAATGATCTCGTCAGGAGGCATTAACCACCGTCGCGCGAACTCCGCTCGCCCTCGCAGCAGCGGCAGCAGCAGCAGCAGCAGCAGCGGCGGCGGCTTTTTTCTAACCGTCGAACAAAGAAGGCGGTCACCGCATCATCATCGCGCTGCGCTTTCAGACGCGCTTCTGCGGCCGTCTGGAACGCTCTTCTTTCCGATATTTAGGAAGCCACTGGAGCTATGCACCTTTTTAAATCGTCACCTAGATTGACAAACTCCTTTTCTTTAGAACCGATGTTTCTGTTTAGCGTCGTTGGCCTTCCTGCACACCTCCCGACTAGCACGGTTGGCTACATAACGGTGCGAAAGGATTTCAACGCAGCGTACGTACATTGGCACCCGCAGACTCGCATAGGCACAAAGACAGAAACCCACAGACTCGTAGAGACCCACAGACTCGCTAAGATTGACGAAGTAATTTGTTTAGAACTGCTCTTCGTGCTTAGTTTGTTATCCTTCAGGCGCACCTTTGATTTAGCGCGGGTTGGCTACGTACGGTGCGAAAGAAGTTCAACACACGTACGTACGTACGTACAGACACGGCAGCATCATCGTCGTTGTTCTTGCAAATGAAGGAGGCACCACGGACGAGCGGGGAGGCAGTGGCCGCCGCTCCTGACAGTTGCCAAAGCTCTGCAGTCCTCTATATAGTGTAGTTCATAATAAAGGCTTTTGGGTTGTATTGCGTTGGTGTAAATGTGTCGTGACCCTCCACCACCCGACACAGCAAGTAAGGGTTTTGTCACGTAAACGAAACGCGCCAATTAGTTCACTACTTCAGCCCACCGGTGTGTTGGAGAGTAAATCCACAACATTTACAACCCGAGTGGTACGACGTTTCGCTGGTAATTACATCCGGCATTTATACTTACGAGATCTAACCCAAAAAAAACCTTTATTATGAATAATATTGGTGACGAAAGCCGACGTGTTAAACTGTATTACGTATATTCTTGGTTCTTTCGGTAAAGTCACGTAGAAGGGAAACAATAAAATAATAATAAAATAAATATTTAACTATTCAACGATATATTACGTATGTTTTCAGCCAATTAATAACGAGTGTTTGGAGATCGACCAGGGCTAGAGCTAGCAGGGGTTACCCCCCTAACTCTACACACACGCACAAGAGACAAAGATCCCCCGTATGGCCTTCAACAGGTTGTTGGGGCAAGTGCTGCTAGCGAATGTAGCGACTATGAAGGTAGGAACGGCACATGAGGGGGTGGTCAGCACCACGCCCAGCTGCCTTTGTCTCCTCAGTGCTGATGTTAACACACCGCGCCAGGTACTCATGTAAGGCCGAGTCGACCTAGGGGAGGCCCAGGACCGGTACGGATAATCGTCACTTTTGCGGTGGCCGTGAGTGGGAATCGCGCTAACTACTCCGCCACCACTCCCCACCCACAGACGCACGCACGCTCGGAGAGGGAGTTGTAATGAATGGCGCGGGTTGCCGTTTGTTGCAGACGTACAGAGACGGCGCATCGTCCAACACGGAGCCGTGCATTCACCACCCCGGGGTGCCGGTTTTCCACGAGGGGTGAGCACTCACCCCGACGACTCACCCCGACCACTCGCCCCATGTGGCTGCTGCTGCCTTCCCGCTCCTCGTCTTTGGTTCCTCCTGGCGCCTCTGATTTGTGTCCCCCTCTCTCTCTCTCCGAGTGTAAACTAAAACTATAAACTGCTGTTTGTATCTTACCAGCTAAGGCACACTGAGCTCTGTGGCTCTTCTTCAGAAGCGACCTGCCTATCGCAAATGATAGGTCAACGAAGTGGGCTCATCATCATCACGTGGAAATGTATAGCAGCTAAATACTCTAAACGCGTGGTGATGTTGATGCTAAACACGGAGGGAAAAACCAGAGCACCCGGAGAAAAATCCACGGGGAGAGAGACACGCAAACTCTAAATATACAGCAGTAGGCGTCAGGGTCGGGATCAAACCCACGAACTTCTGTATACCAGACGAGGGAGTCAACATCTCTTAGCCACTGTGATGATGATGAGAGAGAGACACGCAAACTCTAAATATACAGCAGTAGGCGTCAGGGTCGGGATCGAACCCACAACCTCCTGTACACCAGGCGAGGTAGTCAACATCTCCTGGCCACTGCGGCGCCCCAGATTCGTCCTCTCTCCGTCTCTTCACGAGAGTGAGCGGACACTGAGAATCATCATCATCATCATGCGGTGCTCCGAGAATTTTTATTTAAGAATCAGAATCTGTATTTAGACTGCGGTAGGAATCCGATGAGCTGTAAAGCTCTTTTTTTGACTGATGTCCAGTCTATGTGTGTGAGTCTGTGTATGAGTCTGTGTGTGTGTGTCTCTGTGTGTCTGTGTCTATGTGTGTGTCTCTGTGTGTCTGTGTCTATGTGTGTGTCTCTATGTGTCTGTGTCTATGTGTGTGTCTCTGTGTGTCTATGTCTGTGTGTCTATGTCTGTGTGTCTATGTCTGTGTGTCTATGTGTGTGTGTCTATGTGTGTGTGTCTATGTGTGTGTGTCTCTGTGTGTGTCTCTGTGTGGCTCTGTGTGTCTATGTGTGTGTGTGTCTCTGTGTGTGTCTGTGTCTCTGTGTGTGTGTCTCTGTGTGTGTGTCTCTGTGTGTATGCCTGTGTGTGCGCCCTTTGTGAGCGGTAGTGTAGCAGTTAGCGCTACGAAACCCGGCGACCCGGCTTCGATTCCCGCTCGTGGCCAACACCAGTGACGATTATCTGAACCGGTCCTGGGCCTCCCCTTAGTCGACTCAGCCTGAAATGAGTACCTGGTGCGGTGTGTGAACATCGCCACTGGGGAGACAAAGGCGGCTGGGCGGGCGTGGTGCCGGCCACCCACCCCCTCGTGCGCCGTGCCGGCCTTGGTCGCTAACAGCACTTGCCCCAGCGGTCTGTTAGGTGCTACACGGGGGACCTTTGTCTGTGTGCAGCATGAAGTTCTGGTCGTGCTGCGAGCGGCGCACGACGGAGTTCTCCAGCTTCCTGGCACAAGTCGGGTGCAGCCACGGCAGCCACCGCTGGGCCGACTCCACACAGGTGTGGGACACACACACACACACACGCTCGCATCACACACACACGCACACGCTCGCATCACACACACACACACACGCTCACACGCGCGCACACGCACACGCCCGCACACGCTCGCACACGCACACGCTCGCACACGCTCGCATCACACACGCACACACACGCTCACACACGCTCGCATCACACACACACGCTCACACACGCTCGCACACGCTCACACACTCGCACACACTCGCACACACACGCACCCGCTCGCACACGCACACGCTCGCACACACACATACTCACACGCTCGCACACGCTCGCACACACACATACTCACACGCTCGCACACACACACACTCACACGCTCGCACACGCACACACGCACACGCTCGCGCACACGCACACACGCACACGCTCGCGCACACACACACACGCGCACACACGCACACACACGCTCGCACACGCTCGCACACACACATACTCACACGCTCGCACACACACACACTCACACGCTCGCACACGCACACACGCACACGCTCGCGCACACACACACACGCGCACACACGCACACACACGCACACACACGCTCGCACACGCTCTCGCACACACGCACACACACGCTCGCACACGCTCTCGCACACACGCACACGCTCGCACACACTCACACGCACACACTCGCACACACACGCACACGCTCGCACACACACGCACACACACGCACACGCTCGCACACACACGCACACGCTCGTACACACGCACGCACGCGCTCGCACACGTGCTCGCACACGCTCACACACGCACACACACACACGCACACACACACACTTGAACTCATACTTGCACACACATGCGCGCACGCACAATCCCATGCACACACACATGCTGTGTGTGTGTAACGCTGGCTGTCCGCGTGTGTGTAATGCTGGCTGTGCATGTGTGTAACGCTGTCTGTCTGTGTGTGTGTAACGCTGTGTCTGTGTGCGTGTGTAACGCTGTGTATGTGTGTAATGCTCTGTCTGTCTGTGTGTAATGCTATGTGTGTGTGTAACGTTGTGTCTGTGTGTGTGTAACGCTGTGCGCGTGTGTGTAATGCTGTCTGTGTGTGTGTGTAACGCTATGTGTGTGTGTAACGCTGTCTCTGTCTGTGTGTGTGTAACGCTGTGTCTGTGTGTGTGTAACGCTGTGCGCGTGTGTGTAATGCTGTCTGTGTGTGTGTGTAACGCTATGTGTGTGTGTAACGCTATGTGTGTGTGTAACGCCGTGTCTGTGTGTGTGTAACGCTATGTGTGTGTGTAACGCTGTGTCTGTGTGTGTGTAACGCTGTGCGCGTGTGTGTAATGCTGTCTGTGTGTGTGTGTAACGCTATGTGTGTGTGTAACGCTGTGTTTGTGTGTGTGTAACGCTATGTGTGTGTGTAACGCTGTGTTTGTGTGTGTGTAACGCTGTGTTTGTGTGTGTGTAACGCTATGTGTGTGTGTAACGCTATGTGTGTGTGTAACGCCGTGTCTGTGTGTGTGTAACGCTATGTGTGTGTGTAACGCTGTGTCTGTGTGTGTGTAATGCTGTCTGTGCGTGTGTGTAACGCTGTCTGTGTGTGTGTAACGCTATGTGTGTGTGTAACGCTGTCTCTGTCTGTGTGTGTGTAACGCTGTGTCTGTGTGTGTGTAACGCTGTGCGCGTGTGTGTGTAACGCTGTGCGCGTGTGTGTAATGCTGTCTGTGTGTGTGTGTAACGCTATGTGTGTGTGTAACGCTATGTGTGTGTGTAACGCCGTGTCTGTGTGTGTGTAACGCTATGTGTGTGTGTAACGCTGTGTCTGTGTGTGTGTAACGCTGTGCGCGTGTGTGTAATGCTGTCTGTGTGTGTGTGTAACGCTATGTGTGTGTGTAACGCTGTGTTTGTGTGTGTGTAACGCTGTGTTTGTGTGTGTGTAACGCTATGTGTGTGTGTAACGCTATGTGTGTGTGTAACGCCGTGTCTGTGTGTGTGTAACGCTATGTGTGTGTGTAACGCTGTGTCTGTGTGTGTGTAATGCTGTCTGTGCGTGTGTGTAACGCTGTCTGTGTGTGTGTGTAACGCTATGTGTGTGTGTAACGCTGTCTCTGTCTGTGTGTGTGTAACGCTGTGTCTGTGTGTGTGTAACGCTGTGCGCGTGTGTGTAATGCTGTCTGTGTGTGTGTGTAACGCTATGTGTGTGTGTAACGCTGTGTTTGTGTGTGTGTAACGCTGTGTTTGTGTGTGTGTAACGCTATGTGTGTGTAACGCTATGTGTGTGTGTAACGCCGTGTCTGTGTGTGTAACGCTATGTGTGTGTGTAACGCTGTGTCTGTGTGTGTGTAATGCTGTCTGTGCGTGTGTGTAACGCTGTCTGTGTGTGTGTGTAACGCTATGTGTGTGTGTAACGCTGTCTCTGTCTGTGTGTGTGTAACGCTGTGTCTGTGTGTGTGTAACGCTGTGCGCGTGTGTGTAATGCTGTCTGTGTGTGTGTGTAATGCTATGTGTGTGTGTAACGCTGTGTCTGTGTGTGTGTAACGCTATGTGTGTGTGTAACGCTGTGTCTGTGTGTGTGTAACGCTGTGCGCGTGTGTGTAATGCTGTCTGTGTGTGTGTGTAACGCTATGTGTGTGTGTAACGCTGTGTTTGTGTGTGTGTAACGCTGTGTTTGTGTGTGTGTAACGCTATGTGTGTGTGTAACGCTATGTGTGTGTGTAACGCCGTGTCTGTGTGTGTGTAACGCTATGTGTGTGTGTAACGCTGTGTCTGTGTGTGTGTAATGCTGTCTGTGCGTGTGTGTAACGCTGTCTGTGTGTGTGTGTAACGCTATGTGTGTGTGTAACGCTGTCTCTGTCTGTGTGTGTGTAACGCTGTGTCTGTGTGTGTGTAACGCTGTGTCTGTGTGTGTGTAACGCTGTGCGCGTGTGTGTAATGCTGTCTGTGTGTGTGTGTAATGCTATGTGTGTGTGTAACGCTGTGTCTGTGTGTGTGTAACGCTATGTGTGTGTGTAACGCTGTGTCTGTGTGTGTGTAACGCTGTGCGCGTGTGTGTAATGCTGTCTGTGTGTGTGTGTAACGCTATGTGTGTGTGTAACGCTGTGTTTGTGTGTGTGTAACGCTGTGTTTGTGTGTGTGTAACGCTATGTGTGTGTGTAACGCTATGTGTGTGTGTAACGCCGTGTGTGTGTGTAACGCTATGTGTGTGTGTGTGTAACGCTATGTGTGTGTGTGTGTAACGCTGTGTCTGTGTGTGTGTAATGCTGTCTGTGCGTGTGTGTAACGCTGTCTGTGTGTGTGTGTAACGCTATGTGTGTGTGTAACGCTGTCTCTGTCTGTGTGTGTGTAACGCTGTGTCTGTGTGTGTGTAACGCTGTGCGCGTGTGTGTGTAACGCTGTGCGCGTGTGTGTAATGCTGTCTGTGTGTGTGTGTAACGCTATGTGTGTGTGTAACGCTATGTGTGTGTGTAACGCTATGTGTGTGTGTAACGCCGTGTCTGTGTGTGTGTAACGCCATGTGTGTGTGTAACGCTGTGTCTGTGTGTGTGTAACGCTGTGCGCGTGTGTGTAATGCTGTCTGTGTGTGTGTGTAACGCTATGTGTGTGTGTAACGCTGTGTTTGTGTGTGTGTAACGCTGTGTTTGTGTGTGTGTAACGCTATGTGTGTGTGTAACGCTATGTGTGTGTGTAACGCCGTGTCTGTGTGTGTGTAACGCTATGTGTGTGTGTAACGCTGTGTCTGTGTGTGTGTAATGCTGTCTGTGCGTGTGTGTAACGCTGTCTGTGTGTGTGTGTAACGCTATGTGTGTGTGTAACGCTATGTGTGTGTGTAACGCTGTCTCTGTCTGTGTGTGTGTAACGCTGTGTCTGTGTGTGTGTAACGCTGTGCGCGTGTGTGTAATGCTGTCTGTGTGTGTGTGTAACGCTATGTGTGTGTGTAACGCTGTGTTTGTGTGTGTGTAACGCTGTGTTTGTGTGTGTGTAACGCTATGTGTGTGTGTAACGCCGTGTCTGTGTGTGTGTAACGCTATGTGTGTGTGTAACGCTGTGTCTGTGTGTGTGTAATGCTGTCTGTGCGTGTGTGTAACGCTGTCTGTGTGTGTGTGTAACGCTATGTGTGTGTGTAACGCTGTCTCTGTCTGTGTGTGTGTAACGCTGTGTCTGTGTGTGTGTAACGCTGTGTCTGTGTGTGTGTAACGCTGTGCGCGTGTGTGTAATGCTGTCTGTGTGTGTGTGTAACGCTATGTGTGTGTGTAACGCTATGTGTGTGTGTAACGCCGTGTCTGTGTGTGTGTAACGCTATGTGTGTGTGTAACGCTGTGTCTGTGTGTGTGTAACGCTGTGCGCGTGTGTGTAATGCTGTCTGTGTGTGTGTGTAACGCTATGTGTGTGTGTAACGCTGTGTTTGTGTGTGTGTAACGCTGTGTTTGTGTGTGTGTAACGCTATGTGTGTGTGTAACGCTATGTGTGTGTGTAACGCTATGTGTGTGTGTAACGCCGTGTCTGTGTGTGTGTAACGCTATGTGTGTGTGTAACGCTGTGTCTGTGTGTGTGTAATGCTGTCTGTGCGTGTGTGTAACGCTGTCTGTGTGTGTGTGTAACGCTATGTGTGTGTGTAACGCTGTGTCTGTGTGTGTGTAACGCTGTGCGCGTGTGTGTAATGCTGTCTGTGTGTGTGTGTAATGCTATGTGTGTGTGTAACGCTGTGTCTGTGTGTGTGTAACGCTATGTGTGTGTGTAACGCTGTGCGCGTGTGTGTAATGCTGTCTGTGTGTGTGTGTAATGCTATGTGTGTGTGTAACGCTGTGTCTGTGTGTGTGTAACGCTATGTGTGTGTGTAACGCTGTGCGCGTGTGTGTAATGCTGTCTGTGTGTGTGTGTAATGCTATGTGTGTGTGTAACGCTGTGTCTGTGTGTGTGTAACGCTATGTGTGTGTGTAACGCTGTGCGCGTGTGTGTAATGCTGTCTGTGTGTGTGTGTAATGCTATGTGTGTGTGTAACGCTGTGTCTGTGTGTGTGTAACGCTATGTGTGTGTGTAACGCTGTGCGCGTGTGTGTAATGCTGTCTGTGTGTGTGTGTAATGCTATGTGTGTGTGTAACGCTGTGTCTGTGTGTGTGTAACGCTATGTGTGTGTGTAACGCTGTGCGCGTGTGTGTAATGCTGTCTGTGTGTGTGTGTAATGCTATGTGTGTGTGTAACGCTGTGTCTGTGTGTGTGTAACGCTATGTGTGTGTGTAACGCTGTGCGCGTGTGTGTAATGCTGTCTGTGTGTGTGTGTAATGCTATGTGTGTGTGTAACGCTGTGTCTGTGTGTGTGTAACGCTATGTGTGTGTGTAACGCTGTGCGCGTGTGTGTAATGCTGTCTGTGTGTGTGTGTAATGCTATGTGTGTGTGTAACGCTGTGTCTGTGTGTGTGTAACGCTATGTGTGTGTGTAATGCTGTCTGTGTGTGTGTGTAACGCCGCGTGCAGGAGAAGCGGTCTGCTGAGTGCCGTTTCGATTGGCACCAGACGGCTCGCGACGTGGTGCTGAGCATCTACGCACGCGACGCTCAGCCCCTTCTCTCCAGCGCACACGCCAACCCCACCACGGTGACGCACACACACAGGGACACGCGCAGAGACACGGAGAGAGACACGGGGAGAGATACGCGCAGAGACACGGGGAGAGACGTGGGGAGAGACACGGGGAGAGACACGGGGAGAGACACGGGGAGAGAGACACGGAGGGAGAGACACGTAGAGAGAGATACGGGGAGAGACACGGAGAGAGACACGGAGAGAGACACGGAGAGAGTCACGGAGAGAGAGACACGGAGAGAGAGACACGGAGAGAGAGACACGGGGAGAGAGATACGGAGAGAGAGACACGGAGAGAGAGACACGGAGAGAGAGACACGGAGAGAGAGACATGGGGAGAGAGATACGGAGAGAGTCACGGAGAGAGACACGGGGAGAGAGATACGGAGAGAGTCACGGAGAGAGTCACGGGGAGAGTCACGGGGAGAGACACGGAGAGAGAGACACGGAGAGAGAGACACGGAGAGTGAGACACGGGGAGAGAGATACGGAGAGAGTCACGGAGAGAGACACGGGGAGAGAGATACGGAGAGAGACACGCACATGCGGAAAGAGACATGAAGAGAGACACAGAGAGAGACACGGAGAGAGACATGGAGAGAGATGCACAGAGACACGGACGCAGTGAGAGAGACGCACACAGTGAGACGGAGAGAGATACTGAAACAAAGCTGCTTTGTGCACTTTTCAGATGTCCCAGTTTTGCGTTTGTCAGCCTGAGGTGATGGTGGCGTTTGGGGTCTGTCTGCTTCTGTCTGGCAGCTTGAGGTGACGTTGGTGTTTGACGAAGGCAAGAAGTTTGTGAGGAGGTTCCAGCTCTATGGGGTACGTTCTCCCCACTTGACACGAAGCACTGGAGGGCGACCACGGTGCTTCACCCACACGGCCTGCAGGCTGGCCTAGGGGCACCCACAGTGGCAGCTGTCCCCGTGCAGTAGTCTCACAGCAGGGGGCGATGTTGCTGTGTGGTCTGGCCTAGGGGCACCCCCAGTGGCAGCTGTCCCCGTGCAGTAGTCTCACAGCAGAGGGCGATGTGGCTTTGTGGTCTGGCCTAGGGGCACCCCCAGTGGCAGCTGTCCCCGTGCAGTAGTCTCACAGCAGGGGGCGATGTTGCTGTGTGGTCTGGCCTCGGGGCACCCCCAGTGGCAGCTGTCCCCGTGCAGTAGTCTCACAGCAGGGGGCGATGTTGCTGTGTGGTCTGGCCTAGGGGCACCCCCAGTGGCAGCTATCCCATAACGTGAGTCTGTCAGCAAGGGGGGTGATGTGGCTGCTCTGCTTGTCTTCCGAGATCCGAAGACCGTCGTTGCCGGGCCTCATTTTGTCGCCCTCCCGCCGCAGACGGTTGACATGGAGCACTGCACGATGGGAATGGCCCCCACCAAGGTGGAGGTGACTCTTCGCAAGGCCGAGGCCTACCACTGGGCCAACCTGGAGCACCCGTCCGCCAATCAGAGCGCCGCGGGGGCGGAGCAACCGTACAGTCGGACGCAGGTGGTAGGTGGCCGCAATCGCCGTCGGCGTCATCGGCATCATCGCTGCTACCGGCATCATAACCGCTGTGGCGGGCCGTTGCTACCAACGGTTGCCCCAAGCTCTGTGGTCCTCTGTGGGCTAAGAGGTTTCCACTTGCGTGTGATCGTGCGATGCGCGGGTTCCGGCAAAGCGCCTCTGTTCATTCCGAAACGAACAAAGCCTCTTGGAGTCATTTCTTTTAGCCTCTCCCCGCGACCGGAGCGAAGGGCGAGACACGTGGAGGCTCCCGAGCGAACGCCGCCGTAAGTCCAGCGGTGTCCCAAAGGTCGGTGGCCTTGTAAGCACGTGACGTCGGTGCGCAACTATGCGTGTTTACGGGGCAGGCCGATGGACGTGAACGTTGCTTTATTGGTGGTAAAACGGGAGCCTTGTCCCGTGATGTATTCGTGACACGGGTCGCCCGCCGCTCGAATCGCCCGCCTCGCTCAACACGGAACGGAGAGGCGGACGTTGACGAGTTGTCGATGAGCGGTGCGCGGAGAAGCACCGAGAGACGGGGAGAGGGAGCGCGTGGGGTTAGAGGACACACGGCAGGGTAGAGACGTCGCCACTATCGTATTGATTTTCATCCAGCAGTGGATAGACCTCGCTCGCGTCTCCTCCTCTCTGCAGGACATCGTGAAACCGGGTGGTGAGCCGGCCCGGGAACCGGCGGCGCCGGCCTGGGGGAACGCGGACGGTGAGAGGGAGCGCGACCGCCGTAACGACGGCGACGGTGAGAGGGACGACGACGACGGTGAGAGGGACGACGAAGAGAGCCTGGGCCTCTCCGACGACGACTACGACTCTGAGTGGGAGCGCGAGTTTGGGGAGGAGAACGGCGACGCGGCCCCCGAGGCATCCGAGGGGCCCACCGTGCCCACCGTGCCCACCGTGCCCACAGCGCCCACAGCGTCCACAGCGCCCACCGTGCCCACTGCACCGACACCACCCACCGCGCCCACACCACCCACACCACCCACACCGCCCACAGCACCGACACCACCCACCGTGCCCACCGTGCCCACCGCGTGGACCTACGACGGAGCTCCTGACCCCGAGGCCGACTTTAGCGAGCTCCCCGAACTCGAGGACTGATGAGGTCACGGGACGGAGGACAGCCGCGCGCGGAGTTCAGAGTTCGCGATCACGCCACGTGCCCTGCGGGAGCGAGGCGCCACGGCTCCGGGATTATTTACGCGAAAGTGTTTGGCAGCCTTAATAAGGCTCGGATGATTAGGCAGGACTGCCGTGAGTGTTTTGTTTTTGATTAACGTTCGTGGAAATGTTTATTTAGACCTGTTAAGGCCCCACTGAGCTATGGATCTCTTTTTCAGAAGCGACCTGGCTGTCGCAAAATGATAGCTCAACGAAAGTGGCTTGTCGCGTGAAAATTTGTAGCGGCCTAATACTCCCAACGCGTGATGTTGATTCTAAATGTGAAGGGGAAAAACCGTAGAAAAATCCATTCGACCACGGGGAGAGAGAAACATGGAAACTCCAAATATACAGCAGCAGGCATCGTCAGGGTTGGGATTGAACCCACGACCTCCTGTATACCAGGCGAGGTAGTTAACATCTCCTAGCCACCGTGATGCCCCGAAGTCTGAAGCGAGGGTAATGAGGCCCATTGCTACGTTGAGCTCCCTCAATATTGAATCGTGACCCCTGATAGTGGCTGCTAGAGCGGAGTGCTCGAAGTTGACGACGTTGTCTTGGTTGGAAGTTTCTGGCCGAGATCTTCGTTTAGTCGTATCTTAGCGTCATCTTAGTTTTGTCAGAACTTCGTTTAGACGTATCTTCGTTTGTGGTAATCTAGGGCTAGTATCAAACAGGTTTCGCCAAGGAAAATAACGACGCAAGATGAATTTAAAAATGAGCAGCGCTCATAACGGCGTGCAGCAAGAGGGACGCGACACGGCCACCAGCACCACCAGCACCACCCACCAGCACCACCAGCACCACCAGCACCAGGACCACCCACCACCCACCAGGACCACCCACCAGCACCACCAGCACCACCACCACGGAGGCTTGGCTCCGCTACGCTCAAAGGGAAAATACCCCCCCCCCCAGGCGACCCCCCTCCCCCCTCAGTTCAACACCTGGATCTGAACTCAGGCTCTCGGCGGTCGCGGCTCGGACGCCGGGTTTGAGCGTCTTAAATAAAAGTGTTGCATGTGCCATGCTTCAGCGACTGCGATGCAAATTCCCTGACACAAGACACGCAGTCTCACGTTTGTGTGACCAGGTGCGAGACCTCGGAAGATCGGGATGAGTCTTTTTTTTATTTTTACAATTTTTATTTTATCTGTGTATAGGCCCCCCACAGAGCTGCATCGCTCTTTTTCAGAAGCGACGTGGCCATCACAAATCATAGCGCCATGAAGTGGCTCATATCATCACTTGGAAATTAATTGCAGTGGCCAAATATGCTGAGCCAGTGGATGAGGGAGTGGTTGGGTCAATGAGTGGTTGAGTGGCTGGGTGGATGAGTGTTGAACTTCTTTCGCATTGTGCATATCCAACCGTACTAATCAGAGGTGCGGGATGTGTGGGTGGATGAGCAAGTGGCTTGGTGGTTGAGTGAGTGGTTGAGTGGCTGGGTGGATGAGTGAGTGGTTGAGTGGCTGGGTGGATGAGTGAATGGTTGAGTGGATGAGTTATGTTGAACTTTCGCATCGTACGCAGCCAAACCATGCTTTAGAGATTTGGAAGAACAAACCAAACCACAAAAACAGTTCTAAAGAAATGGGTTTTCAATCTAGCAAGCCGCGACAAGGCCCGTTAGTCTCAAGTCAGGGCGCTGCTGTGCAGCAAAACAGTGCATTCTTATAAACAAGGCCCACTGATCTCTATAATTCTTTTTCAGAAGTGACCCGTCCACAAAAGAAGTTCAACACACATTGACTAACACTGCCCATAGACTCGATACTGCACCTCCGATTAGCACGGTTGTCTACGTACGGTGCGAAAGAAGTTCACCGTACCGACGTGCAAGCCGGAGCCGAGTGAAATCCGCGACTCAAACCACACACACCGAGTCAGAAAGTGCTCAAACCACACGTTTAAGAGATCAAGAGAGGCGGTTTATTAACAAAGAAGGGGAGGGGGGGCAGAGTAAAACACGCAAGACGTTGTCACACACGGATCTTAATAAAAACAAACGGACATGAGCGGATTATGCAAAGTTAGAGACGCCACGAGTTGGCGTGAGTTTGTTGCTCCGGTCAGGACCAGGGAGGGGAACGTTGCCGTCTCGGCTCCGCGCGCCGGGCGATGACAATCGGCGCGGAGCAGAAGGGCTCCTCTTCCCATGCTGAAAAAACAACACGCACAGGACACACACAGACAGGACACACACACAGGACACACAGACATTAACATGGTACACAAAAAAAGTGCGGTCCTGCAAGGGCTTTGCCCCCC
Source organism: Petromyzon marinus (assembly GCF_048934315.1). Taxonomy (NCBI): domain Eukaryota; kingdom Metazoa; phylum Chordata; class Hyperoartia; order Petromyzontiformes; family Petromyzontidae; genus Petromyzon; species Petromyzon marinus. The sequence goes on from NC_133729.1 coordinate 8,198,175, forward strand.
CCCCCACGACCTCCCCCGCCCCTCTCCCCGCTGCCCCAACCCCGAGTGATGTGCGTGTGAACGCATCCGCTGCGAGGCCTCACCTGCCCTGCCCGTTTCAGGTGCAACACGAGCAGCTGCCGCCCGTGCAGCCCTTGCACACGCAGCCCTCGCCGCACTTGGGGCAGCCGGCGGGGCAGCAGGAGCAGCAGGAGCCTGGGGGGGGGGGGGGGAGGGGGGTACAATAAATAGTTTGCAGACCGAGCCGGCTGGTTGTGTACGTGCGTCATGGGGGCCAACTCCGTTGACGATCATCTGAGCCTGTCCCGAGCCTCCCCTAGGTCGACTCGGCCTCAAATGAATGCCTGGTGCGATGTGTAAACATCGCCACTGGGGAGACAAAGGCGGCCGGGCGTTGGTGCTCGCCACCCACCCCCTCGTGTGCCGTTTATGGCCTTCAATAGGTGCTCGCTAACAGCACTTGCCCCAGCAGTCTGTTACAGGCTACACGGGGGATGTCATGGAGCATACACGATAGGTCTCAGGAGACGGTCTGGGCGTCTTCCCGTGGTCAAGAGACGCAGAACCTGGGTTCGACTCCCGGGGTCTGTTGTTCCAAGTTATTGCTGAGATTCTGCTGGCGATGCCGTTGACGAGTATCACGTTGAAGAGTTATCACGTTGAAGAGTTATCACGTTGAAGAGTTATCACGTTGAAGAGTTATCACGTTGAAGAGTATCACGTTGAAGAGTATCACGTTGACGAGTTATCACGTTGACGAGTTATCACGTTGACGAGTATCACGTTGAAGAGTATCACGTTGAAGAGTATCACGTTGAAGAGTATCACGTTGAAGAGTATCACGTTGACGAGTATCACGTTGCTCTCCGGAATTTGGAATGACGACTCTACTCATCCTGGTCTCGAGATCTCGCCTGGCTAAAGATTAAAGAAACAGAAAAACGTCGATGCCGACGATGATTTTAGCAAGTGACGTTAGAAGTGACGGCACTGAGGAAGCTGATGGCGTTAACCGGGGGGGGGGGGGGGGTGGTGCCACGGTGGTTAGGAGATGTTAACTACCTCGCCTGGTATACAGGAGGTCGTGAGTTCGATCCCGACCCTGACTCCTGCTGTATATTTGGAGTTTGCGTCTCTCTCTCATCATCAACATCACCATGGCTGGGAGATGTTAACTACCTCGCCTGGTATACAGGAGGTCGTGAGTTCGATCCCGACCATGATGCCTGCTGTGTATTAGGAGTCTGCGTCTCTCTCTCTCTCCGTGGTCGCGTGGATTTTTCTCCGAGTCCTCCGGTTTCCCACCCCCCCCCCCCCATTTAGAATCAACATCCCGCGTTTAGAGGATTTGTCTGCTGCTATAAATGTCCCCGTGATTGATGATAAGCCCACTTCGTTGAGCTATCACTCGTGGCTAGGTAGCTTTTGAAAAAGAGCTACACGGCTCAGTGGGCGCTTATCCGGTAAAATAAAAGTTAATAGTTTTTTTGTATAGTTTAATCGTGACTCCGACGATGACGACGATGGTTCAGTTGACGATGCAGAAGAAGTGAACTCACCGCTCTGTTTTGCCGCGCCAGTCTTGCACGCACACCCACACTTGCAGTCGCTGCACTTACAGTCACCATCTGCACACTTGCAAGAGCCTGAGACGGAGGGAGACACACACAGCGACACAGCCAATACATTACACACAGCCTCGCAATTCATGACACAGACACGCAGCAACAACAACAACAGTAAACGCCGTTCGCCACTAAGCGGCACTGATGTCACCGCGGCGTACGTGCCAGGCTAGGTGTAGCAGGAGGTCACGGGACAGAGCCACGTGCCATCGGTTGACTGCCGTGCCAGGCTAGGTGTAGCAGGGGGTCACGGGATAGAGACACGTGCCATGGATTGACTGCCGTGCCAGGCTAGGTGTAGCAGGAGGTCACGGGACAGAGCCACGTGCCATCGGTTGACTGCCGTGCCAGGCTAGGTGTAGCAGGGGGTCACGGGATAGAGACACGTGCCATGGATTGACTGCCGTGCCAGGCTAGGTGTAGCAGGAGGTCAAGGGATAGAAACACGTGCCACCGGTTGACTGCCGTGCCAGGCTAGGTGTAGCAGGAGGTCACGGGACAGAGCCACGTGCCATCGGTTGACTGCTGTGCCAGGCTAGGTGTAGCAGGAGGTCACGGGATAGAGACACGTGCCATGGATTGACTGCCGTGCCAGGCTAGGTGTAGCAGGAGGTCACGGGACAGAGCCACGTGCCATCGGTTGACTGCTGTGCCAGGCTAGGTGTAGCAGGAGGTCACGGGATAGAGACACGTGCCATGGATTGACTGCTGTGCCAGGCTAGGTGTAGCAGGAGGTCACGGGACAGAGCCACGTGCCATCGGTTGACTGCCGTGCCAGGCTAGGTGTAGCAGGAGGTCACGGGATAGAGACACGTGCCATGGATTGACTGCCGTGCCAGGCTAGGTGTAGCAGGAGGTCGACCCAAGGCAGACCCAGGACCGATGGTTGCGAGTGAGAATAGAACTCTTTGACTGCTGGGGTTTTATGTGGCGCAGTGTGCCAACCGCTGCGCCACCGCTCCTATCCCCCCCACCCACCATACACATTCATGACGCAGCCGCGCGCAATAGCGGGCTCCCACACGCACGCACACCGTTACATTCCGCACTATTTCCCCTACAGACACACACACACACCAGCCACGATCAATCCACCGCTGGATGAAGCCTTCCCCACGCAGCGTTAGGTGGTCAGCAGCGCCGTGTTTGGTAATCCCCGGCCTCTGAACTCGGCTGGCTGTCCGGGCTCTTTCTGAGCCCGGTCGGCAACCTGCGGTTCCAGAGCCCCATGCGGTTGCTCTTTAAAAAGATAAAATATTTAACGTCACGGAAGCAGTCCATTATCATCAAGGACCACATCGTATCGTATTTTGGTTGCCAAGATCTATTTTGCTCCAAGCAGCAGCAGCGCGCGCTAGCCACTGCACCACCGCTCCCCAGCAAAGACGCTACGAGCACTAAAGTCGCATCAACCTTTGCAAAATCAACAACAACCAACAACAACAACAAACAGCCGCTCTCACACAGCGATGGGGTTGGCAACTCACCCACGGCGCAGCTGCATGGGTTGACGTCCGACATGTCTGCAGGATGCTTTCGCTGGGATGAGGTGAGGAGGACGAGGTGAGGAGGAGGAGGACGAGGTGAGGAGACGTGAGGAGACGTGAGGAGACGAGGTGATCAGAGACAAGAGTCCGACTGTGGCCACCTGTCCCTGCCCTGTCCCTTTAAATAGCCCCAAGCCCCGCCCACGTGGTCACCTGGGCCGTGCGCAAAAGGGGAAGGGGGGGAGTATGCGGGTGGGGGGGCTCGTAGAGGGGGGGGGGGGCGTAATCGTCTGCGCACGGCACGTGTGACGTCACGTCACCCCGCGTGTGACGTCACGTTCCCCGCCCGCACCCCTCCCTCCCCAATACGGCCCCGTGTAACCACGTATGATATAAACATGATAGGCGACGTTTCGGGCAATGATCCTTCTTCATAGTACGCTGCTGGTGTGTATCAGTGGTTTACGGATGTATGCGTCGGCAGAATAAACTCGGCACATGCATTGATAACAGCGCCGCGAGTGTGGCCTTTTTCTAAACAAATATAATAGGCGACGTTTCGGGGCAATAGCTCTTCATAGCGCACGAGGGATGATGATGATGATTTCTAGCAATGATATGGATGAAAGTACAGTAGTAATGATGACACTGATGATTCTGACCAAGTTTATGTAAATAATGTAATGACATTGATCCTGACGAAGGTCCATTTCCCGAAACATTGCCTATTACAGTATACAGTATGTATTATTCAATTTAGAACCACACGCAGCATCACCAGTCTACATTATAGACTGTATCACACGCAACACCAAGTCACCTTTATAGACTGCAGTGCACATGATGATCATCATCATCATCCATGCTCCATCCACTGCTGGGTGGAAGATATCCTCAAGCCGTCGCCGCCACCTCTCACGATCCTGCCATGCGACGATCCATCGCTCCATCTCCCCGTTGGAGGTTCCACTCGGACACATTCCATCCCTTGGCTGCCGCTCCGCTCTTCGCCTCGACCACGACGCGTCCTGCCTGCCATACGAGCGCCACAGAACGGTGCCATTCGTGATGGGTAACTACTGCGCGTTATTTCTGTCGGAATATTTGATCCTGCAGGAGCAGGAATCCGATGAGCTATAAAGCTCTTTCCCCCCCTCCCCCCCCCACAGATGTCCAGTAGAAGGCACGGGGTCAGAACGTTACAGCAACAAACAAGACACAAACAACACGATAGGAGTGCAAAGGTGAACAAATCGCTAACAAATAAGACATCTGGTGCCTGCTGTGTTGTCAGTAGTGTACAGAGCACAGGTAAAAGCTCAACGCATTCACCACGAACAGCACCGTGCGTCCGTGTGTGTGGTCTTAAAAGGGGGCAAGTATTTAATAGGCGACGTTTCGGGCCATGCCCCTTGTTTTTCTCGCTTGTTTAACCCAGGGATAGCCATCGCCGAGTCTCAAGACTCGCAATTTAAGGGAGTCCTGCCCAGTTTTCGCAACAGGGGTGTCGATGTTGCTGCTGTACGATCCCCCAATTAGTAATTTGCGAGGCATTTTTCAAGCATTGGGATGTTTTGATCAACACCAGTTCCACAGTGTGTGTGTGGGTTTAGCTAAGACAGGACAAAGCTATCAACCCCTTATCAGTGCCCTACCTTATTACAACACCAACTCAGACATTATTGGTCACCCCCGTGCCCCCCTTATAAATATCAACGTCCATCCTACAAAGTCCCATCACAAGGGAGAAACACAAACAAATAGACACAAACATTTGAATGTTTTGCCCGTATTGTAACGGCTGTACGCCGTATGGACCTGAAAACTCGATTTCCCTGTACAACAATACGGGCTAAACAGGATAGTTTGACAGGTACGAGAGGAAACTTGAGATGCCGGAGGAGACCCATGCAGAACGTGGGTAGGTAAAAGGTGGCAGAGGACATCCTCCCGCACCCACGATTAGCACCATTTGGCTACGTACGGTGCGAAAGAAGTCCAACGTGAAAAATTTTTGATTTAAAGCTTTCGTGACTGCAGTAATTCATATTCTTAGTTTTTTCGGTAAAGTCACGTTGAAGGGAAACAACAAAATAATAATATATATAAAACAATAAAAAAATTCTCACGACGTTTCGACCATAACTTAAACGGTCGTCTTCAGGTGTGAGTTATGGTCGAAACGTCGTGAGAATGTTTTTATTGTTATATATATTTTATTATTTTGTTGTTTCCCTTCAACGTGACTTTACCGAAAAAACTAAGAATAAGTCCAACGTGCTTACATACTCCCATCACAGGCAATGGGACCACGCCGGGAGTCGCACCGTGGGATTTCCGGGGTCTGGTTGAGAACGGTTGACTATGGGAATGTTGCGGAAGACTTTGTTCCGCAAGGGGTGATTGTGACACAGCGTGCCTGGTGCAAGACAAAATATTCCGCGTGTAGCCTCCTTAACAAGACCGTTGGGGCGAGCACCTATGACGGCCCGGAATCCGATGAGCTATAAAGCTCTTTTTTTTACAGATGTCCAGTAGTCACAGATGTCCAGTAAGGGGGGTGGGGACAGCACTTACGTGTCCGGCCGCCTTTGTCTCCCTAGGTGGCGAGGTTCACACACCGCTGAACCAGATACGCACACATGTGATGCTGAGTCGACCTAGGGGAGGCCCGGCACCGGTTCAGATCATCGTCAGCGGTGTGTAGGTGGTGGCCGTGAGCGGGAATCGAACTCGGATCTATGCCGGGTTCGTAGCGCTGCGCTAACCGCTGCGCCACCAATCGCGCGCCGGGTGCAAAGACAAAACTCCCCGGATAGCTTTAGCAGATTTGGAGCAAGTGCCGGCTGCACCACACAAAGATCCCCCGTGTAGCCTTAACAGACTGTAGGGGCAAGTGCTGTTAGCAAGTAGCACCTATGAAGGCCGGCACGGCACACGGAGGGGGGTGGGTGGCCGGCACCACGCACGGCCGCCTTTGTCTCCCCAGTGGCGATGTTGTACACAGGTACTCATTTGACGCCGAGTCGACTTAGGGGAAGGGCCCTGTACCTGTTCAGATAATCGTCACCGGTGTTGGCCGTGAGCGGGAATCGAACTCGGGTGGCCGGGTTCGGTAGCGCTGCGTAGCGCTAACCACTACCCCACCGCTCCCCACTACACACACACAGGCACGAGTGGGTCCGTGTGCAGAGCCGGGACCCCCCCCACCCACGTGATTGGTTCCGCGTGCAGAGATGGGGGGACACCCCCCACCCCTTCTCTCCCGACCCACCCACGTGATTGGTTCCGCGTGCAGAGATGGGGGACACCCCCCTCGCCCTCCCCAAGTCCTCAAGTCACCGCCCGCACGTCCCCACGTGGTGCCGTGTGCAGCAGCAACAACAACAGCAGACGAGACGCGGGAGGTGTGCAGAGACCCCCGTCCCGCCCCCCCCACGTGGTGCCGTGTGCAGAGAAGCCGGGCAGCCCTCCTGCGGTTGCCACTAGTCCCGGCGTGACACGGGACCCACGTCCCAGCGTGTGCGCGCTCTCGTGTTATTATTTGCACAGAACTCGTGAATAACACGACGAACCCGGCAAAATCAATATATGATGGGCAACTTTTCGGGTCAATACCCTTCTTTTACATAATATAAGTTTGTTTTGTTTGGGGTGGTAGTAACGAATTCGCGCGTGCTGTTTACGTGACAGACCTCACTAATTAGCTGTCGGGTGGTGGCGGGTTTGACGGCACATTCACGCGATCCCACCCCCCGATATTATGGATATCTGTCGCGAAAGCCTCCGTGTGAAACCCTTCTCCTCCCGTTGCACAGCGAGAATGAAGTGTTTCGAACTAAATTCAGCGGTGGTTGTAAATGTATGTTTCCTGTTTTTATTCCACTGGGTTTTTTTAATATTTATTTTGAAGGCAGTGTTATTGACGACTGTATCGAGTGTTGTGTTTGACGCAGCACTGGGAGAAGGCTTTCATGTTCCACAGCAAACAGTCGGGAGGGATGTCGTGTTTACGGCAGTGCCCGTGGTGATATTTGTTAAATGCAATTGCCCAGATAATCCACATTGCCCTATTTATCCACACTGCCCTAATAAATCCACATTACCATCAGGGCCGGATTAACCCATTGGCAAATAAGATCCTCGTAGTCTGTAGGCCCACCAATACACATTGAAGTAACAGCTAGTTCATTTGCCAAGTCCCCTCAGTAACTCACCCACTCACCCAAACCCTCATTAATTCACTCGTTCACTTGCCAAGTCATTCACAAACTCACCCACTCATTCGTTCACTCGTTCACTTGCCAAGTCATTCACAAACTTACACACTCATTCGTTCACTCGTTCACTTTCCAAGTCATTCACAAACTCACCCACTCATTCGTTCACTCGTTCACTTGCCAAGTCATTCACAAACTCACCCACTCATTCGTTCACTCGTTCACTTGCCAAGTCATTCACAGACTCACACACTCATTCGTTTCCTCGTTCACTTGCCAAGTCATTCGCAAACTCACACACTCATTCGTTCACTCGTTCACTTGCCAAGTCATTCACACACTCACACACTCATTCGTTCACTCGTTCACTTGCCAAGTCATTCACAAACCCACACACTCATTCGTTCACTTGCCAAGTCATTCACACACTCACACACTCATTCGTTCACTTGCCAAGTCATTCACAAACTCACACACTCATTCGTTCACTCGTTCACTTGCCAAATCATTCACATACTCACCCACTCATTCGTTCACTCGTTCACTTGCCAAGTCATTCACAAACTCACAAACTCATTCGTTCACTCGTTCACTTGCCAAGTCATTCACACACTCATTCGTTCGCTCGTTCACTTGCCGAGTCATTCACAAACTCACACACTCATTCGTTTCCTCGTTCACTTGCCAAGTCATTCACACACTCACACACTCATTCGTTCACTTGCCAAGTCATTCACAAACTCACCCACTCATTCGTTCACTCGTTCACTTGCCAAGTCATTCACAGACTCACACACTCATTCGTTTCCTCGTTCACTTGCCAAGTCATTCACAAACTCACACACTCATTCGTTCACTCGTTCACTTGCCAAGTCATTCACACACTCACACACTCATTCGTTCACTCGTTCACTTGCCAAGTCATTCACAAACCCACACACTCATTCGTTCACTCGTTCACTTGCCAAGTCATTCACACACTCACACACTCATTCGTTCACTTGCCAAGTCATTCACAAACTCACACACTCATTCGTTCACTCGTTCACTTGCCAAGTCATTCACACACTCACACACTCATTCGTTCACTCGTTCACTTGCCAAGTCATTCACAAACGCACACACTCATTCGTTCACTCGTTCACTTGCCAAGTAATTCACACACTCACACACTCATTCGTTCCCTTGCCAAGTCATTCACAAACTCACACACTCATTCGTTCACTCGTTCACTTGCCAAGTCATTCACACACTCACACACTCATTCGTTCACTTGTTCACTTGCCAAGTCATTCACACACTCACACACTCATTCGTTCACTCGTTCACTTGCCAAGTCATTCACAAACTCACACACTCATTCGTTCACTCGTTCACTTCCCAAGTCATTCACACACTCACACACTTATTCGTTCACTTGCCAAGTCATTCACACACTCACACACTCATTCGTTCACTCGTTTACTTGCCAAGTCATTCACAAACTCACACACTCATTCGTTCACTCGTTCACTTGCCAAGTCATTCACAAACTCACCCACTCATTCGTTCACTTGCCAAGTCATTCACACTCACACACTCATTCGTTCACGCGTTCACTTGCCAAGTCATTCACACACTCACACACTCATTCGTTCACTCGTTCACTTGCCAAGTCATTCACAAACCCACACACTCATTCGTTCACTCGTTCACTTGCCAAGTCATTCACACACTCACACACTCATTCGTTCACTTGCCAAGTCATTCACACACTCACACACTCATTCGTTCACTCGTTTACTTGCCAAGTCATTCACAAACTCACACACTCATTCGTTGACTCTTTCACTTGCCAAGTCATTCACAAACTCACCCACTCATTCGTTCACTCGTTCACTTGCCAAGTCATTCACACTCACACACTCATTCGTTCACGCGTTCACTTGCCAAGTCATTCACACACTCACACACTCATTCGTTCACTCGTTCACTTGCCAAGTCATTCATAAACTCACCCACTCATTCGTTCATTCACACTCACACACTCATTCGTTCACTCGTTCACTTGCCAAGTCATTCACAAACTCACACACTCATTCGTTCACTCGTTCACTTGCCAAGTCATTCACACACTCAAACACTCATTCGTTCACGCGTTCACTTGCCAAGTCACTCACACACTCACACACTCATTCGTTCACGCGTTCACTTGCCAAGTCATTCACACACACTCATTCGTTCACTCGTTCACTTGCCAAGTCATTCACACACTCGCACACTCATTCGTTCACTTGCCAAGTCATTCACACACTCAAACACTCATTCGTTCACGCGTTCACTTGCCAAGTCATTCACACACTCACACACTCATTCGTTCACGCGTTCACTTGCCAAGTCATTCACACACACACACTCATTCGTTCACTCGTTCACTTGCCAAGTCATTCACACACTCACACACTCATTCGTTCACGCGTTCACTTGCCAAGTCATTCACACACTCGCACACTCATTCGTTCACTTGCCAAGTCATTCACACACTCATTCGTTCACTCGTTAACTTGCCAAGTCATTCACAAACTCACACATTCATTCGTTCACTTGCCAAGTAATTCACAAACTCACCCACTCATTCGTTCACTCGTTCACTTGCCAAGTCATTCACACTCACACACTCATTCGTTCACTCGTTCACTTGCCAAGTCATTCACAAACTCACACACTCATTCGTTCACTCGTTCACTTGCCAAGTCATTCACACACTCAAACACTCATTCGTTCACGCGTTCACTTGCCAAGTCATTCACACACTCATTCGTTCACGCGTTCACTTGCCAAGTCATTCACACACTCACACACTCATTCGTTCATTCGTTTACTTGCCAAGTCATTCACAAACTCACCCACTCATTCGTTCACTCGTTCACTTGCCAAGTCATTCACAAACTCACACACTCATTCGTTCACTCGTTCACTTGCCAAGTCATTCACACACTCAAACACTCATTCGTTCACGCGTTCACTTGCCAAGTCATTCACACACTCACACACTCATTCGTTCACGCGTTCACTTGCCAAGTCAGCAACGCTGCCGCTTATCCACTCACCCCCCCACTCTCTCACCCGTTCAAATCATGCACCCATTTGCCAGGTCCATCAGTAACTGTGACATACTGTATGTCTCTGTTAGGTCTGTCTTGCAGAGTCAACAGTGCCACACACACAGCCTATACATCATACCCTATACATAATACCCTATACATCATACCCTATTCATCATACCCTATATGTCATACCCTATACATCATACCCTATACATCATACCCTATACACAGCGTACACACAGCCTATCCTCTACACAGTACTCTACACACATAACCCTATACACAACATCCTACACACAGTACCCTACACACATAACCCTATACACAGCAGCCTACACACAGAACCATACACACACACAACCCTAAACACACAGAAACATGACACACAACCCTACACACACAGAACCCTACACACACAACCATATGACACACAACCCTAGACACACACAACCATATGACACACAACCCTAGACACACAGAACACTATGACAACAACAACCGCCATTCGCCACTAAGTGGCGGTGACGTCACCACGACGCTTGTGCCAGGCCATGTGCACCTTGAAGCCACGTGAAGTGTCGAACGCCCGCTGGCAGGAGGTCACGGGGCAGACCCAGGTGCCACGGGTCGACTGACTGAGATGACTGGCTGATGCACCACCTGTGCCCCCTACTGTGCCAACCTGCTGTGATTTAGCCACCCGGCGCTCCGCTCGTTATTGTGAGTGTCGCTCCTCCGCCCTCCGTTGTTGTTGGAGGGCGACTGCCTCCAACTGCCCAGTAGCATCCTTCACGAGCCTCCTCCACAGAGGCCGATCTTGACACCGCTGGTACCAGTCATCGGCAAGTCCACTCAGCTCCACGTCCTCCTGTACCACATCACTCCATCTCTTCTCTAGCTCGTGCCACGCCCGTTTAACCCCCTCGATCTGGCCGAACAAAAGCTGTTTCGGCATGCGGTGGCTGGGCATGCGGGCTACATGACCCAGCCAACGCAGCCTTGCCTGCCAGAGGAGCTCCCCGATGGGACCTTGCCCAGATCTTTCAAGGATTTGTGAGCTCCTCACACAATCCAGTCTGGTTAAACCCAGGATGGATCGTAGGCAGGCTAGCCTAAATGTTTCTAACCGGCGAAGATGTTCCATTAGGGAGATCCACGTTTTGCAAGCGTAGAGAAGGGAGGGAATGACTGTGGCCGAGAAGACCTGAAGCTTAGTGCGGAGCGACAGACCAGGTAGCTTCCACACAGCGTTACGCAACCGATGAAAAGATATTGCCGCTCGACTGATTCGGAGTGAAATCTCTGCTGTTAAACTGGAACCGGTCATAAGCACACTGCCCAGGTATGGGAAACTCTCCACTCTCTCCACAACTGCCCCATCACCGATTGGGAGTTGTGGGGGTGGAGTGTCCGATGGTACAAAATACCCAGGCAGGTGCTTAGTTTTGGTGGGACTGATGGTAAGGCCCCATCTCTTAGTGGCATGCTCCAGTCTCAGCAGCAGCGTCTCCAACTCCTCCTCTGAATGAGCAGCTATTACCAAATCATCGGCATACATAACGTGGTTGAGCAATAGGGAGCCATCCCTTGACCGCACCCGGGCATCGATCAGCCTCCCATTATATCTGTACCATATGGAGATTCCCCCGGTACAGCTATTGAAGGCTTCGCGAAGTACATGGTCAAAATAGATGTTAATTAATGTGGGAGCCAGAGGACATCCCTGTCGCACCCCAAGGTGTACAGGCAATGGCTCTGGCTCCCGGCCACGTAGTTTTACCCGGTCCCGCTCACCATCATGAAGGTCCTTAATGATCGTAAGCAGAGGGTCAGGGACTCCAAAAGCACGAAGAACAACCCAGAGGCCAGGCCTACTGATGGTATCATAGGCCTTGAACAGGTCAATAAAGCAGAGATGTAGGTCTTGCTGGAATTCCCTACACCTCTGCTGTAGCAGACGAACAGAAAATATGGCATCTGTGTAGGACCGCCCTTTCCTGAAACCGCATTGGGGCTCCGCAAGCCTCTCCTCAGCGTGCCTGGCAAGGCGATGTTGAATAATCCTTGCCAGGACCTTTCCCCGCACACTGAGGAGTGAGATGCCCCTGTAGTTGTTACAGTCTGTGCGGTCCCCCTTCTTAAAGAGGGGGACCACTAGGGCATCCTTCCAATCCTGCGGAACCCGTCCAGTGGTCCAGACTGTTGTTATAATGTCATAGGGCAGTCTGTGCACAAACGCCACCCTCCCTCAGCATTTCGCTTGGGAGATCATCTCTGCCCGGTGCCTTTCCTGGTCTCAGACTCTGGTTCGCTTTCAGTACTTCCTCAATAGATGGCACCTCAGCCAGCCACTCACAGGGGGTGACTTCTTCCAATATTTGAGGCACCGCAGCCTCAGCAAGGTCATCCCCACTTTGTGCCACGATGTTTTCCTGGCTGATGGATTTTCCCTCCCCCAGGACATCACAGAAATGATCAGCAAATCTGCAAACCTGTTCCTGGGGGTCGGAGATTGGATCACCGTTTTTTCCCCTAATGATGGTAATTGTCTGGCAAAACAACCCCCTACCTCCTCGCGGTGCCGGACGGGCAACTCTGTCGTGGACAATGCTGTGGGGGGAGGTCCAATTCCGATTGGCTCCTCCCCTCGTGGCGTCTGTGACCACCACAGGGGCTAAACGGGGGCTCAGGACGGGTGCGAGGGACTGGTAACCCCTCCACCTTCAAAAAAATTATCACGAAACTACGACTTAAATATATAACCCTATGACACACAACCCTACACACACAGAACCCTCCACACACAACCATATGACACAACCCTAGACACACAACAACAACCGCCATTCGCCACCAAGTGGCGGTGACGTCACCACGACGCTTGTGCCAGGCCTATACATCATACCCTATACACTATGACACACAACCCTACACACACAGAACCATATGACACGAAGCCCTACACACACAACCCTACACACAGAGCCATAGAGACACACAGTAGCAAAGGCGCTACCGTTTAACATCAGCCATATAATCATGTTTCGCAACAGCTTCAAAGAAGGTTCCAGAAGGCCGCTGTGGCGGAGTGTTTTAATGTATCGGTGGCACGTAAGATAAATAAAGATTCCCCCCCCCCCCGTATCGCCTTCGCTGGCCGATGGGGCACGTGCTGTTAGCGAGCAGCACCTATGAAGGCCGGCACGGCACACGTGTGGCGGTGTGGCGTGGACAACACCACGCCCGGCCGCCTTTGTCTCCCCAGTGGCGATGTTCACACACCGCACTCGATACCCATTTGATGCCGCGTCCGACCGAGGGGAGGCTCACACTCAGTTGTGGCTACCTAGTGGGGGGGGGGGGAGGCCCAGGAGCGCTTCAGATAGCCACTGGTATTGAGAGGAGCTCGGAGTTGGTAGCTCAGTGCGCTAACCAATGCGCCACCGCTCCCCGTGGCACGCGTTGCGACACCACGAACACGCCTTGCCACGTCACTGTTAGCGCTGCCAAAGACAGTGGATATCTGTGAGATGGCCACGATAATGATGAGCGTTAACAGATGTTAATTATTACTAATTATAGTGAAAATGTTAACGTATCCAGGAGAGAGGCACTCTTTCAGGAGGGCACTTCTACTTTGTTGTTTTCAGACAATTAATGATGATTTATATCAGAGCATGTTATCAGAACATGTTTGTTTGCATGTTCACCAAAGTACCGTCTGTGGTTAATGCAGCAGTTCCTTGCGAAATGTTTATATTTGGTGATTGAACATCTTAACACGACTGCTCTTTTTATTGCCAGAAAAGGGTAAAACCTATTATTATATTTTTCACACTTTAGTGATTTGTTTGACTTACCGATACTTTGGACTCACAGCTGTCAACCCATACAGTATGATTGAGCCCGTATTTTTGCACAGGGAAATTGAGTTCCCAGATCCATACGGCGTACAGCCGTTTCAATACGGGCAACAAATATCAACATTTGTCTGTGTCTCTCCCTTGTGATGGGACTTTGTAGGATGAACGTTTCTATGTAGTATAAGGGGCACGGGGTGACCGATAAGGCGTGAGTTGGTCTGTAAGAAGGTAAGGCACTGATAACGGTTGACAGGTGTGTAGTAGTGTATAGTAGTGTAGTGTGTATAGTAGTGTATAGTGTAGTGTAGAGTGTGTAGTAGTGTAGTGTATAGTAGTGTGTAGTGTATAGTAGTGTAGTGTATAGTAGTGTAGTGTATAGTGGGTAGTAGTGTAGTGTATAGTGGGTAGTAGTGTAGTGTATAGTAGTGTGTAGTGTATAGTAGTGTAGTGTATAGTAGTCTAGTGTGTAGTGTATAGTAGTGTAGTGTATAGTAGTGTAGTGTGTATAGTAGTGTAGTGTATAATAGTGTAGTGTATAGTGGGTAGTAGTGTAGTGTATAGTAGTGTAGTGTGTAGTATATAGTAGTGTAGTGTATAGTAGTGTAGTGTATAGTAGTGCAGTGTGTAGTGTATAGTAGTGTAGTGTATAGTAGTGTAGTGTATAGTAGTGTAGTGTATAGTAGTCTAGTGTGTAGTCTATGGTAGTGTAGTGTATAGTAGTGTAGTGTATAGTAGTGTAGTATGTAATCTATGGTAGTGTAGTGTATCGTAGTGTAGTGTATAGTGACTTTGTAGGATGCACGTTGAGATGTATGAGGGGCACGGGGTGACCGATAAGGTGTGAATTGGCGTGTAACAAGGTAAGGGCACTGATAAGGTGTTTACAACTGTGAATCACTGTCATCGTGTTTGTACTGCTGCTGTTGTTACGTTCTGATCCCGTGCCCCTACTGGAAGTCTGTGGAATAAATAGCTCATCGGATTCCACTAGTATATAAAGTAAATACTGTTTTATGATTCTGTACAGTCCTGTTATCTACGTATTTATTATTTCAATCAGTTTCAAAGACAATGCCATACATATATTATTATAACATGTTTGTTTCCATGTTCACCACATATACCGTGTATGATTAATACAATAACTTTATTAATGCTCTTATCGTGTCATTGTCTTTGCGCCGTTCGCCTTATGGCGTTGTTCTGTGGTCTCTGCCACTGGTGGTGGTGAGACTAGGCCATGAAGAAAGCTGCTGCTGCTGCTGTGTCTGGTGTAGAACAATCAGTGTCAAACACAATGCACAGAACACATTCTCCTGCGGAGGGAGCTGGTAGGAACGTTGGGTTGCTCGGTCAATGGCCAGGGTCAACAACGGCGGCACCACGTGGTGTATTCCGCAAATGTGCCCGACTGTGAGGGCGGGCACAAGCCGGCGTGAGGAGGTTAAACGTTGCGTTTTATAAGGGCACCACGGGGTGACCAGCCCCTCCCCACCCAGCCCCACCCCTCCCCACCCAGCCCCTCCCCACCCAGCCCCACCCCTCCCACCCTACCCAGCCCCTCCCCACCCAGCCCCACCCCTCCCCACCCAGCCCCTCCCCACCCAGCCCCACCCCTCCCCACCCAGCCCCTCCCCACCCTCCCCTTCCCACCCAGCCCCTCCCCACCCACCCCCTCTCCACCCAGCCCCACCCCTCCCATTTTTTGATGCACGACGGACGGACGGACACAATAGATTCATACTCTTTGGTTCTATTCGGTAAAGTCACGTAGGTAAAAAAATAAAACAAAAATCACGACGTTTTGGCCACAACACAAGCGGCCTTCAACAGGTGAAGGGACCAGACTGTCTCGAGGACAGCGCTGGAGTGAAACACAGCCAAGCTCAGACCGCGACCTTTAAGCTGTGTGAGGGTAATTAAGGTGCCTTGACAAAGGAATTAGCATAAAAATTTGCATTTAATAGGCGGACTTAGCATGATGAAAGGTGGGGAGAGGGTGAACCTGTGCAGGCCGGCGAGGGGGCAAGGTAGAGTCCACATGATGGTGGTGTGAAAAGGGAATTTTTTAAGAAGCTGTGAAAGTTTGGGGTACCACTACTTTAAAAAATATACTGTACCATTGAAAATTAGTTTAATGTTTGGTTCGATTTAGAACATCTTTCCAATGGTTGCTTAATTTGAAACCATCTTCTCGGTTGAAATTGTGTCTGTGTTTGTAGATCTGAATTGCCTCGTGAACAAATCTCTGATAAAAACCCGTGGGTTTGCAAAGAACCGTCACCTGTTGAAGGCCGCTTGTGTTGTGGCCGAAACGTCGTGATTTTTGTTGTTTTATTTTTTTACCTACGTGACTTTATCGAATAGAACCAAAGAGTATGGATCCTTGCAGTCACGAGTGCTTCAAATCTAGAATAGTTTCATAGTTTTATTTATTTTGGTATAGCCCTGTGAGCCATTCGGCTCTTGAATCGGGTGCAACCGTAACAAACAAAAACATGAACAAGAAAACATCTTAAAGTGACTTTGTGTGACTGTGCAAACAGAAAATCCATGAAAAAAACATCAAAATATTCCTGAAATAGCACTGTACACCAACGCTGTGTGCAAAAATCCCCGTGGGATGCAAGTCAAACAACAAGAAAACAGATTAAGGCCATCAGTCTAACTCCGTACTACAATAAACAAAAACATGGCCAAAGCAAAAACTTTTAGAAATCACTATATAATAAAGCCATAAATGCAATGTAACAGTGATCATAGGAACTGTGACCACATTTTTAACAATAAACTACATAAATAACATGTAACACCAAACCCTAGAGCAGTGGTTCTTAACCTTGTTGGAGGTACCGAACCCCACCAGTTTCATATGCGCATTCACCGAACCCCTCTTTAGTGAAAAATAAAATGTGATTTTTTTCAAATTCAAGACATAGATATGTTTTTTACTGGTACACAAAATGAGCCGTGCATGAACATTACCTTGTTCAAAGAATAAAACCAACACAATGCATAAACTCACAACAAATTACATACCTGGAAATCAATGTGACTTCTGCTGTTGCCTTTGAGAGATCAGTTCAGATATGCGTGGCTTCACCTTGGCAAGTGCCACTCTCATGTCATTTTCACAGCAAAGTCTGTTCCTTTTCTTCGTTTTTATGTCCAGCATCCTCGAAAAGGATTGCTCACAAAGATATGTTGTAACAAATGGTATAAAAAAATCCAGGGCTTTCTTAGCAATAACTGGATACTTGTTCATTTGTCGACACCAAAACGTTGAGAGCGTTGTTGTTCTGAAGAGTTGCTGTTGAACCTGGCTCTGCTGAATTTCAATGATTTCGTCGAGGAATTCATCATTGACATCTGCTGTTTCAACAGCAAACGTGAACGGCTGTCTCACCCATGCTGGATATGACTCTCTTTTAGGGAAATATCCGTCGAGAGACTTTGCAAGCTCATCTAAGTGCGTGGCAATTGTTTGCTTCAGTTCCGTGGATACAGAAATATCTCCGATTCCAGACACATCTTCGATCTTACTTGCACAGTCGTCCAGAAGCGGGAAGTTTGCGAAGTTATTGTTCTCTGTTCGTCGTTTCCATAACGGTAGCTTTTTTTGAAAAGCCTTCAGGTGTTCTTCCGCTTCCATGATATTGACTCCACCACCCTGCATCTGCTGATTGAGATGATTGAGAGCTGCGAATATATCAGCCATGTACGCTAAAATGAGAATGAACTCAGGATTTTTGAAGCAATCTGCATGGCAGTGTTGGTGCTCTTGCAAAAACAGGGCTAATTCCACACGCATGGCAAAAACACGATTCAGCACCTGTCCCCGGGATAACCACCGAATATTAGAATGGAGCAGAAGTACCTCAAATTCAGAGCCCATTTCTTTACACAGCTCACTGAAGATGCGGTGCCTCAGAGCACTTTTTCGCACATAGTTCACACATTCCACCACAGTTTTTAATACTTCTGCCATTTTTGGAGGTAAGGTTTTTGTTGCCAACGCATGCCTGTGCAGAATACAATGCGTCACAATGATGTGTGGTGCATCGGCCTTTACTAGCGCACCAAAACCAGACTTTCTTCCCAGCATGACTGGAGCTCCGTCCGTACAAACTGCAGAAACCATATCCCATGAAAGATTGTTGTCTCTGAAGAAGTCATCCACAAGCTTCTTCACATCGGCTGCCTTCGTTGTTGTTGTAAGAGGCTTACAAAATAAAAACTCTTCTTTTATCATGTCGTCTTTCACATAGCGTACAAAAACAGCAAGCTGGCTTAGATCAGAAACGTCTGTGGTTTCGTCGAGTTGAAGGCTGAATTTTGCCGGGCTTGAAATCAGATCCGCGACTACTTGAGCCAAGATGTCTTTACTCAAGTCTTCTATTCTGTCACTGACGGTGTCATTTGAAAGGGGAATTTGGGATAATTTACCTTCGGCCGCTGTTCCGAGTATCAGATTCGCCATCTTTAATGCAGCTGGTTTCACAAGTGTTTCACCAATGGTGTGTGGCTTGCCCTGCTTTGCGATCAGGTAAGCAACTTCGTACGATGCTGTCAGGATCGGTTTGTTAACAGGTACAAATCCAAGAGCAGGCAGAGTGGCCCTTTCATCGAATCTGGCTCTCTTCACCCTGAATTCAGCAAGTGTTGTGTTCTTGTATTCCCCGTCTCCATGCAGCTTCAAGAAGTGTTCCTTTAGTTTTGCCGGTGCAAGACTAGGGTTGCTCAACTTGGCGTTGCAAATCATGCAGATAGGACGCTCACTCCCATCACGTTCCGTGATACATGAGAATCCATGTTGTACATATTCGTCCGACCACTTTCTTCTTTTGCCCGACATAGTTAGTATGGATAAAATATTAAAGAAATCACACGACGTACGACAACAACAGTCACACGTTGACTACTGAGTACGCACTAAATTCCCCGCAGCGCTGATTGGCCAAGCAGTGTAGCATGATCATCTGCAGCCAGTGATGGCCAAGCGGGCCGTGTGTGTCATCACAAATTTACACAATAATTCAAGTGTGTCCGGACCTCCGTGGCGGGGGCTCTGCCGAACCCCTGAGATCGACTCACCGAACCCCTGGGGTTCGATCGAACCCAGGTTAAGAACCACTGCCCTAGAGCCATAGCTGGCTGCATTAGTCACTCCACAACAACAGGAGCATCAGTCGGAGTATCACATTTCTCAATGCACCTTTAAGATCAGCACGCTAAATCAAAATACAGATAATACTTTGCAGCGGTCATCCGGAGCGAAACATTTTATTTTATTTTAGGCCACTGAATAGCAGTGGCAGCTAGGGGTGTACAACTCCTCTAGAGCAGTTTTAATCCCCTGTGGGTTGGTGTAACCTGGAGGTTCCTACCAGTATTAGTATCAGAGCGTGTTTGTTTGCATATTTAGCACAAGTACGTGTGGTGGTTAATGTCGATCTTGATTCCTTGCAAACTGTTTCAATTTTAGTGTTTAAACATCTGAACACAACTCCTGCTTTATTGCCCGAAAGGGTAAAAACATATTCTTATTTTTTCATACTTTGATACTGGCAACAATAAAAATGCCCCATTTGATTTCAAACGCTATTTACGAAACGCGAAACTCATCCCCGGCGGCGGTGGTGGTGAGGCCACCGTAGCAAGCGCTCCCCCCTCCCACCGCGACGGTGACGTCACACGCGAAAGCGCGGGAAAAGTGAGACCGGGCCGCAAGCCTGACAGGGCGAACGAAGTTAAAGACTCTCCCCCCCCCTCATTACTTTACATTACATTACTTAACAACTTAAACATTTATCACGCGCGCGCGCCGACAATGGGAATACACGGCCTCACCAAGCTCATCGCGGACGTCGCACCCGGAGCCATGAAGGAAAACGACATCAAGAGCTACTTTGGTACGTGGTACCGATGTGGTTTAAAATCTTCGTGACTTTACCTAATAAAACCAAAGAGTATGAATCCTTGCAGTCACGAAAGCTTCAAATCTAGAATATTCGTGTTTGTTGAGATCGCTGCGTCTGGCTGAGGCTCCCCCCCAATAGGGGTCGGTGTTAATGAGGCTCACAGAGACTCAAGATTCGCATAGGGTTGTGTTAATGAGGCTCACAGAGACTCAAGATTCGCATAGGGGTCAGTGTTAATGAGGCTCACAGAGACTCAAGATTCGCATAGGGTTCAGTGTTAATGAGGCTCACAGAGACTCAAGATTCGCATAGGGGTCAGTGTTAATGAGGCTCACAGAGACGCAAGATTCGCATAGGGTTCAGTGTTAATGAGGCTCACAGAGACTCAAGATTCGCATAGGGGTCGGTGTTAATGAGGCTCACAGAGACTCAAGATTTGCATAGGGATCTGTGTTAATGAGGCTCACAGAGACTCAAGATTCGCATAGGGGTCAGTGTTAATGAGGCTCACCGTCACAGACTCGAGATTCGCATATGGTTCAGTGTTAATGAGGCTCACAGAGATTCAAGATTCGCATAGGGTTCAGTGTTAATGAGGCTCACAGAGACTCAAGATTCGCATAGGGTTCAGTGTTAATGAGGCTCACAGAGACTCAAGATTCGCATAGGGGTCAGTGTTAATGCGGCTCACAAGATTCGCATAGGGTTCAGTGTTAATGAGGCTCACAGAGACGCAAGATTCGCATAGGGGTCAGTGTTAATGAGGCTCACAGAGACTCAAGGTTGGCATAGGGTTCAGTGTTAATGAGGCTCACAGAGACTCAAGATTCGCATAGGGGTCAGTGTTAATGAGGCTCACAGAGACTCAAGATTCGCATAGGGGTCAGTGTTAATGAGGCTCACAGAGACGCAAGATTCGCATAGGGGTCAGTGTTAATGAGGCTCACCGTCACAGAGACTCAAGATTCGCATAGGGGTCAGTGTTAATGAGGCTCACAGTCACAGAGACTCAAGATTCGCATAGGGTTCAGTGTTAATGAGGCTCACAGAGACTCAAGATTCGCATAGGGGTCGGTGTTAATGAGGCTCACAGAGACTCAAGATTTGCATAGGGATCTGTGTTAATGAGGCTCACAGAGACTCAAGATTCGCATAGGGGTCAGTGTTAATGAGGCTCACCGTCACAGACTCGAGATTCGCATATGGTTCAGTGTTAATGAGGCTCACAGAGATTCAAGATTCGCATAGGGTTCAGTGTTAATGAGGCTCACAGAGACTCAAGATTCGCATAGGGTTCAGTGTTAATGAGGCTCACAGAGACTCAAGATTCGCATAGGGGTCAGTGTTAATGCGGCTCACAAGATTCGCATAGGGTTCAGTGTTAATGAGGCTCACAGAGACGCAAGATTCGCATAGGGGTCAGTGTTAATGAGGCTCACAGAGACTCAAGGTTGGCATAGGGTTCAGTGTTAATGAGGCTCACAGAGACTCAAGATTCGCATAGGGGTCAGTGTTAATGAGGCTCACAGAGACTCAAGATTCGCATAGGGGTCAGTGTTAATAAGGCTCACAGAGACGCAAGATTCGCATAGGGGTCAGTGTTAATGAGGCTCACCGTCACAGAGACTCAAGATTCGCATAGGGGTCAGTGTTAATGAGGCTCACAGTCACAGAGACTCAAGATTCGCATAGGGGTCAGTGTTAATGAGGCTCACAGAGACTCAAGATTCGCATAGGGTTCTATGTTAATGAGGCTCACATAGACTCAAGATTTGCATAGGGTTCAGTGTTAATGAGGCTCACAGAGACTCAAGATTCGCATATCGGGTTCGGTGTTAATCACTGAGACTCAGAGCCAAGCAAAGGCTCACATAGGGTTCAGTGTTAATCACTGAGACTCAGAGCCAGGCAAAGGCTTCCATAGGGTTCTGTGTTAATCACTGAGGCTCAGAGCCAGGCAAAGGCTCCCATAGGGTTTGGTGTTAATCACTGAGGCTCGGAGTCAGGCAAATGTTCCCATAGGGTTCGGTGTTAATCACTGAGACTCAGAGCCAGGCAAAGGCTCCCATAGGGTTCTGTGTTAATCACTGAGACTCAGAGCCAGGCAAAGGCTCCCATAGGGTTCTGTGTTAATCACTGAGACTCAGAGCCAGGCAAAGGCGCCCATAGGGTTCTGTGTTAATCACTGAGACTCAGAGGCAGGCAAAGGCTCACATAGGGTTCGGTGTTAATCACTGAGACTCAGAGCCAGGCCAAGGCTCCCATAGGGTTCAGTATTGATCAGTGAGACTCAGAGCCAGACCAAGGCTCCCATAGGGTTCAGTGTTAATCACTGAGACTCAGAGCCAGGCAAGGCTCCCATAGGGTTCACTGTTAATCACTAAGACTCGGAGTCAGACCGAGGTTCCCATAGGGTTTGGTGTTAATCACTGAGACTCGGAATTAGGCAAAGTCTCCCATAGGGTTCACTGTTAATCACTAAGACTCGGAGCCAGACCGAGGTTCCCATAGGGTTTGGTGTTAAACACTGAGACTCGGAATCAGGCAAAGGCTCCCAAAGGGTTCAGTGTTAATCACTGAGGCTCGGAGCCAGACCGAGGCTCCCATAGGGTTCAGTGCTAATCACTGAGGCTCACAGAGCCAGACTAAGGTTCACATAGGCTTACATAGGGATTTTATCTTAACCATTTATGCTCACAGAGCCAGACCTTGGCCAGTTTAATATTACAGTATTGGGGTTCAGTATTCTGATAGGTTCGTAGAGCCAGACTGACTTATCTTGCACCACTGCCTCCCATTGTGTCATAGTGTGGCAGTGTGTATTAGAGTAATTTTCGTATTGTATGTCACTATTAGTGTTCGTCACTGTTATTGTACGTCACTATTAGTGTGTCACTGTGTCAGTCATCTCAATCAACGTATAACACCTAGTCTGTCCTGGGACCTCATTACATATTACATGGCCACCAAGTTTACCTAGCCTGGCACAAATGCTGCGGTGATGTTACCACCATTTTTTAACTGATGTGTTGTGTAAACATCAGCACAGGGGAGACAAAGACGGCCCGGTCGTGGCGCTGACCACCCACCACCTCGTGTGCCATGCCAGCGTTCATAGGCACTCGCTAACAGCACTTGTTCCATCAGCCTGTTTAAAGGCTCCAAGGATGATCTTTATCTTTGTGTCTCTTGTAGGTCGCAAAATCGCCATTGACGCGTCGATGAGCATCTACCAGTTCCTGATCGCCGTGCGGCAGGACGGAAACACTCTTACCTCTGAGGACGGAGAGACAACCAGGTGATGCTCTGCTCTTTTTATTTTCAATTCATTAACACAATTCTCTTTTCCCTATCTTACCCCGCCTGTGAAGGTCGGTGTCGCGTAACGAGAAGAAGGGTCCGTTCGGAAATCTCAGGATCTTTCTTTAGAATGGAGAAGGAATCCGATGAGCTACAGAGCTCTTTACCCACAGATGTCCAGTACGGGTATGGGGTCAGGGAGTTGCGACAACCAACAATTACGAAAAACACGACAGGAGCGCAGAGCAGTACACCGATTTGTGTTAGAGAACGCCCTGCGGAAGCGGATATCACAGACCTACCGCTGAGATACTTTCTTCAAGTGCCCCCTGGTCCAGACATAGTCGAGGGCAGGCAGCACTTTCCTACCCGGCCTGCCACAGAGAACGGATGCTCGGATAACAAGGAGGTCCGTGGATCTATCAAGGTTTTGCTGATTAATAGGGCAAGTGGGCAATTTGATGAGAATGTGGCTGTGCAATATTCCTCTTGTCTTTTCGCAAAAGCTTGGACATTGGGGAGCATGAGCACATTTGGAAAACGGGAAGGTCAGCGGATCGATCAATGATCAGGGCAAACAGGAAGTGCAGATAGTGCAATTATATCGTTGATTCTGTCAATAAGATTGTGCAATTGTGAGCTTGTAAATGTGACTGTAAATGTGCTCGTGTGAATGCGATTGTGTGAACGTGATCATGTGATTTATGTGATTATTGTTGTTGTTGTGCGTTTGTGACCGTGCGATTGTGCTTACAGCCACCTGGTTGGACTCTTCTACCGCACGATCCGCATGATGGAGAACGGCATCAAGCCCGTGTACGTGTTCGACGGGAAACCTCCTCAGCTCAAGTCGGGAGAGGTATCCGCGCCAATCACCGCCGCTGCTTTCAGCTACCTAGGCACAAATGATAGCTTAACGAAGTGGCTTATCATGTGGTAGTGTATAGCAGCCAAATGCTCTAAATGCACGTTGTTTCTAAATGTGGAGGGAAAAAAACGTAGAAATCCACGCGACCACGGGGAGAGAGACATGCAAACTCCACATTTACAGGCATCAGGGTCGGGATCGGATCCATGACCTCTTGTATACCAGGGGAGGGAGATAACATCTCGTCACCGTGGCTCCTCTCGCCACCATGGCTCAACGACGTTGGGCCCGGTGCATTGTGGGTATTAATTACTGTGCGAATTGGTTGCAGCTGGCGAAGCGAGCGGAGCGCAGAGTGGAGGCCGAGAAGCAGCTGGTGGCAGCTGAGGAGGCTGGTGAGGAGGCGTGCGTGTGCGTATGTTTGCGGCTGTGTGTATATTTGTGTGGGTCGTGTAGCCCATATGCCCAGCCCACCACATGCCCAAGCAGCTTCTGTTTGGCCAGATAGAGGGGGCTAAACGGGCGTGACACGGTGCTGGATAAGAGATGTGGACTTGATGTGGTACAGGAGGATGTGGAGCTGAGTGGACCATCGGTGTCAAGACCGGCCTCTGTGAAGGACGCCCCTGGGCAGTTGGAGGCAGTCGCCAACGGCGGAGGGGGGCAGAGGAGCGATGCTCACAACAACGAGCATAGCAGAGGGCAGATAGAACGTAGCGAGTCGGCACAGTGGGGTGCACAGATAGTGCCTCTGTCAGTCATCTCGGTCAACCCATGGCACCTGGGCCTCTACCGTGAGCTGCCAGCGAGCCTTCGACACTTCACTGCGTAACACTTGGCAGGACCCTCCTGCGAAAGTGTCTCGGGACTCGGTGAGACTTTCGTGGTTAAACGAGCGGTGGAATAATCCTCATCATCACCGTATTCTCTCGTGTCTTTGTGACGCAGGCGAAGTGGAGAACGTGGAGAAGTTCAGCAAGCGGCTGGTCCGCGTCACACGGCAGCACAATGACGAGTGCAAGCGGCTGCTGCGGCTCATGGGCGTCCCCTACGTGGAGGTGCGTGACAAGCATGTGTCCTCAACGGGAGCTCGCTAACAGTCCTCTCTCATCTCCCCAGAGCCTCCCCAGAGGCCGGGGGAAGGGGGGGGGGCGGGCAAGGTCGGCAGAGACGAAGCCCCCCACCTCCCCGTTAAATCTTGTTTTGACGCAATATGTGCGAGACGCTTCGTACGTAATGCTGCGTTTGGCTGTACGTGCCCCACTGCGATTATGACCATGCGTGCGTGACGCTCTGTGTGACTGCACGCGCCTTACTCTGTGTGTGACTATGCGTGTGTGCTGTTTGTGCTGTGCGTATAACGCCGCGTGTATGACGCTGTGTGTGTGACGCTCTTTGTGGCGGAGCATCCTGCACTGCGTGTGACTGCGTGTGCGGTGCATGATGTGTGCGTAACGCTGGGTGTGTGGGGAGCGGTGAGGCAGTGGTTAGCGTGCTGCGCTACGAACCCGACCACCCGAGTTCGATTCCCGCTCAGGGGCCAACATCGATGACGATTATCTGAACCGTTCCTGGGCCTTCCCTAGGTCTACTCAGCCACAAATGAGTAACTGGTGCAGTGTGTAAACATCGTCACTAGGAAGACAAAGGCGGGCAGTCGTGGTGCTGGCCACCCACACCCTCGTGTGCCGTGGCAACATTCATAAGTGCTGCTCGCTAACAGCACTTGCTCCAACAGTCTGTTAAAGGCTACACGGAGGATCTTTGTGTGCGTGGTAGGCCCCCTGCGAGGCGGAGGCGAGCTGTGCCGCGCTGGTGAAGGCCGGCAAGGTGTTTGCCACGGCCACCGAGGACATGGACGGGCTCACGTTCGGCACCGGGGTCCTGCTTCGCCACCTGACGGCCAGTGAGGCCAAGTACGTTGCGACGCGTGTGTGTGCGTGAGCGCTCCTGTGTGGGATAGAGTTTGTGTGTGTAGGTCGACTCGGCCTCAAATGAGTACCTGGTGCGGTGTGTAGTAAACATCGCCGCTAGGGAGACAAAGGCGGCCGGGCTTGGTGCTGGCCACCCCACTCCCTCGTGTGCCGTGCCGGCCTTCATAGGTGGTACTCACTAACAGCACTTTAATCAAAAGTCTGTTACGGCTATACGGGGAAACTTTGTTTCTGTCTCCACCTGTTTCTGTGTGTCTCTTTGTGTCTGTGTCGCCCTCTGTCTCTCTGTATCTGTTTGTCTGTCTGTGTGTGTGAGTTTATTTTGTCTCCGTCTGTGTGTCCGTGTGTGTGTGTCTCGGCACCTGGGTCTGTCCCGAGACCTCCTGTCAGCGAGCCTTTGACACTTCACGCGGCCTCAAAGTGCACCTGGCCTGGCACAGGCGCTGTGGTGACGTCACCGTCACTTAGTGGCAATTGGCGAGTATTGGTATCGGTGTGTCTCGGTCTGTTTCGGTGTGTCGCCCATCAAAGTCCCCGCGTGTTAAATTTTCCAGAAAACTGCCCATTCAGGAGTTCCACTTCACGAAGCTTCTGGAGGAGATAAAGCTTTCACATGACGAGGTGAGGATGACGATGATCCACTTATCCAGGAACTTGATGGTTTTTCTATAATGCACAGAGACCGTGTGACGTGGACAAGGCGTCTGTGCGTTGTCTGAATCTCGTGGTTTTGCCGCCCGCGCTGTTATTCCGTTGCGATGATGGCATATTCCCATCATTTACAGATTTAATCGTGGTTGGCATCGGCCTATCGAACGGGCCTCGCGGTGTTTGTAAGTGGGGACTCGTCGGCATACACGCTAACGGGCCCCCCCCCCACGTTGCTTGTGCTGTGCCGAGGCGTAATTATGGTGGAACCGTTGCCAAGTATTGTCTGTCGCTGCATCGCTGCTGCTGCTGTCAGTCGGGTCACAGCCGCTCAAAAAGGACGGGAGGACCGCGATGCACCGTCAGTAGGGGTGGCGATGTTGCCAGGTTTAACCCCAAGTGTCGTAATTTGCGGATGATTTTTCAATGTTGGGATGTTTTCATCAATACCGCTTGGTACACTGCGTGTGTTGATTTTAGCTATGGGAGGGAAACCGGAGATCATGGAGGACACCCATGCAGAACAGGGGGAGAGACGACACACAAACTCCCCCCCCCCCCCCGCACCTCTGATTACTACGGTTGGCTACGTACGGTGCAAAAGAATTTCAACAAACATTCATACAGAAAAGCGCCCGAGTTGGGAATTGATCCTCGGCCCTTCTTGCTGTTAGGCACTTGCGTCATCGCTGCGCTACGCTTGCCACCCTGTTTCAATTGCTACCCCTTCACCCCCATAGACAAACATCCTCCGTTTAGCTTTAACAGACTGTTGGGGCAAGTGCTGTTCATGAGTAGCACCTATGAAGGTTGGCACGGCACACGAGGGGGTACGGTGTGGCCAATACACCACGCCCGGGCACCTTTGTCTCCCTCAGAACTGATGTTTTACACACCTCACTCGTTTGAGGCTAGCTAGCGGAGGCCCAGGACTGGTTCAGATATTCGTCGCTGATGTCGAATGGAACTCGGGTCATCGGGTTAGGAGCGCAGTGCTCTAACTGCTGCGCCACCCTTCGCCACCCCTTGCCACCCCTCGCCACAGTTCATCGACCTGTGTATCCTGCTGGGCTGTGACTACTGCGAGACCATCAGGGGGATCGGGCCCAAGCGGGCCATCGAGCTCGTGCGACAATACAAGCGCATCGAGGCCATCCTGCAGCACATCGACACCAAGGTGAGCGGCGTCACCTGCTCATCGTCGTCATTGTGATCATCGTCGTCGCCAGCATGAACTATCCGCTGTTGGATCACGTCCGCCTCCTCAAGACGCCTCCATCTCTCGCCATCCAGCGATAGTGTAAAGTTCATAATAAAGGTTTTTGGGTTAGATCGCGTTTATTTATAAATGTGTCGTAACCCTCCACCACCCGACACGGCCAATCAGCAAAGAAAAGTGTCACGTTGACAAAAGACAAATAATTCACTACTTCAGCCCACCGGTGTGTTGAAGAGTTAATCCACATTTACAGTTTGAGTACGACGTTTCGCTGGTAAATACTTCCAGCATCATCGGGCAATTCGCCAGAATGGTAAAGCCCTCGCTTGCTCCCGGTTTTATATAGAGCAGAAGAGTGACGTCATCACTTAACTCATCAGGTGCAGTGATTAGAGGCGGAGGGGGGGGTAATGTAATTATATAATCGATTAGTAATCAGTCATTGGTTATGATTAGTAATGAGTTGTAGATTAGTAATTCTTTAAATCAAAATGTAATGTGTATTACTAATCTACAACTCATTACTAATCATAACCAATGACTGATTACTAATCGATTATATAATTACATTACCCCCCCCTCCGCCTCTAATCACTGCACCTGATGAGTTAAGTGATGACGTCACTCTTCTGCTCTATATAAAACCGGGAGCAAGCGAGGGCTTTACCATTCTGGCGAATTGCCCGATGATGCTGGAAGTATTTACCAGCGAAACGTCGTACTCAAACTGTAAATGTGGATTAACTCTTCAACACACCGGTGGGCTGAAGTAGTGAATTATTTGTCTTTTGTCAACGTGACACTTTTCTTTGCTGATTGGCCGTGTCGGGTGGTGGAGGGTTACGACACATTTATAAATAAACGCGATCTAACCCAAAAACCTTTATTATGAATAATATTGGTCGCGAAAGCCTACGTGTTAAACTGATAGTGTAAAGATCGATCGCTGTTGATTATTACGATTACGCTGATTTACTCAGGAAAGGCTCGTCGAGTCTCAGGATTCTCGTTTTAAGGAGGGTCCTGGGCACCTTGGTGGCTAGGAGATGTTGACTATCTTGCCTGGTATACAGGAGGTTGCGGGTTCGATCCCATCCCTGACGCCTCCTGTATATTTGGAGTTTGCGTGTCTCTCTCCTCCATTGTCGCGTGGAGTTTTCTCCGCGTCCTTTGATTTTTCCCTCCACAATTAGATTCAACATCACGCCTTTAGAGTATTTGGCTGCTATACATTTCCACAATGATGATGATGATAAGCCACTTTGTTGAGCTATCACTTGTGGCCAGCTTGCTTCTGAAAAAGAGCTATACAGCTCAGTGGGCCTTACCTGGTAAAATAAAAATGGTTTAGTTTTAGGTTTACAGCAGTGCAGGGCGATGTTCGGTGCACACGATCCCATTTGGGTAGTTTGACGATCCATACAGCTCCTGCACACGAGTCGATTTCATTGCTCCGTCTCTGTGACCAGGGCCAACGTGGGTAGCGAGAGGCCAACACCAGTGACAATTATCTGCATGGGACTCCTCTAGGTCGACTCAGCCTTAAACGAGTACCCGGTGCGGCGTGTAAACATCAACACTGGAGAGTCAAAGGTGGTTGGGCGTGGTTCTGGCCACACGAACTCGTGTGGCCGTGCTGTCATTCATTGGTGCTTGCCCCAACAGGCAGCACTTGCCCCAACAGTCTTGGTGTGGGCTACACAGGGGATCTGTGGATTTGTGTGTGTGTGTGTGATGATGATGATCATAGTGGTAAGGCTGGACCTGGCTGTCCAATTCATTCACCCTCTCTGCTCCCCTCTCCTTCGCTCTTGTCCACTCGTCCCCTCTCCTCATCTTCCCTCCCCGCTCTCTCTTTCCTCTCTCCCCTCTCTCCCCTTCTCGCTCTGTCCCCCCCCTCTCTCTCTCTCCCCTTCTCGCTCTTTCCCCCCCTCTCTCTCTGGCTCCCCGCGTGCGAGTAGAAGTACCCCGTGCCGGACAACTGGCTGTACCAGGAGGCTAGGCAGCTGTTCCTCAAGCCCGAGGTGGTGGACACCGAGGAGGTGGATCTGAAGTGGAACGAGCCTGACGAGGAGGGACTGGTGGCCTTTATGGTGCAGGAGAAGCAGTTTAAGTGAGATGCAGGGCCAAGGGGCGGTCGTGGTGGCGGCGGCGGCGGCGGTGGTGGTTTTTATTTAGCGAACGCTATTTCACTTGACTTTCTACAGGTCAAAACATGTATGCTAAATATATATTTAGATAAATAAATGTTTTTTGAGTGGACGTCAGCCCCCCCCCCCATGTAGCCACAGAGCCACTTTGCAACCTCCTCCAGCACGTGCAGGGCAACCGGTCCGCCCATCACGCCCTGACGCACTGCACAGCCGTGGACGATGGTGCGTCACGGTCTCCTCCTGGCTCCCCACATTCACACAGAAGTGGGCTGTCACGTAGCATGCCCCATCGATGTTTGGAAGCAGCAACACACTCTCCCTGGTCACAGCGGAAGCGGTTTAACTGCACCCATTGGTGCCTTTTGGAGATCGAAGGCAGGCATCTGGACGGATGGATGGTGGTGGGGGAGCGGTGGTGCAGCGGTTAGCGCTACGCTGCGCTACGAACCCAGGCGACCCGGGTTCGATTCACGCTCGCGGCCATCAACATCGGTGACGATTATCTGAACCGGTCTTGGGCCTCCCAGAGGTCCACTCAGCCTCGAATGAGTACCCGGTGCGATGTGTAAGCATAGCCACTAAGGAGGCAAAGGTGGCCTGGCGGGTGCTGGCCACTTCGTGTGCTGTGGCGGCCTTCATAGGTGCTCGCTAACAGCACTTGCCCAAACAGTCTTACAGGCTGTACGGCGGATTTTTGTCTTTGATGATAGTGATTGTGGTGCTGATAGCGGTGCTACTGGTGATTGTTGCTGTTGTGATGGTGGTGGTAGTAGTGAAGTATGTGTGTGTGTTTAATGCTAAACATTCCCATGCTAAAATATCGTTGCACGTGAATGTAACTCCAGCTGGGCTATCGCCATCTTGTAGCCAGCATTTGAATCGCCACAATCCCATCCCATTTGAAATTGAGATTCGGGAATTGTAAATCAGTGGCGAGTCTACGGACGATTCCCAGGCCATCGCAGACCCCAATTTAAAATGTCTTAACAGCGCTAAGATTCTCTAGCAAGATTCAACTTTTAACATATAGAGTTAGACATCAAAACAGCAAAGATGTTCTCGTGACTCACAGGACCCTGAGAGTGTGGCGGCTTGGGAAGGCCTTCATCTAGCAGTGGATAGACTCTTTCATTGCAAGTGACGTCAGTCGGTACCAACAGCCGCCACTCGCCACAAAGTGGCAGTGACGTCACCACGGCACCCGTGCCAGGCTAGGTGCACTTTGAGGCCACGTGAAGTTTATAAGGCTCTGCCGGCAGGAGGCGATGGAACAGAGCTAGGTGCCATGGATCGACTGACTGAGATGACTGGCAGATGCACCAGCTGTGCTCCCCACTGTGCCAACCTGCTGCGTTTTAGCCACCCGGCGGTCTGCTCATTGTTGTGAGCGTCGCCTCTCTAAACGCACGCGTTCAGTGCGCGTGACGTCAGGCGGTACCCCGTTTGACGCGCTCGCGACGCCCTCCTCTCTCGCGCCCGCAGCGAGGACCGCATCCGGAACGGAGTGAAGAAGCTTCTGAAGAGCAAGCAGGGGACGACGCAGGTGCGCATGGACGACTTCTTCAAGATCACCGGCTCAATCACCTCCGCCAAACGCAAGGTCGGTGCCGGGCGTCGTTAACGGCTCCCTCCGTTGG
This sequence comes from Petromyzon marinus, assembly GCF_048934315.1. Lineage (NCBI taxonomy): Eukaryota > Metazoa > Chordata > Hyperoartia > Petromyzontiformes > Petromyzontidae > Petromyzon > Petromyzon marinus. The sequence goes on from NC_133729.1 coordinate 8,230,136, forward strand.
GGTCGGTGCTCGTCTGGCCGGGTCGCTCGAAAGGTTGGAGACGCTGCGCCCAGCGCTGCCGAGGCCCTGGGTGCCCAATCTGGGTTTTAGCCTGCCAACCACAGCAAATTACACCGGAGGTTATCAAGTGTAGCGAATTTGTGGTCTCAGCCCGATCGTTCGTAGGTGCGCCACGGTGGCTAGATGTTAACTACCTCGCCTGGTATACAGGAGGTCTTGGGTTCGATCCCAACCCTGATGCCTGCTGTATATTTGGATTTGCGTGTCTCTCTCTCATAATCATCATCATCACGGTGGCTAGGAGGTGTTAACTACCTCGCCTGGTATGGGTTCGATCCTGACACTTGACGCCTGCTGAATATTTGGAGTTTGCGTGTCGTCTCTCTCCCTGTTGTCACATGGAATGTTCTCCTGGTCCTCCGGTTTTTCCCTCTGCATTTAGACTCAACGTCACCCGTTTAGAGTATTTGTCTGCTGCTATAGATTTCCACGTGATAAGCCACTTCGTTGAGCTATCATTTGTGGCCAGGTCGCTTCCGAAAAAAAGCTATGTAGCTCAGTAAAATATTAAGTAGTAGTCGTTATCTGTTGTCTGTATACGTACGTTGAACTTCTTTCGCACCGTATGTATCCGGTGACTTGTTTATTTTTTGCTCAACACGTGAAGCACAATTCTGGCACAAATCTGCCACCCAAAATGCCATCACGTAAATACGCCCATAAACAAAAATAATTCTATACAGTTACAAATATATATCGATACCCACAGACTCGCGTAGAGACTCATAGACTTATATAGATAGCTATAGACTCTGATAGAGACTCATAGACTTGTATAGAGACCCATAGACTCGCACAGAGATCCATAGACTCAGAAATAGACCCAGAGGCTCACAAATCTGGTTGTGAATCTCAAGTGCAGTGGTGATTGCACGTGAAAAATCATTGAGTTAAATTGTCAGTGCATGTGACACTGAACTGCAGGAAACTATAACTCTGGTACCCTAAGAAAGAATTTGATTATGTTATTATTATTGCGCTAGTATACCCAGGAAAGTATGAGTCCGAAGACTCTTTTTTTAGGAGGGTCCTGCCAAGTGTTTCGCATTAGGGGGGGTGGGTCGATATTGCTGCTGTGTGTGTGATACCAATTGAGTAATTTGCAGGTAAGTTCTCAGAAGAAAAAAAAGATATAAATATATATTTTTCTTTTTTTAGCAGCCGGAGCCCAAGGGCTCGGCCAAGAAGAAATCCAAGCCGGCCGCGGGCGGGAAGTTCAAGAAGGGAAAGTGACCCGGAAACTCGGCGGCACGCGGCGACGCACTCCGCCATTCCGAACCTCGCGTCATTCATTTTATTTAGTTTAACTCAAAGAGACCAGGAGAATCTCATTGAGCAAGAGTGACCCGGGCCATTAGTCTGCCAGTAGGGGGCGGGGCGGGGAATGCCATGATTGCAGCTGCTGCTGTGTTGTGGTTCAGTCCCCTTCGAGTGACTTTGCGGTGTCGTTTTTCGATTTCGGCGAAGATTGGACCGTGGCACCGGCATGCACGATGGCCCCCTCCTGCGAATCACGTCGAATATTACACAACGCGGTGTTAATGTTGAATATTACCCAACGCGGTGTTTATCTTGAATATTACACAACGTGGTGTTAATGTTGAATATTACACAACGTGGTGTTAATGTTGAATATTACACAACGCGGTGTTAATGTTGAATATTACACAACGTGGTGTTAATGTTGAATATTACACAACGCGGTGTTAATCTTGAATATTACACAACGCGGTGTTAATCTTGAATATTACACAACGCGGTGTTAATGTTGAATATTACACAACGCGGTGTTAATCTTGAATATTACACAGCGTGGTGTTAATGTTGAATATTACACAGCGTGGTGTTAATGTTGAATATTACACAACGTGGTGTTAATGTGGAATATTACACAGCGTGGTGTTAATGTTGAATATTACACAGCGCGGTGTTAATCTTGAATATTACACAACGCGGTGTTAATCTTTAATATTACACAACGCGGTGTTAATCTTTAATATTACACAACGCGGTGTTAATGTGGAATATTACACAACGCGGTGTTAATCTTTAATATTACACAACGTGGTGTTAATGTTGAATATTACACAACGTGGTGTTAATGTTGAATATTACACAGCGCGGTGTTAATGTTGAATATTACACAACGTGGTGTTAATGTTGAATATTACACAGCGTGGTGTTAATGTGGAATATTACACAGCGTGGTGTTAATGTTGAATATTACACAGCGCGGTGTTAATCTTGAATATTACACAACGCGGTGTTAATGTTGAATATTACACAACGCGGTGTTAATCTTGAATATTACACAACGCGGTGTTAATCTTGAATATTACACAGCGCGGTGTTAATCTTTAATATTGCACAACGCGGTGTTAATGTGGAATATTACACAACGCGGTGTTAATCTTGAATATTACACAACGTGGTGTTAATGTTGAATATTACACAACGTGGTGTTAATGTTGAATATTACACAGCGTGGTGTTAATGTTGAATATTACACAACGTGGTGTTAATGTTGAATATTACACAACGTGGTGTTAATGTTGAATATTACACAGCGCTGTGTTAATGTTGAATATTACACAACGCGGTGTTAATGTTGAATATTACACAACGCGGTGTGAATCTTGAATATTACACAGCGCGGTGTTAATGTTGAATATTACACAACGTGGTGTTAATGTTGAATATTACACAGCGCTGTGTTAATGTTGAATATTACACAACGTGGTGTTAATGTTGAATATTACACAACGTGGTGTTAATGTTGACTATTACACAACGCGGTGTGAATCTTGAATATTACACAACACGGTGTTAATGTTGAATATTACACAACGTGGTGTTAATGTTGAATATTACACAACGTGGTGTTAATGTTGAATATTACACAACGCGGTGTTAATGTTGAATATTACACAACGTGGTGTTAATGTTGAATATTACACAACGCGGTGTGAATCTTGAATATTACACAGCGCGGTGTTAATGTTGAATATTACACAACGCGGTGTGAATCTTGAATATTACACAACGCGGTGTTAATGTTGAATATTACACAGTGCGGTGTTAATGTTGAATATTATACAACGCGGTGTTAATCTTGAATATTACACAACGCGGTGTTAATGTCGGATATGACACAGCGCGGTGCGAATCGGGGCAGCCCCACTGGATTTTAAACCGTGAACCTCTACCAGCAAGCAAGCGGGGTGAATGTGCTGCTGCATCTGGGTCACGTCGCCTTCCCCCGGACTCAGGACGTCGACGTAGCGACGGTTCAGAGCGGGCGCAGTAGCAGCGTCGCTTATCCGACCGTCACCCGTCCGCCTGACCAATTTAAGCCGCCTGCACCCAGTGCAGGGCATGACTGCCGCTCCGTGCGGACGTTCACGTGTCTGACCTTTCCACAAATCCGCCTGCACAAGTCGGCCGCGTGCGACGTCGTGCTGCCCTGCCAACTCGCTACACCTGCCCCCGTGGCGCACGCTGCACGAGCAATTGCGCGACTATCCAAAAAAAAAAAACACGAAACGTTGCTTTTTTTTTTTTTCCTCCAAATGCTCGAGCACAGCATCCGAATATATTTTTGCCCCCCCCCCCCTTCCCCATCATTCAAACAGTGGCGCAAGTCGTGCGTATGTTCGTGTTAAACTTCTTTCACACCGTACGTAGCCAACCGCGCTCGCCGTAGTTTCCTTAAACTTCCCTGCCCCTTGGCGCCCGTCCACCCAGCGGTCGATGTACGTACGCCCCAGTCGATCGGTACGGAGGTCCTCCATGGTGGGTTAAAGTGTGGGTTTGCCTACCGCCTCGACCAAGGTCTCTGGCCCGCGTGGAAGAGTTGGGCCACGGACCCTCGAGAGCGGCGTTCTCCATTGCAAGGCCTCGCGGGCCACTGGGCGGCCCCCGGTGTTCTTTAGCGCGGCCCTTGACGTGCGGCCCCCCCCCCCCCCGACAATACGCAGCATTGCGTTAACGTCTTGCATGCACTGTGGCGGCCCTCGCACTTCTGATATCTCGTCGGCGACGGTGGCTCCCCCCCCCCCTTCCCCCGCCCTCTGACAATGAGTGAGGAACACTGCTCTGGAGCTCCTTCGAGTGGAGGCCCTTGTGCCAGTAGTGGTGTAAGCAATTGCAGGACCTGCGCCCTTCGCACCGTGCGTCGCCAAACGTGATAACCGGAGTTTGTCGGGATCCCTGGTGGTTTGGGAGACCGTGCGTTATGAATGGGGCTCCTTTCACGTGTCTCCGAGTGATTAAGACGCTCCGGAAAGTAAGACCCGCTCCAATCTTGTGCTTGGCGTCAAAATTATACAGATCTCCTCACAAAGATCCCCCGTGTAGCCTTAACAGACTGTTGGGGCAAGTGCTGTTAGCGAGCAGCACCTACGAAGGCCGGCACGGCGCACGAGGGGGAGAGTGGCCAGCACCACGCCCGGACGCCTTTGTCTCCCCAGTGGCGATGTTTACCCACCCCACCAGGTAATCATTTGATGCGTAATCAACCTAGAGGAGGCCCAGAGCCGCTTCAGATAATCGTCACTCGCGTCGGTCGTGAGCAGGAATTGAACTCTGGACGCAGGGATTGTCGCACGGCCGCGCTAATCACTGCACCGCCGCTCCCCACACACGACACATTGACACACCATCCACATCATGGCTCAAGCTGATTTTGTGTAACCAGCTGAGAAGTCGAGAAGAGACCGTGCACCGGGGTAGAAAACGTCTCGTCTGCAAGAGTGACCCCCGGGGTTCACCGATACAACAAAAGGCAAATTATTTGACGACAGTTGACACGCATGAAGCACGCAACGTGTGCATACTACCAACAGCAACAACAACAACCACGAAGTGGCGGTGACGTCGCCACGGCGTGTGTGCCAGGCTAGGTGCACGTTGAGGGCACGTGAAGTGTCGACCGCCCGCTGGCAGGATGGTCACAGACCCAGGCAGGTGCCGTGGGTCGACTGACCGAGATGGCTGGACGATGCACTCAACCTGTGCCCCCAACCACATTATAAGACGCACCGCCAAACTTTTAACTTCACATGCAGGGGAAGCGCGCGTGTCGTGTGCGTGGTCCGGAGAATGCGGCTCCCCTTCGTGGAGGGCACGCAAGACGGGAGTTGTTGGGAGCCTGCCATGGGAAATCTTCACCCCCCAACTTTTGTGTTTTTTTTTTAATAAAAGCGCATTGGTGCGCAGATAATTCAATAAAGACACCACCACCGTCATCGTCTGCCGTATTCACGCCGCTGCTTGGGTGAAGGGCTGTCCGAGCTGTCGCCGTCCGTCACGAGACGCCCACGTCCCACCTCGCACACCGGCGCACGAGTTTGGTTTCCCCCGCGGAGAAAAAGCCAAGAAACTTGAGAGGGAAACCCAAACAAATTTAAAACGTCGGCTTTAGCGACCAGTCGTGTTCATTAGAAAGAAGGGTTTTTTTTTTACCCGGGGTTAGATCGCGTCATTATAAATGTGTCGTGAACCCACCACCTGACACGGCCAATTTTTAATGTTTGCCACGTGAACAAAACGTGGCAATTCGCTTTTCAACACGCCAGTGTGGTGGCGAGTAAACCCACAACATTTATAACCGAGTTTGACGTTTCGCTGGTGATTGCAACCAGCTTCATCAGGCGAATTGCCAGAATTGTGAAGAAATCTTCCTGCTTTTGGTCTTAATACTGGACATCTGTCAAAAAGCTTTATAGCTCATCGGATTCCTCCTGCAGTCTAAATAAATACTCCCGATAGAGCGAGCTGATGTCATCGCTGCGAGGCTATAGCAGGTACAACGATCGGAGAGGCGTTTTTTTTTTTAAACATAGACATTACAATGGATTGTTTATCTGAAAATATGCGGCACATTTCCCAAGCAACTGATGCACAGAAACATTGAACTGCTGTCATGTAGCGGGCAACGACGAGTCCACTTTCGGAGTGGGAGATTTTGAGTTTACGTAGCAGCAATATGGTTATGTCCACTCCTGAGTGAACCCCGCCGAAATAAATGAAATACCGTAGTAGTTATGAGTTTCCCCGTTCGTTTCTCAGTGTAAGCAAAGGCATGACTTATCGAGCTTGGACATTAGACCCGGGCCATTGGCAGTAGACTTGCAATACATAGGGCGGAATGTGTTCGTGTTTACAACAGTTAACAAACATCTTCAGAATCTGTGACCGTGAGACACTCAAAAGACTGATGAACCGAATCAAAAGGGTAATCCTTGAGACTTGACACTTCCAGAACTCATCTTCTGGACGTTTCTACCGATAAAACCCCGAGTCACACTTCCCACTGATCTGAGTTTGCGAGAGAATCATTTTTTGTGGCGAGATGTTAATTCCCCCGCGTGGTATACAGGAAGTCGTGGATTAGATCCCGACCCTGACGCCTGCTGCATATTTGAAGTTTGCGGTGTCTCTCATCATCATCACGGTGGCTAGGAGATGTTAACTCCCCCGCCTAGTATACAAGAGGTCGTGGATTAGATTCCGACCCTGACGCCTGCTGTGTATTTGGAGTCTGCGTGTCTCTCATCATCATCACGGTGGCTGGGAGATGTTAACTCCCCCGCCTGGTATGCAGGAGGTCGTGAGTTCGATCCCGACCCTGACGCCTGCTGCTGCTGTATATTTGGAGTTTGCGTCTCTCCCCGTGGTCGCGTGGCTTTTCTCCGCGTTCTCTGCCCCCCCCCTCCACATTCAGAATCAACATCACCGACTCCCCCTGGGTGTTTTTGTTTGTTGTGGATGCACCCGATTCAAGAGCCGAATGGCTCACAGGGCTATACAAAAATAAATTAAACTGAACTAGGGGGCAACATTCAGTTTGGCGGGGTCGAGCGGTTACGCGCGTGACGTCACGAGCGCGAGAGTGACACGGATGACGTCACGAGCGCGCGAGTGTCGTCAGTGACGTCACGAGCGCGAGAGTGACGCACGCGACGTCACGAGCGCGAGGAGTAACGTTGCCGACGTCACGGACGCGGGAGCGACGCCCCGTCGTCGCGAACGCGCGCGTGACTCTCGCTAGACGTCACTCACGCGCGTGCGTCCGGTGACGTCACCCACCCACCCCACAATCTCAACAAGGGGCCCCGCCCCCCACACGAGAGACCCGCCCCCCCTGCCCGAGCCATGGCCGCCGACAACACGGACGAGCGGTCGCCGCTCCTCTCCGTGAACAACTCCGGCAATGTCACTCCGTCGGCGCCCACCTTCGACGAGGGCGCCAATGCGGTCGGTGAGTTGCGTGCGCGCTTCGTCTGATGTGGAAAAAGAAAGGTGGAGTTGGGATATTAAATGCGGTGGCTAGGAGATGTTGACGACTTTGCCTCGCCTGGTTTACAAGGGGCTCGTGGGTTCGATCTCGACGCTGACGATGCCTCCTGCTGCTGCTGCTGTGTATTTGGAGTCTGCGTCTCTCATCATCACGGTGGCTATGAGATGTTGACGACTTTACCTCGCCTGGTTTACAAGGAGCTCGTGGGTTCGATCCCGACCCTGGCGATGCCTCCTGCTGCTGCTGCTGTGTATTTGGAGTGTTTGTGTCTCTCTCTCTCCCCGTGGTCGCGTGTCAACATCACCACGCGTTCCACATTGTCGACCACGAGGAGGAGGAGCAGGAGGAGCCGCCACTTTGGTTGAAGCGATAATGTGTGATCGCCAGGTCGCTTCTAGAAATATCATAGAGCGATCGATACATTACGGTAGCCGAGGCCTTTCCCGCTCCTGTGACATAAACAGCGGTAGTTGGTAATAATAGTATTATTATTAGCTGTGCATGCCCGTCAACCCCTTACCAGTGCCTACATAATTAGAGATCAATAATAAAGGCCTTATACATCTCAACGTTAACCCTACAGAGTCCCATCACAAGGCGAGAAACACGAACACAAATAGGCAACACGGTTTCATATTCTTGGTTCTTTCGGTAAAGTCAACCTTAGAAGGGAAACAATAAAAATAAGAATTTTATTTATATATTTTTTTATTGTTTCCCTTCTACGTGCCTTTACCGAAAGAACCAAGAATATAAATCCCTGCAGTCACGAAATCTTTAAATAAAAAAAACACGGTTTTAGTTGCCCGTATTTAAACGGCTGTACGCCGTATGGACCCGAAAACTAGAATTTTTCCCGTACAAGAATACGGGCTTAAACCCTGTGGGTTGACAGCTGTTAGCTTATTTGGGACCTTATAGGATTTTGGGACCTTATAGGATTTTGAGAGGCAAGATTTGAGGGACTCACACCCCTCACCCCCCCACCGAGGCTTTTGTATTTCGTAGCGCGCTTAGGCGCCGCGCCGCGCCAATTGGTCCGCTGGGCTCGCGCCGCGATTGGTCCGCGCCGGCCTCGCAGTGGATTGGCCGGCTCGGCCAATGGGGGGAGGCCGCCGCCGAGACGGAAGCCGATCCGCGCTGGGAAATGTGGGACGGGCTGGGGGGGAGATTTGTCCACTACTTGCTGGTGGTGGTGGTGGACCCATGTTGTGGTGGTGGTGGACCCATGTTGTGGTGGTGGTGGACCCATGTTGTGGTGGCGGTGGGCCCATGTTGTGGTGGTGGTGGACCCATGTTGTGGTGGTGGTGGACCCATGTTGTGGTGGTGGTGGACCCATGTTGTGGTGGTGGTGGACCCATGTTGTGGTGGTGGTGGGCCCATGTGGTGGCGGTGGGCTCATGTTGTGGTGGTGGTGGACCCATGTGGTGGTGGACCCATGTTGTGGTGGTGGTGGACCCATGTTGTGGTGGCGGTGGACCCATGTTGTGGTGGTGGCGGACCCATGTTGTGGTGGTGGCGGACCCATGTTGTGGTGGCGGACCCATGTGGTGGTGGCGGACCCATGTGGTGGTGGTCCCATGTTGGTGGTGGCCCCATGTTGGTGGTGGCCCCATGTTGGTTTTGATTGTGGTCCCATGTTGTGGCTGCTCACCCCAAGATATTATAAATGCCCTGATACGTGTGGCATTGTCTTTGTGATGTTCGCCTTTAGGCGTTGTTCTCTGGTCTGACACTGGTGGTGGTGAGACGAGGCCCCTTAAGAGAAGGCTGCTGCTGTCTCTGGTGTAGATAAGTCGGTTTCAAAGACAATGCCATGTAACAGTATAGTTACATTATTATTAAAGACAATACAGTACATCTGTTATCAGAACCATGTTTGTTTACATGTTCACAAGTACTGCATGTGGTTAATGCAGACTGAATTCCTTCCAAAGGTTTTGTTTGGTGTTTTAAACATCTTAACACAACTTCTATTTTATTTCCAGAAAGGGCAAAACCTATTTTTATACTTAGTGGTGGTGGTGGTTGTTGTGATGATTATTGACTTACCCAGTAGTGGTGTGCCGCTGTGGGTCATCCACAACAGAGACCCTAACAGCACAACGTGTGACGACGCTCTGCCCCGATCCTCATCGTCACAGCCGATAGCGCCACTCCGCTACTGCTCCTCATGTCTTCTCTCGTCGTTGTCTCTGTCTGTCCAGTCGTTGTCTCTGTCTGTCCAGTCGTTGTCTCTGTCTCTCGTTGTCTCTGTCTCTCCAGTCGTCGTCTCTGTCTCTCCAGTCGTTGTTTCTGTCTGTCCAGTCGTTGTCTCTGTCTCTCCAGTCGTTGTCTCTGTCTGTCTGTCGTTGTCTCTGTCCAGTCGTCGTCTCTGTCTCTCCAGTCGTTGTCTCTGTCTGTCCAGTCGTTGTCTCAGTCTGTCGTTGTCTCTGTCTCTCCAGTCGTTGTTTTTGTCTCTCCAGTCGTTGTCTCTGTCCAGTCGTTGTCTCTGTCCAGTCGTTGTCTCTGTCTCTCCAGTCGTTGTCTCTGTCCAGTCGTTGTCTCTGTCTGTCCAGTCGTTGTCTCTGTCTGTCCAGTCGTTGTCTCTGTCTGTCCAGTCGTTGTCTCTGTCTGTCCAGTCGTTGTCTCTCTCCAGTCGTTGTCTCTGTCCAGTCGTTGTCTCTGTCTCTCCAGTCGTTGTCTCTGTCCAGTCGTTGTCTCGATCGACATCAGCAGCCGTACGAAACAAGTTGTTGGTGTCAGGCTCTATCCGCTGCTGGCTTAAAGCCTTCCTCTCCTCCCTGCCCAATCCCTGCCACGTGGTCTCTACCACCTCAGCGGGCAGCAATTCATCTTTGAGAAACAAATTATCCCCTTTCTTTTCTGTTCCTCCCACACAGCTTAAAAGACGTCAAGCTTGACAGTGTTCACTCAAGCGCTGTCTTCCGGACAGTCCTGTTTCTTCACCTGAGGAAGGCTACTTGTGTTGTGGCCGAAACGTCGTGAGAATTTTATTCTATTATTATAATTTTTTATTATTTTATCTCCATTCTACGTGACTTTACCGAAAGAACCCAGAAGATGCATCCCCTTTCTTTTTCACGTCATATTAAAAAAAATGAAGATTCGTGTTTGTTATTTTTTCATCATCATCATCATCATCGTCGTCGACGTTGTTCTATATACCTTTGTCCACTTGAAATGGGTCTCCAGTGCCGCTGCGAGGTGTGGCAGCAGTTGGCACGCCGCCGACTGTGCATCGCCGACCGGTCTGACCGACGGCCTCGTGGAAGGAGGCCCGCTCCGTCCAGCAGTGGGTAGACCCTGGCCGGTGATAATTCACCGATAACCCCCACCCACCCACCCCCCGCCGAAGGCCGGATTTGTGGATTCGTTCACAGTTTGCACTTTTCACCGTAAAGCAACGACACGGCTAAAATGCGGTGTTGCAGCGAACATCGTCGGGGCGATGCAATTTTAATGGGTGGAGAATATCGCCCCTCCTCGCCAGCCGTGCATCATCGACCGAGCTCCGGTCCCAGCCTCGTGAAATAAACCACCCAAAGCCGACACGGAGCGGTGGTGGCTTCATCCAGCAGTGGAGTGACCCTACATGCCTGTCAACCCCTTGTCAGTGCCCTACCTTATTACAGACCAATTCAGACCGTATTGGTCACCCCGTGCCCCTTATAAATCTCAACGTTCATCCTGCAAAGTCACATCACAACATCACAAGGGAGAAACAAACTAATAGACAGTTTTTGTTGCCCATATTGAAACGGCTGTGCATTGTATGGACCTGAAAAACTCAATTTCCCTGTACAAGAATATTGGGTGAACCGTATCGATTGACAGGTATGATGTGACCATTGTTGTTGATGATGATGACATTGCTACAGTGCACGCGATACACTTAAGGGCTGGGGAGATGGGGGGCGCGGTGTGCCACGCTATGGACCCGCCACCCGGGAACGGCTCGCATCGCTGGCGAGAGATATCACAACCGGTACTGGCCACCACCCCACACCGAGCCTCCGTTCTTCTCCCTTGGTTCACCAACCCACACTCTACCAGCGTGGCGAAGTATGGTCAGACAGCCCCCATAACCGGCACGGCGTCAGGAGACAGAATCGGAATCTTAATCTATGCTGGAGGAATCCGATTAGATGTATCCAGCAGTAGATTGACAAATGGCTGTAAATTATAATTAGTCAATTGTTATAATTAATTATAATTTGCCCACGTTACATCATTGATTTTAACTGCCGTGTATCTTTTAAGTTAAGTGTTGCAGCATTTTTTTCATTTCCATATCAACATTGCACCTTTTAACAATTAGATGTATGCCTACAGTCAGCACCTGTGTCAAATCCACTGCTGGATGAAGGCCTCCCCAAGCCATCACTGCCATCATCGGCCATGGTCAATCCACTGCTGGATGACTGCCTGCCCCATTAATCGTGCTGCAGCACGCTGGCCGGTGCCGGTTCGTGAAGGCAGGGAGAATAGAATCACAGTACAGTACAAGAATGCGTTTGACTGCACCGCCGCCCCTATGCTCACAATGCTGCCCAACTCCTGCTGTAGTCATATACATCCCTCTCATCATCACCATCATCAGCTTATCTTTTTCCAAGCTGTCATTGTAATAATAACATGCAGCATTTCTTAAGTCGGCAAACGCGTTACGCCGTCGCCGCAAAATGGTGCTGTTTGTTGCTGGCTGCTCGACGTTCTGAGGCTGACACTGAGCAGCTCAAACAAAGTGCGCACCTTGTGGTGCATTCCTTCGTTGTAAAAGACGTGACCTGTGATCATGTGACGTCCCTTTGCTTCAGCGCATCAATACATTCCATAATTTCGCAATGTGGCGTTGTTTTTTTTCTTTCTTGAGAACAAAATCCATTCGGCATGTATCCACTCTACGGAATAGGACGGTGCAGCCACATCCATCATTGTACTGCGATTCTATGCATCCCTGCCCTCATCCAGCGGTGGATTGACAATGTTTCTGCCGAGGTGGTGGCTAGGAGATGTTAACTACCTCGCTTGCTCTGCAGGAAGTCGTGGGTCCGATCCCGATGCTGACGATGCCTGCTGTAGATTTGGAGTTTGCGTGTTCTCCCCGTGATAGCGTGGATTTTTCTCGGTGGCTTCCGATTTTCCCCTCGCATATTTAGAATCGGCGTCCTCGCACATTTAGAGTATTTCGCTACTGCTGTACATTTCCACGTGATGATGATAAGCCTCTTTTGTTGAGCTATCGTTTGTGATAGCCAGGTCGCTTCTGAAACAAGAGCTGTATAGATTGGTGGGCCTTACTCGGTAAAATAAAAAAAAGTGTCTTCTCCCCCAAGTCCTACACTGTGCTCCTCCATCAGCTCAACGATCCTGCCACCGGACCTCTGCCCCCACCACGCTTCACCTACCTTCATCCATGGCCATTTCGCCACTTCACGCACGTGCCCCCATACCCCACTGCCTCTCGTCCACGTTGCACCCATCGGACACCCTCGCCCACCATCACATTCCACCTCATTCCGCCTTTCCTACCCCAGCAACATCAGCTCCGTTCCCAGCCCCTGTCCCTCCATCCGTCACCTCCCTCACTGACCAACGTCGGCTCCATTCTATCGCGCCCTGGAAGGACGCTGTATACAGCTAGTCCCCGACTTACGATGGTCCGACTTACGATATTTCGATCTTACGGCGGCGATAGCGATATGATAAAATTGTAAAATATTTTACATTTTGCGCGGCAGGCAAACGCAGCAGCGTACGAGGTACGATACTGTAACTTTTATCATCGCCATCCTTCTCTTCCGGCAACTAAGTTAATGTAACAACCTAACATCATCGTTCAAGTATGCAGACGATGGACAGAATCTGGGTGAGTACAGTAGAATATGATACGTTAGGATACGTTCAAAGCATGTTAAAAGTTTTTATAGCAGATAGGATTGTTTCCTGAAAAAACTTTCTATGAAATTGCAGTTCATATGGGTAGGCTAAGAATTTACCTTGTTTTTTTACTTTAAATTTTACTGTGCAATACAGTATTGTAATTAATAACTACATACAGTATATAGTTTATACAGTACGGTACTGTAAATTGCTCTGTTTTGCTAAATTCTCACCATTCTTTAAGACTCCTGGGTAGGGCCAGGCCATCTTCGACTTACGGTATTTTCGACTTACGATGGGGGTCGTCGTAACGCATCTCCATCGTAAGTCGGGGATTACCCTGTACATCCGAAATAGAATAGCATAGTTTTGTGTCGCTGTGGCTGCTGCTGCTGCAGGGCAGGAGGTGGAGGAGAAACACCTCAGTAGGTGAGGCCCATCTCGACCAGGCCTAGAAAACAGTCGGCGTCACCTTTCTTTTTATGGACGTCTGCGTTTATTTTACGCGTCCGTGGGAACAGAAAGCGGTCCGACTTCAGCGTTTGTTTTGACGTGCGAGACGACATATTAACTCAGAATTTGGCTTGGATAAAACAACACAGAGGACGTAAAACCATAAGGTGGGCCAACAGGAGGAAGTGAACAGTAAATCTTTGTTGTTTCGCTCGCAGGAACTTCCACTACCCCCCCCCCCCCGCAGTCAAATATTTCACACGGGACCAGAGGTCATCAGCCGTGAGACTGGGTTATTCATTAAACTTAATAGGGGCAGCTTCAAATCACGCCGTTCCTTTACTGAGCTGTTTTGTTGTATGTATGTTGACCTTATTTCGCACGGTACATTGGCACCGGGGCAAAGGATAACAACACAAAGCACGAAAAAGCAGTTCTAAAGAAATCCGTTTTCAATCTCAATACGATGATTTTAAAAGGAAGAGCGTTCCAGGCGGCCGCAGAAGCGCGTCTGAAAGCGCAGCGCGATGCAGCGACCGTCTTTATTTGACGGGTAGCCAAAAGCGGCTGCTGCTGCTGCGAGGATGACCGGAGTTTGCGTGAGGATGGTTCATGCTCCTTGTTCAACTGCTTTGGCAATTTTAATGTTAAAATTACGATTTACGCGGTGTTTTCCTGGAAACACTCAAGACTGTCTTTCAGCTGGGTCCTGCCAAGTTTTCGCAGGAGGAGAGCGTTATTGTTGCTGCGCGCGAGATCCCAATTTAGTAATCCGTAGGTCTATTTTTAAGCATTGGCACGTTTTTCTTAAGCCAATGCCTGCTTACACTATAGTTGATCATAAATTATCCGGCGTGCTATTATCCGGCTTCCAACATTAACCGGTGGTCCCGGGCCAATTCGGCGAAACCGGCAAAACCGCTCCAAAGGCTGTAACCAGTCCGGCAATCGTCAAACACATCATCATGTTGTTGTTGAAACAAGAGCGGTGCATGTCCATAACCCCGTGCGGTACAGTGAATACGGGAACTTTGTACAGTGGGATATTTATTTTTTGTCTAATTTGCATGTTTTATTTAAAGCATAAAAAAATCACAACATCTAAAACATAATGTCACGTTAGAATGTCCAAAAATAAGCTATTTCAAATAATGATGGTGCAGTGATTGCCCAGCGTTTTTGAAAATCCGGCAACCCCACCCCCGGAGTCACCGGATAATCGATGATCGACTGTCCATGTTTCCATCAGCTATGGGGAGGAAACCGCAGAATCCAAAGGAACCCCCCATGCAAACCCAGGCCCTTGTTGCTGTGAGGGCTTAAGTTCTGTTATCAATGCTGCTGCACCCTGCCCCCCAGTCAAACAGCAGCACCGCAGTGGTGTGCTGCTCGCGTTTACAGCCCTGACCCAGTGGTGGAAATGCCACATTCCTATGGTGGGGGCAAGTCTAGCCTCGGGACAACATTCTTCTTGACTTCCCCACAAAGTGGTGCTTTATGGGTGCCGCAGGGATGATGATGGGCTGAGCCTACACCCCAACCAGGATGTGAACTCAACCTTACAGTTTGTGAGCCGCTCGCTCTACCGCTGAGCCGCCTGGCAGTTCTAATAGAATTTAGTTTTGTATGGTGTCTTGACGCGACTGCGTCTGCATCGGTCGTGGGCATCCCCTAGGTTGACTCGGCCTAAGGTGGCCAGGTATGCTGCAGGCCACACCAACCCCCTCCTGTGCCGTGCCCGGCCTTGACAGGCGCTCTCGCTAACGTCACTTGGCCCGGCAGTCTTAAGAGGCTATTTGGGGGATCTTTGTCTTGGTATGTAGGGAGGAATGGTGGCAGAGTAGTTTGCGCACTGCGGAAACGAACGTGACGACCTAAAATTCGGTTGCGGATATGCGAACTGGTCCTGATCCTCTTATAAGGTCGACGACTTAGTCTTGATGTGAGCACCCGCAGCGATGTGCGTTAGCGTCGACACTGGGAAGACGAAGGTGGCCGGGCTTGGCCCTGTCAACACTGCCGCCCCCGTGGGTGCACCACGCCGCCCTTAATGGGCGCTCGCTAACGACACTAAGAAAAACCACGTGGCTTGTCTGTGTATGTGTCTCCCTGCCCCCCCCCCGCCTCCCTCTCCGCCCCCCACCCCCCCGTCACAGGCTTTCCAGGCTTTCCGGGGGGCCCGCCCCCCATCCTCCCCGGCGAGGCGCCCCCTCCGTACACGCCGACCACGAGCCCGGACTCCGGAGGGGTGCCCATGATCACGTGCCGCGTGTGCCAGTCGCTCATCAACGTGGAGGGGAAGCTTCACCAGCACGTGGTCAAGTGCAGCGTGTGCAACGAGGCCACGGTGAGCGGGGACGCGTGCGTGTTTCGTGCGTGTTGCTTGCGTGTTGTCAAAGGAACAGCGCTGTAATCCAATAAAATCGGACAAAGAAAGTAGGCGTGCCGTTGCCCGTATTGGCAACGGAGGCCCCGGGGGGACAGGCGTCCATGACGTCTCCTGGCCAAACCCCAATTGGCGGAGCCAGGAGATTGAATCTCTACCCTCGGGGCTCCTCCAGAAACAACGAAAAGCCACTTCGTGTGGCCACATGGAATGTTCGAACGCTCACTGCGGAGGAGAGGCTGCCACTCCTCTGTCGGGAGCTGGACCGGTACCGCCTGGATCTCTGTGGCATTCAGGAGGTCCGGTGGACCAGTTCTGGCTCCTGCCACCATGATGGGTGGACAGTCCTCTACTCGGGGCAGCAGACTGCCAAACAACAGGGTGTGGCTCTTCTTTTGAACAAAAGAATGAAGGGGGCGTGAGAGTGTGGCGGTGGTGGTCGTGGTTACTTATGCCCCCACCGAAGACGAACATCCGTGGAGGGATGCAGGCAAAGCCGATTACTAAGATGCCTTCTATGACCTGTCACAGGTGCTGGCTAAAGTGGCCCCTCGGGATAGTCATCTTGTTGAGTGACTTCAATGCCCGAGTTGGTCATGATGCTGGCACCTGGTCTGGAGTGATTGGAGGGCATGGGCCAGATCAGCTCAATAACAACGGTAGGAGGCTGCTAGATTTTTGTGCAGCCCATGGGCTTGTAATTACCAACACGCTGTTCCGACATCGGCGCATCCACACAACATCATGGATGCATGCCGGGTCCAAGCAAGAACATCTGCTGGACTACATAGTGACGGACCAGCGGATGTGAGCCCATGTCCTTGACACCAGGACCTACCGTGGAGCTGATCTGCCCTCTGACCATCGACTAGTCATCTGTAAGATGCGCATGCCATTCTTCCACTCCGGTGATGGGTGTACACCCAGGCCCCCATTCCAACCTCAAGTGACCTGGTCTCAATTATCTGATGAAAGTTGCAAGTGAGAATTTCATCATCGCTTGCGGCTGGGGTTGGCATCGTCCCCCACTCCTCCTGATGTTGAGGATAAATGGGCGAGGTTTAGGACTGTGACTCATGCAGCTGCAATGGCTGCTTTGGGTACACGGTCCGGACCTCCCCAGAGACCCTGGCTGACAGAGGAGGTGTTCAGGATAGTTGAGAAAAGCGACAGGCCCACTGTCATCGGCAACAGAATCCCACGTCAGAGATTGATGAGGCTTACCGCAGCCTTCGCTCGGAGGTTCGGAGAGCCGTGAGGCGCTGCAAGGATGGGTGGTGGTCGCGGGTTGCTGAGGAGATGGAGTCTGCCTCAGTGGCCCGCGATCACAAATCTCTATTTAACTCCATCAAAAAGTAACCTGCAGTGCCACACCTATTACCATCATTAGGGGAAAAAACGGTGATTCAATCTCCGACCCCCAGGAACAGGTTTGTAGATTTGCTGAGCATTTCTGTGAGGTCCTGGGGGAGGGAAAATCCCTCAGCCAGGAAAACATCGTGGCACAAAGTGGGGATGACCCTGCTCAGGCTGCGGTGCCTCAAACATTGGAGGAAGTAACCCCCTGTGAGTGGCTGGCTGAGGTGCTATCTGTTGAGGAAGTACTGAGGGCGATCCGGAGTCTGAGACCAGGAAAGGCACCGGGCAGAGATGATCTCCCAAGCGAAATGCTGCAGGAGGGTGGCGTTTGTGCACAGACTGCCCTATATGACATCATAACAACAGTCTGGACCACTGGACGGGTTCCGCAGGATTGGAAGGATGCCCTGGTGGTCCCCCTCTTTAAGAAGGGGGACCGCACAGACTGTAACAACTGCAGGGGCATCTCACTCCTCAGTGTGCAGGGAAAGGTCCTGGCAAGGATTATTCAACATCGCCTTGCCAGGCACGCTGAGGAGGGGCTTGCGGAGCCTCAATGCGATTTCAGAAAAGGGCGGTCCTGCACAGATGCCATATTTTCTGTTCGACTGCTACAGCAGAGGTGTAGGGAATTCCAACAAGACCTACTTCTCTGCTTTATTGACCTGGTCAAGGCCTATGATACCATCAGTAGGCCTGGGCTCTGGGTTGTTCTTCCTGCTTTTGGAGTCCCTGACCCTCTGCTCACGATCATTAAGGACCTTCATGATGGTGAGCGGGCCCGGGTAAAACTACGTGGCTGGGAGTCAGAGCCATTCCCTGTACACCTTGGGGTGCGACAGGGATGTCCTCTGGCTCCCACATTTAACATCTATTTTGACCACGTAGTTTGTGAAGCCTTCAATAGCTGTACCGGGGGAATCTCCATTTGGTACCGATATAATGGGAGGCTGATCGATGCCCGGGTGCAGTCAAGGGATGGCTTCCTATTCCTCAACCACGTTATGTATGCCGATGATTTGGTAATAGCTGCTCATTCATAGGAGGAGTTGGAGGCGCTGCTGCTGAGACTGGAGCGTGCCACTAAGAGATGGGGCCTTACCATCAGCCCCACCAAAACTAAGCACCTGCCTGGGTATTTTGTACCATCGGACACTCCACCCCCACAACTCCCAATCGGTGATGGGGGGTGGGGGGGGGGGCAGCTGCCCGGGGCTGCCCTTTCAAACAGATGTGTTGAGACGAGATGCGGCGGTGCGGAGCGCTCCGAGACAGCCCTGGCGTATACGGGAAGGCGGCTCGCGATGATCGTTGATCGGAGAATGTTCTCGAGCTGCAGGGCCTTTTTGAACCCGCTTGTCCGCCTGCGTTTGTCCCCCCACCCACCCCCTCTACCACAGCCGATAAAGAACGCTCCCCCGGGCAAAAAGTACGTGCGCTGCCCGTGCAACTGCCTCCTCATCTGCAAGGTGACGTCACAGCGCATCGCCTGCCCCCGGCCCAACTGGTGAGTGCCCTCGTTTGCGATCACTGCACACACGTGGGCGGAGGAGACGGGCGCGCAAAGACACGCAAGCACACGGGGACAGGCGCGCGCAGAGAGACGCACGGGCGGAGGAGACACCGTCGGGTACAACGCTCGCTCACAGACACAAGCGTACAAGTGCTGCGCTACGAACCCGGCAACCCGAGTTCGATTCCCGCTCACGGCCAACACCGGTGGCGATTATCTGAATCGGGCCTGGCCCTCCCCTAGGGTGACTCGGCCTCAATTGAGTACCTGGTGCGGTGTGTAATAAACATCGTCACCGTGGGAGACAAAGGTGGCCGGGCATGGTGCCGGCCACCCACCCCCTCGTGTGCCGTGTTAGCCTTCATAGGTTCTGCTCGTTAGCAGCACTTGCAGGGTACACTGGGGATCTTTGTGTGTGTGTGACGTGTGTTGCGTGTTACGTGCGTGTGTGTGAGACGTGTGTGTGAGACGTGTGTGTGAGACGTGTGTGTGTAACATACATTTGCAATGCGTGTGTGTGACGTGTGTGCGTTCCACACTCAGCAAGCGGATAATCAACCTGGGCCCCGTGACGGTGGCGGCTGCCAATCAGTCATCGCAGCCGTTCGGCACTCGTGTGGTGTGCGGACACTGCAGCCAGACGTTCATGGTGAGTGTGGAGTGAGCGACGCGCCCTCACCACGCTCGCCTTCGGCGTTGCCTCGCCGCCGAGCCCAGCTCGCTGTCGTGCGGCCAAGCCAGCTCGTAGACAGACTTGCAGCCTCACGGCCTCACAGACTCCAATAGGCCTACAGACTCACTGCCTCACGGCCTCACAGACACCAATAGGCCTACAGACTCACAGCCTCACGGCCTCACAGACATCAATAGGCCTACAGACTCACGGCGTCACAGACACCAATAGGCCTACAGACTCACAGCCTCACAGACACCAATAGGCCTACAGACTCTCAGCCTCACGGACTCACAGACTCCAATAGGCCTACAGACTCACAGCCTCACGGCCTCACAGACACCAATAGGTCTACAGACTCACAGCCTCACGGCCTCACAGACTCCAATAGGCCTACAGACTCACAGCCTCACAGACACCAATAGGTCTACAGACTGACAGCCTCACGGCGTCACAGACACCAATAGGTCTACAGACTCACAGCCTCACAGACACCAATAGGCCTACAGACTCACAGCCTCACGTCCTCACAGACACCAATAGGCCTACAGACTCACGGCCTCACAGACACCAATAGGCCTACAGACTCACTGCCTCACGGCCTCACAGACACCAATAGGCCTACAGACTCACAGCCTCACGGCCTTACAGACATCAATAGGCCTACAGACTCACGGCGTCACAGACACCAATAGGCCTACAGACTCACAGCCTCACAGACACCAATAGGCCTACAGACTCTCAGCCTCACGGCCTCACAGACTCCAATAGGCCTACAGACTCTCAGCCTCACGGCCTCACAGACACCAATAGGCCTACAGACTCACAGCCTCACGGCCTCACAGACACCAATAGGCCTACAGACTCACGGCGTCACAGACACCAATAGGCCTACAGACTCATAGCCTCACGGCCTCACAGACACCAATTGGTCTACAGACTCACAGCCTCACGGCGTCACAGACACCAATAGGTCTACAGACTCACAGCCTCACGTACTCACAGACACCAATAGGCCTACAGACTCACTGACTCACGGCGTCACAGATACCAATAGGTCTACAGACTCACAGCCTCACGGCGTCACATACACCAATAGGTCTACAGACTCGTAGACTCGCAGCCAAGCTAACTCACAAATCTTGTACATTGTCTCTCAGCTTTATACACTTAGAACCTTATAGACTCACAGCTTCATAGACTCTCAGACTCCACAGCATCAGACTCACACCATCATAGACTCAAGCCTCATAGACTCACACAGCCAGGCGAGCTCACAGTTGGAACAGCGCACACATTCAACGTCCCATTCGGTTGTCAACCCCTCTTGGCGTCGATAAAATGAGGACCACTACAGGGGACGTTAATCATCCTTAATTTTTTTCAGTGGATAGACTGGTCCCTGCCATAGGATCGTGGAAACGTCTATCATCAGCTGCAGGCCGTAACGGCGGGTAAGTACGGCCTTTTATAAATAACGAATCGTTAACCGAGCGTCCGCTTTGCTCTTCGCAGTGGGCCGAGTATCGAGATAACACTTTGGCCAAGTGTCCGCACTGCAAGAAAGTGTAAGTAACATCACTCACTCGCAGGTTCACTCATGCACTTTAATCATTCACAGGTGACTCATTCACTGCTTTAATCATTCCCAGGTTCACTCATTCATTGTTTCACTCGGTCACTGATTCACTTATTTCAGTCATTCGTGGTTTTGGTTGTTCGCTGTTTAAATCGTTCAAGGAGTCAATCGTCCACGGATTCAGATATTTACAATTCACTCACTAATTCACCATCATTCAATAATGTACTGATGTATTCATTCAATCGTGTGTTTACCGATACAATATTTTACTTTTTCAATGATTCAATCTTTCCTTGTTCTTTTATAATGCATTGAATTCGCCTATTCACTCATTAACCGATTAATAGGTAGGAGGGTGTGTGTTGTCGTCTGTGTATATGCATGCACGTGGGCAGTGGTAGTGTAGCGGCTAGCTTTCTCCACTATGGACCTGGCGACCTGAGTTCGATTCCCGCAAACGGCCAACACAAGTGACGATTATCTGATTCGGTGCTGGGCCTCCCCTACGTCGACTCAGCCTAAAATGAGTACCTGGTGCGTTGTGTAAGCAGCTAGGGAGCAGAGGAGGCCGGGCGTGGTGCTGGCCACCCACTCTTTCGTGTGCCGTGCCCGTCTTCATAGGTGCCACTCGCTAACAGCACTTGCCCCAACAGTCTGTTAAGACTACACGGGGGGACCTTTGTGTTGTGTGTTGCATGGATCAGGTCGTCGATTGGAAGGCGGTTTCCACGGCGACGCTGCTGCATCTTCCTGGTGCTTGGACTCATTGCTGTCGCGATCGGAGCCGGAGTCACGGTCGGTCCCACACCGGGGGAGACGTGGGGGGAGAGGAGGGAGATGTGGGGGGGGGAGAGGGGGGAGAGGGGGGAGACGTGGGGGGGAGAGGAGGGAGACGTGGGGGGGGGGAGGGGGGAGACGTGGGGGGGAGACGTGGGGGGGGGGAGAGGAGGGAGACGTAGGGGGGGGAGAGGGGGAGACGTGGGGGGGAGACGTGGGGGGGGAGGGGGGAGACGTGGGGGGGGAGAGGAGGGAGACGTGGGGGGGGGGGAGAGGGGGGAGACGTGGGGGGGGAGACGTGGGGGGGAGAGGGGGGAGACGAGGGGGGGGGGAGAGGGGGGAGACATGGGGGGGGAGAGGGGGGAGACGAGGGGGGGGGAGGGGGGAGACGTGGGGGGGAGAGGGGGGGGGATAGGGGGGAGACGTGGGGGGGAGAGGGGGGAGACGAGGGGGGGGAGAGGGGGGGAGACGAGGGGGGAGGGGGGAGACGTAGGGGGGAGAGGGGGGGATAGGGGGGAGACGTGGGGGGGAGAGGAGGGAGAGTTGGGGGGGGAGAGGGGGGAGACGAGGGGGGCGACATGGGGGGGAGAGGTGGGGAGGGAGAGGGGGGAGATGTGGGGGGGGGAGGGGGGAGACGTGGGGGGGGGAGGGGGGAGACATGGGGGGGGAGAGGGGGGAGACGAGGGAGGGGGAGGGGGGAGGAGGTGAGAAAGGTGGCTTCCCCAGACATCAGTAGGGACACTCTCCTGTAAGCAATGGTTCAATGTTGAACCACCTGTTGAGAAGCAAGTTAGAAGCTGATGAGAAGTCTGTGGGGTGTCTGTCCAGGGATCGGCCCGTATTGTTGTGTAGAGAGCCCTGGTTTACACGGCAGTAGAGCCAGGGGTGTCCACGATCCAGTAGATGTCTGAGCCAGCCCCACGCCTCGACAAAAAGGGGGAGGGTCGGGCAAGAGGGGGTGCTCAGCCTTCGGTCGTAGAAGACAAAAAAGGCGAGAGTAACCCAATGCGCGTGACAATGACGACATGTGGGGTGGGTATGCCTACGGGCTGCCCGCCCCCATGGATGGTGATGACGATGGTGATTGTGACAGCGAGGGTGTGTGCGGGTGGGCACGGCATGCAGGTGGGCACGGAGAAGATGGCGCGTGAGCACCGTGGGATATACGCCGCGTGGATTCTGATCTACGTGATCGGTCTGGCCGTGCTGCTGCGAGCCTGCTACTGGGGCTGCCTCAAGGTGAGCCAGCCGCAGCCCGCGCTGCCCTGAAGCCCTCCGGCCGCAGCAGCAGCAGCAGCAGCGCCACCGCCACCACCGCCGCCGTCAGCCACCAAGACCGGGCTGCAACCGCTATTACGGCTACAACAACGACCGCAACCACCGCAGCTGCTTACGACCGTAAACGTGTTCAACCTGAACGTGCGCGGCCACCCGCTCGTGCCATCGCAGGCGCCCTTGCCGAGTTTGCCAATCGTTTTGTGTTTGTCGGCGCGGGTGAGCCGACGCCGGGGCAGCGGTGGCTGTTGCCGTCGGCGCGTCAGCGCTGTGTCACCGCGGACGACACCGGAGCGTACCGCCACCGTCGCTGTTTTGGCAACGGCGCCGCCGCCGTTACCGGTGGCACCGCTACGACTTGCTGGCAACACGTAGCAACACAACAACCAATATGTTCAACACCACTTGCAACCGCTATCATCACCGTTACCAGCAACCATTGCCACCGCAACCACCGTCTTCATCGTCATCACCATCACCACAATCAATATCTTCACCAGCACCATAAGCAACATCACCACCATCACCACCGCCATAACTAATATCATTACCGTTACCACCGCTATAACATAAATAACATGTATACCGTCACCATCAGAATCAATATCATCGCCATGACCACCACAACCGGCAGTCGCCACCATCGCAGCAGTCACCGTGAGCACGGCACGAGCTCTGACCCCCACCAGCGCGGCAAGGAACCCCGTGGCTCACGGCCCCACGTTGAGTTTTGATTGGCAACGTGCGCGCCGCCGAGCGACACAAACACTCCTCCTCGTCACCGCAGGCCGCGGCTGCCCCCCGTCGCGTCACGGGCAGTGGCGGCCGCTCGGCGTGTCCGTGCTTTAGCCACGGTGGGTGGGGGTGGGTGGCAGCGTCTGCCTTTCTGGGCAATTTAACAATTCTCACTCGGGGGGCGGAGGGGCGGGGGGGAGAGAGTTGCGCGCCGCCAATTCGGGTTGCGCGCAACCGACATGGCTTGACGCGTGGACGTCTGTGCAACTGGTCGCGCGGTCGAGTCGGCCACGTTTCGCGAGGCGCCGTTGCTAGGCACGATCGTCATGTGCGTGGTGGTGGGGTGGGGCGGTGGCGGCGGTGGTGCTGGTGCTGGTGGTGCTGGTGGTGCGGTTGAAGCTTTGCCCTGGCCACGCCCAGGCACGGCCTCGCTGCCGTGTCTGTGGACAGGGCGGTCGCCGTGAGCTGCCTCCGCGCCCGTCGCTGCGCGAGCGTCGGAACGCGGTCTGATCAATGCTGCTGCTGCTGCAGATGATGATGCCCCTTGTTTCTCCGTTAGATCGGGAGCTCAAGTGGTGGTGGTGGTTGTCATCGTTGTTAACTTTTGTTTCGTTTTGCAAACCTCGCCAACGGAGCACTTAGCGGCGTAAGTCTCAACCCGGCAGATCGCGCGCCCTTGTAAATAAATCCCGCTGCTGCTGCTGCTTGAATGAATGGGAAGGAAGATGATGATGAGGTTGTGCGAGGTGGTTGGGGGTGTGGTGGTGGTGGTGTGGAGAGCGTGGAAGCCCTGATGGGGAAGTTAAGGGGTTTAAACCGAGCACGGATTTTTTTCAGTGGACTTAATTCACAAAGTTTGGCGTTGTTAGCGTAGCGCGTGGGGTTTGCTCGTAGGTGAAACGGATGGCTCTTCTGTTATTCTTAGCTCTTTCGGTAAAGTCACGTTGAAGGGAAACAATGAAATAATAAAATATATATGAAGCAATAAAAATTCTCACAACGTTTCGACCATAACACAAACGGTCATCCATTTGTGTTACGGTCGAAACGTCGTGAGAATTTTTATAGTTTAATATATTTTATTATTTTATTGTTTCCCTTCAACGTGACTTTACCGAAAGAGCTAAGAATATGAATTACTGCAGTCACGAAAGCTTAAAATCAAAAGGCTCTTCTGTTGTCGCAGCACACCTGGGTTACGAGTCCCTGGGGAGAGAGAGAGGAGTTTGACTCTTCGTCGATGATGGCCCAGCGTGTGAGGGCTGTGTCTTCCGGCGTGTTTAACTGACGGCGGCTGGCGGCTGGCGGCCGTGGGGCCAAGGGTTGCGTTTGTTGTCTTCTGTCCGAGTTTTGGGAAACGCCTTGGGATCAAATGTGGCCGGGTTTTTTTTCTTTCTTCCCGAGGAATAATGTCCCCCGAACGGGCAACTCGACTTTACACTAAAGTTTGGTTCGCAGCGGATGATCTTTACCAGAGTTAACGTGTCCCCCGCTTCCCCCCCCGCCCGCAATCCCGTTACGCACGGACAAACGGGGGAGCATGTTGCGTCAACGCTTCCGAACTTCGTTGAGAAAAGCATTCAAGAGAATCGAGTGACGTTCGGGACCCACCACCTCGGCCGCTGCGGTGACGTCACTTGCCACAATCAATGCCGTGACGTCGCCGGCGGAGAGAGAGAAACGGGGCACGACTTGGCGCTTGGACCGCGACGTTGACGCTTCCGAGCGTCGCTCCGGCGAGCTTTGAATATCAATTTATTAAAAGTCTTCTTAGGTTTCACATTTAGCTCGTGCGTAGCTGCAAGAGAAGAGCCGTTGGTGTTTTTTGGGTGCCGTCTTCCCCCCCCCCCCACACCCTTTCCGGGCTAAGCATGGCGAGCCGGGAGCCAGGGAGAGGTATCATTCCTCGGACGCTGGGTCGAAACGTTTGAATAACTAACAAAAAAATAATTTTAATTATACTCAAAAGGAGTTCTTCTCGGGGGGGGGGGGGGGGAAATCGACAGTGCTCGGGAGTGCAGGTTTTAGGATTGATAACATGCCACTGAGCAGTTCTCAGTGGCATGTTATCGGGTAATATTGTTAGTCAGGTAGGTTGTTAAAAAGCTCCTTGAACCCTCTCGGTTCTTGTGGAGTTGGTGGCCGCGTTGGAACCCGGCGACCTGCGCTGGGCGCGAGCGCCGGGGGGGTGGGGGCGGGGAGGGCGCAGCCGCCGGTGGGAACCCCGGCACGGCCGGAAACGGGGCGTGAGCCCGTACCGGATAAGTCGCCGATCCTTGCCGCGCACGCGATCCCGTGCCCCCGTGCCCGTGCCTGTGCCCCCGTGCCCGTGCATGCGTCGCGAGCGTGGGGGGAGCGGACGTCGACCGAGGCGTCCGTCGCACGGCTGCCCCGGGTGACGCGGAGTCGGTGGCGCTGGCCCGCGGGCCGTGCGAGCGTGCGAGCCTGCGATTGTGTCGCACGCGTGGCTCGGTATACAATTTAGTTTGTTTTGGCGCGCGCGCTCGCCATTTTGGTATTTTTGTTGTTTCCGTCTGCGCGCGAACGCGTGCGCAGCTTCAGCTACGAATCCGTGACGTTCGAACACGAGCGATGCACGCACAGACCACCACAGGCGTCAATGTACTCGCGCAGAACTTGCACGCCGACCCGGATTGTGCTCCCCTGCTGCTGTCAGCCCTTCGCACATCCGCACGCAATCATCGTTTCAAACAAAATATATTTATTGGAGTAGAGTCTCAGGTCTGTGATCCTGAAACCCGGTCTCCTGGAGCCGCGTCTCAAGTCTGTGATCCTGAAACCCGGTCTCCTAGAGTAGAGTCTCAAGTCCGTGATCCTGAAACCCGGTCTTCTGGAGCCGAGTCAGGTCCGTGATCCTGAAACCCGGTCTCCTAGAGTCGAGTCTCAGGTCTGTGATCCTGAAACCCGGTCTCCTAGAGTCGAGTCTCAAGTCCGTGATCCTGAAACCCGGTCTCCTAGAGTAGAGTCTCAAGTCCGTGATCCTGAAACCCGGTCTCCTGGAGCCGAGTCTCAGGTCTGTGATCCTGAAACCCGGTCTCCTGGAGCCGAGTCTCAGGTCCGTGATCCTGAAACCCGGTCTCCTAGAGCCAAGTCTCAGGTCTGTGATCCTGAAACCCGGTCTCCTGGAGTAGAGTCTCAAGTTTGTGATCCTGAAACCCGGTCCCCTAGAGCAGTTTCTCAAGTTTGTGATCCTGAAACCCGGTCTCCTGGAGCCGCGTCTCAAGTTTGTGATCCTGAAACCCGGTCTCCTGGAGCCGAGTCTCAAGTCTCTGATCCTGAAACCCGATCTCCTGGAGCCAAGTCTCAAGTCTGTGATCCTGAAACCCGGTCTCCTAGAGCCAAGTCTCAAGTCTGTGATCCTGAAACCCGGTCTCCTAGAGCCAAGTCTCAAGTCTGTGATCCTGAAACCTGGTCTCCTAGAGCCGAGTCTCAAGTCTGTGATCCTGAAACCCGGTCTCCTGGAGCTGACTCTTAAGTCCGTTATCCTGAAACCCGGTCTCCTGGAGCCGAGTCTCACGTCTGTGATCCTGAAACCCGGTTTCCTGGAGTAGAGTCTCAAGTCTGTGATCCTGAAACCCGGTCTCCTGGAGTAGAGTCTCAAGTTTGTGATCCTGAAACCCGGTCTCCTGGAGCCGAGTCTCAGGTCCGTGATCCTGAAACCCGGTCTCCTGGAGCCGAGTCTCAGGTCCGTGATCCTGAAACCCGGTCTCCTAGAGCCGAGTCTCAGGTCTGTGATCCTGAAACCCGGTCTCCTAGAGTAGAGTCTCAAGTTTGTGATCCTCAAACTCCGTCTCATGGATCAGAATGTCAATCGGAGCTCATCTTGAAAGCCAAGTTTCCTAGAATCGCCGCCGGGCCTCCGTTAAGACCGATGACGAAAATCAATTCTCAATCGCGAGACGCTCATCCCGAGACCCGGTCTCCGATGGGAAGATTTAAATCCAATCCCGATGTTGAAGCCAAGTCTGCTGGAACCCCCCCCCCCCCCCCGAGTCTCGCTTTAAAATGCACTGAACCTAGATGAGGTGACTTTGGTTATTTTCCTTGGCCGAAACAATGTCAGTGGTTGAACCGCCGCTATCTTTTACGTCGCTCTCAACGCTTGTCCGTGCGCACAACCTCCCCAATGCAATGATCGTTGTCGTAGTGACCCACCCCTCGATATCAACATTTGTGTTCGTTCTTTTTTACGTGTTTCCGTTTGTGTTTTGATCCACCGCGTCATTTATTTTGTAAATATTGGCGAAAGAGCATTTTCCGTAATGGTATATGTATATATTTTTGTTATGTTGGTTTGAAAGAGGGAATCTGTTATTTGTGTGCTCGTGCTCGCGAGCGTCGCTATTAACCGGGCTCTCCTTCGTGCGTTCCCCTGGTCACACCACGCGCTGTTGCCACCGTCGTTGGCATGACGCGCCCTGCGTTCCGCTTCTGCCCGAGGTAGCCAACTGAAATTCGGTTCCTGAAGACCGTCGCGGCACGCGGAGCGGCACGGCGGACAACGCGCGACGCACCGCCTTGCAACACGCGCGCACGTGTTGCAAGGCGCTGCTGTGACACCCGCCGTTGCTTGGTAACGGCAACAATATTATCATCGCGGCCGGCAAAGGATCCGTGTGAAGCCCCCCAACACTGCATTGCGTCGCGCGATACTCGTCCCTCCCCCCCCCCCCCCCCCCGTTGGCTGGTGGACATTCCGCATTCCTATGCTGGGGCCCGGATTGACAAATCGCTGCCGTCCTGCACATTGGCGATGTTGTCGTTGACGCGATGGCCCTTGCGCCTGGGGCCCGGGACCGTGCGCTCGGCTCGACATTATCCAGGGATGGAATTTTTAGTTTAACTAACTGTAGCGACGCGCGCTGGTGTCGTTATCATATCGCTCCCCCCCACCTGCTCCCAAGCACTTCGGCAAGTCATCCGATTATCTTCGAGAAAGTCGAAATGCGCGACGCGTCCCTGCGTCCTCGCCCACGATCTAAAGCAGGCCTGCGGTGAATATATTTTTCGATCTCATTTGCACATTTTGCGATATCAAGCGCTTTATTATTTTCCCGTGCCACCGATTGCCCCGAGGATAACCCCAGGATGATCGAGAGTTGCCCGAAGTTTTTGTTTGTGTCTGGGTTCAATGCGGCTTCTGCCGTCGCGACCGCTTCATGGACCTGACGCGCTACGTTCTGCACTTCTTGTTATTCCCTTGCATGTCAACCCTCACGCTGGCGGCTGAGACTATGAACCGGTGTGAAGTCCGGCGGTGGAGCGCTGACCGCAAAGTGGGAATGGCGAACGGGGTGTGGAACAAGCTCGCATAGCCCTAACCAGATCCTGCTCCTAGCCCTAACTAGATCCTGCTCTTAGCCCTAACCAGATCCTGCTCCTCACCCTAACTAGATCCTGCTCCTAGCACTAACCAGATGCTGCTCCTAGCCCTAACCAGATCCTGCTCCTAGCGCTAACCAGATCCTGCTTCTAGCCCTAACCAGATCCTGCTCCTAGCGCTAACCAGATCCTGCTTCTAGCCCTAACCAGATCCTGCTTCTAGCCCTAACTACATCCTGCTCCTAGCCCTAACCAGATCCTGCTCCTAGCCCTAACTACATCCTGCTCCTAGCGCTAACCAGATCCTGCTCCTAGCCCTAACCAGATCCTGCTCCTCGCCCTAACCAGATCCTGCTCCTCGCCCTAACCAGATCCTGCTCCTCGCCCTAACCAGATCCTGCTCCTAGCCCTAACCAGATCCTGCTCCTAGCCCTAACCAGATCCTGCTCCTTGCCCTAACCAGATCCTGCTCCTAGCTCTAACCAGATTCTGCACCTAGCCCTAACCAGATCCTGCTCCTAGTGCTAACCAGATCCTGCTCCTAGCCCTAACTAGATCCTGCTCCTAGCCCTAAGCAGATCCTGCTCCTAGCCCTAACCGGATCCTGCTCCTAGCGCTAACTGGATCCTGCTCCTAGCCCTAACCAGATCCTGCTCCTAGCCCTAACCAGATCCTGCTCCTAGTGCTAACCAGATCCTGCTCCTAGCGCTAACCAGATCCTGCTCCTTGCTCTAACTAGATCCTGCTCCTAGCGCTAACCAGATCCTGCTCCTAGCCCTAACCAGATCCTGCTCCTAGCCCTAACTACATCCTGCTCCTAGCGCTAACCAGATCGTGCTCCTAGCCCTAACCAGATCCTGCTCCTCGCCCTAACTAGATCCTGCTCCTCTCCCTAACCAGATCCTGCTCCTCGCCCTAACCAGATCCTGCTCCTAGCCCTAACCAGATCCTGCTCCTAGCCCTAACCAGACCTGCTCCTTGCCCTAAACCAGATCCTGCTCCTAGCTCTTAACCAGATTCTGCACCTAGCCCTAACCAGATCCTGCTCCTAGTGCTAACCAGATCCTGCTCCTAGCCCTAACTAGATCCTGCTCCTAGCCCTAAGCAGATCCTGCTCCTAGCCCTAACCAGATCCTGCTCCTAGCGCTAACTGGATCCTGCTCCTAGCCCTAACCAGATCCTGCTCCTAGCCCTAACCAGATCCTGCTCCTAGTGCTAACCAGATCCTGCTCCTAGCGCTAACCAGATCCTGCTCCTTGCTCTAACTAGATCCTGCTCCTAGCCCTAACCAGATCCTGCTCCTAGCGCTAACTGGATCCTGCTCCTAGCCCTAACCAGATCCTGCTCCTAGCCCTAACCAGATCCTGCTCCTAGCCCTAACCAGATCCTGCTCCTAGTGCTAACCAGATCCTGCTCCTAGCGCTAACCAGATCCTGCTCCTTGCTCTAACTAGATCCTGCTCCTAGCGCTAACCAGATCCTGCTCCTAGCGCTAACTGGATCCTGCTCCTAGCACTAACTAACTAGTTCACCAGACCCGAACCCCAACTTCAACGAGATCATAGCCCTAACCCGAACTAGCCAACCAAAGCCTACCCCCTAACCTAACCAACCAGATCCTAACCCTAACAAACTAGTGACCTAGATGCTAATCGAGAATACTGAACTCCTATTGGTGGAACTAGCCACCCAAACATTAACCCCCCCCCCCCCCCCCCCCCCCCAACAGACGATCCGACCCATCGTATTTTTCCCATAACCCCTAACGACGTGAGCCCAACCCTCACCCACACCTCTGATACGGCACCCCAGTTGGGCTCTTGTGTAAGGGGTGTGGGGGGGGGACCACGACGACCGTGAAGGAGGAGGAGGGTGAACCTGGCTGGGCCTAAGGGATGACATTTGGTGGTGCGGGGGGCTGACCCCGGCACACCCACGCTCCCCCTCCCCTTTAACCCGGGGGTGGTGTGTGTGTCCCTCCCCCCCCCCCCACTTCTCACTTTGCGTGGTGCGTCTCGCTGTGAGCGCGCTCGAGTGGCGCGCGGGCGGGTGGGGGGTGGGGTCGTGGGAGAGGCGTGAAGGCTGAAGGAACCCGGGCGCTCTCGCTCGTGACTCGCTGCGCGCACCAGCGGGAGCGTGCCGCGGCTTCATTAAACTTACACCAAGCTGCTCTCTGCGCGCCGGCACGCGCGTGCGCCTGTGTCTGTGTCTCTGTGCTTTGGGTCTGTGTCACGGAGCTCGCGTGCCCGGCCACCGCATGCCCAAGCAGCTTCTATTTGGCCGGATAGAGGGGGAGGGGGGGGCGAAACAGGCGCGGCACGTGCTGGAGACGAGATGGAGCTGATGCGGTACGGGAGGACGTGGAGCTGAGTGGGCTTGCCGATGAGCGGTACCAGCGGTGTCAAGATCGGCCTTTGTAAAGGAGGAGGCTCGTGAAGGACGCTGCTACTGGGAAGTTGCAGGCACAGCAGAGGGTGGAGGAGCGACGCTCACAACAACGAGCGGAGCGGTGGGCGTCTCACAACACAGCGAAGTTGACCGTGAGGAGCACATGTGGTGCATCGGCCAGTCATCTCGGCCAGTCGGCCCATTGCACCTGCTGGGTCTGTCCCGTGACCTACCAGCAGTGAGCCTTCAGCGCTTCACGCGGCCTGGAGGTGCACTGAGCTTGGCACGAGTGCTGTGGTGACGTCGCCATCACGTGGTGGCCAACAGCGGATGTGTGTGGCCTTTGGTGGGCGGCCCAGAGGCAGCGCGTCTGCCGCTTGCTGCAGAGGTTCGAGGTTGGAAGCCAGAAGGCTGCCCTGGTTAATACTGCAGTGGTGCATTAACCAGTCAAATCCTACACACCGCCTGTTTCACAGTGGACATTAAAGATGCCGTGACATCGTTTGAAGAGCGTAGTCCCTTGTGTGTTGGCGTTATGGTCCAAATTTGAAAGTAATTCGCAAATTAGGCTGTTGGGATTTCCGGTAGCAGCATCCCCCTCTCCCCCGACTAAAACCACTGCAGAGCGTGAACCAGCAGCACTTTCCGTCGTGATCATAGCCTCGTGCTATCAATGCTTACAAAATGTACTCCGTTTGAGTTGTGATTAGCGCACTGCCCGCCACTAATGCGGTGACCTGAGTTTGCTTCCCAACCACTGCCAGTGGTGGTTATCTGACCTGTTTCTGGGCCTCCCAGAGGTCGACTTGGCCTTAAGTCCAAATCCAGCCTGGGTCGATGAAGTTAAAAAATAAAGTCAAAGTTCAACACAATGCCGGCACCACATCTCGGTAAAAATCGGAGTCAAAAGAGCTTCACGGCTCATGAGATTCCTCCAGTCGAAACAAAACAAATTCTCCTGTGGTGGTCCAGATGATGAATTCTCGTCACCCTCATTGTAACTATCTAACACATTCTCCTGTGGAAGGAGCTGGTAGTAGGAACGTTGGGTTGCTCGGTCAATGGCCAGGGTCAACGGCGGCACCACGTGGTGTATTCCGCAAATATGCCCCACTGTGAGGGCGGGCACAAGCCGGCGTGAGTAGGTTAAACGTTGAGTTTTATAAGGGCACCACGGGGTGACCAGCCCCTCCCCACCCAGACCCTCCCCACCCTCCTCACCCAGCCCCACCCCTCCCACCCCCCACCCAGCCCCACCCTCGACACCCAGCCCTCCCCACCCGGCCCCACCCTTCCCACCCTCCCCATCCAGCCCCTCCCCACCCTCCCCACCCTCCCCTCTCCACCTAGCCCCACCCCTCCCATTTTTGGATGCACGACGGACGGACGGACACAATAATCCCCTGTGAGCTGGTGATGTAGTAACCAGGAGGTTCCTACCAGTACAAAGATTCTGAGTCTGATCAGAATCTTCTTCACATGTCCAGGAGGGGGCACGGGATCATCCAAGTTACAACAACAAAAAACAACCACAATAGAAGTGGAAAATCGAAGAAGAGGTAAGCGAGTCACTAAATGTAAATACATTATTTGATTAAGTACATATGTGCAGTTCCTGCTACCACCCGAACACATGCCAATTGCCCAGACTGCCCGGCTCATCGGATTTCTCCAGTCTAAAGAATCTGATTAGAATGAAAGAAGTTCAACATACAGTACATACATACGAGGATTCAAAATATTTGTATATATGTTGAACTTCTTTTACACCGTACGTAGCCAACCGTGCTCATCAGATGTGCAGTGTTGAATCTGGGAAGTGTTAGTCTATGTGCAGTCTGTTGAATTTTTTTCACAGTACGTAGCCAACCGTTCTGATCGGAGGTGGAGTTACGGTTGCCACACTCACTGGACATCTGTAAAACAAGAGCTTTATAGCTCATCGGATTCCTACGGTCTAAATAAATTTAATTCTGACTCCCAATCCACAGGTCGCTGGTTCGATTCTAATTCACGGCGCCGCGGAAGCTGCAACAGTGGGGCGATATCCTTAAATGTCTCCATCTCTCAAATGTTTCCATCTCTCAAATGCCCCCCATCTCTAAAATGCTCCCATCTCTCAAATTTCCCCCATCTTTCAAATGCCCCCATCTTTCAAATGCCCCCATCTCTCAAATGCCCCCCCCCCATCTCTCAAATGCCCCCATCTTTCAAATGCCCCCATCTTTCAAATGCCCCATCTCTCAAATGCCCCCCATCTCTCAAATGCCCCCAATCTCTCAAATGTCCCCATCTCTAAAATGCCCCCCATCTCTCAAATGCCCCCCATCTCTCAATGCCCCCATCTCTCTAAAATGCCCCCATCTCTAATGTCCCCATCTCTCTAAAATGCCCCCATCTCTCAAATGCCCCCATCTCTCTAAAATGCCCCCCATCTCTCTAAAATGCCCCCCATCTCTCTAAAATGCCCCCCATCTCTAAAATGCCCCCATCTCTCTAAAATGTCCCCCATCTCTCCGTGCACCCAGCTGTAGGCGACGATTGTACACCACCAGTCAATCGACAAAGGCCGCGCGTGTGTGTTTGGCGTGGTCAAGTGTGAGTACGCCCACCTTGTTCATCCACACACGTCTGGAAATAGCGTGGAAGAGGAGGCCAAGTACCACTATCTATGAATGCTGAACTTCTTTCGCAACGTACTTAGCCAACCGTGTCTCGTCAGAGGTGCGTCGGAAGGGCAACACGTTAAAGCGGCCCCGAGTGGAGGCCCCGTCCCACCTGCAGTGGTGACGTGGAGGAGACGTTGCAGGGCTGCGCCTTTGCAAAATTGTTCTCGCAGCTGGGCTTCCGACAATTACACGAATCGTCGGCCAACGCCGCCGATCTCGGAAGCTAAGCAGGGTTTGTTTTATTCGAGACTGGATATCGCTTGGATGGGATTGATGGATGACCACCAGGCGCAAGCACGCACGTGTCGCGGGCAGTATACACATCAAGGGGAGGTGCGCAAATGCTCTCCGAACCCACCAATGGAACGGGCCCAGCGTTGGCATGTGAGCTGGGCAAGCGACCCAAGTTCGATTCCCGGCCTTGGCTATGAACATCAGCTGGGCCTTGGCTATGAACATCAGCTGGGCCTTGGCTGTGAACATCAGCTGGGCCTTGGCTGTGAACATCAGCTGGGCCTTGGCTATGAACATCAGCTGGGCCTTGGCTATGAACATCAGCTGGGCCTTGGCTGTGAACATCAGCTGGGCCTTGGCTATGAACATCAGCTGGGCCTTGGCTATGAACATCAGCTGGGCCTTGGCTTTGAACATCAGCTGGGCCTTGGCTGTGAACATCAGCTGGGCCTTGGTTATGAACATCAGCTGGGCCTTGGCTGTGAACATCAGCTGGGCCTTGGCTATGAACATCAGCTGGGCCTTGGCTATGAACATCAGCTGGGCCTTGGCTATGAACATCAGCTGGGCCTTGGCTATGAACATCAGCTGGGCCTTGGCTATGAACATCAGCTGGGCCTTGGCTATGAACATCAGCTGGTCTTGAGCTCCTCCTGCACTTCACCGACCTGCACCGGGCGCACGGCGTGGTTGAGTATGAACAAAGCTAGATCTCGACTGAAAGCTTTCGTGACTGCAGGAATTCATATTCTTGGGTCTTTCGGTAAAGTCACGGAGATAGGTTCAAAGAACGGTTCAAAGAATCTATCTACGTGACCCAAGAATATAAACTAAGCGCTATTTATATATATTTGTTTTTCGAAGTAAGGCCCCAGTGAGCTAGAGAGCTCTTTGTCAGAAGCGACCTGGCCACAAATGATAGATCATCGAAGTGGTTTTTCACAAGGCCGTAGCCATGGAGTCAACATTGGGTGGGACCAAATCTTCCATGGGGGTCTGGGGTCCCCCCCCAGAAAACAGTCTAAATTTGAAAACTAATTTCCTGCCTAAAATATTAAAAAAAATCACTAACACATAGGATGGACTTTTTATTTATTTTTTACAATAATGTCTAATAGTGTATTGTATTACATTGCTCTGTTTTTTATTGTTTTACCTTTTCTTGTTTCATTGTATGTGTAGAGGTGCTAACTACTCACTGTTCAGTAACCTGCATTGCCACTAGGTTATCAAAGGGGCAGTGCAGCGTTACCTCTGTGGGAAACATTCCTATGTCCGTCCACTTCACAAAGGGGGCCCTAAAGATGATCCAAATAACTACCGACCTATCTCAATTTTGTCCCCGTTGATGAAAATTTTTGAAAAATTATTGAACTACCAAATTTGCAGTTTCCTGTCCACCAACAATCTACTACATCTAAAACAATCTGGGTTTCGAAAACAATACAGCACCACATCTGCTGCATTAGACTCTGAATCACATTTACAGTAGCCTTGATAATAAGCAGTACTGTACTTGTCTTTTTCTTGACCTGTCCAAAGCTTTTGATACAGTAGACCACAACACCCTGCTTAGTAAGCTAAGTTGCCTCGGTTTTTCCGAAAACGTAGTAAAATGGTTATAAATTTACCTATTTTCTCGCACCCAAACTGTATTCACAGATGGTTGGAGGTCAAACAGTGTTAAGATAACAAAAGGGGTTCCACAGGGTTCCATCCTCAGCCCCCATTTTGTTCTCTCTGTATGGCAATGACTTGGGCACTGACCTGGATCATTCCAGGGTAAATCTTTTTGCAGATGACACGATACTGATTACTGCTGGCCGCTGTCCGGATAACGTGATTACTAAGCTCCAGGGTGATTTCAACATCAGCAGTTGCTCTTAAACTAGTCCTGAATACCTCCAAAACCAAGGTGCTATGCTTCTCACCAGGACTAAAGCAGGAAGTTATTTATCCCCAATTACATTCCTTAAATAATTATCAAATAGAGCAAGTCAAGATCTATAAGTATCTTGGGGTCATCCTGGATTCAAAACTGAATTTTGAAGATCACATTGATTATATTGGTAAAAAGACAAAAATTAAAATTGGTTTTCTGTATCGACACAAGCACTGCTTCCCCCCTACAGTGAGGGAAAAAAGTATTTGATCCCCTGCTGATTTTGTACGTTTGCCCACTGACAAAGAAATGATCAGTCTATAATTTTAATGGTAGGTTTATTTGAACAGTGAGAGACAGAATAACAACAACAAATCCAGAAAAACGCATGTCAAAAATGTTATAAATTGATTTGCATTTTAATGAGGGAAATAAGTATTTGACCCCTCTGCAAAACATGACTTAGTACTTGGTGGCAAAACCCTTGTTGGCAATCACAGAGGTCAGACGTTTCTTGGAGTTGGCCACCAGGTTTGCACACATCTCAGGAGGGATTTTGTCCCACTCCTCTTTGCAGACCTTCACCAAGTCATTAAGGTTTCGAGGCTGACGTTTGGCAACTCGAACCTTCAGCTCCCTCCACAGATTTTCTATGGGATTAAGGTCTGGAGACTGGCTAGGCCACTCCAGGACCTTAATGTGCTTCTTCTTGAGCCACTACTTTGTTGGCTTGGCCGTGTATTTTGGGTCATTGTCATGCTGGAATACCTATCCACGACCCATTTTAAATGCCCTGGCTGAGGGAAGGAGGGTCTCACTAAAGATTTGACGGTACATGTCCCCGTCCATCGTCCCTTTGATGCGGTGAAGTTGTCCTGTCCCCTTAGCAGAAAAACACCCCCAAAGCATAATGTTTCCACCTCCATGTTTGACGGTGGGGATGGTGTTCTTGGGGTCATAGGCAGCATTCCTCCTCCTCCAAAAACGGCAAGTTGAGTTGATGCCAAAGAGTTCCATTTTGGTCTCATCTGACCACAACACTTTCACCCAGTTGTCCTCTGAATAATTCAGATGATCATTGGCAAACTTCATACGGGCATGTATATCTGCTTTCTTGAGCAGGGAGACCTTGCGGGTGCTGCAGGATTTCAGTCCTTCACGGCGTAGTGTGTTACCAATTGTTTTATTGGTGACTATGGTCCCAGCTGCTGCCTTGAGATCATTGACAAGATCCTCCCGTGTAGTTCTGGGCTGATTCCTCACCGTTCTCATGATCATTGCAACTCCACGAGGTGAGATCTTGCATGGAGCCCCAGGCCGAGGGAGATTGACAGTTCTAGATTTAAAGCTTTCGTGACTGCAAGGATCCATACTCTTTGGTTCTATTCGGTAAAGTCACGTAGGTAAAAAATAAAACAACAAAAATCACGACGTTTCGGCCACAACACAAGCGGCCTTCATCAGGTGAAGGGACCAGACTGTCTCGAGGACAGATCTACAAACACAGACACAATTTCAACCGAGAAGATGGTTTCAAATTAAGCAACCATTGGAAAGATGTTCTAAATCAAACCAAACATTAAACTAATTTTCAATGGTACAGTATATTTTTTCAAGTAGTGGTACCCCAAACTTTCGCAGCTCTTAAGGATTCCCTTTTCACACCATCAATGGGTTAGCACCCCCTCCCCCCCTGCGCCAACCGGCATGTGCACCCGCATGTACACCGCCTCTGCACCGTTCGTCATGCTAAGTCGGCCAATCAAATGCTAATTTTATGCTAATTCCTTTGTCAAGGCACCTTGTTTCCTCGCACACAGCTTAAAGGTTGCGGTCTGAACGTGGCTGTGTTTCATTCCAGCGCTGTCCTCGAGACAGCCTGGTCCCTTCACCTGATGAAGGCTGCTTGTGTTGTGGCCGAAACGTCGTGATTTTTGTTGTTTTATTTTTTACCTACGTGACTTTTCTAGATTTAAAGCTTTCGTGACTGCTAGGATCCATACTCTTTGGTTCTATTGGGTAAAGTCACGTATTTTATTTTCACCTACGTGACTTTACCCTACGTGACTTTACCGAATAGAACCAAAGAGTATAGATTGACAGTTCTTTCGTGTTTCTTCCATTTGCGAATAATCGCACCAACTGTTGTCACCTTCTCACCAAGCTGCTTGGCAATGGTCTTGTAGCCCATTCCAGCCTTGTGTAGGTCTACAATCTTGTCCCTGACATCCTTGGAGAGCTCTTTGGTCTTGGCCATGGTGGAGAGTTTGGAATCTGATTGATTGATTGCT
This sequence comes from Petromyzon marinus, assembly GCF_048934315.1. Classification (NCBI taxonomy): domain Eukaryota; kingdom Metazoa; phylum Chordata; class Hyperoartia; order Petromyzontiformes; family Petromyzontidae; genus Petromyzon; species Petromyzon marinus. The sequence goes on from NC_133729.1 coordinate 8,268,942, forward strand.
TCTGTGGACAGGTGTCTTTTATACAGGTAACTAGCTGAGATTAGGAGCACACTCTTAAAGGGAGTGTTCCTAATCTCAGCATGTTACCTGTATAAAAGACACCTGGGAGCCAGAAATCTTTCTGATTGAGAGGGGGTCAAATACTTATTTCCCTAATTAAAATGCAAATCAATTTATAACATTTTTGACATGCGTTTTTCTGGATTTTGTTGTTGAAATTGTCTCTCACTGTTCAAATAAACCTACCATTAAAATTATAGACTGATCATTTCTTTGTCAGTGGGCAAACGTACAAAATCAGCAGGGGATCAAATACTTTTTTTCCCTCACTGTATGTTCCGTTTGGAATTGATAAAAGCTACCATACTGCCTCTACTTGATTACTGTGACATCGTGTATAAATCAGCCCCAAGTACTGTACTGAAGAAGCTTGATTCCATCTATCACTCGGCCTTAAGATTTACATTGAACTGCCCATATAGGACTCACCACTGTGATCTCTACATTGGTCAAACTTAACATCTCTTAATGTTCGACGGCTTGTGCACCAGATATTATTTATTCACGATGTACTTACAAAAAATTCCGCAGACTACCTGCTGGATCTCCTCTTTGTTTCAAAGAACAAGTTTGACCTCAGGTCTTCGCTCATTTACCAGCTTCACATTCCCTATTGCCGTAAAAAAACTGGAGGAAGGGCCTTTGCTATTGATGCCCCCAGGGTCTAGAATGCTATTGCCAATAAACTGCAACTTGAATCGTTACCAATGAGATCTTCTCTCAAAACTGGGAGTTGTACACCCCTAGCTGCCACTGCTATTCATTGGCGTAAAATAAAATAAAAAGTTTCGCTCCGGATGACGCTGCAAAGTATTATCTATATTTTGATTTAGCGTGCTGATCTTAAAGGTGCATTGAAAAATTTGATACTCCGACTGATGCTTCTGTTGTTGTGGAGTAACTCATGCAGCCAGCTATGGCTCTAGGATTTGGTGTTACATGTTATTTATGTAGTTTATTGTTATAAATTCAGTCACAGTCCCTATGATCACTGTTACATTGCAATAATGGCTTTATTCTTTGGTGATTTCGAAAAGTTTTTTGGATTGGACGTTTTTTTGTTGTAGTATGGAGTTAGACTGATGGCCTTAATCTAAGTTTTCTTGTGGTTGTTGTTTGACTTGCATCCCACTGGGGATTTTTGCACACAGCGTTGGTGTACGGTGTTTTTTCAGGAATATTTTGCTGTTTTTTTCATGGATTTTCTGTTTGCACAGTCACATAGTCACCTTAAGATGTTTTCTTGTTCGTGTTTTGTTGTGGTTGCACCCGATTCAAGAGCCGAATGGCTCACAGGGCTATACCAAATAAATAAATAAACTGAACATAAAACTGAAACTGTGAACAAGGGTTGGAGTCAGACGAGGTGAAGCGGATCGTAGCCACAGTTTGGTAAGAACCAATCAGACAGTTCCACGTGGGAATGTGGGATTGGTTACACCTGGCCACAAACGGGTATAAGAAGGGTGACCCAACAGAGCGCGGGGAGTTCTCTCCCTACACGAAGACTGAAGCCCAGGCTGAAGATAGCCAGGACCCTGGACCAGCCTTCCAGCCCTTCTGAGGGCTAAGGCTATGCGTATCTAGCGGTCAGGACCCACCGGGCCAACGGTAGGTCAGATAGCCTCCCCTAGGTCCCAGCTGGAGGACTCTAGGATAGCGGTAGACGTGTAAGTCCCGCCAAGATAGGAGTCTGTACCTCCTTAGGTTAGGAAGAGACCTGTGTGTAGGTCACGTTAAGTCCAGAGGCTGTACCTTCTTAGGGTATCAGGTGAGGGGACCGTATACCCCTCTGTGTGTTAAGGACTGTGTAAGAGAACAATTACAATAAACAGTGTGCCTCATAAGAAGTTTATTCGTCATTATAAACACTACATATGTAATGGCAGAGATTAGGGATTAATAAAGTACAACCATAACCGCAATCATATAAACATAAATCTATTTTATAATTACGGCCTTGGTTTATCATCATGTGGAAATTTATAGCAGCAGCCAAATGCCATGAACGCGTGGTGTTGATTATAAATGTGGGGGGGTGGGCGGGCCGAATGACTCGGAGAAAAATCCACGTGACCACGGGGAGAGAGAAAAACACAAACTCCAAATAGCAGCAGGCGTCAGGGTCAGGATCGAATCTACGACCTGCTGTGATCGACCATACAACACCACGTGGCCTTAAAACATATAAACAGCAGATGTTTCGGACAATGGGCCTGTTCCTGAGCACACACACAAAACATATAGAAGGTCCATTGCCCGAAACGTTGGCAATGGTATATATAGTTTTCCTTTTAAGGCCACACATTATGTTTTGGGTTATTTTGTTATGTAACGATGCACCGCTGCCAAAGCAGCAGCGGCATTCAGCATTCGGCAAATAATCTGAAGGCGTTGAACAACAACAACAACAGTACCCAGGCCGTGGTCCACGTCCATAGGCTCACTCCAACGCAGCAATTCAGTGTCAGCAAACAAACAAAGGTCCCCCGTGTAGCCTGTAACAGACTGTCGGGGCAAGTGCTGCTCTATGAAGGCCGGCACAAGGGGGTGGGTGGCCAGCACCACGCCCGGCCGCCTTTGTCTTCCCCCGATGTTTATTACACAACAACGGGTGCTCATTTGAGGCTGAGCCGACCTAGGGGGAGGCCCAGGACCGGTTCAGATAATCGTCGCTGGTGGTGTTGGTTGCCGTGAGCGGGAATCGAACTCGGGTCGCCAGGTTCGTAGCGCAGCGTAGCGCTAACCGCTCCACCACCGCTCCCCATCAGCAACAACAAGACACACAAAAACAAAACACACAGATACACAACACACACAAATACACAACACACAGAAATACACAACACACACATAAATACACAGCACACACAAATTCACAACACACACAGATACATAACACACAGAGATACACAACACACACATACACAACACACACAGATACACAACACACACATAACACACAAATACACAACACGCACACAAATACACAACACACAGATACACAACACACACATATACACAACACACACAAATACACAACACACACAGATACACAACAACAAACAACGCACACAAGTACACAACACACACGAATACACAACACACACAAATACACAACACAAATACACAACACACAGCTACAAAACACACACGCAACACACACAAATACACAAGTGGGTAGAACGTCACCACGGCGCTTGTGCCAGGCTAGGTGCACCACGTTGAGGCCACGTGAAGTGTCGAACGCCCGCTGGCAGGAGGTCACGGGGCAGACCCAGGTGCCACGGGTCGACTGACTGAGATGAGTGGCTGATGCACCACCTGTGCCCCCTACTGTGCACACACAGATACACACACTAAAAGATCCCCCGTATAGTTTCAACAGACTGTAGGCGCAAGTGCTGTTAGCAAGTAGTAGCACCTATAAAGGCCGGCACGGCACACGAGGGGGTGGGTGGCCAGCACCACGCCCGGCCGCCTTTGTCTCCCCTGTGGCGATGTTTACTACACACCGCTACACCAGGTACGCTACCGCTCCCCACACAGTTACACAGACAATACACACACAGATACACACACACACAACAGATACACAAAAAACATACACGGATACACACCACACTCACAACAACAACCGCCATTCGCCACTAAGTGGCGGTGACGTCACCACGACGCTTGTGCCAGGCTATGTGCACCTTGAGGCCACGTGGAGTGTCGAACGTCCGCTGGCAGGAGGTCACGGGGCAGACCCAGGTGCCACGGGTCGACTGACTGAGATGACTGGCTGATGCACCACCTGTGCCCCCTACTGTGCCAACTTGCTGTGCTTTAGCCACCCGGCGCTCCGCTCGTTGTTGTGAGCGTCGCTCCTCCGCCCTCCGTTGTTGTTGGAGGGCGACTGCCTCCAACTGCCCAGTAGCGTCCTTCACGAGCCTCCTCCACAGAGGCCGATCTTGACACTGCTGGTACCAGCCATCGGCAAGTCCACTCAGCTCCACGTCCTCCTGTACCACATCACTCCATCTCTTCTCTAGCCCGTGCCGCGCCCGTTTAGCCCCCTCGATCCGGCCGAACAAAAGCTGTTTCGGCATGCGGTGGCTGGGCATGCGGGCTACATGACCCAGCCAACACAGCCTTGCCTGCCGGAGGAGCTCACCGATGGGACCTTGCCCAGATCTTTCAAGGATTTGTGAGCTCCTCACACAATCCAGCCTGGTTAAACCCAGGATGGATCGTAGGCAGGCCAGCCTAAATGTTTCTAACTGGCGAAGATGTTCCATTAGAGGGGGGTCCACGTTTCGCAAGCGTAGAGAAGGGAGGGAATGACCGTGGCCGAGAAGACCTGAAGCTTAGTGCGGAGCGACAGACCAGGTAGCTTCCACACAGCGTTACGCAGCCGATAAAAAGATATTGCCGCTCGACTGATTCACAACACACACGGACACACACAACACAACACAGACACACAAAAAGAAAACCCCAACTTCTGCCGCTCGCACGACCCTCCCCCTCTACCCCTCCCCCTCGGCCATCGCCTCTGTCTGCGCATTGCGTAATTGAGCTCAGCCTCATGCCTCAGGCCGGACGCGCAACAACAATGCAGGACAATTGTTAAAACGCGACGACTTGTGCAGAACGACGCGCGCGCGAGTGCGAGCGCAAGCACGCACGCACGCCCGCCGTTGTTACAGAGACCGCGGTTGTTAAAGTTTTAAGAAGTCCAAGTCGCCGCTCTTCTGAACCCGCGCGGCTTTGCGGAGGCGAAGATGGCGGACGCCGCCATTCAGCCGCCCCTCGGCGCCAGCGCGCGCAGGTAAATTTTAGTTGAGAGGATGGTGGAGGGGGATTCTTTCGCCGTGGCGGTCTCCGCTAGTCTTGGCGGCGTCGAGAGAAACCTGGAAGGCGACGTCTTAGACTAGAATTACCAAGTCGCGGAATCGACTGAAATGTTTTTTTTAACAGAAGTCTCCGTGGTGTGTGCGTAGGTAGGCCTCGACGAAGCCCCCGTCTCGACTATGTTTGTCGCCGAGGCGCGCGTCTCTTGAGCCCGTTGGGGCGGCGCAGGCGAGACCGTAGGCTTGCAGGCCTATCTGCTCTTTTTTACAAACCGTATCCGTTTGGATAAATGAAAGCGGTTAATTAACAAGACAAATGTTGACAAGGTCATTAGCTTCGTTGCCGAGACACGCAAATGTATGTTTTGTTCGCTGTGTAATGTGTTTATTTTGTCGTTTCTCGTGATCGGCAATCCGCCATTGCAATGTTAAGTGCGTACAAGACGGGCGGCTTTTGAGGCCTGTCCGTGGGCTTTTAAATGAGTAATTTTGTTAAATTAACCTTTTAAATTATTACTTTTTAAATGCAGTTGATTAGTTTTTGATGCCCCCCCGCCCGCGTTAATTAATATATGTGAAGTTGTCCTTTTGATGCGTCATTATTTACTGTAAACTTGTAAATATCGCACGATTGTTTTAATATTACGATCGCGAGTCCTGTACTGTATTTTATTTTATGATACATTTTGTAAGCGTGGTAGTTAGTGTACGTTACTTTGTTTTCGTAGTTTCATTGCTGACATTGTGCTTTTTTTGCGCCCTGTGAAAGGTCCAAAAGGTTTTGTTGCTAGTGAATTCTCAAATACTCGCGACTGATGACTTGTTCGTGCAGCCACGTACGTAGAGACGACTTTTAAAAGAGGGATGTGATTATGAATTTGTTAGTTTAACACGACCAATATCATCCGTAATAGTTTTTTTGTTGGGTTAGGTCGCGTAAATATATAAATGTGTCGTTAAAATCCGCCACCACCCGACACAGCCAACTAGTAAGAGTTGTCACGTAAACAGAACGTGCACAATTCGCCAGTAGTACAGCACACAAATCTGGCTGTCGCCTGATGAAGCTAGTTGTAATTACTGGCGAAACGTCGTACTCAGATTGTGAATGTTGTGGTTTGGCCCGCCAACACACCGGTGTGCTGTACTAGTGACGAATTGGCCACGTTCTGTTTACGTGAAAACCCTCACTAGTTGGCTGTGTCGGGTGGTGGCGGGTTTTAACGACACTTTTATATATTTACGCGATCTAACCCAAAAAAACGATTATGTATGAATTGGTTATTTGCAAGACTAGCTTGTTACGGCCGCGAGGCATTTTTTTACTGTAGGTTCTATAGATTCGCCCCAATGTTTGGTCTACAGAGTCGCACATTTACTCCAATGTGTATTCGACACAATAACCACTAGGTTTTGCTGATGCGCTCCACTTCAGATTCTACGTATTAACTCCACTGCGGAGTCACTATGTATGTATGTTGAAGTGCATTCGCACCTTATGTAGCCAACCGTGCTAATCGGAGGTGCGATTCTACACTGCTGTAGATTGTAGAAATTCACATCGCCTTTTTTCGCTTACCATTGTTTACCCACTCATCAATTTATATAATTAAGGGCCGGGGTAAATGAATGCATCTCTACTTAAAAGTTTCATATAGAAAATGTAACGTAACAATAACGCTTTTAATGTTTGTATCGTTTGTTGTTGGAGTACTCAAATTGTAAACGTTGCTGGTGTTTGCTCTCCAACACTTCGGTGTGTTTGAGTAGTAACTAATTCGCACGTTTTGTTCACGTTACAAACCTTTCTGATTGGCTGTGTCGGGTGGCGGTGGGTTAACGACACATTTATATTTTCGCGATCTTACCCAAAAACCGTTATTGTGAATAATATTGGTAAGTAGATTTCATATACACTGACTGCTGCTGGTCTAGCTTCTGCAAGTTGAATGCTACCACATACGCATTTTTAAAAATCCTTATCCTCCAATCTTATCCTGGTTGTTTTATCGGCGTAATGTCCTGAGATGGAAAACCTTTTCGGAACTCTCGTAGAGCAGTGAATGACTCCTCCTGTGTGTTGCAGATAGGCCCGCAGAATTGGATATTACAGAACTACCTCCAAGATCCCTTTGAGCGACTCCGGTTTCGCTCGATAAGGGGCAGTACTTCTTTGTCACCCACTGTCGCAGTTGGCAGTTCCTCAATTTAGGCAACTTCCTGTAAAAATATATTCCTCCATAATACTTGCGGGTGTTATTCTGAAGGTCGTCTATAGTTTTAGGATTACTTGTTTATCGAGTAAGTGTTTGGTTTGACACTTAAAAACTAAATACACTTTTACTGTACCAGCGTGGATGAACAACAAAGAACAATGACTGCGCCCTGCAACCACTTAACGTCTTACATTTAATTTGGTTTAATGGCGGCGCTCAGAATTCTACATGTTGGTTTTACTGATGTGCTATAAATATTACAAATATAGTGGCAGAGAGTGTTGCCTTCTAATATGGATCAGAGGTTACTTGTAGACATCTAAGGTAATTCTGTGATATGGATACTTTTTAATTAATTGTTTGGGTTGAAGATACAAATTAATTCATCTCATGACATGACAACTATCGTGCAATGTGGTTAAAATAGAAGAAAAAAACAAAAAAATTACACAAACAGGATAAAAATAAAGGTAAGGCTACCTATGAAGTGATGACATATTTTATCCACATTGGAGGAATGATGGTGATGGGCCGAGTCTGCAAGCGACCAGGATTCAGACTCGTATTCTGGCGCTGTGGCTACAACCATGGCCAACGAAGTTTAATCTCGACCGCTCCTTGTTCTGTTCAAACTGACCATAACTCCCGTTTGTGTGTGTGCGCGCGCGTGTGCGTGTGTGCGCGTGTGTGTGTGTGTGCGCGTGTGTGCGTGTGTGCGCGTTCCCCAAATATTTGTTCCTCCCGACAGCTCCAGGGAAGGCGAGGATGTTAACGGTGACACGGAGGTTGCAGGGGAGAGTGGCGGTGGCGGTGGTGGTGGTAGCGGCGGCAAAGTTGCAGCTGCCACAACTGCTGTGCCGGCAACAGAGGTGTCGGTGGCCGCAGGTGAGCGAGGAATCTCACCATGGGCATGGGGCAGGCATTGTCGGTTTACTAGCGCAGAGGTTGCTAGTGCTTGCCGCGTCCAAAGTAAAACTCCTGTTGCCCTCCTGCCTGGCGTTCTGACTCTTTCAGTTCCGTACCGTTTTGTATTCGCTCCCACCCCCCCTCACTGAAGCTGAGAGAAAAGGGTCTGTTTTTCGACTGTGAAAACAAAAGGAAATACAATTTGTTCCGCTCAAAGATGATTGTTCATAACAACGTTCTGGTTGGGTGTAAAACAGAACCCTCATGTTTGTTCCACTTAATTGCGTGGACACATGCATTGGCCTCAGTTTTGGCTCATTGTCGACCAAAACTTTGGTTGAAATGATTTTATTTCATCTACAATGGCTGCCAAATACTCTTACAACGCATACCTGTTCAACTGAACAATGTCGCCAGTTTTTGAAACGAGCGAATCTTGGCTGTGGTTAATTGTCCTTTGACGGAACATTGGCAGTCATTTCACGGCACTTAATGGGAATTGCCCTCTTCCAGTATTTTAAACGGGGGCGGTTGCGACAGGAGTTATATTACGACGACGGTTTTGCTGTAAAGCTGACAAGAGAAAAGCATCGACAAAACAAATTAGCAAAATGGCGATCGGTGCACAGTGCGACGTTTTGACCAACGCCCTCACCCTCCCCCCCACCCCTACAGAGTTCAAGTGGTACATTCCGCCAGCGAGCTCACCGTTGTGCAGTTCTGCAGAAAAATAGCCTGGCGGGGAATTGATGTCCGGAAAAAAGCGTTGCGCAGTCCGGCCAGGCTCCGTCAGTTGGTTCTGTCTGAGTCGGGTCCTGGTAATGACGCTTATTGTGATTCCTCCCCGCGAATCGCGAGCGGGCGGGCGAACGGCGGAGGGGGGGGTTCTGTGTGCGCGAGTGTGCGTGCGAGCGTGTGTGCGCGCGAGTGTGTGCACGCGTGCTGCCTTCCTCCCTTTGCTTGTGTGGTCGTCGTTTTGTCTGTGTAGTTTTACCCGTTGCTTCGCTTCGTTATTGTGCATCGAGTTGAATGGCGGTGTAGTGGCCGCTTGTTTTGTTCGCCCTCTGCCGAAGCAATTATAACTCGCAACATTCTACTTTCGTTTGACCGCCATTGGCTAAACAATGATGCAAATGGTTGTCGCTTGTGCAATCGTTAATAACATTTCAGACATTATTGGGTGGAATTTACTTACTAATATTCTTATAGAGAACAGTTTTTTTTTATATCCCGGGATGACTAACTTAAATTAATTGAGTAGGTTTAGGTAGCACGGCATTTAAAGTTGTAAATTTTTAATACTTAAAAAAATAGATTTCTCTTAAGTGACGCAGGTACATTTGTTTACAAGCAATATATGCAAATTACTTGTAACACTTATTTTTCAAATTTCCCCAACCCTCTTTATTCTTTAATTGAAAATGTTATCTTTAGAAATTTCAATGTAAAGTTACTGATGCTGTTCGGGGTTCTTAACCGGTATGCGATGACTTAAGATGGCTTCCTAATGATGATGATGACACACTGCAAGTTCCGTCAGTACGCGCACTCACACACCACACACCCCCCTCCCCCACCACCCTCACCATATTGGAGTACGTGCGTGCGTGCGTCCGTGCGTGGGTCAAGGCGCGCAGGCGAACCAGGCTTCATCCCAGCGCTGTGACGGAGGCCTGTGAGGGGGCTGCGATGACAGCCACTGGCATCCGGAGGCCGCTCTGAGCCGGCTGTTGGGGGGGTGTGTTTGGGGAAGGGTGTTGGGGCAAGGTTGTGTGGTAGGAATTGTCTGTTGGGGGTGGCGGGGGGTGGGTGGGGGTGCTGTGGGCTAGGGGTAGTAAAGTTGGGATTTGGTGTGGTGAGCGGTGTGGGTCCAAAGCTACATTTTACTTTTGTCAAATTGGCGGTCCGAATCAGATGGGAAGTTAAAGATCAGTGATTGCTACGTTGTTCGATTGCCGTGGTGCGTTTGTTTTTATTAATGGGCCTCGGATGCGAGAGCGAGAATAGCCAATGCAATTTTTGTGATTATTTGGGTGTGCCCCTTTCCGGGAAGAGGCAATGCTCCTGCTGCTGCTCTCAAAAAGTAAAGAAAAAGCAAAAGTCTCTCTGCTCAAATGTGTGTGCGTTGAGCGGCGCTTATCTCCACTGATGGCACGAGCCAGTGATAAACATTCCACATCACTATGATGGGGACCAGCCTCTCCAGAGAATGCCTGCTTATGGCATCTTTACATAGTGCTTTGCTTTTCATCAATTGCGGATGAATGAATGATTAGCTTTGGTCGACCTCTTACCATGATTTGACTTTGCGACCTTCCGATTGTAAATTGAGGGTTCTGACCACGACCGCGGTTAAAATCTTGTGGCAGGGCGTGTGCAATGAGACAAGCTAGTCGGCCAGTCCAGTTTCTCCCAGTGCCTAACCTTCTCTCATCTGCAACTTGTTTTTTGCATGCGATGGGTGTTGTGCTGCTTCCTATAGACGCTTTCTGCCCACCAGCGTCTGTTGTCACTTTCACATTTCATGAGCCCTGGGTCCCAATTATTGACGGCCCCTGTACCATGCACTGGTCTTTGCTGACGACTTTACTGAGGTCTTTGCCGATGGAATCCTCGAGCAGAAACCCGCGAGTCCCAAAATCCATAGAGACATCAGTGGTGGTGACCGGAGATTGGGTGAGGCATCGGCGTCAGAGGTTACGTTTGCCGTTAAGTAAACACGACCACAGCAAGTAACATTCACAACTCCTGACGTCACTTAGCCTCGAAGCTTTCCTCCCGACCCTGCATGAAGCCCAGTAGATTATTTTTGTGCGTTGATTTTTGCGCGTAGCTTTTGGGCGCCACGGTGGCTAGGATATGTTAACTACCTCGCCTGTTGTGCAGGATGTCCTGGTTTCGAACACAACCCTGAAGCCTGTTGTATACTTGGAGTTTGCATGTCTCTCCTCGTGGTTATGTGGATTTTTCTCTGGGTACTCTGGTTTCCACCCCCCCCCACATTTAAAATCAACAACAGTATTTGGCTGCTATAATTTCCACATGATAAGCCACGTCGTTGATCTATCATTTGTGGCCTGGTCACGTCAGAAAAAGAGCTAAATAGTTTCGTGGGCATTACCTGGTAAAATAAAAAATAGTTTCCAGTTTTGTTACTGATCATCCACTTTGTTATAAACCGCACCCGTAAGGGGGGTTGTTTTAGAGAATCTAGCGCCGCTTGGGTTGCTGTGAAAGGGCTGCAGGGAATAAAGTAATGGGTGGTCTGTGACTGACATCATGCCGGTCCACTGGGGGAGGTTTGTGCTATTGGTCGAGTGGTGCTGTGGTCAGAGCACTCGAATCGTCACCGGAAGGTCGTCGCTTAAAGTTTCGTTCGGGGTTTTTTTTTTTTTACTCGGCTCGTCGTCGTCATCATCATGGCTGCAATTCATCCGAGAACAATAACGTTAGTAGCGCCGCTTTTGAATGGTGTCCTAAGGAGAGACTGGTGCCTGCCATGGGTTTTGCTGCCTCGCTTGGAGCTAAGATCCAACCTCATTGCTGGTTTGAGCAGGGAGACATTGACCCCCTAAGAGATGCAGGACGACCTCTGACTAAGGCCATTTCGCTCTAGTTTATTCCATTGAATGTGAAGGTCTTTGTTCAGCAGTGGATTGGCAAAGGGCCGTACAAACGCTATGCCACCTGATACGTTCCTAAACAACCCCTGCTCGAGTGCACCGAGCGAAACATTGCAACGCTAAGGCCAGAGCGGGGGGGGGGGGGTCGGCGTCTGACGCACACGCAGAGGCCGTTTTATAGATGCCGTAATTGACATCTCGGGCAAACGGCACCACTTTCTGGAGTGAGATGGGCAGAATTGGGCGGCGCCACGATTAAATCCGGCACGAGCTAGGGCTAAAGCGCTAGCGGTTTGGAGCGCGCGCTGCGCCGCACTCACTGACAGCCACCCTCGTCCCCCGGCCCTGCCCCGCCCCCCCCCTCCTCCTCCTCGTCCCCCCCGGCCCCGACTCCGCAGGAAAAGGCTCCGCGGAGAAGCGCAAAGCGGACAGCGGCGCCGACTCCTCCTCCTCCTCGGCGGAGGAGGAGACCGAGGAGGAGCCGCGCAGCCGCAAGAAGAAGAAGAGCCGCAAGAAGAAGCACAGGCGCAAGGGCAGCAGCCGCTCCAAGAAGTCAAAGAGCAAGGCCGACTCTGACAAGGAGGACCGCGGCGGCGGACGCAGCCGGCGCAGAAAGGCGAGCGGGGAGGCCACGGAGATACCGGAGCCTACGACGAAAGATTCACTGGGCGGCGGTGGTGACGGTGGGTGCTTGCAGGCGGTGGCGGCCGACGCGAAAGGCGGCGGCGGCGGCGGCGGCGGGACCCGGGACGGCGCGGAAGGAGGAGCAAAGGAGGCCCAGGTGCGGTCGAGCGCCGTCGCCGACAGCGGAGGCGAGGAGGTGAGGGCTGGACAGGAGGTGACGGAGAGCGCCGGCCGCGCGTCGTCGGAGGTCGAGGCGGCGGAAGGCAAGGTGGCGGGGAGCAAGGAGGAGATGGGAGGAGCGTCTCTGGGCGGTGCAGGCGCTGCGGCTTCATCGGACCCGAGCGGCAAAGGAGTCCCGGAGAAGGAGCGAGAGGTGGATCCGCCGGAGGCGCAACGCGTGGAGAACGGAGGCGGCGGTGGCGCCGCCGAGTCTACGGGAAAGCCGGGCGAGGCAAGTAGAGGGAGCCCAAGACGAGTCGTGAAGGAAAAAAGTAAGAGCGGCTCGGAGAACGATGAGTCGGACGCCGACACCAAGAAGGAAAAGAACGTCAAGAACGCAGGTTCATCTTCAGAGCTGGACTCGGACTTTGAAATAACGGACGACAGTGAAAATCCAGCTGTATCAATGCTTTCGGTGATTGCGCGGCATATCAATTCCACAGGGCAGCCAGGTGGGCGGGCATCGACGGCCAAGGAGGGCGTCGCGAGGGGGCGTCTGCAGGCTGGCTCGCGATCCGGCTCCGATGAGCGCAAGTCGAGGGAGCGGAGCGTGTCCCCCGAGGCCCCCGCGAGGAGGCGGCCGACCCCGTCGCGCTCCCGCTCGCGACAAAAGTCTCCTTCTCCGTTGCGGGAGCGCCGGCGCAGAGGCTCCAGCCCCGCGGCCCCGCGCCGCCGCTCGCGCTCCCACTCGAGGGAGCGGCAGGCCAAGGGCCCGGGGGCGGGGCGGGACCGGCAGAGGAGGGACTCGCGGTCGGCGTCGCGGAACCGCAAGCCGCGCAGCCGCTCGCGGTCGGCCCAGCGGGCCCGCGACGTCCGCGCCAAATCTCGCTCGGCGTCTCGCGACCGGCTCCGCAGGGGAAGGGGCCGCTCGGCGTCGCGCGAGCGGAACCGGCGCGAGCGGAACCGTTCGCGTTCCCCGTCGCCCCCGAGGAATCGGGGCCTGCGGGCGAGGTCGCGCTCGCCGTCCACCGGGAGGCGGGCGAGGGCGAGGGCGGCGACGCCGCTGCTGCCGCCTTCTTCTCGCGACCGTGGCAGGAGGCAGACGTCGCGCGATCGAGGCCGGAGAGGGAAGTCCAGGTCGGTGTCGCGGGATCGAATGCGGAGGCAAAAGTCGAGGACTTTGTCGAGAGATCGCAACAGGAGAGTGAAATCGAGGTCGGTGTCACGCGATCGCAACAGGAGAGTGAAGTCGAGATCGGTGTCGCGCGATCGCAACAGGAGAGTGAAATCGAGATCGGTGTCGCGCGATCGCATTCGAAGGCAGAAGTCAAGATCATTATCTCGGGATCGCAGCAAGAGAGTGAAATCGAGATCTGTGTCGCGCGATCGCAACAGGAGAGCAAAATCCAAGACGCCGCCTCGCGATTGCAATCGCAAGCACAGGTCGAGGTCGGTATCTCGGGATCGCAACAGGAGAGTTAAATCCAGGTCGCCATCTCGCGATCGCAATCGTAAACACAGGTCGAGATCGGCGTCGCGCGATCGCACAAAGAGAGCGGTGAAATCGAGATCGGCATCGCGCGATCGCAGTCGTAAACACAAGTCGAGATCGTTGTCTCGGGATCGCACCAAGCGAGTGCCCAAGTCAAGATCGGCGTCGCGCGATCGCAAGCAGAAGGCGAGGAGCGGGTCTGCGTCGCCGGGCCGCGGCAAGAGGTCCCGCTCCGCCTCGCCGGACGGTGGCAAGAAGGCATCCACGGAGGAGAGCGACGTCGCTGCAAGGGGCGCTGAGACGGAGGCTCGTTCTCGGTCTCGTTCGCCCGCCAAGGAGTGCCCCAAAGTGGAAGGATTGAAGATTGAACGCACCGGTGAGGGAGCAGTTGAAGTGGGGGGGAAGGTGGCAAAGGCGGAAGCGGAGGAAGCTGGTGCAGAACGGCCGAGCGGAGGGGAAGCTGTGGCGACTTATGTGGCGATAAAGGTGGAACCCGGTGACAGCTCGGCAAATGATGGCGGAGGAAATGAGGGAAAAGCGGAGGATGTGAAGCTTCAGATTTCCGTCGGAAACGACGATGTGAAGAAGCCACTTGCTGGAGAAAAAGATGACATCTTGGACCCACACAAGGCGGCGTCAAGTGATGCCACCGTAAAAGAAGAAGATTCCTTTTCTAAAGATGAAGCACCTAAAGATACTTCGCCGATTAAAACCACAGAAGCCGTATCTGCCTGCAAAGAACCGAAAGACTCTTCCGATACCGAGGAGTCAAAGTTGGCTGACCTCGCCACGGCGTCGACGGACGATCGTCTTCCGGGAGAGGCAGCCGATACGAGCAAGGAGGCCGAGAAACGCAAGAGGGACTCCGGCTCCGGCAGCCGCTCGCCCAAGCGGCGTCAGGAGTCGCCGAGCCCGCGCAGCGCGGCCGAGCAGAGGAAGCGTTCGCGCTCGGACTCGAGGCACAGGACGCTGGCGGACCCCGCCCGTGCCGGCGATCGGAGCGACGCCACGAAGGGCCGCTCTCGTTCCCGCGACCGCAAGAGGAGGGAGTCGGCGGAAAAGAAGCGCAGGAGCCGCTCGCGCTCGCGGGATCGCAAGGATGCTGCGGCAGCCACTCGGTCGCGGGAAGCGAGGCGGAGGTCGCGCTCCCGGGAGGCCAAGAGGAGGTCGGCGTCTCGAACGCGAGACGCCAAGAGGAGGTCGGCGTCCCGATCCCGGGAGACCAAGCGCAAATCCCGCTCCCGATCCCGGGAAGCCAAGAGGGTATCGGCGTCCCGTTCTCGTGACGTGAAGAAAAAATCCCGATCCAGATCCCGGGAAACCAAGAGGAAATCTCGATCCCGATCGAGGGAGGTGAAGAATCGGTCGGCATCGCGGTCGCGCGACGCCAAGAGGAGGTCGGTGTCCCGGTCGCGGGACGCCAAGAGGAGGTCGGCGTCGCGGTCGCGGGACGCCAAGCGGAGGTCGGCGTCGCGGTCGCGCGACGCCAAGCGCAAGTCGCGATCGCGCTCCCGGGGACTCCGCCGGAGGTCGCGCTCGCGCTCGAGGGGGGCGATCGCGCGCCGGCGCCTGGGCCGCTCCCGCTCCCCCCGCGAAGGGACGCGACGCGCCGCGCGCTCGCGCTCCCGAGGGGCCAAGCGAGCGTCGCACGACGACACCGCCGGGGGCAAGAGGCGGCGCTCGCGCGACAAGTCCGACAAAGAGGCGGGCGACGGCAAAGCGACGGAGGCGGCCGCCGCCGCCACCGACGCCGGCGGTACCGCCGCCGCTGCTGGCGGCGACGCCGAGAAGAAGGCGGCGGGAGAGGAGAAGGCGCAGGAGGGGCGCCGCAAGTCGCGGTCGAGGTCGCGAGGCCCGGCGCGGCGCGGGTTTCGGGTGAGCCCCTTCAGGATGCGTCGGCGGAGGTCGCCGATGAGGAGGAGGGAGCCCAGCCTGTCGCCGCTGCGCCTCTCCGAGGAGGGTGAGTTGGGGTGAGGGGGGGCTCCCCCCGGGTGTTGTGCCGTTTTGGTTCACCGTCCAAACGATGCGGATCCGTGCGGCAGTTGTAAATCTGCGTCTTGCTTCCTTGAAGATGACATAATTACGCGCGACAACATCTCGTGTGACTTACAATCCTTCGTCACCACCGATTAATTGTTCGTATGTCGACCTTCTTTCGCACGGTACGTTAGCCAGCCGCGCCAATCTGAGGTACTAACTAAAACCAATGCTTGTTGGTAAGAGTTACAGGTTCCACGCACGCATATGCATCATGCTTTAGTCTTTTTTTTCTCATTCATAAGGACAGCTTGGGATACTACAAAGAACCTAATTGTTGTCTTAGGTTGTGGAACTTCCACCACTGGTTCTGCGCAGGACTCTTTACTGTTGTACAGTATCCCCTCGTTATTCACGAACTCGCTATCCGCGATTGTAGCGGTCTGCGAATCGCATCTGGAACTCTGCATAACTGCTGCATCGGGAGAGAGAAAAATAAAGTGATGAGAGGGAATGTGATGCGAGATGGTGATCACATATAATATGATGAGATAGCGATGAGATATTCATATTTTGACATTTATTTGTATTTACTTTGTTTATTATAGCCTATTTTTCGTGTTATGATAATTGTCATGCATTTGATAGTTTATATATTGAACGTAATGCATTAAAAATATTTATTGAGGTTTTCGAAGGCCATACCATTATCGCGCAACATTTCCTATTCACGAGCATCTCCGGAACATATCCCTCGCAAATAACGAGGAAAATACTTTACTGTGTATTGCATTACTGGGCGGGGCCGGTGGTGACACACGCAGGTGGTAACTCTAGCGTCTCACACCAAGAAGGGCCTGGGTAAAATGTTCAACTCGGGCAGCTTTCTGTATTGGTTTCTTCCAGCTATGCTGGATTCCTCCTCACAGCTGAAGAATAAGCATACATTGGTGTTGGTACAAACATCGCAATGCCGAAAAATTACCAGCAAATTAGTAATTTGGGATCGCGCGTGGCAACTTTGGCTCGTTACTTGCAAACTTGCCCGGACCGTGCTGTAAAAGAGTTGTGACTTTGTGGTGGTTTCCTGGGTAAACAAGTGTAATAATACCATAAAGTTAAAGTCGTTGTGTATTTGTGTGTGGGTGTCTGCAGACAAGGCTCAGCTGTTGGAGATTGCTCGGGCCAATTCGACGGTGGTGAACCCTAAGGTGAGATGAGCAAAGTCACGTCCCCGCTATTGTCCCAGTGGTGCCGCAGCGGTGAGAGTTGCAGGTGGGAAAGTCGGGGCCAGGAACGGTGGGAAAGAGGAGTGACACTTGGAGGCACGCTGTCCCCGGTGCCGTGTTACGTCTTTGTGCGGCCAGTGGTGGGGGAAGCGTGGCCAGGGCTGCAGTTGTGCACTTAATTTGGCTGAATTCCCAGCTCTTTTAAGACTTTAAAATATTGGCTTGACTGTCATGAGACAAACGGGACTCTCGTTTGGAAGAGCGAGCGGGGGGGAAATGCAGCCCCCCCCCCCCCTCCTATCGCTGTCTAGACCAAAGGACACTTGAAGGGATCTCAGAGGTAGCTCTGTGACGTTCGCTTCCGTGGGCCGTTCTCAAACAAGACGGGTCGCCCTTCGAGAGATCCGAATGAATTCTTAATCGTGTGCCGTGGCACCGGTGGTGGAACGGCCCGCATAAAACTGGGATGGGGGGAAAATTAACTCAAATAAATCTCGTGAATCTGCCCGCCCTATCCCCCCCCCTCCCACCTTTCACGCTACAAGGTGAGCGTGGGCATCATGAACTCCATCGGACCGGCTGCGGCGCTCTTGCCGCTCATCATGAACCAGCCGCCGCCGCCTCCGCCGCCACCTCAGCAGCCGTACCAGCCGTCGCCCAATTCCCCTCCCACGCCGATCCCCCTGGCGGCGCTCGCCATCCAGCTCGCCAACCAGCAGGCGCTGCCCACCGGCCAGATGGGTGGCGGCGGAGGAACAGGAATGGGGAACCCCTTCCCGTTCGCGGCCATGTTCGGTGGCGGCGGCATGGGCGGGATGGGCGGCATGGGCGGCATGGGCGGCATGAGTAGCATGGCCAACATTGCCAACATGGCCAACATTGCCGGCATGGCCGGCATGTGCGGTATGAGCAGTATGGGTGGTGGTGGCGGCGGCGGCGGCGGTGGTGGTGGTGGCGGCAACAACAACCAGCCGGACTTTGAGAAGCTACGAGCAGTGGTGGCCGGAGTGAACAAGGACCACATGATGAACACGATACAAGAGTTGACGCAGGTGAGTGAGCGTGCGTGCCTGCGTGCCTGCACGATGTGTGATCTGTCTGTGGGTGTCGTGGAGAGAGTGGTGTGATGCGTGTGTGATATGTCGCATGCGTGATGCGTCACAATGGCCTGGTCTTGGTTGGCTGATGAAAGTTGCAAGTGAGATTTTCATCAATGCTTGGAGCTGGGGTTGGGATCAAATCCCCCCTCTTGATGGTGAGGGGAAATGGCCGAGGTTTATTACTGTGGCTTATGCAGCTTCAATGGCTGCATTTGGTACACGGTCCGGACCTCCCCAGAGACCCTGGCCGACAGGAGGAGGTGTTCCGGCTCGCTGCGAGAAAACGACAGGCCCACTCCCACCGTCTACAGCTCCCCACGTCGAAGAATGAGGAGGCTTACCGCAGCCTCTGCTCTAACTTAGGGAGGACTGTGTAGTGCATGTTGGGCACGCAGATATTCAGAGGGAGCCCCCTGGTGTATTCTGTAGACGATATTGTGCTATGTGGTGAAAGCAGGGGGATAGTGGAACATGATTTTAAGATCTGGTTGCAATATATTGAAGGGAATGGGTTGAGGATCAGTTGGACAAAGACAGAGTACATGGTGGCAAATTTCAGTGGAAATAATGCAGAAGGAGGATTGTAAATTGGAAGTGACCAGTTAATGAAGGGGAACGAGTTTAAGCACCTGGGTGCAACGATGTGGTGCTGATGGATCACCAGAAGGAGAGTTGAGAATAAGAACAAGGGCTGGCTGGCTGCAATGGCGAGAGTTGACCGGTGTGGTGTGTTAGAAGAGGGTCCCAGTATGGTTGAAGGGTGCTGTTGTACGGGGCTGAGTGCTGGTGCACAAGAAAGTGGGAGGACCAAGCTATGGCAGTCACAGAGATGATGTTGCGGTGGATGTTGGGTTTAACGAGGAAGGACAGGGGCGTGAGAAATGAAGAAGTGAGAGTAAGACTCGAGGTGGTAGAAATCGCAGAGAAGATGAGAGAGAGAAAAGGCTGTGCTGTCGTTTCGTCATGTTGAGAGACAACAGGAAAAGTGTGTGTGGGTCAGAAGCTGTGCAAGTGATGCAATGGAAGGAAATGGATCAAGGGGAAGGCATCAAACGAGGTGGGGGTGGGGCGATGTGCGATCGGACACGGCCCGAGGAGCGGAAAGAGAGATGGCGCAGGACAGGGCAGCGTGGATAAGGTTGGCAAGGAGAGCACAACCCCTGACATGAATGGAATAACCGCGTGGAAGAGGAAGCGTAGCGCTTGTGTAGCATGTGTAGCATATGCTGCAGCTGGTGTAGTAAGCTGCGCGATGTTTTTTTTGCCGTCGCAGCGTTGCCAGATGATCGCGGACAGTCTGGACGATGACAAGCCAGTAAACGTGCCCGTGACGTCGGATGATGAGGGCGACGAGGAGACGATCCCGCAGAGTACGGAGGGCATCCATCACCCGTTCAAGATCAAGGACAAGTCTGACGAGTACACGGTCACTCACGTACGTAGCGTTTCTTCGCGCGCGCGCTTGCCGCCACGACCCACACCGTCTCCCACGCTCCAACCAACCCTTTCCTCTGTGGCACTGGATGAAACTAAATGTTTCATTTATTTTACCAGGTAAGGCCCACCGATCTACATAGCTCTTATTTCAGAAGCGACCTGGCCACAAATTATAACTCGACGTATAGTGGCTCATCGTGTGGACATTTTTTAGCACGTTGGTTCTAAATGTGGAGGGAAAACCTGGAGGACCCGGAGATAAATGTATTTCTAGTCTCCAGGTCTCTCATCTCGTTCAACTCGTATCATCTCACGATTGTCTACAGCTCCATTGTACTGTACATCTCTCATTTTTTGGAAAAAATCCTAAAGAGCAGTTTAAGTTCACTTCTTCAGCAGAGTGGTGGCGGCGGCGTGGTGCTAATTACTCTTGCCTCGCGTAAAGAGGGGCCCGAGTTCGATTCCCCACTCGGGCACCTCTCTGTGTGCGGTTTGTGTGTTGTCCTTCGGCCCCCCTGAACTGCATGGGTTTCCTCTGGCTCCTCCAGGTTTTCTCCCATAGATAACAAAAAAATCCACGTAGATAACAATGTAACTGCTGATATCCCAAACAATCCCGATGGTGAAGAAAATTATACCTGCAAATATACTCGGTTGTAATCGTACAGAAGCAACAACAACGTTGCCCGCCCCCCCCCACCCCCCATACTGAAAAACACTTAGCAGAACCCTCTTGAAAAAGAGCCATGAGGCTCTTGTGGGCGAACGAGCGTGACAAGCGACAATAACATCTCTTTGAGAGATAATAGAGATAATGTATTATATATAATGTCTTATATTAAATACATTATCTCTCAGACGGAGGCGATTGTCCTTTCAGTTGTCCACGATATACCAGGTGTTATTAATTTCAGGCGCGAGTGACCGTGTGTGTGTGTGCTTGTCCAGTGGCGTGACTTTAATTGTCGCGCTTGTGCCTTGTCTGTTTATTTTTGCAGTACGTTCATTACAAGAGGCCAGACAAGGACTCGTATGTACCACAGGTGAGGTCCCACACACACGCACAAGCCAAACAACCGTGCACATTGTCAATCCACTGCTGGATTGAAGGCTTCCGCAAGCCGTCGCCATCCCCCGCATGTGATTTAATATATTATACTGAGGACGACTGCTTGTGTTGCGAACGAAACGTCGTGATTTATTTTATTTTCTACCTACGTGACTTTACCGAAAGAACCAAAGAGTATGTATTCCTGCAGTCACGAAAGCTTCAAATCAAGATTATACTAGCTTGTAAGCCCATCCTAGGACGGAAGCTGTAATATTAAAGATGTAAATGAACGTTTTATTGTGTGATTGTTAATTTTATTAGGAAATGTAGCACATGAATACGTTTTTCTTATTTGATTAAATTTTTATTTAAAGCTTTCGTGACTGCAGTGATTCATATTCTTGGTGCTTTCGGTAAAGTCACGTTGAAGGGAAATAATAAAATAATAAAAATATATAAAACAATAAAATTCTCACGACGTTTCGACTACAACACAAAACAGTCATCATCAGGTGTGAAAACCAACGGCAAGAAACATTTGAAAGAAGTGGCGGTTTGTATTTATATGTTGTTTCTTGCTGTTGGTTTTTACACTTGATGATGACTGTTTGTGTTGCAGTCGAAACGTCGTGAGAATTTGATTGTTTTATAAGTATTTTATTATTTTATTGTTCATTTAATTAAATTAAGGACTTTGGAAGCTTTCTCGGTATACGATATTATCACTGTTAAAAAGGTTTCCCTGCAGTTGGCTATCCTTGATGAACACTTTGATCCGCTGAGGATATTTCGATCTAGACAGAGCCACGTACAACTGGCCATGGGAAAAAAAAACTGGTTCATTGAGATAAATACCCAAATTTTCAATGCACCTTTAAAGATCAGAACACTATAATCAAAACTCAAGATCATACTTTGCAGCAGTCATCCGGAGCAATGCATTTGATTTCAGGCCACTGCATAGCAGTGACAGCTAGGGGTGGGTGTACAGTTCCTCAAGAGCAGTTTTGAGTGAAGATCGCACAGGTAGTGATTCAAGTTGCAGTTTATTGGCGATAGCATTCTAGACCCTGGGGGTATCAACAGCAAAGGCCCTTCCTCCAGTATTTGTACGGCAATAAGTAATGTGAAGCTGGTAAATGAGCGAGGACCTTAGGTCACATTTGTTCTTCGAAACAGTGAGGAGATCCAGCAGGTAGTCTCTGTGGTGCCGGCTCGGCCTACCCTGACCCCTGAACCACCTGGTTACCTGCTCAATAATAATAATTGAATTGTATATAGCGTCGTTCATGCTAATTGCATCTCACAATTCGGTATGTTGATTATATACGAGCGCCACATCCTATAATTTATACCAAGCAAATGAAAACTGGCAGAAAATAAATTGAATAAGCAAAGAAATGGCACTGAAACAATAGGCACACACACACATCGAAAAAGTTATCACTGCAAATAAATGAGCCCATTAAGTCGCATCCCATGCTCACCAGTTCTTAACCATCTGCTTGTCTCCATTTTTTCACTTTTCAGATCTGCTACAAGTAAGAAGTGGGACAACTGTGGATCACATTTTTTTTTTATTCCCGACAAGATACATTTTACTTTTTGTTATATTTTATTGTTTTTTTTTTAAGTCTCGTGGCCCTGTACAAAACCTGCTCTTTGTAATTTAGTAGCAAGACGACTATTTCAGCCTGCCAACGGTCAGGGTGGAACGCAGAAATCATTTGCCACTCCTGGGAGAGCGAGTGAGACGGATGCCACAAATTATATCCCGCGCAACATAGACGGAAAAAGTTTGTGGCCGCGCGGTTGCCACGGTAAAAAAGTTAAACTCGTAAGCAGAAACGTTGCGAATAACAAATCCCGTTTGGGGGGTTTTAACTCCTCATCTTTGTCAAATCAACCACCCTTGGATCAATGAAGTGAGTAGCACCACTGTGTAGGATATACACAGCGGTGCTCGTTATATAAAGAGACTGGACCCCAAGCCCGAGGAATGTGGAATTTCGACCTGTGCATCTGGGCTGGCAGTGCCCACGAGCGGTTGCCCATCGCTTCCGCTCGTTTTGAGTTCCGCGGTGGTGGCGGCGGGTGGGAGGCACTTGGAATGATATTTCGTTTAATCGACGCACGCGTGGAAGCCCCGCTGTTGTAAGGGTTGTCCGCACCTTAGCCCATCGTCCCGACTGACTTGCCGAACGGGTAGACGCAGCCTGAAGCGCGCTCGCGCGGAGTTGTGTTTACAGACCCCCCCCCCCCCCCCCCTTTTTATCAATACAGTCCCAGACGAATACCCACCCCCCCTCCCCACGTGTCGCGTCGGTCATGGGGCTCACCAGTCGGGATCCGTCCGCATGGGGGGTTGTTGGCCGTGGCCGAGAATCAAGTTTGGTGTCGCCGGGGTTCATAACGCGGCGTGCTGCCAACCGTTCCGTCGTCCCCTCCCGCCGCCTAAACACGAGTCAGGTGCCCTTTTTGCTTTGGCTACGAAGCGGCGATTGGTTCGCAGCGGCGTGACGGTCAAAATCCGCTCCTTGTAAATAAAACCGAGAGAGAGGCGCTACAGTGGTTCACCTTTCTGGACCAAGAGTTCACTTTTGAGTTTAAAAAAAAAAATAGTCGCCTGGCATGCGCAAATTTCCATTGCTCTAACATGGCTGGATCCCACAATTGGACTGTCACGTGGTTGTGTGTGGCTCTCGTGCCGGCTCCTACAACGCACTGCATGTCGCGCTGGGGAGTGGCGGTGCCACTGCAGATCGTGGCTTTAAAACCTTTTTTTTTGCCACGAGCAAACTTCCGGCCTGGTAGCGGGGGGGGGGGAAGGGGCTGCGTTCGATGCGTCGCCCCAGGCTTGCTTTGCAAATTCGCAGCCGTGTTCAGGTTTTGCCTTCCTCTAAATGTTGACCGAGATGGGCGCGCGCGCGCGACAATTTGATCAGTGTCCCCGGAAAGGCCTCGTAACCACCCCCACGTAGTTCCCGTTTTGTTTCTGAAGACAACCATGCTAGCTAGCGTCATTTGAATGTTTACAGTCGATTTTTTTGGTAGTTTTATTGTAACGTCTCTCCCACAGAATGGCTGCTCAATAAATGTATTTAATCTTTTCTCCACTTAACAGAAGCCCACTCCTGCTTTGTTAACTCTGAGATCGTGTGGATTATAAGGTTTTACAGAACGCCCCTGTCAATGGTCAATGCCTCGTCGATAACCATTTGCGGCAGATTGTGTTGAGAAGAGCCCGGCCGTTGAAGGGAATGTGGCATTGTTGCAGATTATTTACTTAATCGTTCAGTTTTGTACTTGATTTAAAAGGTGAAGGCCCGAGTGGAACGGCATTGTTATCGTTTGGCAAGTGGATCGGGAGCTTTGAGTATCTGTTCTCCTAAACCTTATTGAAGGACCCACGATCAGTCCCATGAATTTGTTCACAAGGGTCCTCGTCCAGGTCCTCTGCTCAGTCTCAAATGAGTCTCTCGTTTTGGCCGTTTTACTATTTTTTAAATCTTCGAATAAACTTGACGCTGGGCAACAATCAGTTATGCTTAATTGTGCCTCTAGTCTCCAAGTCTCTCTTGCTTAACTCTTGTCATCTCACGAGTCCTCATCTCTTCATCTCTCTTGCGCTGCACATCCCTTAGGAATACTTCTCGCTTGTCTCCAGGCCTCCCTTGGCGCTAGAAGCTCCTTCACTAAATCTGTATCTCTGTGGCTTTGCGAGCCTTATCCCGTTAAAAGGCTGCCTCTGAGAGCCTTCCAGCCTGTGTGGTACCACTGTACCAGTATTAGAATCCTCTACCTGGAGTGTGCGAAACGATACCAGGGCGTAGAGAGTGATTGGGGAATCACGAAGATATATAATAGTGAGGTGGTGAGGTGTCAATATGAACTCCGCTACGCTTGGCGAGGCCCAATTTTAAGAGGCTCCAACGTGTCCCAGTGGATATAATCTGCCGTGACTGGCGATTTTAATTTTTCAAGTCCATGTCATTTTTGCTTCAACACCCGACGGCAAATCTGCCACAATCCGCCACCCCAACAGGGGCCATGATATTAATACTGAAACACAAAAAGATGAAAATTCTGCACAACCAGGGAAAAAAAACTACGTATGGTATAGTTGAATTAAAGATTATTGATTAACGGGGGAGTGAGTGAGCTGATGCTCAGTCCATCTTGAGCGGTTGGAGGCTGTGGCAGGAGCTCGCATCTGGGTACCAGCAAACACTTTGTCCTGGTGCTCTCTAATTAAACCAAACATCTGGTTCTTGAACGGAAATGATAGCAGAGCTAAGGTAATAACTCGAACGGCGTTGAGAAAATGTATAGTGAGAAGTAAAATTGAAATAAAAAGTTATTTGAAAAAAAGAAACCCATGACTGAATTTTCTGCGTGAAGTTGTTTGGCTTTGCAGCGTTGTCGTGCAGGAAATATCCCAAGAATAACATTTGAAATCGCGTTGTTAGGAAAAAAAAACTATCGTATTTACCGTTATCTCCGGATTATAAGCCGGGTACTGAATGTAAGACGCACCTCAAACTTACTGCCGGTGTCAATACCGATGTAGAAACACGGCATGTTCACACCGGATTATAAGACGCACATATCCCCAACGTTTGCTTTCGTTTTTTAACCAGGGCATGAAATAGACGCACGTCACGCCATTGCCCGTCTTAGCAGGGCGACAGAGTGGGTTGCGTCAAGAACAGCAACAGTGGGAGGTGTCGGCTGCTTGGGGAGGCCGACATCCAGCAGTTGATAGATCATGCGTCAAATAACCGGAATTCCATCGCTTGATTATTTTAAATCGCAGATGCTGCACCGTCGATTCTTTATAACGTCGCTAGCAAATTGCATTTTGACAGATTAGTTTATATACGAGTTGCTATAGTCACCATATATCTGTTTTGGATGTCTTGATTTTGTAATTGTGCTAAAAATGGTCAGTCTCACAATAATCTTCCTTCGTTACCGGACCAACATGGCGCCGAGCTGTCCGGCTCTCCCCTGCTCAATATGGCCGCCTGGGTTGTGCAGGGGCGGGGCTTACGTCACCGTACCAACATGGCCCCGAGCTGTCCCGGTCCCTACCCAACATGGTTGGCTGGCGGGAAGTGGTTCTATTTCACCGGACCAACATGGCACAGCTGTCCGGCTCGCCCCTACCCAAGATGGCCGTCCGCGGCCGTGGGAGTTGCGGCCGAGGGCGGGGAGATGGGCGAGAGGGGGGGGGCGGTGCCCACGTCACCGTACCAACATGGCTCCGAGGCGTCCCCCCCCCTACCCAAAATGGCCGCCCGTGTTGGCGGGGTAGCGAGGTGACGTCACCGCGGCGGCGGCTGAAGAAGAAGAAGCAGAAGAGGAGGAGTAGGAGGGGAGGAGGGAGCAGTCGCAGCAGCAGCAGGAGGAGGAGGAGGCGAGGGTCGAGGGCGTCTCTCGTCCATGTTGAGGCGAGGCGGCGGGGGCAGCCGCGGCTGAGGCGGCCGACACCGGGCAGCAGCACGGGGTGTGGGGGGGGGGTTGGGTGGTTGGGGAGGTGCGGGCAGCACAACCCGCCCGGTGGTGGTGGTGTGGTAGGGAGTGGTGGTGGTGTGGTAGGGGGTGGTGGTGTGGTGGTGTGGTGGTGGTGTGGTAGGGAGTGGTGGTGGTGTGGTAGGGGGTGGTGGTGTGGTGGTGGAGTGGTAGGGGGTGGTGGTGTGGTGGTGTGGTAGGGAGTGGTGGTGTGGTAGGGGGTGGTGGTGGTGTGGTAGGGGGTGGTGGTGTGGTAGGGGGTGGTGGTGTGGTAGGGAGTCGTGGTGGTGTGGTGGTGTGGTAGGGGGTGGTGTGGTAGGGAGTGGTGGTGGTGTGGTGGTGGTGTGGTAGGGAGTAGTGGTGGGTGGTAGGGAGTGGTGGTGTGGTAGAGAGTGGTGGTGTGGTAGGGAGTCGTGGTGTGGTAGGGAGTCGTGGTGTGGTAGAGAGTCGTGGTGGTGGTGTGGTAGTGAGTAGTGGTGGTAGGGAGTAGTGGTTGGTAGGGAGTGGTGTGGTAGGGAGTGGTGGTGGTGGTAGGGAGTGGTGGTGGTAGAGAGTGGTGGTGGTAGGGAGTGGTGGTGGTGGTAGAGAGTGGTGGTGGTAGGGAGTAGTGGTGGTGGTGGTAGTAGAGGCAGTGGTGGTGGTGAGGCAGCAGCCGCCGCCGCCGTCGCCACATCCCGGAGAGAGCGCGGCGCGGCGTTGGGAGGGAGGAGGAGGAGGAGGGGGGGGAGGCTGCAGGCTGCAGGCGGCGGCGTTGGCGAGAGTGATGGAGCGGCCAGGCGCCCTGTAGCCCACAGCGATCAGCCATTGGCTTCACCACCACCACCGCCGCCTGTTGTTGTTGTCGTTGTTGTCGTCGTGATCGCCGAGAGAGTTTCGATGAGTCTCGAGCCTCGTGGCGCGGTGGCCGCTTGAAGAGCGGCTTCGCGGGTCGCGGCTTTTTCTGTTGAGGGGGTTTTCGCGCTAGGCCCCTCGAGCGCTTCGTCTTTTTATTTTGACTCGCGCCGAGGTGGTGGTGGGGGGCTTGTTGAGTGAGGGGTTATTAAAGGGGGGGGGGTCTTGGGGGGCTTGTTGAGTGAGGGGTCATTCAGGGGGGGTCTTGGGGGGCTTGGTGAGTGAGGGGTTATTCAGGGGGGGGGCTTGGTGAGTGAGGGGTTATTCAGGGGGGGGTCTTGGGGGGCTTGTTGAGTGAGGGGTTATTCAGGGGGGGTCTTGGGGGGCTTGTTGAGTGAGGGGTTATTCAGGGGGGGTAGTCTCGGGGTCACTGGGCGAGGCAGGTCGCGAACGATCTCGCCCCGTGGTGGACAAACAGCCCCTCAGGGCCACGCAGGCGGCGGGGGGACTTCTCGACCGTCTAGGGCATCGTCAATCGGGTGGCTAGGTCGAGCCACTTGGGGGTAGTGGTGGTGGTAGTGGTGGTGGTGGAGTTAGTGGTGGTGGTAGTGGTGGTGGTAGTGGTGGTGGTAGTGGTGGTGGTAGTGGTGGTGGTGGAGTTAGTGGTAGTGGTGGTGGTGGAGTTAGTGGTGGTGGTAGTGGTGGTGGAGTTGGTGGTGGTAGTGGTGGAGTTAGTGGTGGTGGTAGAGTTAGTGGTGGTGGAGTTAGTGGTGGTGGTTGTCCAGCTGTGGGCTTCACCGCGTGGTCACCTTCCAGGGTCACCAGTTGACCCCATTCGGCGTCGTTGGTCACCCCCAGCCCCCGGCGATTCATTCATTCGTCGCCCCCTCCCGAGGCCGAGAGAGGAGGGGGGCCTTGCTGGGGGCTCTGTCGGTCACCCCGCCTGGCCACGCGTCGGCCCGCCACGGGGTCGCACGTCTCGTCCCTCGGCCACTTGGCGAGGCACCAAGGCCACCGGTCGGGTCAGCGGCTGGGCCAAATTCCCCGCCTGCCGGGGAAGTCCTCGGGTGACCCGTCGGCCCGCTCGCGGGCTCATCTCTCGGGGTCCCCCCCGGGCCACCGATCGCATCGCCTGTTCGCTCATTCGCGGGCCCCCCTGTTGGGACTCGCGTGCCACCCGCCGGGGTACCGGCCGCGCCAGCTGCGTGCCGGTCTCGAGGGCCGGTGGCGTCTGGCCATGTCGGGCGGGGTGGTGGCCGTGGTCGGCGGAGGGGGCGGCGGCGGCGGAGGCGGCGGCGCGGTGCCCGCGGGCCCCACGGCCGTGGCCTCGAGCCGGGCCCGTCTGTACGCGGACGCCAACACGCACCGTGCCCGCGACTACTGGGACTACGAGGCCCACGTGGTGGACTGGGGGTGAGTTTGGCGACGACGTGGGATGATGCTGATGATGATGATTGAGGTGGTGGTGGTGGTGATGCATGGAGAGCGGCGGTGCAGCGGTTAGCCACCAACACCACCGGTGACGATTATCTGAACCGGCCCTGGGGCTCCCCTGGGTCGACTCGACCCCAAACTCGTACCCTTTGCGGCGCGTGGTAAACATCGCCACTGGGGAGACAAAGGCGGCCGGGCGTGGTGATGGCCACCCACCCCCTCGTGCGTCACAGTGGAGGCCTTCACAGGTGCTGCTCGCTAACAGCACTTTCCCCTACAGTCTGTGAAGGCTACACGGGCGGGGAGGGGATCCTTTGGTGATGTAGTATGTATGTTTAACTTCTTCCGCACCGTACGTCGTGGGAGGTGGGGGGAGGGGTTGGCAAACTGGTGGCGATGCTCGTGGTGGTCACGCGCCCAGCCCGTACACATCCACGCTTTGTGCCAGGATTTAAGTTAAAAAAAAGAATACAAATATAAATTCGGGTTGCTGGATGAGCAGAGGCTCAAACCGCCAGGCGGAGAGCAACAAACAGCACTGTTGTGATAGGTCACAAACAACACGTGCATGTGTGATCTATTACAACGCACGTGTGTTCGTGTGTGATCTATCACAACAGTTGATGTGTATTGTGTGTAAGAGGCTGACGTTTCTGGCAGTGGTTCTTCTTCAGGACCGAGAGGATGAGGGGGGGTGGGAGGGTGGTGGGTGACCGGGCGAATGGCCGGGTCGGGCTGCCCGTGTTGATGTTCGCGTGCTGTGGCTCCCGTGGCGTTTCGTTCGTCCCGCGTGGCTACAGGAACCAGGACGACTTCCAGCTGGTGCGGAAGCTGGGGCGAGGGAAATACAGCGAGGTGTTTGAGGCCATCAACATCACGAGCAACGAGAAGGTGGTCGTGAAGATCCTCAAGGTGGTGATCCCACTCGCTCACTCGTTCGCTCACTCGTTCACTAGCTCGCTCGTTCACTCACTAGCACGCTCATTCACTCACTAGCACGCTCATTCACACACTCATACATTCACTCACTGGCTCGTTCACTCATTCAATCACTCGTTCATTCGCTTATTCACTCACTAGCTCGTTCGCTCATTCACTCACGAGCTCGTTCGCTCATTCATTGACTCACTAACTTACTAATTCACTGACTAGCTCGTTCGCTCATTCACTCACTAGTTTGTTCGCTCCTTCACTCACTAGCCCGCTCGTTCACTCATTCACTCTCTAGCTCTTTCGCCAATTCATTTTCTCAACTCATTCACTCACGCATCCCCTCATTCAATCATAAATCCACTAGTTCAATCACTCAATCGCTTGATCGTTCACTTACTCACTAATTTACGAATTCACTCACTCCTTTGCTCACCCACCGGGGGGGGGGGGGGAGGGGGGTTCATAATGGCCGTGTTGAAAACACTTAGCCAGCGCCGCTGAGATACCCGGGTTCGAGTCCCGAGTGTGGGTGTCCGAATCTTGGGAGCTTCGTAATGGAAAGTGCCAAAAAATCATTGAGGCAGCAGCGCTTGAGATACGGGTTCAGCCCGTACTCCCTCCGGATGCCGTGGGGTCTTTACGGCGGTGCAGTTTGTCGAGTACCCCCGGAGTATTCACTTGACAACTCCCTTGTTAGTTTTTTGCGCGGGGGCGTCTCTGCGGAGATTTGGCGGCAGAACGTTCGCAAGAAACACAGGATCCCCTAACAGCCGCTGCGGAAGAGCCCTGAGGTTCGGAGAGGCTTTCCTGAGTAAACAAACGCAGGTTTAATTAAACGGTGAGTGTGTGTGTGCGTGTACACGCGTCCACACACACACAAAGACAAAGGTCCCCTCCGCCATAGCCTTGACAGACTGTCGGGGCAAGTGCTGTGAGCGAGTAGCACCTACGAAGGCCGGCACCCACAATGTCTGTGTGGGGCAGTGGTTAGTGCACCGCACTATAAACCCGGTGACCCGAGTTCAATTCGCGCTTGTGGCCAACATCGGTAGCGAATATCTGAACCGGTTCTGAGCCTCTCCTAAGTCGACTCGGCCTCAAATTAGTTATAGATGCGGTGTGTGAACATCGGCACTGGGGAGACAAAGGCGGCCGGGCGTGGTGCTGGCCACCAACCCCCTAGTGTGCCGTGCCAACCTTCATAGGTGCCCTAACAGTCTGTTAACCGTTTCCCATTCCGATGACGTACCTGTGCGTACGTGTTGCATCACCGGAATCAGAAGAAAAAGGCCGCGCGGGAGGGAGTGTGGAACGGTTTGGGAGGGAGTGTGGCACGGTTTGGGAGGGAGTGTGGCACGGTTTGGGAGGGAGTGTGGCACGGTCTGGGAGGGAGTGTGGCACGGTCTGGGAGGGAGTGTGGCACGGTTTGGGAGGGAGTGTGGCACGGTTTGGGAGGGAGTGTGGCACGGTTTGGGAGGGAGTGTGGCACGGTCTGGGAGGGAGTGTGGCACGGTTTGGGAGGGAGTGTGGCGCGGTTTGGGAGGGAGCGTGGCACGGTTTGAGAGGGAGCGTGGCACGGTTTGGGAGGGAGTGTGGCACGGTTTGGGAGGGAGTGTGGCAGGGTCTGGGAGGGAGTGTGGCACGGTTTGGGAGGGAGTGTGGCAGGGTCTGGGAGGGAGTGTGGCACGGTTTGGGAGGGAGTGTGGCACGGTTTGGGAGGGAGTGTGGCACGGTCTGGGAGGGAGTGTGGCATGGTCTGGGAGGGAGTGTGGCACGGTCTGGGAGGGAGTGTGGCACGGTTTGGGAGGGAGTGTGGCACGGTTTGGGAGGGAGTGTGGCACGGTTTGGGAGGGAGTGTGGCACGATTTGGGAGGGAGTGTGGCACGGTCTGGGAGGGAGTGTGGCACGGTCTGGGAGGGAGTGTGGCACGGTCTGGGAGGGAGTGTGGCACGGTTTGAGAGGGAGTGTGGCACGGTTTGGGAGGGAGTGTGGCACGGTTTGGGAGGGAGTGTGGCACGGTTTGGGAGGGAGTGTGGCACGGTTTGGGAGGGAGCGTGGCACGGTTTGAGAGGGAGTGTGGCACGGTCTGGGGGGGAGTGTGGCACGGTTTGAGAGGGAGTGTGGCACGGTTTGGGAGGGAGTGTGGCACGGTTTTGGCGCCAGCTATCGTAGAGTGGCGGCGGTCGTGGCGCTACGGTTCCGTGCGGTGAGTCACGACGTCGTTAAAAGACAACGGCGCTGCTGCACTGCCTCTCTAAATAAAATTAACGCCGAGCCGCTCGCACGTTCCGAGCTTCAGCGGTGAACGGAGACATCACACCCCGCAACTTGCAGATGTCTCAGAACGGGGAAGGGTGAAGGCTACACGGAAGATCTTCTGTGTGCGCGTGCGTCTGTATGTGTGGCCTTCATAGCTGCTCACTAGCAGCACTTTCCCCAACAGTTTGTGACAGGCTATACGGGGGAATCCTTTGTTTTTGTTCACCTGGCCTGGCACGGGCGCCATGGTGACGTCACCGTCACTTAGTGGCGAATGGCGGTTGTGTTGGTATTCGTGTCTTTGTGTGCCCGTGCGCAGCCGGTTAAAAAGAAGAAAATCAAGCGGGAAATAAAGATCCTGGAGAACCTGAGGGGAGGTCCCAACATCATCTCCCTCGTCGACATCGTCAAGGACCCTGTGGTGCGATGCACGGCCCTCCGCTCGCTCACTCGCTCACGCTCCTTAAGCCCCCCCCCCGCCCATGTAGCCTTAACAGACTGTAGGGGCAAGTGCTGTTAGCGAGTAGCAGCACCTATGAAGGCCGGCACGGCACACGAAGGGGGTGGGTGGCCAGCACCACGCCCGGCCGCCTTTGTCTCCCCAGTGGCGATGTTTTTACACATCACACCAGGTACTCATTTGCGGCTGAGTTGACCTGGGGGAGGCCTAGGACCAGTTCAGATATTCGTCACCGATGTTGGCTGTGAGCGAGAATCGAACTCTGATGCCGATTAATGATATAGCTCGCATTGTGTGTTGTTGTGTATCGCTGTGTGTTGTTGTGTATCGTGTGTTTTGTGCGTCGTGTGTTTAAACTAAACTATATATATTCTTGGTTCTTTCGGTAAAGTCACGTAGAAGGGAAACAATAAAATAAAATAATAAAAATGTATTTTTATTATTTTATTGTATCCCTTCTATGTGACTAATAATACAAATATATTTTTTATTATTTTGTTTCCCTTCTACATGACTTTATCGAAAGAACCAAGAATATGAATCCCTGCAGTCACGAAAGCTTTAAATAAAAATTTAAAACTAAACTATTAAATATTTTACCAGGTAAGGCCCACTGAGCTGTATAGCTCTTTTTCAGAAGTGACGAATGATAGCTCAACGAAAGTGACTTACCATGTGGCAATTTATAGCAGCAGGACAAATACTCTAAACGTATGCGTTGTATGTGGCGTCGTGCGCGTCATGTGTCTGCGTGTCGTGTGTATGCGCGTGACGTGCGTTTGCCGCGTCTTCTCCGCAGTCCCGCACGCCGGCCCTCGTGTTCGAGTTCATCAACAACACAGACTACAAGGTGCGTACCCCGAGAGATCTTTCCCCCACCACCACCACCACGCCTGTTCTCGCCAGCGGCCCGCGCAAGCCTTTTTGAACGTCACGCGGTCCACCCCTCCCGTTTGGCGGAGAGCTCGCGACTCGACTCGCGACACGAGCGGAACGTCGCCGCGGGGCGGAACGTCGAGTTTCCTGTCGCGTGCGGTCGCTCGCGCGCCACTGCCGACGCCGTGTCGTTGAATAGTCTGTAGTGTCGGGAGTCGGGTTGCTACGTGGGACTCGCCGCGGAGAGGGGGTTCGACCCCCGACCTTGACGACGCCCGCTGTATATTCGGAGTTTGCGTGTCTCTCTCTCTCTCTCTCCCCGTGGTGGTCGCGTGGAGTTTTCTCCGGGCGCACCGCTTTTTCACCTCCACGATTAGAATGGACATCAGGCGTATTCGGCTGCTATCCACACGACGATAATAATCCACTTTGTTGAGCTGTCAATTGTTGCCAGGTCGCTTCCGAAAAAGAAGCATAATAGCTCAGTGGGCCTTAGCTGGTAAAATAAAATATAGTTTAGTTTTATTTGTATATTTTATTTCAAGAGATTTGTCTACCTTTCGCCAGCCGTATCGTGTTGTTGAGGTGTTTGGTGTTGTAACGTTCTGACCCCGTGCCCCTTACTGGACATTGAGAAAAAAGAGCTTCATTAGCTCATCGGATTCCTCCAGGATAAACAAACATTCCGATCGCATTCACGACACCTCCGTGGACACGCCACGTGATGACGTCGCGACTCGCCAATACCCCGTTGTGATCTCGACGTCGAATTCTCTGGCCGCGACCTCTCCCTGGCTCAAACGAGCCAACGACGACGGCCGCACCGACCGACCGGCGGTGACCTCCCGTGTCAGGGGTCGACCAGCACCCCGCCGCGTGTTCGATTCCGCCTCCAGTCCAAGAAAACGTTCCGATTCCGACATTAATAGGCCGCCGATGGTTTGTTTTGTTTCAGCAACTCTACCAGACCCTGTCGGACTTCGACATCCGCTTCTACATGTACGAGATCCTCAAGGTGAGCGCCACGACCTTCGGCCCTCGCCGGCCGGCGGCCGGCAGCGCCCGCCGACGGCCGGGCCTCTTTGAACGCTCGGGAGAGAGGAAGAGTTTTGAGGGTCTGGAGACGTGGGGGCCCGGTTGAGCTGACCACGTGCTTGTGTGCGCGTGTGGGTGCGCGCCTGCGTGCGTGCGTGCGTGCGTGTACGTTCCACGTCGGGTCTTGACAGGCTCTGGATTTCTGCCACAGCATGGGCATCATGCACAGGGACGTGAAGCCTCACAACGTGATGATCGACCACGAGAGTCGGAAGGTCTGGCGCTCCGGCGAGACGCTCGCGCACACAGACACGCACGCGCACAGACACGCGCACACACACACAGAGACACGCACACACACAGACACACGCGCACAGATGCACGCGCACGCACGCACAGACACGCACAGACACGCACGCACACACTCACAGACGTGCACACAGACGCGCACGCACACACAGACGCACACGCACACAGGCGCACACACACAGATGCACGCACACACACACACAGATGCACGCACACACACACACAGATGCACGCACACACAGACACGCGCACACACACAGATGCACGCGCACACACACACACAGATGCACGCACACACAGACGCACGCGTGACCTGCGCACGCATTGGCAGCGGTCATCATCATCACGATCCATGGGCAGATGGCTCGTAGAAGGTGCCCACTGCACATTTCGTCATTTGTTTCCACTTTCCTCTCTGCCTTCCAGTGCCAATATGGCTCGAGCAGTGGCACCATCTCTCTGGCACCGTGGCACCATCTCTCTGACACCGTGGTACCATCTCTCTGACACCGATCTCTCTCCGTGTCGTCGTCGTCATCGTCGTCAAGCCGTTCTCTGTTAGCTCTTCCTCTCTTTCCGCTTCTTTCCGGTTTCCCCGAACATCCCACGTATAGGTGGCAGCAGTGCACAAAGCACAATTGAAAAAAAAACAACTGAACACCTTCCATGTCGGCAACACCATGGCCTTTAAAAGGAAAATATGTACGACGGGTGACGCTTGAGGCAATGGAGGAGCTATCGCCCAGAAGTGTCGCCTGTTACACACATTTAATATCTAAGGCCCACGCGTACATGGTGTTATTGACGGAGTGTGGCGAGTTTTTGTTTATTTTCAGTTTTGCTTTTGTCATTCTGGTGAGCCCAGGTCACTCTTGCGAATGAGACTCGTGGCCTTTAGAGTTTACGCCCTGCTCGCACTAAACCAACTTTTGACACTTGACGCACAGACACGCGCACACATACACCAATACCAATACCCGCCATTCGCCACTAAGTGACGGTGACGTCACCGCGACGCTTGTGCCAGGCTAGGTGCACTTTGAGGCCACGTGAAGTGTCGAAGGCTCGCTGACAGGAGGTCACGGGACAGACCCATGTGCCATGGGTTGACTGACTGAGATGACTGGCTGATGCACCACCACCTGTGCCCCCTAATGTGCCAACTTTCTGCATCTTAGCCACCCGGTGCTTGGTTGTTGTGAGCGTCGCTCCTCTGCCCTCAGTTGTTGGAGGGCGACCGCCTCCAACTGCCCAGCAGCGTCCTTCACGAGCCTCCTGCACAGATACGCACACACAAACACGCACGCACACACAGACATGTACACGTGTAGTGACTAACTCTGAGACGGTACGACTTGGAGGCACTTATTTAACGAGCACTGTCGGGATAATTCACAACACCACGTGGGTACACACTATTACTGTTGCTAGCCTATAGACTACACAACTCTACGTGGGTACACACTGTTACTGTTGCTAGCCTATACACAACACCACGTGGGTAATTCTAGATTTAAAGCTTTCATGACTGCAAGGATCCATACTCTTTGGTTCTATTCGGTAAAGTCACGTAGGTAAAAAATTAAAAAAAATCACGACGTTTCGGCCACAACACAAGCGGCCTTCATCAGGTGAAGGGATCAGGCTGTCTCGAGGACAGCGCTGGAGTGAAACACAGCCACGCTCAGACCGCGGACCTTTAAGCTGACCTGGATCTTGTGTTTGTTTACTGTTGCTATTACTGTTGCTAGCCTATAGACAACACTCTACGTGGACACACACTATTACTGTTGCTAGCCTATACACAACACTCTACGTGGGTACACACTATTACTGTTGCTAGCCTATAGACTACACTACGTGGATACACACTATTACTGTTGCTAGCCTATACACAACACCACGTGGGTACACACTAGTACTGTTGCTAGCCTATACACAACACCACGTGGGTACACACTAGTACTGTTGCTAGCCTATAGACTAGACTACGTGGGTACACACTATTACTGTTGCTAGCCTATACACAACACCACGTGGGTACACACTAGTACTGTTGCTAGCCTATAGACTAGACTACGTGGGTACACACTATTACTGTTGCTAGCCTATACACACCACCATGTGGGTACACACTATTACTGTTGCTAGCCTATAGACTACACTACGTGGGTACACACTACTACTGTTGCTAGCCTATACACAACACCACGTGGGTACACACTATTACTGTTGCTAGCCTATAGACTACACTACGTGGGTACACACTGTTGCTAGCCTATACACAACACCACGTGGGTACACACTATTACTGTTGCTAGCCTATAGACTACACTACGTGGGTACACACTGTTACTGTTGCTAGCCTATACACAACACCACGTGGGTACACACTATTACTGTTGCTAGCCTATACACACCACCACGTGGGTACACAATATTACTGTTGCTAGCCTATACACAACACTACGTGGGTACACACTATCACTGTAGCTAGCCTATACACAACACTACGTGGGTACACACTATTACTGTTGCTAGCCTATACACAACACCACGTGGGTACACACTATTACTGTTGCTAGCCGATACACAACACCACGTGGGTACACTATCACTGTTGCTAGCCTATACACACCCTACGTGGGTACACACTATTACTGTTGCTAGCCTATACACAACACCACGTGGGTACACACTATTACTGTTGCTAGCCTATACACCATACCACGTGGGTACACACTATTACTGTTGCTAGCCTATACACAACACCACGTGAGTACACACTATTACTGTTGCTAGCCTATAGACTACACTACGTGGGTACACACTCACTGTTGCTAGCCTATACACAACACCACGTGGGTACACACTGTCACTGTTGCTAGCCTATACACAACACCACGTGGGTACACACTATTACTGTTGCTAGCCTATACACAACACTAACCGTCTAACACTGATGGTGCAGAACCGAGACGGCCAACTACTTTCTAACAGCGCAATATCGAGTGGAGATGACAGTGACGATGGCGACGATCTTGAACAGCACGACTGGGATCCCACTTCCAGCAACAGCCACGAGGTCCCCCACAGGGGCCCCTCCCACACTCCCAGCGTGGCCTCGCCCCGCCCCGGCCCCTCTCTGGAACCTACTAGCGGGTTCCCGAGGCTTCCCGATGGGCCCCCCTCTGTGACCCCCTCTGTGACCCCCTCTGTGACCCCCTCTGTGACCCCCTCTGTGACCTTTCCTCTAGATGCCCCCCTCTCGTGTCTATCATGGCCTGCTGACGTCAGTACAGCTGTACACCGCAGATCTCCTTTTTCGCCAGCAGCTAGCGCTATGCCACTACACACGTACAGACACACACAGACACACACAGACACACACGTACACACACACAGACAGACACACACAGACACACACACAGACACACACAGACACACAGACACAGACACACAAAAATAGACACACACAGACACACACACAGACACACACAGATAGACAGACACACACACAGACATACACACACACAGACACACACACAGACACACACACAGACACACACACAGACACACACACACACAGACATACACACAGACACACACAGACAGACACACATACAGACACTGACAGGCACACACACAGACACATGCTTAAATCGACAAAGATCAGCCTTGTGGCCTTAGACTTTTAGGGAAAGTGCTGTTAGCGAGTAGCACGGCACACGAGGGGGTGGTGGTGATGACGACGGTTGTCGTCGTATCAATGATGTGGTGGTGATGAAGGTTGCCGTGACAATGACGGCAGTGGTTGTGGCTCCTGTGGCTGTAGCTGCGTCTCATTGACTGGGGACTTGCCGAGTTTTACCACCCGGGCCAGGAGTACAACGTGCGCGTCGCCTCGCGCTACTTCAAGGGCCCGGAGCTGCTGGTGGACTACCAGGTGAGAGCAACGCACACACAGCGTACACACACAGTGTACACACGGCATAGACCCAGCATACACACAGCATACAGCATAGACGCAGCATACACACTGCATAGACGCAGCGTACGCACAGCATAGACCCAGCACACACACAGCATAGACGCAGCGTACACACAGCACACAGCATAGACCCAGCACACACACAGCATAGACGTAGCGTACACACTGCATAGATACAGCATAGACGCAGCGTACACACAGCATAGACCCAGCACACACACAGCATACAGCGTAGACGCAGCGTACACACTGCATAGACACAGCGTACACACAGCATAGATACAGCATAGACCCAGCACACACACAGCATAGACGTAGCGTACACACAGCATGGATGTAGTGTACACACAGAGCTTACAGCATAGATGCAGCACGCATGTACGTACGCATACATGTCTTCCGCAGCGTATGTCGCCAACCGTGCACCCACAGCGTACACGCAATATGCACGCAGCACGCACACAAACATACACGCACACAAACATACACGCACATGTAGCATACACACACGCAAACATACACGCACATGTAGCATACACGCAGCCCGCCCACACACACCACCACCCCCTCGGAGGTGCTCGCAAACAGCACTTTCCCCAACAGCCTGTGTAGGCTACAAGGTGGGGGACCTTTGTCTTTATTCCAAACACCACTGACGTCAGTTTAACACGTGGTAGGCTTTTGTGATCGATATCATCCATCATAGAGTTTTTTTGGGTTAGATCGCGTGAATATATAAATGTCGTTAAAGCCGCCACCACCTGACACAGCCAACTAGTAAGGGTTCATACTATTTGGTTCTATTCGGTAAAGTCACATAGGTAAAAAATAAAACAACAAAAATCACGACGTTTCGGCCACAACACAAGCGGCCTTCATCAGGTAAGGGTTGTCACGTAAACAGAACTTGTCAATTCGTCACTAATGCAGCACTAGTGTATAATGTAGTGTATAGTAGTGTGTAGTGTATAGTGTAGTGTATAGTGTAGTATACTAGTGCATCACACCGGTTGTGTGTTGGAGAGCCAAGCCACAACATTTACAATCTGACGTCCCCGTGAATTCCCCCTTGGGGGTCTCCTTCCTGCGCCCCCCCCCCCACCACCTCACCAGATGTACGACTACAGCCTGGACATGTGGAGTCTGGGCTGCATGCTCGCCTCCATGATCTTCCGCAAGGAGCCCTTCTTCCACGGACACGACAACTACGACCAGGCACGTGCAGCGCAAGGCCACGGCTCGTATCTGTAGGCCAGGGCTTCTGTCTGTATGGAGTGCTTCTGTCTGTAGGCCAGGGCTTCTGTCTGTATGGAGTGCTTCTGTCTGTAGGCCAGGGCTTGTCTTTATGGAGTGCTTCTGTCTTGAGGCCAGGGATGGTCTGTAGTGAGTGCTTCTGTCTTGAGGCCAGGGATGGTCTGTAGTGAGTGCTTCTGTGCAGGCCAGGGCTTGTGTCTGTAGGCCAGGGCTTGTGTCTGTATAGAGTGCTTCTGTCTGTAGGCCAGGGCTTCTGTCTGTTTGGACTTCTGTCTGTAGGCCAGGGCTTGTCTTTATGGAGTGCTTCTGTCTCGAGGCCAGGGATGGTCTGTAGCGAGTGCTGTCTGTCACAACCTCAAGACTTAAATTATCAGGCCACACCTTCTGTCACTAAATCAACCGTTAATCAACAAATAAAGTGTGGCAGTAGACCACACCCCCTGTCACCACCAGGATTATTACCTGCGCATGCTGACGTGTGACTGCGTTGCCTCTGCCACAGCTGGTGCGCATAGCGCGGGTTCTGGGAACAGAAGACCTCTTCAACTACATTGACAAATACAACATCGACCTGGACCCGCGATTCAACGACATCCTGGGCAGGTGCGTGTCCCTGTCGTCTGTTACATACAAAAAGACAAAGATCCCCACCGTATAGCCACGAACAGGTTGTCGGGGCAAGTGCTGTTAGCGAGTAGCAGCACCTATCAAGGCTGGCACGGCACACGAGGGGGTGGGTGGCCAGCGCCACGCCCGGCCGCCTTTGTCTCCCCAGTGATAATGTTTACACACCGCACCAGGTACTCATTTAAGGCCGAATCGACCTAGTGTGGGCCCAGGACCAGTTCAGATAAATATCACTGGTGGTGTTGGCCATGAGCGGGAATCGAACTCTGGTTGCCGGGTTTGTAGCGCAGCGTGCTCACCGCTACACTACCGCTCCACACAATAACACAGACACACACCCGCACACAGGCACACACACATGGGCACATAGACACACACCCGCACACAGACACAGGCACACACAGACAGGCACACGCTCCACAATGACGCCGACGACAGCGAGAGCGAGTTTCGTGTTATTGATGGGGCCGCCCTCCTCCGCTAGCGGGTGGGGGCGTCTCCCGTCGCACCTCGTCTCAGCGCATTTTCAACAACGGCGGCACTCCCGGTGGCCGCCGGCCCTGTGCGGCGCTGCTGCAGGGCGATCCGGCGCCTGGCCCACGGGTCGGGCCCAGGCCCGAGCGAGTTTGCGCGCTGGGGGGCGGCGGCCGCGTGCGGAGCAAGCGGTTGGCGCGGCGCCGCGACCCCGGCGAGGGCCCGAGTTCGGGCCCTCCCCGAGGTCGACTCGGCCTCGAATGAGTACCCGGTGCGGTGTGTAAACATCGCCGCTCGGGGAGACAACGGCGGCCGGGCGTGGTGCCGGCCGCTCCACCCCCTCGCGTGCCGTGCCGGCCTTCGCAGGCGCTGCTACTCGCTAACGGCTCCACGGGGGATCTTTGTGTTTTGTGGCGGCGGTGGTGATTGGGTGGCGGCGCAGGCACTCGCGCAAGCGCTGGGAGCGGTTTGTGCACAGCGAGAACCAGCACCTCGTAAGCCCGGAGGCGCTCGACTTCCTGGACAACCTCCTGCGCTACGACCACCAGGCGCGGCTCACGGCGCGCGAGGGCATGGAGCACCCCTACTTCTGTGAGACCCCCCCCCCCTCTCTCTATATCTGTCTCTCTCACACTCATGGCTACGTAGAGATACACTTAAGAAACATACATAGAGATATAGAGACATAGATGTACATAGAGATACCTACATAGAAACAGACCCACATGGAGATACACAGACACGAATAGTGTCGGTCTCACCACGTCGTCCCTGTGTCTCACCACGTCTCACCACGTCGTCCCTGTGTGTCTGTCTCACCACGTCGTCCCCGTCTCACCACGTCGTCCCTGTGTGTCTGTCTCACCACGTCGTCCCTGTGTGTCTGTCTCACCACGTCGTCCCTGTGTGTCTGTCTCACCACGTCGTCCCCGTCTCACCACGTCGTCCCTGTGTCTCACCACGTCTCACCACGTCGTCCCTGTGTGTCTGTCTCACCACATCGTCCCCGTCTCACCACGTCGTCCCTGTGTGTCTGTCTCGTCTCAGACCCCGTGGTGAAGGAGCATGGCCGTAAGGGATCGTCTGCCGGCCTCTTCAGTAGCAGCAGCGGCGGTGGCGGCAACGTGCCCAGCAACGTGGCGGGTACGCGGCTCACACGCGGCTCACGTGCAGTTCATGTGCAGTTCACGTGCAGTTCACGTGCAGTTCACGTGCAGTTCACGTGCAGTTCACACGCGGTTCACGTGTGTGTATGTGTGTGTATATCTGTGTGTGTATATCTGTGTGTGTGTGTATCTGTGTGTGTATATCTGTGTGTGTATCTGTGTGTGTGTGTATCTGTGTGTGTATATCTGTGTGTGTGTGTATCTGTGTGTGTGTATATCTGTGTGTGTGTATCTGTGTGTGTGTGTATCTGTGTGTGTCTGTGTGTGTGCATATCTGTGTATCTGTTTGTGTATATCTGTGTATCTGTTTGTGTATATCTGTGTATCTGTTTGTGTATATCTGTGTATCTGTGTGTGTGTATCTGTGTGTGTATGTATCTGTGTGTGTGTATGTGTGTGTATCTGTGTGTGTGTGTATATCTGTGTGTGTGTGTATATCTGTGTGTGTGTATATCTGTGTATCTGTGTGTGTATATCTGTGTATCTGTGTGTGTGTATATCTGTGTGTGTATCTGTGTGTGTGTGTATCTGTGTGTGTGTATATCTGTGTGTGTATCTGTGTGTGTGTGTGTATCTGTGTATGTGTATATCTGTGTATCTGTGTGTGTGTATATCTGTGTGTGTGTATATCTGTGTGTGTGTATCTGTGTGTGTATATATCTGTGTGTGTATCTGTGTGTGTATCTGCGCTCTCCTCCTGCAGCCATCAACTCTCCCCGCGGGAGCCTGACGGCCGTGGGCTCGATGCTGTCCCCTGCGAACGCCGCGGGGGGGGTCCCCGTGACTCCCGCCACCGCCATCGCCGGGGCCCCCCAGTGACCGATCCCCGGGGGACCCCATCCCCCCACCCCCCCGCCCTTCTCCCCACCGACAAGATAACACGCACACACGGAGGACGATCGCACGCCCGCGCTGTCCACCAGGAAACAAAGAAACGCAGAGACTCGCTCGGCGGTGGGGGGGGAGGACAAAGAGGACGGAGAGGAGAGGAGGAGGACTGAGAGGATGAGGACGAAGAGGAGAGGAGGAGGACGAAGAGGAGAGGAGGTGGATGAAGAGGAACGGGGGCCTCTCTGTGCCCGCGGGCGCACGACGCCACCACCACCATGCTCCGAGCCGGCACGCGGAACTGCTCTCGAATTTTGTCCACGGCGCAGATTCGGCGCGAAGCCGCCCGCGGGGGGGGTGGCGGTGTGGGGGGAGGGGGGGTGGGTAGGGGGGGGGGGAACATCTTGCACGCGACCTCGTCAGTGACTCCTCTCCGTCGGTCAGTCTGGCAGAGAGCATCGGAGAGTTTGAGAGAGAGTTTGGGGGAATCTGGGACAGTTTTGAAAGGTTTCTACCGGGGGGGGAGTTCAGGAGTCTGGGGAAGGAAGTATGGGGGAGAGTTGGGATGATCTGGGGAGAGTATAGGAGAGCTTGTGTTGCAGGGAGTTTGGAAGAGTCTGGGAGAGTCTGGGGGAATCTGGGAGCGTTTTGGAGAGTTTGAGGAGCCCGGCTGGTGGCTTTGCCGTCATCGTTGCGCCGAGTCGGCTTTGGAGTTGGTCACCCGGCACCGTGGCGGGGCCCCCGCTGTGGGCCTCTTGCGGGTGGGAGGACGGCGCGCCCACAGAGCACAGTGG
Source organism: Petromyzon marinus (assembly GCF_048934315.1). Classification (NCBI taxonomy): domain Eukaryota; kingdom Metazoa; phylum Chordata; class Hyperoartia; order Petromyzontiformes; family Petromyzontidae; genus Petromyzon; species Petromyzon marinus. The sequence continues at coordinate 8,312,439 of NC_133729.1, forward strand.
GGGTGGGACGGGGGGGCGAGGGGGGGGGACGAGGGGGGGGGGGGCGAGGGGTGGCATCATCGCAGCCGTGTTGGAGGCGTCGAGTTTGCAACGTCGTGAGATACTGGGTTCGGATTTGGGAGTCTGCCGCGAGTGGTGAGACCGGCCGTTCCGAGCGCGGAGACGCGGTCTCAGCCCGGTCTCCGTTGACTGCACACACGCACACAAAACATCGTTTTGTCGTTAAATTGGGCTAAATTCCAGCGGTTGAGAGCTCACAGGTCGGCGTGCGATGAACACGCGTGTCACGACGCGTGTTGCCACGCGTGCCGCTAGTCGCGCGTGCAGTGCTCCCAAGACGTTTCCCCCCACGTAAAGGAGGGCAGCACTAACAGACAGATAAATAATCAGTGTTGTTATTGTTTTGTAAACCTCGCACGCAATGTAAACCGGTCTTGGCCAAACGTCCGTAAGTGCTGAAAAATTACGAGCAGAATAACAACAATAATGTATTATTGTCATATGATATATTATTGTTATTGATATTATTGTAACTAGCAGGGCGTATAGAGAGGCTGCCCCCGTAGGGTGAGGGAGTTTACTTGAAGCAGCTTCGGAAGCGGCTGCTGTCACCCACTACCGTCTGGGCTCCCCGTTACACGTAAGGCGGTAAACAACCGCTCGCCGTTACGAAGGGAGAGGGGAAAGTCTCGGCGATGGAAAACAAACAACTACAAACGATATTGGAATCGTGGTGGAGCTTGGAAGCAGAATTTCAGCGGTGAAAGTGAGGCCAAATTGATTCGATTCGGAACGAGATCAAGGTGTTGAGGTTTGGAGCTTACCGGGGTGAGAACTCGACAAGAGACCAGGATAGGGGGGGGAGTCTCTCATTCGTCACCGTGATCTTTGGGTGGGGGTCATCGAAATGACAAACGCAAAAATAAAAAACAACTCCTCTATCGCCCCGAGGAAACGGAAATTTTCCAAACGTGACGCAGAGTGCGGTGTGCTTCCCCCTGGCTCCTCATGCACCGGGGTGCCCTGGGTTGAAATCTCCACCGGATTCCCTCCGCCGACTCTCACCGGGACGCTCTGCCCACGGCAACAACGCCTCACCGTCACGCGCGGCCCCCACACCCCCTCCCCACCTCCGCCGTCCTCAATCCACTGCTGGATGGACCCCCCCCCACCCACCCCTTGCGCCATGTTGGTCATTTGGTCACGGGGGAATGTTTGGCCACGCTTCCCCCGGCCGGACTGTTGGGGTCAAAGCGGTTTGACCTCGGCGACGCCCGTCCGAATATTGCCCCGGTCACTCGAGAGGTCGCGGGCCGTAGTGTCGCGGGATCCTGCTCGGTCGTTGTGCATCCAATTACTTTCGCATTTATTTTTGTTTTGAGTTGGCGTGGGGGAGGAGGAGGGAGCGGTGGTGCAGCGGTTGTCCTGCGTGACCCACCAACCCCCCGCCGCCTAAAAGCAGCGGATCTCGACAGCCCTTTGCCGATCCACCGCCGGGCGAAGGCTTTCCTCGCGCGCAGCGTCGACCATGCTTCGCCATGCCGGACCGGTTCCGGTGTCGCTCCCCGCTCCTCTCGCTCGCCGTCGCCGGGAATCGAACTCTGGGGGCCGCCGCCGCCGCCGCCGCAGTCGGGACGGGAGACGTCGTCGTCGGTGGCCACGGGGGGCCGGGTCCTCCCGGCTCGCGTCACTCCGCTGCTGGATGAGGGATTCCTCGGTGCGTGCGTGCGTGCGCGCAGGCTTGTCCGTAGGGGTTAAGTCCACAGGACCTCGTCAGGCCGGGCGCTCTGCGAGTCGGTAACGGCAGCGGTGGGCGTGGTTGCGTGTGGGGGGGGGGGGGTGTAGAAGTACAATACAACAGTGGGTTGTGCCCGCGCTGGGCACATCGACAGCGGCCAATGGGAAGGACGCCGAGCTGTGTCGTGGCCCCCGGGGTTCGGTCGTTAACATTTTAATCTGGGCGGGCGCCAGTCGCCCCGTGAGTCGCCCCGTGAGTCGCCCCGTGAGTCACCCCGTGAGTCGCCCCGTGAGTCGCCCCGTGAGTCGCCCCGTGAGTCGCCCCATCGTTTTGGATTTGGCATTCGTTTTGAGTGTCCACTTTGTTTTAAAACCGGTGACGGCGGGCGGCGGTCAGTCGGCAGGTCGCGTGTGGTGGTGCGGTCGAGTGTGGTGTCATCTCCCACCTCTCCCAAGACTATGTCTGGGAGAGTTCGTCAAATGCTCTCCCCGGGGGGGGGGGGGTCACTCTCTAGAGAGCGAGCGGTTGCAGGGCTGCACCTTTGCCCCGCCGTGGTTAATGTTCCGGCCCTTTGCCATTCCATTATCAGTTTGCAGCCCTGATCCAGCGGCGGCAATTCCACATTCGTGTGGCGTGTGGTCCATCCATCCACGCATCGACGAACTGGTGCCGTATCGGTCGCTGTGGAGACCCATTGCGGGTTCGTTAAGAGGCGGGAGTCCGGTGACAAGGTGATGATGGCCCCCTGTGCCGTCACGCCCAGCTCATGATCGGTTGGGGGGAGTGGCCGGGGGGTGGACTTCACTAAAATTCTGAGCTGTCGATGCGAGGTGGTGGTGGTGGTGGTGGTCTTCCTACCCCCGGGGGGGGGGGGGGTGATAGTCTTTGGGGAGCGGCCGGACATCTCGCGAGGTCGCCTCGGAAGGCAGCTCCACGCAAGGTGACGTCTCGTCGTGTTCTGGTGCGAGTGGAGATGCCGCGGCCGCTGCTTGGCTCCACGCGAGTGCGGCTCGGGACGACGGCGAGATCTCCGTCAAGGTTTGCGATGGTCGCACAGGTGGTTGACACGCAACGGGTCTCTGTGAAGCTGCCAAGTCGGTGATTGGAGCTCTGTGAACGCAGTGGATGTCCACGGCCATAGATGGACCTCTGAATGTCGGAACTGCGGTCACTGCGACGTGTCCGCTGGTAAATGAGCATCTTGGATGTTGTCTTCCGAACGAGATGGAACGAGGCGGGCACGTCGCCGACGTCCGATAGGTCGGTTTGGCGTAAGGGGGCCCAACCCACAGGCCGGGCAAAACTATTAACCGAAAGGAGCGGGAGGGGGCTGATGTTTGAACGCAACTACGTAGCGTGCAACACTTTTAACAGAGTGCAGCCTTAACCCCCCCCCCCCCTGCTCCACCAGCCCAGTGAGCCGACTCCGGATTATTCGAAGGTCCACAAAGTTAAAGAGACGCGCGCCTCCAGCACGTGCCCAGTGTGTCAGAGCTGTAACAGATTGGGTCTCACACACACACACGCGGCTATACCGCCATTGTAAGACGCACCCCACCCTCCCCAACTTTTTGCTTTAACATACGGGGGAGGGAGGGGAGGAGGGGGATCGTCACGCGTAGAGAAAGCGGCCGCTGCTTGGGGGTCGACGCAAACTCGCGAGTGTGACGAGTCCCCAGTTGGACGCCGCCTTTGCCTCCTCCCCCACCGCGCTCGGATTTCAGCCAATCGGATGGCAGGAAAAGTCAGCCGATTGTGACGGGGGGGGGGTGTTGTGGTGGGGGGTGGGGTTTTGCTTGGTCGTTTTGTTTTACGAAAACAGTTGCGCGCGACCGGTCGCTTGCAACTCGCGCAGGGCCGGTTGCTCGCGGCGGAGACGCTCGGTCTTGCCCCGCGTGGCTGCGGTCGTCATGAACTTTGACCGCAGCCGCTTTAAAGTTCCCTCGCCGCTCGCTCCCTCGGGACGTGGAGCGGCGAGGAGGCCGAGACGGGAACGGCGCCACGTCGGGAAGCAGCGACCATCGGTGCCGCGCGGCTCGGCGGCTCTCCGGGGGAGGAGGGCCGAGGGTGATTGGAGCCGCAGCGAAATTTAATTTCGTGAGTGGAGTACGACGATGAATGCGTGGATCTAGACACCCCCCCCCCCACCTCGCCCCCCCCCCCCTCGCCTCCCCACCGTGTTTGTTGTGCTGTGCGGTGCAGATTTGAAACAAATAAAAGCTACTCCAGCCTTTTTCTAAAAAAAAATGTAAACTCTAATATCGCTCGGCGCTTCCTGTGCACACACGCGCGGCGTGCGTGTGTGCAACTCGCAATGTTTACCAGAGCCGCTTCGGTATCGAGAGAGCCCGCTTAACCACAAAAGCCTCGCAGGGTTTGCCAAGTTCTCTCAGCAGGGGGGGGGGGGGGATTGCTGGCGATGTCGCTTTGCGTTTCCCCGGTCGAGTCGTCTGCAGTTCGCTTGCTCCTATTTGGACCTCGCCCACGGCGCACAAATGGCCAAAGTCTTCTTCCAACGACGTCGCGGCATCTTCTTTGTGTGTGCAACGTCTCCTCCCGCAGAGCGTAGCGGAGGTCGCGACCTCGCCGCACGCGGGAGAAGTCGCGGGCAGGAGCCGGGCCGCCACCACCCCCCTACCCCGTATTTGACCGCTTTCGTTTCGGCCGGCCGCGGAGGGTGGGAGCGAGGAAGGGCCGGGCAGCCCAACGGTGGATTTTCCAGCGCTGCCCTCTGCTCCCCACCGCAGCAGCAGTCGTGCTGGTCACCCATTGCACCAATTAGCCAGGTTACAAGCCTGCTTGGCTTCTGAGATGTCATGAGATCGAGAGATGACGTCTTTATCATCGGTGCCCAGTTGATATACGGGAATTTTTTTTTTATTATTAAAGCCGTTACACACACACGTTGACCAATGCAAAGAAGTTTAACTCACGCCTCCCCCTATAGTTGGTGCCACAGTGGTGAACACACCGAAACAAACTGCGGCCATCTGAGATTAATCCCCAGCGGCCATCTGAGATTACTCCCCAGACAGTCAACATCAGTGGTGAGCAGCGGTACCACCAACCAAGACCGCTGCCCCTCCCCCACGGGTGTGACCCTGCGCTGCCCACTGTGGTGACGTATGGTTAAACAGCCCCCATATGACTGACACGACACAGGGGGGGCCTTTCAGCAGCTCACTGACGAGACGGTGGCAGCGGGGGGCGTACAGAACATGTAGGCCATCAACCAAACACGATCACCTCGCACGTTTCATTCTCCACCACCGCCGCCACCACCATCGTCATCCTCTCCGAATGACAGGAGTTTGGCATTCTTCACGGCCTGGGATGATGATGATGACGACGTCGATGATGTCGTCGACGACGATGCGGAGTTGCCCTTCTTTGAACGTCCACCCTCTTGCTTGCCCTCCCGCCAGCGCTTTGCGGACTTGGAGCTCGCCTTGGTGTCGGGGGTCCCCGCCTCGCGCTTCGCCGGCTTCCGGAAGAGAATTCGCCCGTCGGCGGGACGGTCGTCAGTGACGAACGGGGAGGCTCCACCTGTGAGGACGCACGGGGGGGGAGGGGGAGGGAGCGGGGGAGGAGACAAGCTGAGGAATCGTCAACGTTCACCATCGGTGGCATCAAAGTAGCCCAGCCAGATAAGACACTGGAGATGTAGGTTATTTTTTTTAATAGTCACGCGCGGGGGGGGGGACTAATGTTCGTAACAACTTAGTGGACCGTTTTGCCGGCGTCTGTGCCGTACCCTGAAGTTTGCGAGCCTCCTCTTCCGTGAGGTCTCCGTCTTTCATGACGACGACCTGCGGCCGCTCGTCTTCCTTCTCCTCCGCGTCGTCGTCGTCCCGGTGAGGCATCATGGCCGGTCCTCGCTAGGCGCAGGCGAGGGCAGGGGTCGACAAAGGTCATTAGGGCAACGGTCAATAATAACGTATACTTTTGATTTAAAGCTTTCGTGACTGCAGTAATTCATATTCTTAGCTCTTTCGGTAAAGTCACGTTGAAGGGAAACAATAAAATAATAAAATATATATAAAACAATAAAAATTCTCACGACGTTTCGACCGTAACACAAACGGTCGTCATCATCACACCTGATGACGACCTTCAACGTGACTTTACCGAAAGAGCTAAGAATATGAAATAACGTATACTGGCGACTCGATTATCCGCGCGTGCGGTTTATCCGATGTCCGGATTAACAGTGCACCTTTGACGTACATTGTATTGAGATTTCGACGTAAATTGATAACTTTGTGGATTTTCCTTTCAGCCCAAATGAATAATTATAAATTCTTGTAACTGTTCATTACAAGTCACATGCTTAAACCCGAACGAATATGTTCCTCCGGTTAATCCGAAATCCACGTGATCGCCTCTACAGTACAGTAGTTGCCATATCTTTACGACAGTGGGCGGAGTTTGATTGACGTTGATTGGCGTGGCTCTGCTGCTGTGGTCCACTCAGTGGGCCGAGTCTTCTGCAGGGCAGGAGCAGGAGAGTGTTACTATCGCCGAGGATGCGTATCATCATCGATCGGTCGATCGTTAGTATTCGTTCCAAATTGAAATCGTCAGTTGTGCTTTATTTTGATTGATTTATCCAATTATTTATGTTGTGAGTTTTAATTTATACCTACATTTGTGTTTTGGCATAGAGATCCACGTAAAATGGATCATTTTGGATTATCCGAGATTTTGAATTATTCTCCTCCCCGTCATGAGCGCGACTAATCGAGTCTGCTCTAGTTTATTAAGTGTCTTATAAAAAATAAACTACACGGTTGGCTACGTACGGCTGCGAAAGAAGTTCAACATACGTAGCATCTAACCGAAATCTGTTAACAATAGCAATGACTACACTCCAATAAAATGAAGAACTATGATAAAAGCAAATAATAATTACAAAGTGAAATAATCAGACTATTTTTATGTTAATTTACATGGAAAGCCTTTAGGATAAATGCGTGAGTTTCAAGACGTGATCTAAAAAGTGAAACAGACTCAGAATCCCGAATGAACCGAGGAAAGAGTTTAGAACACTATACACAGACAAAGATTCCCCGTGTAGCCTTAACAGACTGTAGGGGCAAGTGCTGTTAGTGAGCAGCACCTATGGAGGCCGGCACGGCACATGAGGGGGTGGGTGACCAGCACCACGCTCGACCGCCTTTGTCTCCCCAATGGCACACACACACTGCACCACACTGCACACACATTCACACTGCACCACACTGCACACACACACTGCACCACACTGCACCCACATTCACACTGCACCACACTGCACACTCACACCACCACACTGCACACTCACACCACCACACTGCACACACACACTGCACCACACTGCACACTCACACCACCACACTGCACACACACACTCACACCACCACACTGCACACACACACTGCAAACACACACACTCACACTGTACATTCACAGTGCACACACACACTGCACACTCACATTGCACTCTTACACTGCACACACACTACACACTGCACACACACACTACACACTGCACCACACTGCACACACACTCACACTACACACTGCACCACACTGCACACACACTACACACTGCACCACACTGCACACACTGCACACACACTGCACACACACACTCACACTGCAAACACACACTACACACACTCACACTGTACACTCACAGTGCACACACGCACTGCACCACACACTCACTCACACTGCACACACGCTCACACTCACACACTGCACACACACTCACACTACACACTGCACACACACTCACACTACACACTGCACCACACTCACACAAGACGCATGCTGCACTCCCTACCCCACGAAGTTATTGAACACGCACTGCACTCTCACTGTACACGCGCTGGACAAGGTGGTCCAGATGTCTCGGGACCCCCCCCCACCCCAATTTATTGAACTCCTAACATTTATCTTCCTTCGCAGATTCATTCGTGTTTTAAATAAACCTAACTTATTAAAAATATATACATTAAGTGTTGGGAGAATTAAATGGGGGTCACAAGACAACAATACATCTGGACCACCCTGTAACCCCCTCCACTGTACGCACACCCCACTATGCGCACTGTACCCCACTGTACACAACACCGCGCACTGTAGATCACCACTGTACACGCCACTGCGTACTGTACACCCCCACTGTGCACGGCGACGTACGCACTGTACCCCGCTGCGTGCACTGTACACCCCACTGTACACCCCACTGCGCACTGTACGCCCCCACTGTACACGACGGGAGAGACGCCAGCTACCTTGGTGTCCACGTTGGGCCCCTCTTTGAAGCCGACGTCCTTCTTGAACTTGCGCAGGAAGGACGGCTCCTTGGGCTTCACGTAGGCGATGTTCCTCCCCGCCATGGCGATGGCGCGCGCTCGATTCGCGCAGGCACCCCGTGATCGATCCGCAGGGACACCTAAAGACAAACATTAGGACCCCCCCCTCCCACCTCAAAAGTGATTTTTTTTAAAAAAAAAATCGTGGTTTTCATTTATTCTTGTTAGAATAATTCTGCGATTACTGCATTAGTCACGCCGTTATTGCCAACCGTAATGACACCGCTCGAAAAGGAAATGGTGGCGTCTCTAGTAAGGTTACTCAAAACAGGCGGATAGTAGATACACTAAGCCACCTATGAAAGACACGAGGACCCCCACTTGTGGCCCGTAGAGAAAAATGTGCCATGTGATAAATATAGTTACTAATAATATAGTTACTAATATAAAATATAGTTACTAATAATATAGTTACTAATATAAAATAGTTACTAATAATATAGTTACTAATATAAAATATAATTACTAATATATAATATAGTTACTAATAATATAGTTACTAATAATATAGTTACTAATAATATAGTTACTAATAATATAGTTACTAATATTATAGTTACTAATATTATAGTTACTAATATAAAATAGTTACTAATATAAAATATAGTTACTAATATAAAATATAGTTACTAATAATAGTTACTAATATAAAATAGTTACTAATAATATAGTTACTAATAATATAATTACTAATATATAATATAGTTACTAATAATATAGTTACTAATAATATAGTTACTAATATTATAGTTACTAATATAAAAGTTACTAATATAAAATATAGTTACTAATAATATAGTTACATATAAAATATAGTTACTAATAATATAGTTACTAATAATATAGTTACTAATAATATAGTTACTAATAATATAGTTACTAATATGAATATAGTTACCAATAATATAGTTACTAATAATATAGTCACTAATAATATAGTTACTAATAATATAGTTACTAATAATAGTTACTAATAATATTACTAATAATACAATTACTAATATAAAATATAGTAACTAATAATGGTTACTAATAATAGTTACTAATAATATAGTTACTAATAATATAATTACTAATATAGTTACTAATAATATAATTACTAATATAAAATATAGTAACTAATACTATAGCTACTAATAATATAGTTACTAATAATATAGCTACTAATAATATAGCTACTAATAATATAGTTACCAATAATATAGTTACTAATATAAAATAGTTACTAATAATATAGTTACTAATATAAAATAGTTACTAATAATATAGTTACTAATATAAAATATAGTTACTAATAATATAGTTACTAATAATATAGTTACCAATAATATAGTTACCAATAATATAGTTACTAATATAAAATAGTTACTAATAATATAGTTACTAATATAAAATAGTTACTAATAATATAGTTACTAAGATAAAATATAGTTACTAATATAAAATATAGTTACTAATAATATAGCTACTAATATAAAATATAGTTACTAATAATATAGTTACTAATATAAAATATAGTTACTAATATAAAATATAGTTAGTAATATAAAATAGTTACTAATAATAGTTACGAATAATATATAGTTACTAGTAATATAGTTACTAATAGGTTACTAATATAAAATAGTTACTAATTTAGTTTAGTTACTAATAATAAAGTTACTCATAAATATAGTTACTAATTTAGTTTAAATGAAGTTACTAATATAAAATATAGTTAATAATATTCAATAGTTATTAACAAATATATGAAGTAATTTAGTTTGAATATCGTTACTATTATTAAATATAGTTAGTAATATTAAATATAGATACTAATAATATAGTTATTAATTTAGTTTAAATAGTTACTAATATTAACACTATTACTAATATTGGTAATATTTCCTCGATACGCTTTTAAACGTAGTTTGTTTAGTAAGACAAACTAAAACAGGCAGCAGGAGGATATTCCACATGGCCACCTATGAAAATAATTAGGGCCCTCGCTTAAAAAGTTACTTAAATTATATTTCAAATATATACATTTAAATAACATTCAAATCGGTGACAGTAATGTAATTTAAATTGCACTTGGATAATACATCAATCATGCTACTATTAAAAATAATTTATCGATGCCTCGAGTTTCTTGGCTGGCTGCTGGCCGGGCTCCTGTCTTATTATGGATATTGGTCGCGAAAACCCACATGTTAAACGGACCGGTAGACTCTGTACGGCTGTTGAACTTCTTTCGCACCGTACGGAACCGAACCGCGCTCATCGCCGGCGCGGCCCACGGGGCCACTGTTGTTGTGTGCGGGCCGTTGCCACCAAAGCTAGCTGGGTAACTGGCTGCACGGGATTTTTCCGTGTAACAGAGAAGTTCAGTTGAAGTTGTCGCTATCCAATCAGAGTCAGTCGTCTATCCAATCACAGGCCGTCATTCTGGGACCATTTGCTTTTGTCCCCGATCGATACAAACCATTGACCCGCCCCGCCTCCCCTCGAGATCGGAGTGAAGGATAGCAGCACGCAGGAACCTTCAAACTGCACGGCGCTCATCAGTCACGCATGATACGTTCCAGAACACAGGCACTCCCCCTCCCCCCCACACAACAAAGGTCACCCGAGTAGCCCACACAGACTGTAGGAGCAAGTGTTGTTAGCGAGTAGCACCTGCGAAGGCCGGCACGGCACACAAGGGGGTGGGGGTGGCCAGCACCACGCCCGGCCGTGTGGATTTCATACAGCCACTCATCCACCCAGCTACTCAATCACTCACTCATCCACCCAGCTACTCAACCACTCACTCATCCACCCAGCCACTTAACCATTCACTCATCCACACGACGACTCACTCATCCACCAACCCAGCTACTCAACCACCCACTCATCCACCCAGCCACTCAACCACTCACTCGCTCATCGACCCAGCTACTCAACCACTCACTCATCCACCCAGCCACGCAACCACTCACTCGCTCATTCACCTATCCATTCAATCACTCATCCACCCTGTCACTCATCCACCCTGCCACTGACTCGTCCACAATCGCGAAAATTCCTGCAGCCACTACACATCTCACAGTCGCTGAAATGTTGACAGAGACCCACGGCCATAAGGCAGACAACCAACGTTTACTTTACAATGCAGTTGATACAAGACAAAGCGAGTGTTCTCACATTCGTGGGTTTTCTCTGGGCCCTACCATGTCCCAGCCCACACGAGACACAATGTACAACACTCCCAGCGGCATGGGGCGCAGCGTTTAGTGCACTACGCCACAAACCCTCGCCACTGCCCGACGATTTCCGCCCACGGCTGACATCGGCGGCGAGCGAAAGTCGATCTGGGCCTGGGCCTGGGCCTCCCCCCCCCCCCCCCATTCGACTAACCAGCACTGACCAGCGTGGTGAAGTATGGTCAAACAAATCCCCACCACGATAGACACGGCGGTGCCACGCGCGGCGCCGCCCAAGATGCCTGGTGGACGTTGCTAAGTGGGCACGAAGACATCTCACGGTAGCGACATCTAAAACGTCACCATTACAAATACAAACTCCTGCATTGGGTGAAGGTGGGGGGGCGCGACGTTGGGGAGGGGGGGGCGACGTTGGGGAGGGGGGGGGCGACGTTGGGGAGGGGGGGGCGACGTTGGGGAGTGGGGGGGGCGACGTTGGGGAGGGGGGGGCGACGTTGGGGAGTGGGGGGGGGCGCGACGTTGGGGAGTGGGGGGCGACGTTGGGGAGGGGGGGCGACGTTGGGGAGGGGGGGGGGCGACGTTGGGGAGGGGGGGGCGACGTTGGGGAGTGGGGGGCGACGTTGGGGAGTGGGGGGGGGCGCGACGTTGGGGAGTGGGGGGCGACGTTGGGGAAGGGGGGGCGACGTTGGGGAGGGGGGGGGGCGACGTTGGGGAGTGGGGGGGGGGCGACGTTGGGGAGGGGGGAGCGGAGGGCAGGATCAGCCGAGACCCTGCAGGAGGAGGTTGCGCTCGCTGAGAAGGAAGCGGTGGAGGACGGTGAAGAGGGGCTCGGCGCAGCGCGACACCTGGCGCTCCATGGCCAGGCGGAAGTCCTCCTTCACCCCCTTGGTGACGCCGCGAGTCACCGTGTGCTGCCTGGGCGCCGTGGGGAGACGGGGGAGGAGGGGGAAGCGGCCGCGTTAGAGCGCGGGGGGGGGGGGGGTTCCCCAAATCCAGTCCTCGTGGAACCCCCCTCACCACCACCACCACCACGCTCCGTCTCTCCGCGTTCACCAATTTACTCCTCCCCATTCGAACTCGTTCCACGCTGCTGCACTCACCGGACAGTTGTTAAACTCATCCCCCCCCCCTCCACGTGATGCGGAGCAATTGATGCCGTCTGCGTCCATAGAGCCAACTGAGATGCAGCGCGAGATCTAAAGGGCGCTGCGGTGGCTAGGAGATGTCAACTCCCTCACACGGTATGCAGGAGGTCGTGGGTTCAACCGTGACACCTGTATAGTTCACAGCTCCCCCGTCTAGCCTGGAAGAGACTGTAGGGGCAAGTGCTTTTAGGAAGTAGCAGCACACCTATGAAGGCCGGTCCAGCACACGAGGGGGTGGGTGGCCAGCACCACGCTTGGTCGCCTTTGTCTCCCCCGTGGCGATGTTTACACACCACACCAGGTACTCAATTGAGGCCGAGTAGACCTAGGGGAGGCCCACGACCGATTCAGATAACCGTCACTGCTGTTAGTCGTGAGCGGGAATCGAACTCGGGTTGCCGGGTTCGTAGCGCACGCGCACAAACACACGCAGCTCCCCCACCCACCCACCCACTCACTTGGTGAGGATGGCCTGGTTGGGCAGCAGCTCCAGCTGCACGCGACCCCCCTCCGGGGTCCGGAGGAACGCAAACTCCTCCAGCATGTCCACGTCTCACGCGGGGGCGGCAGCGGCAGGGTCAAGGAACGTTTAATGTCTTGCAGGTTGCCGAGCACAGGCACACAGGCCCACAGGCACACAGGCCCACAGGCACACAGGCCCACGGGCCCACGGGCCCACGGGCCCACGGGCACACAGGCCCACAGGCCCACAGGCACACAGGCACACAGGCCCACAGGCACACAGGCACACAGGCACACAGGCACACGGGCCCACAGGCACACGGGCCCACAGGCCCACAGGCCCACAGGCACACAGGCACACAGGCCCACAGGCACACGGGCCCACAGGCCCACAGGCACACGGGCCCACAGGCCCACAGGCACACAGGCCCACAGGCACACAGGCACACAGGCCCACAGGCACACAGGCACACAGGCCCACAGGCCCACAGGCACACAGGCACACAGGCCCACTTTAGCCTTTTGGAATCCTTTGCTCTACAGCACCGGTGAGACAAGGCCACAAAGGAGGCCATCTCTGGTGGAGGCCAGTCATTTTCAAGCACAATGCTTCAAGCACATTATTACCAAAACGTGGTTGTTTGCATGTTTTACTCCCAAGCGTGTGTGGTTAATGCAAACTTGATGATGCTTTGCAATAGGTGTCTATTCGGTGTGTGAACATCTAAATACAGCTCCTGTGTTATTGACAGAAAAGGTTAAAGTCTTTTTTTTCATCAACTTCATCCTGGCAAAAAAAGGGTCCCAGAGACTGTCACGAATTGGCCACAATCCGTCAAGCGCTTGCATGCGTGCCAATTTAATCGAAACTAAAACTACACAGATGAAGTGGCTTATCGCGTGGAAATGTATTGCAGCCAAATACGGGAGGCCCCGGAGAAAAATCCACGCGACCACAGGGAGAGACACAAACTCCAAATATACAGCAGCAGGCGTCAGGGTCGAGATTGCACCCACGACTTCCCGTATACCAGGCGAGGTAGTTAACATCTCATAGCCACCATGATGATGATGATGAGAGAGAGAGACACGCAAACTCAAAATTTACAGCAGCAGGCGTCAGGGTCGAGATTGAACCCACGACTTCCCGTATACCAGGCGAGGTAGTTAACATGTCATAGCCACCGTGGCATTCATGCAGGCCAGATGCAAAGAAACTTTACTGCTGTTATGGGTTCTCTTCATCCTGGACAAACGGCAGTTGTCACCTGAAGCCCATGGCTAACGGGGTCCCCCGCCTCCCACAGTGCCAAGGTGCAAAGCCCTCTCCATATACACAGAGCTCCACCGGAGGCATCTGGCTATCACAAATGATAGCTCAACGAAGTGGGCCTATCATCATAAGGTGTAAATTTGAAGCAGCAGCCCAATACTCGAAACGCCTGTTGAATCTAAATGTGTAGTCAGTGCTGGTTTGTCGAATGGGGGCGGGGGGAGGCCCAGGTCCAGATTGGCTATCACTCACCACTCATGTCAGCTGTGGTCGGGAATCAAATTCGGGCGGTGGCAAGGGTTTGTAGCGTAGTGCGCTAACCGCTGCGCCTCCGCCCCATGCCGCAGCGAGAGTGTTGTACATTGCATCTCGTCTGGGTGGGCATGGCAGGGCCCGGAGAAAACCCACGACCACCACTGGGAGAGAGAGACGCAAACTCCAAATGTACAGCAGGCGTCAAGATCGGGATCGAACCCACGACCTCCCGCATACCAGGCGAGGTAGTTGACATCTCGCCAACGCGGTGCCCCAATTGCATGGCTCCGTCTCCATGGCGACGGCCGTGCCCGTGAGGATACTGGTGACGTAGTTGAAGAAGTTCTCGTACTGCAGGCCGCCCTGCAGGCAGATCCTCTCCACGGCGCGCAGGAACAGCGCCTCGCCCTTCGGCCAATCGTGCTGCAGCATCACGATCACGTGACCCAGCGCCAGGTCGTCGCGCGACACCTCGCTGAATGCGTGCGGCTGGCGGGGGAGGCGAGGAGAGGGGGTGAAGGGCTCCCCCACGCACCGTGCCCCGAGCCGTACCCCCACACACGCCTCCCCCCCTCTCCTGCCCCCTCCCTCTGGGCCGACTCGCCGGCCACCGAGCCGCTCACCTTGAAGCAGGAGAGGACGATCTGCACGCCGTGCGAGATGACGGCGCGGTCAGTGCACGGGACGAGTTGCAGGTCTGAACCTGCACACGCGCACGCCGAGCGACACACACACACGCACGCGCTACTCGTGACGCAAGATGTACAGAGACGCGCAAGAAGTTCAACACGCATGCGTGCACTGCAGGTCAAAACAACGCACTCACATACTCACCGACCACACTGTGGGTCACAACACAATCACCCACCCACCCACTCACCCACTCTGCAGGTCACAACACAATCACCCACCCACCCACTCACCCACTACACTGCGGGTCACAACACAACCACCCACCCATTCACCGATCCACTCACCGATCCACTCACCCACCCACCCACTCACCACATGGAGGGTCACAACACAATCACCCACACCACTCACCTATCCACTCACCCACCCACTCACCACATTGAGGGTCGCAACACAATCACCCACACCACTC
This sequence comes from Petromyzon marinus, assembly GCF_048934315.1. NCBI lineage: Eukaryota > Metazoa > Chordata > Hyperoartia > Petromyzontiformes > Petromyzontidae > Petromyzon > Petromyzon marinus. The sequence continues at coordinate 8,327,964 of NC_133729.1, forward strand.
ACCTACCCACCCACCCACCACACTGCGGGTCACAACACAATCACCCACCCACAACACTGCGGCAAACATCACTTATATTTCTCAATGTTCCCTCGCACTGCTCCACTTCGGAATTCCCTCTCTCGTCATCGTCTCTTCCACCCCCCCGAATCTCCTATAAATAATAACAGCCTCAAGTCAATTCGAGAAGCAAACGAACTCCAAACTGCGACACCTTCAACGGTGACCGTGCCAATTATATATATCTTTACCGGCCACTTGGCAATTTGGGCCTTCTTCGGGCCTTTGCTCAGCAACCGCGACTTTGTAAAAGCGAGAAACGCGGGCGTTCAAACCTTTGGCGAACTTGGTGGGTTTGACGCACGGCGGCTCGTCGGCAAGCCTGGGCACGTCCGTGGCGTTCGGCGCCACGGTCGGCGCCACCTCCAGCACCCTCTCGCACGCCGCCTGCACAACATTCAAGCGGGGAAGACAAATCACGCGCAGCGCTCCGTATGCGTGCACGTATGATGAACTTCCTTGGCACCGTGCGTAGCCAACCGCGCTAAATGGAGTTGCGGCGGGAACGACGATAAACTAAACACAAAAGGAAGCTTCAAAGGAATTAGCTTTCGATCCAAGATTTAAAAGTGTATAGCTCTGTGGCTTCCTAATATCGGAATGAAGAGCGTTCCGGACGGCCGCGGAGGTGCACGTAAAAGCACGCGATGCGGTGACCACCGTCTTTGTCCGATGTCCAGCCAGAAGCCTCCGGGAGGCTGCATCCTCAGAAGGAAGTGTTTCATTAGCGACGCTAAACGGTCGCGCCGCGGTGAGACGAGGGGGCACTGGGAGGGCCGGCTCTGGCCAGCGGAGGCCGTGGGTCACGGCGGGATTCAATTTGTCCGGTTTTCTCCTCGCGCCGAGTCCCCCGACGGCAACGCAGCCTCAACGCGACAGTTAAGTTCGTGTCGGATCGTCTCCGAGGAGGGACAGCGCTAACGCGTGGGCACTTTCAACCTCAGCTGGCAGCCACGCAAATCGGATTCGAACCCCGCGTCTCGGGGTTCGAATCAGAGATTCAGCCGCCCGCGAGTAAACCGCAGTCAATCTTCTGGCACTGGAGCGAGAGAGATGCCCACACCTAGGGCTGATGAATCGTCACAAGCCGGGTGGGAGAGAACAGCTGATTTGTTTCGTGCCGTTCAATCCGGGCGGTAGCGCAACACGCAAAGACAAAGACCCCCCCGTATAGCTTGCAACAGACTGTCGGGGCAAGTGCTGTTAGCGAGCAGCACCCATGAAGGCCGGCACGGCACACGAGGGGGTGGGTGGCCAGCACCACGCCCGGCCGCCTTTGTCTCCCCAGTGGCGATGTTTACTACACACCGCTATACCAGGTACTCATTTGAGGCCGAGTCGACTTCGGGGAGGCCTAGGAACCAGTTCAGATAATCGTCACACACACAGACACACACGCACAGACACACGCGCGTGCGTGCGTACCAGGTGTTCACCCAGAGCGAGGTGGCACGTCGCCATCTGGAGCAGCACGCGCTTGGCATCTGCCCACACTTGACCTTTGACGCCGGCTTGACCTCCGGCCTGCTGCTGCTGCAGAGTGGCGATGGCGTGACGGTACTGCCCCTGCGTGCGTAGCGGCGGGTGAGAAGCAACGGGCGCTACACCTTGCACGTCATTTTAAACGCCATCCTCTGATAATTATCCGCGATAGGATTCTCCCGTTTGGACGCGAGTGAACGGTGGGTGAGAGGCAAGTCAGGTCAGTGTCTTTCCCAATCTTCTCCCTGTTCCTCCTCCCCGTGTCCAATCCCGTTTCTGATCCTTCTCCCTCCTTGCACCCCTCCACTCGGATAAACTTTCCCCTCTACAATGAGCAGCACTGCCCACACTCAACACTACCCATATAGACTCAGCACTGATCATAGACTCAGCACTGATCATAGACACAACACTGCACCATAGACTCAATACTGCCCTTGTACATTAAGCAGTCCCTCCCCTTCACCTCCTTCCGTTCCTCTTTAAAAGCTCACCTCTTATCCACTCCCCATTCTCTTCTTATTCTGCTTTCGTGACCCCTAAGCACCCCTCCATCGCCATCACTCCTTCCTCAATCTGCGCACCATTGTGTAAGCCACGTCATCAAGCACCTCGAATGAAGGTGCTCTACAAATATAAATTAGATTAAAGGAACAGAAAGAGACAAAGGTCTCCCGAGTAGCCCACACAGACTGTGCTGTTAGCGAGTAGCATCTATGAAGGCCGGCACGGCACACGGGGGGTGGGTGGCCAGCACCACGTCCCCCAAGTGCTGACGTTGACACACCGCGCCAGGTGTTCATTAATGCCGAGTGGACCAAGGGGAGACCCGGTGCCTGGTTCTAATATCACTCAGCACTGATGATAGCCGTGGCCAGGAGTCCGCTTGGTGTAGTGCAGTGCGCCAATCACTGCACAAGTCCCTGTAATGCATGAATACTCACAAACACAGCTGAGTATATATGGAGATCACTTTCCCCTGCCCTGTGGCCAACAGACTGTGGGTGCCAATGCTGCAGGTGAGCCTCTATTCAGGCTGAAATAGCACACTAGGAGAGTGTGCACGCGTACCTTGGGAGTGGCGGTGCTGCGGTTAGCAAACTGCACAATTCCCAATCGCGGTTTACGTAAGTGGTGATTATCCGAACTGGCACTGGTCCTCCCCTGGGTCGACTCGGCCTCAAATACATCAGCACCGGAGAGACAAAGGCGGCCGGGGCGTGGTGTCTCTCGGGTGCAGTGCCGGCCTTCACAGGTGCTATTCGCTAACGGCACTTGCCCCAACAGCCCGTGCAGGTTACACGGGGGATCTTTGTCTCTGTACCTGGTATATGAGCATGTCGGACAGGAACGCAAGGAGCCAGGGCCATGTCTCAGTTCTCCACTGCATGCGCACCCACAGGAACTCTACACAAACACACGGCCGTGATCACCGTCATCCACTCGCACACAAAGCCACTCTCTCGCCCACACAAAGACTCCCCCGTGTAGCATTAAAAGACTGTAGGGGCAAGTGCTCTTCGTAAGTAGCACCTATGAAGGCCGGCATGGCACACGAGGGGGTGGGTGGCCAGCACAACGCCCGGTCGCATTTGTCTCCCCCAGTGGCAATGTTTTTACCCACCACACCAGGAACTCATTTAAGGCTGAGTCTACCTAGGGGAAGCCCGGGACCGGTTCAGATATAAGTCAATGGTGTTGGCCGTGAGCGGGAAATCGAACTTGGGTTGCTGGGTGCGTAGCACAGCGTGCTCGCGGCTGCACTACTGCTCCACTAACGTACGCAAAAAAGCGCACAGACACACACATGAGCCCACACACATGAACGCATCAAAGATCCCCCATATAGCCTTAACAGACTGTAGGGGCAAGTGCTGTTAGCGAGCACCTATTAAGGACGGAACGGTACACGAGGGGCTGTGGGTGGCAAGCACCACGCCCAACCGCCTTTGTCTCCCTAGTGGCAATGTTTACACACCGCACCAGGTACTCATTTGAGGCTGAGTCGACCTAGGGGAGGCCCGGGACCGGTTCAGATAATCGTCACTGGTGTTGGCCGTGAGCGGGAATCGAACCCGGGTCGCCAGGTTCATAGCGCGGCGTAGCGCTAACCGCTACACTATGACCGCATACACACAAGCGTGCGCATACACAAGCACACACACACGCGCACACACACACAGACACACACGCCCACGCACGCGCGCACCCTTCTCGAGTGCCGGGTGAGCGTGCAGCACGTCCCAGGCCTCGCGTGCGATGCGGAAGCTCTCCAGCACGTCGGCGGCGCTCGCCGTGCCCGCCGCGCCGGGCAGCAGCCCGCTCGGCACCGCCACGTGCCGGCTGCGGTAGTACTCCTCCTCCGCGCTCTGCCGGGGGAGACAGCGGCGGCGGCGCGCGCACGCCGGTCGGCGCTCGGTGAAAATCGCGGTTCATCCGCCCTCACCGCCTCCCCCCGTGGCAGCGAGAGACACAGGCGGGACCCTCCCAAAAAAAGAGTCACTCGTCACGGGTGGCTCTTGGGATAAGCAGAGTGTGTGGCATTTCTGGGTAAGTAATTATGTTATTACTACTACTACTACCATGTAGCGTCAGGTGCCACACGTCACGCATCCGTGGTGGCGAGATGTTAACTCCCTCGCCTGATACGCAGGAGGTCGTGGGTTCGATCCAGACCGTGACGCCTGCTGTATATTTTCAGTTTGCGTGTCTATCTCTCTCTCTCTCCGGGTCGTCCGTTTTTTTCCCCTCCACATTTAGAATCAACGTCGCAGCGTTTAAGAGTGTTTGGCCGATGCTGTAAATTTCCACGCGATAAGCCACTTCGTTCGGCTATAATTTGTGGCCACGTCGCTTCTGAAAAACAGCCGCACGGCGCATTCATAGCAGCCAAATCGTGGTACGACGGTGTAGGATGGTGGCGCGTTGAGTGTGTGGCGAGGTCCCTGCCTGGCCGGCCTCCTCCAGCTTGCGCCGCTTGCCGCCGCCGCCGCCGCCGTGCTTGGCGCGGTCGGGCTCGCCGCTCACGAACAGCTGAGGGAGCTCCTCCAGCAGCACCAGCCCGCCCACCCCGCTCACGCCTGCACGCGGCACACAAAGACAAAGATCCCCCGTGCAGCTTCGTAACAAGACTTTTTTGGGGCAAGTGGCGTTCGCGAGTAGCACCCTACGAAAGGCCGGCACGGCACACGAAGGGAGTGGGTGGCCAGCGCCACGCCCGGCCGCCTTTGTCTCCCCAGTGGCGATGTTTAAACGCCGCACAAGATACTCATTTGAGGCCGAGTCGACCTAGGGGAGGCCCGGGACCGGTTCAGATAATCGTCACTGGTGTTGGCCGTGAGCGGGAATCGAACTCGGGTCGCCAGGTTCGTAGCGGAGCGTAGCGCTAACCGCTACACTACCGCTCACTCCCACTATCACTCCCCACACACATACGCACACACACGCACGCACGCGAACGTATACGCATGCGCAGATACGAACGTACACGCACACACGCGCGCACGCGCAAATGCACACGGGCACGCACACACGCACATACGCACGCGCACAGACGCACCCGAGAAGAGCGTGGGCATGACGCTGCTCAGGTAGCCGTGAGCGTGGCGGAAGAAGAGGATGGCAGCGGTCATCACCACCTGCTGGCGCAGGTTCCTCTGCGCCTCCTCCTCCCCGCCGGTCACGTAGCGCGCCGCCTCCCGCACGCGCTGCAGCACCTCCCCGCACGGCCTGGGGCGCCCATCGCGACGGCAGGGCTCAGGCGGCGCACGCTCTCACGTGCACACGTGGGGACCCCTTGCCGAAAGCAGGACTGCTTCGTCTCATCCCCGTAGTTGCGTTCGACCACAGCCACATTTGCAGGTAGCAAAAAAACTCACTCGCCAACTCGCCCACTCGCCCACTCACGCACTCACGCACTCACCCACTCACCGACTCACCGACTCACCCACTCACCAACTCACCAACTCACCCACTCACCCACTCACCCACTCACCCACTCACGGACTGACCGACTCACCCACTCACGGACTCACCCACTCACGCACTCACGCACTCACACAGACACCCACTCACCCACCTCGCATCTCCAATTAGAGCGGTAGGCTACGTACGGTGTGAAATAAGTTCAATATCCACTTGCTCACCCACTCGCTCGCTCACTCGACCACACATTAGCCTATCAGGTCGTGCTCATTAGCCACAAAGCGCTTGCCACGAATGAACCATAATAACTTTGCCGATCTCGTCAAGGAGCATAAACCACCGTCACGTGAGCTCCGGTGGTCATCCTCGCAACAGCAACAGCGTCTTTTGGCTACCCGTCGAATAAAGGCGGTGGTCACCGCATCGCGCTGCGCTTTTTTCAGACGCACTTCTGCGGCCGTCTGGAACGCTCTTCTTTCCGATATTAGGAAGCCACTGGAGCTATGCACCTTTAAATCATCATCTAGATTGACAAACTGATTTATTTAGAATAGCTTTTTGTGTTTAGTTTGTTGTCCTTCCCCCGCACCTCCGATGAACACGGTTGGCTGCGTACGGTGCAAAAGAAGTCCAACATACAAAAAACCTACTCGCTCACTCACGCAGCCACCGTATTACAGGCCACAACAACACACTTGCACTTCCTTTGCACCGTACGTAGCCCACAATGCTAATCGGAGGAGTCTTTACTCGTTCGACCTCCCATACGGCCACTCGCTCGTTCACCACACTTCTCAATCCGCTTCTTGCTTCGCGCTGCTCCACCATGGAATTCCCGCCTCCCATCCTCCCATCGTCCCGTCATCGTCATCATCGTCGTCCCTATTTACAAGTTCTCATAATAACCTCAGCTCAATTCAAGGCTAGAAGGGGATTGCGTCGTCACACTCTTTCATCTACTCCTTCAAGTGCTGTTTGCTGCTGGCCGCTTTGGCGTTTTCGAGCCTTTGAGCCGCTTCTCAGCTACTGTAGAAAATAAAATAGGGGGGGCGAGGGCATCCGACTGTCCCATCGGGGTTCAGAATGCCTGCAGGATTCCAGATTCTCAGTCCGCGTGTCTCTCTCAGCGGGTTCACAATGGCCGGGTCTGGGATGCCGAGTTGCTAAGCAACCAGACAACGTACCAAGGTGTTCTAGCGACTCTCTCTGGGGAGGGGGGGGGATTAACAATTTACCGGCTGCCCAGGCTCACCGGTTTGGGCGGTCGGTCTGCCAGTCGCAGCGAGAGCCGATGGTGTGAAGCAGCTGAGTGAGACGGGACCAGGTCTCCACCACGCCGCAGTCCGGGACCACTGGGAACATCAGGACGTGCAGCAGTAGCAGCAGAATCAGCAGCAGCATCACCAGCAGCAGCATCAGCAGCAGTATTAGTAGCATCATCAACAGCAGCCTTGGTTTCACGAGCAGCAGCAGCAGCATCAGTAGCATTCTGCACTTCCGATTAGCACGGTTGGATACGCATGGTGCAAAAGAAGTTTAATATCCCATACACAAGCAGCGGCATTAGTAGCATCATCAACAGCAGCCCTGGTTTCACGAGCAGCAGCAGCATCGCCCTGCAGCAGCACTGATAGCAGCATCAGCAGCATCAATAGCATCAGCTGGAGCAACACCATTCGTAGCACTATCAGCAACAGTCGAATCATCAGCATCACTAGCAGCAGCAGCAACAGCTGAATCGTCAGCATCACAAGCAGCAGCAGCAACAGCTGAATCATCAGCATCACGAGCAGCAGCAGCAGCTGAATCATCAGCATCACTAGCAGCAGCAGCAGCTGAATCATCAGCATCACTAGCAGCAGCAGCAGCTGAATCATCAGCATCACTAACAGCAGCAACAGCCGAATCATCAGCATCACGAGCAGCAGCAACAGTTGAATCATCAGCATCACTAGCAGCAGCAGCAACAGTTGAATCATCAGTAACACGAGCAGCAGCAACAGTCGAATCATCAGCATCACTAGCAGCTGCTGCAACAGTCGAATCATCAGCATCACTAGCAGCTGCTGCAACAGCTGAATCATCAGCATCAAGAGCAGCAGCAACAGTTGAATCATCAGCATCACTAGCAGCAGCAGCAGTTGAATCATCAGTATCACGAGCAGCAGCAACAGTCGAATCATCAGCATCACTAGCAGCAGCAGCAGCAACAGTCGAATCATCAGCATCACTAGCAGCAGCAGCAGCGGTAGTAATAATATCATCCTCATCATCAGCATCAATGGAATCGCTATCGTCACAAGACCTAACATTCACATCGTCACTAGCAGCAGGCCGCTTCCCGAAAACGATGGCCGGTGGTCAAGACGCATGACAGAGTGGCAGGCAAAGGAAGGCGCCTGACAGCTGTGAGTACGTCCACCACGGAGATGGAGCGACGAACTCGGCTCAACGGATTGCCGCATCGCAAGAATCGCGACAAGACTGCGACGGTTCGGGGAAGCGTTCGTCCAGCAGTGGATAGACCGTGGCTGCTCACCGGGGTGCGGGGAGTCGCCCAGGTTGGTGCGCGCCGTGGTGGTGATGTAGAACTCTGCTGCCTTGAGGAGGTACTTGTAGAGCAGCGGGCGAGGGAGGCACAAGTCCGGAGTGCCCAAGATCACGGGCAACAGCTCGCACACTGCACGCGGCAAAAAAAGACAAGTTCAGCGCCCTCCATCGTGGACTGGAAGTCGCGTGAAAAGAGATCTCGGAAGTGGCTCTGCGATGTTCCGGCTCCACGAGCCCCTCTTGTCGAACACGCGCACAGGCCGACGCGTTCAACAATCGGAGTCTTTGATCTCGACCGGAAGTTTCCGGGGCGAGTCACGAAGCCCCCTTTCACACACGCCCAGCGTCTGCCCTCCGCGCGACTCCCCAACGGAGACTCTAATCCGGGGACGCGCCGCGGAGAGCGCAATCCGAATAAAGTTCGGGGAAAATGAGAAATGGAGAAAATGTTGACGCGCGGTTACCGAAGAGCTTTCGGAAACAGCCGGTGGGCGAGTTTTGCCCTTCCTGCTTCTCCGAGTCCAGCAGCGTCTCGGCGAGTTTCACCTGGAGGCATAAAGACGAGACAGAGATCCCCCGTATAGACTCAACAGACTGTAGGGGCAAGTGCTGTTAGCGAGCAGCACCTATGAAGGCCGGCACGGCACACGAGGGGGGTGGGTGGCCAGCACCACACCCGGGCTGCCTTTGTCTCCCCAGTGACGATGTTTCCACACCGCACCTGGTACTCATTTGAGGCCGAGTCGACTTAAGGGAGGCCCAGGACCGGTTCAGATAATCGTAACCGGTGTTGTTTGTTATCCTAACCCTCCACATTGGACACCCACAGACTCACAGACCCATAGACTCGGGCAGAGACACATAGACTCTAGGATTTTAAACGATTTTGTATGCACCGTGTAGTGTTCTATATTCACTACTCCCACCCCTACGGTATCGCAAATTGGAGGTGCGGGGTAAGTACAATAAGTATATATACTATGTCAATGTACGTATGTAACAAAGGCAGGCAGCCGGGCGTGGTGCTGGCCACCCACCCCCTCGTGTGCCACAGCGCCACCCTTCACAGGTGCTGCTACTCGCTAACAGCACTTGCCCCAACAGGCTGTTGAGGCTATACGGGGGGGGGGGGTGGTTGGATCTTTGTCTCTGTATACAACGAGCTGCTAATTCCGGGACGATGGGGGGGGAGGGGGGGGGGTTCTCCCGATTGGCCCCTCCCGCCGGGGTTCCCGACGCCGCCCCCTCCGGAGCGATCGGCGGTGTCGCGTCGCCGAGACTGACCCCGTGCTGCACGACGGCGTCGGGGAAGCGTCGCAGCAGCAGCATCACCGCTTCGGCCTGCTGCAGCGCACCGTACTGCTGCTCCGCCGACTTGTACAGCACGTCGCACTGCACGGGGGCAGGCAGGCACTCGAACACACCTGCCCGGAGCGCGCAGACGACACGGCCGTGATCTATCCACTGCTGCATGAAGGCCCCGTCACAGTCACACTGGTGCCATTAGAAACTCAAAACACTGCTGCTCACAGCAACTAATACAAGAGCCATATTCTATTCACTGCTCCTCCGCCGACTGTGAGTGCATGTTGCACCCCTGACACTGCTACTCCTGTTGCTACTGCTGCTGTCACCAGCACTGTTGATGTTGCTGCCGATGGCGATGATGTCGATTCTGATACTGCTGCCGATGCAGTTGCTACTGCTGTTACCACTGTTGCCGCCGCTACTACTGCTGTTACCACTGTTGCCGCCGCTACTACTGCTGTTACCACTGTTGCTGCTACTACTACTGCTGTTACCACTGTTGCTGCCGCTACTACTGCTGTTACCACTGTTGCTTCTGCTACTCCTGCTGTTAACACTGCTTCTCCCTACTGCCACTGGTGTTGTTGCCTTGCTACTCACACTGCCGCTGTTATCACTGCTGCTGCTGACGATTCTGATAATAACACTGCTGGTCCCGCTAATTATGTTGCTGCTGCGACTGCTACTGTTGTTGCTATTGCACACAACGCACACAGCGTGTGAATAGCACTCAGCCTTTGTGCATTCTACACTTGATCATCAGCAGCTCCTGAAGAACTGCATTATGGTCGTCTCTTCTTAAGTCACCATCAAAAATAAATGCGAGCACCTGTGGACCCACCGACAGCGGCGGCGACGCAGCGGTAGACAAACTGCGGCCCACTTTCACCCCTACTTAGGACTCATCAGCACGACAGGGGCACCAGTGCCCACTGCTGCAGAGTCAGGCTCCTGGGAACCGTCCACGTGTAGTCCCTACGTCCACACCCTGGGGCCTGCTAGCTCAGCTGATGCCAACCACTGTGGAATCTGTGAATGATGACTTCCAGAAGCTGCTGCTGCTGCCTGTGTTGATGCAGCGGTGTGCCTGTGCGTGTGCGTGCCCGTGCGTGCGTGCGCCCGTGTCGAGCCGTGCGTGAACCCACAGCGCAGGAACTGTGTCTGAGCGTCGGGATTTTCCGCACGCAGAGCGGAGGTGATGCAGTTGATTTCTCTCCACAGCGGAGGCTTTTCTGGGAACTGCACAAACCTGCAAAGACAAAGATTCCCCGGAAGGCCTGATAAAGTCTGTAGGGGCAAGTGCTGTTTAGCGAGCACCTATAAAGGCCGGCAAGGCACACGAAGGAGTGGGTGGCCAGCACCACGCCCGGCCGCCTTTGTCTTCCCAGTGGCGATGTTTACTACACACCGCACCAGATACTCATTTGAGGCCGAGTCGACCTACGGGAGACCCAGGACCGGTTTAGATAATCATCACAACTCAGGTTGCCGGGTCCGTAGCGCAGTGCACTAACCGCTGCACTACTGCGACCCTAAACCCCACAAACTCACTATCTCACACTCAGCACGGGGAGAGATCATACAAACTCCAAATATACAACAGGCATCGACTTCCTATATACCAGGCGAGGGAGTTAACATCTCCCAGCCACCGTGATGATGGTGAGAGAGACATCCACACTCCAAATATACAGCAGCAGGCGTCAGAGTCAGGATGGAACCCACGACCTCCTGTGTACCAGGCGAGGGAGTCAACATCTCCCAGCCACCATGATGGTGAGAAAGAGACATCCACACTCCAAATATACAGCAGCAGGCGTCAGAATGGAACCCACGACCTCCTGTGTACCAGGCGAGGGAGTCAACATCTCCCAGCCACCATGATGATGATGATGAGAGAGACATCCAAACTCCAAATATAGAGCAGCAGGCGTCAGAATGGGACCCACGACCTCCTGTGTACCAGGCGAGGCAGTCAACATCTCCCAGCCACCGTGATGATGATGGTGGAACCCACGACCTCCTGTGTACCAGGCGAGGGAGTCAACATCTCCCAGCCACCGTGATGATGATGATGGTGGAACCCACGACCTCCTGTGTACCGGGCGAGGGAGTCAACATCTCCCAGCCACCGTGATGATGGTGGTGGAACCCACGACCTCCTGTGTACCAGGCGAGGGAGTCAACATCTCCCAGCCACCGTGATGATGATGATGGTGGAACCCACGACCTCCTGTGTACCAGGCGAGGGAGTCAACATCTCCCAGCCACCGTGATGATGGTGGAACCCACGACCTCCTGTGTACCGGGCGAGGGAGTCAACATCTCCCAGCCACCGTGATGATGGTGGAACCCACGACCTCCTGTGTACCAGGCGAGGGAGTCAACATCTCCCTGCCACCATACTCACATCTCGCACAGCAGCCGCGCCGCGTCCGTCGCTCGCTGAGCATTCTTCTCCAGAAGATACATTTCAAACTAGGTGGGGGGGATGGGGTGGGGGGGTCAGTACACAGTACAGCAAGTAGGTTACTAACCGAGGCTTATTTTCCTCACTAAATATTTCAATGGACAGCTGCGACTCTGGAGGTGGTGGCGGCGGCACGTAATCACGTGCCAGAGCCCACGGTGAGATGAGATACTGGATGTGGTGTGCCGGGGTAATGGGCTGGAGTCAGAATATTTATTTACACTGCAGGAGGAATCCGAGAAGCTATAAAGCTCTTTTTTTCCCACAGATGTCCAGTAGGGGGCACGGGGTTCAGAACGTTTCAACAACAACACAAACATAATAATAATAGTGCAACGTACAAGAAAGGTAAACATATAACCCAAACATGAACAAACACGAGCAGGCAAAGCCCACCGAGCTACTGACTGGACGCCAGACGCAACGTGCACACAACATCCACCGCAGCCCTCCACCAGCACGACGAACACGGCCCGATTAGTGACTTCGTTCGCGACCGACTCCGCAACTGACTGAACGAGTGGGCCAAGTCGCGAACGAGTGAGCCAAGTCGCGAACGAGTGAGCCAAGTCGCGAACGAATGAGCCAAGTCGCGAATGAATGAGCGGGCGGGCGAGCGAATGGATGGATGGAGGCCTACGTGTCAACACTGCTGCAGGCCTGCCCGCTCTGAGCTCGCGCTCTCTCTCTCTCGCTGCCCCCGTGGCGCCGCGCACCTGTATGGCGAAGTCCCCGGGGTAGATGGTTCTCGCCGTGAGCAGCCACGCCTTGGCCGCCCACGGGTCGCGGCCCGCGAGTCCGTGCGCCTTGCGCACCACGAAGTCGAGCTCCGGGGCGGCTGCCATCCTCGCTACGACTCCGCTCTCGATCCTCCCTCTCTTTAAAAGTTCAACCGCGCGCGACGTGATGACATCATTGCGTCGTCGGCCCCCCCCCCCGGCGCGGTGACGTCGCCGCGTCGTCGGCCTCCCCGACGCGGTGACGCCACCGCGCTCACGACGTCGTGACGTTTTCCCCCCCTCGGCAACCCGACGGCGCGGTGACGTCATTGCGATTGTCAACTGCCCCGACATCACTTGGACGCAAGGCGATTGCGTCACTAAAGTAATAATTACCCGATGACGTCATCGCTGCCCTCGCGTTGTTTGCAAACGTCGTGACGCCACCGCGCGATTATCTACCTCCCCTTAAGTATTTTGAACGCAGAGCGATGACGTCACTAAAAGGGAATTTTATATTGTTAATAATATTATTAACAATATAAAACGCCCAACTTTATCTGTGATGAATATGATGATTATACTGCCTCTACTTGACTACTGTGACATCGTGTATAAATCAGCCCCAAGTACTGTACTGAAGAAGCTTGATTCCATCTATCACTCGGCCTTAAGATTTGCATTGAACTGCCCATATAGGACTCACCACTGTGATCTCTACATTGGGTCAAACTTAACATCTGTTAATGTTCGACGGCTTGTGCACCAGATATTATTTATTCACGATGTACTTACAAAAAATTCCGCAGACTACCTACTGGATCTCCTCTCTGTTTCAAAGAACAAATTTGACCTCAGGTCTTCGCTCATTTACCAGCTTCACATTCCCTATTGCTGTACAAAAACTGGAGGAAGGGCCTTTGCTATTGATGCCCCCAGGGTCTGGAATGCTATTGCCAATAAACTGCAACTTGAATCACTACCTATGAGATCTTCACTCAAAACTGCTCTAGAGGAGTTGTACAACCCTAGCTGCCACTGCTATTCAGTGGCCTAAAATATGGCTCTAGATTTTGGTGTTATCATTTATTTATGTAGTTTATTATTAAAAATTCGGTCACAGTCCCTATGATCACTGTTACATTGGATTTATGGCTTTTATTGTTTTGGCCATGTTTTTGTTTATTGTAGTGCGGAGTTGACTGATGGCCTTAATCTTAGTTGTCTTGTAGTTGTTGTGGTTGTTGTTGTTTGACTTGCATCCCACTGGGATTTTTGCACACAGCGTTGGTGTACGGTGCTTTTTCAGGAATATTTTGATATTTTTTTCCTGTATTTTCTGTTTCCACAGTCACATAAACACTTTAAGATGTTTTTTTGTTCATGTTTTTTGTTTGTTGCGGTTGCACCCGATTCAAGAGCCGAATGGCTCACAGGACTATACCAAATAAATGAACTATGAACTATACTATTCCTATACCTATGTAACTTTACCGAAAGAACCAGAGTATGGATTCCTGCAGTCACGAAAGCTTCAAATGAAGATTTAATTTGACGAACGCTGCGCTTCGCATACTCCTGGCTGCTTTCGGTAAACGTCACGGAGGTGAAAAAAATAAAAATGAGAAAAAATAAAAAATAAATCACGTGACGTTTCGGAAGCAACACAAGCCTCCGTCATCAGGTGGGACAACCACAGCAATACACATTTGCTGAAGTGGCCAAAGGGTACTAGCGATTATATAGAGTACTAGCGATTATATAGAGTAGTACTAGCGATTATATAGAGTAGTACTAGCGATTATATAGAGTAGTACTAGCGATTATATAGAGTAGTACTAGCGGTTATATAGAGTAGTACTAGCGATTATATAGAGTAGTACTAGCGATTATATAGAGTAGTACTAGCGGTTAGTACCCGGCGTTGCCCGGGCGAAAAAGGCAATCACACACACATGGACTTACACACAGACATGGACCCACACACGTAGAAACACATCGACTTACACACATGGACTTACACACAGACATGGACCCACACACGTAGAAACACATCGACTTACACACATGGACTTACACACAGACATGGACCCACACACGTAGAAACACATCGACTTACACGCACACACATGGACTTACACACAGACATGGACCCACACACGTAGAAACACATCGACTTACATACATGGACTTACACACAGACGTGGACCCACACACGTAGAAACACATCGACTTACACACATGGACTTACACACAGACATGGGCCCACACACGTAGAAACACATCGACTTACACGCACACACATGGACTTACACACAGACATGGACCCACACACGTAGAAACACATCGACTTACACACATGGACTTACACACAGACATGGACCCACACACGTAGAAACACATCAACTTACACACATGGACTTACACACAGACATGGACCCACACACGTAGAAACACATCGACTTACACGCACACACATGGACTTACACACAGACATGGACTCACACGTAGAAACACATCGACTTACACACATGGACTTACACACAGACATGGACCCACACACGTAGAAACACATCGACTTACACACATGGACTTACACACAGACATGGACCCACACACGTAGAAACACATCGACTTACACACATGGACTTACACACAGACATGGACCCACACACGTAGAAACACATCGACTTACACGCACACACATGGACTTACACACAGACATGGACCCACACACGTAGAAACACATCGACTTACACGCACACACATGGACTTACACACAGACATGGACTCACACACGTAGAAACACATCGACTTACACACATTGACTTACACACAGACATGGACCCACACACGTAGAAGCATCCACTCACACACACACATAGACTTTAGTGACACATTTAGTTACACACACAAATAGACTCACACACACACATATACTTTAGTGACACATGTAGTTACACACACAAATCGACTTACACACACACATAGACTTTAGTGACACACATGTAGTTACACACACAAATCGACTCACACACACACAGACTTTAGTGACACACATGTAGTTACACACACAAATCGACTTACACACACACACATAGACTTTAGTGACACACACGTAGTTACACACACAAATCGACTTACACACACACAGACTTTAGTGACACATGTAGTTACACACACAAATCGACTCACACACACACATAGACTTTAGTGACACATGTAGTTACACACAAATCGACTTACACACACAGACATAGACTTTAGTCGGTTCGACGCGGACTTTCACCCAAACAGGTGAAAGTCCGCGTCGAACCGAACCCCCCGGCAAGGACATCTACTTAACGACGAGAGAAAAATTCTCACGAAATGTCGTTTTAAATGAAGTCTTCCAGATGTAAAATTATATCTATATATAAACAACTTTCTGTATCTATGATGAATGCGAGGTTGTTGGGGGGCGACGCAGAGAGAAATCTGCCTGAAGACGCCTCAGCAGATTTAACTCGTTTTCACCTGAAGACGATTGCTTGTGTTGCGATCGAAACGTCGTGATTTAGATTTTTGTTATTTTTTTCAGATTCTGGTTGAGGCCGATACTAATATGGTCTATGAAATCCAGTGTAAACAATGCCCCCCGTGCTTATACGTTGTACGGAATCCGTCCCGCGCGTCATCGCCTTTGCCAGTGCGAGGCGCGCTGCGACGATGCAACATGTCAATAAGTAAAATGCCCCTGGGGCATTTGATGCGCTGGGGAGGGGGGGGCGTCGACCTCGGCGCCGTTGAAGGCTGCGCCTCGAGGGCGTCTTGGGTTTCCAAGAGTCTCCGCCCTCTGTCGTGTCTGAGCGCAGAGTGGAGGGGTAGGTTGAATCGAGGAGGCTTCGACACTTTGTGGGGAGGGAGCTCTGTTATTAATTTGTTGTTTATTGTTGTTCTGTTGTCGTTATAATAGCGATTGAAAGATAATTTAGCGGTATTCAAGTGCACGCTTTGGAGCCGTTCGCCCGCCGGCCTTTCACGTTGGAATCGGTCAACTTTTAAGCGCGGTGAGATGTCCGTTCCGGTGTGGTGCGAGTGTTGATGGTGGTGATGATGGTGGTGGTGTTGATGATGGTGGTGATGATGGTGGTGGTGTTGATGATGGTGGTGTTGATGGTGGTGATGATGATGGTGGTGTTGATGGTGGTGGTGTTGATGATGGTGGTGTTGATGGTGGTGATGATGATGGTGGTGTTGATGGTGGTGATGATGGTGGTGGTGTTGATGGTGGTGATGATGGTGGTGGTTGTGGTGATGATGATGGTGGTGTTGATGGTGGTGGTGGTTGATGATGGTTGATGATGATGGTTCACTGTTGTCCGTGTACGCGCGACTGTTTGCAAGGCCTCCGCCTCGGTCGGCTCGGCCTTAAATGCGAACTTGCCGCGGTGGGTAAAACCTTCGCCATTGGGGAGACAAAGGCGGCCGGGCGTGATGCCACCACCACCCGTGCCGGCCTTGAATCTGTGCGCGCTCACAGTACTTACGATTTTTGGATGCCACTTGAGCTACCGCGCACATTTAAATCATCCAGATTGAAAACGCATTGCTTCAGAAGAGCTTTTTGTGTCTAGTTTGTTGTTTCCCCCTCCCCGCACCTCCGATTAGCGCGATTAGACTAACACTGCCCATAGACTAACACTACCCATAGACTAACACTACCCATAGACTAACACTACCCATAGACTAACACTGCCCATAGACTAACACTGCCCATAGACTCAACACTACCCATAGACTAACACTACCCATAGACTAACACTACCCATAGACTAACACTGCCCATAGACTAACACTGCCATAGACTAACACTGCACATAGACTAACACTGCACATAGACTCAACACTACCCATAGACTAACACTGCCCATAGACTCAACACTACCCATAGACTAACACTGCCCATAGACTAACACTGCCCATAGACTAACTGCCCATAGACTCAATACTACCCATAGACTAACACTACCCATAGACTAACACTGCCCATAGACTAACACTGCTCATAGACTAACACTGCCCATAGACTCAACACTACCCATAGACTCAACACTACCCATAGACTCAACACTACCCATAGACTCAACACTACCCATAGACTAACACTACCCATAGACTAACACTGCCCATAGACTCAACCCTGCCCATAGACTCAACACTACCCATAGACTAACACTACTCATAGATTTTGATTTAAAGCTTTCGTGACTGCAGTAATTCATATTCTTAGCTCTTTCTGTAAAGTCACGTTGAAGGGAAACAATAAAATATATATAAAACAATCAAGAATTCTCACGACGTTTCGACCATAACACAAACGGTCGTCATCAGGTGTGTCGGTTCGCATTAATTAATTTATTTTTAAACGGTTTATTTATTTATAAAAAAAAACGTCAGCGCCACGCGCAGCGATTTGGCAGTTTATTTAGAAGGACGAGTCCATCTATGTTCTAAAAAGAGGAGGGGGGAGGCGAAAAATTAATGTATGCTGTCTGAAAGTCACCGTAAGCGTGAACAATCAAGTAAGACCTGAAATGGTTAATCAAATCTTTCCAATGATTGCTAAGCCAGAATCCATCTTGGTTGAAATTGTATCTGTGCTTGTATATGTGGATAGCCTCATGAACGAATCTCTCATGGTAGCCAAGATGGCTTACAAAGAACCTCTGTCTTGGAAAAGTCAATGTCACGTGAGCCTACTGAATTATAACAATGATCTGCCACGGCCGAGGTGTTGGTCCTACCGTGTTTAAGGTCTGCTTTGTGTTCACGAATGCGGTCCGAGACATGGCGTTTGGTTTCTCCAATGTAACTACTACCACAGAGGCAACTTAGTTTGTAGACACCAGGGTACTGTATGTCCGGAATAACATCTTTTACAGACGGAACCGGATCACGGATTTTATGTAATGTGTTGAAACGGACCTGGATATTGTGTTTATTCAAGATTTTGGAGATCTTTTTTGTGACCCCCGCAATGTACTCATAGACTCAACACTACCCATAGACTAACACTACCCATAGACTAACACTACCCATAGACTCAACACTACCCATAGACTAACACTACCCATAGACTAACACTACCCATAGATATATTCATATTCTTAGTTTTTTCGGTAAAGTCACGTTGAAGAGAAACAACAAAATAACAAAATATATATAAAACAATAAAAAAAATTCTCACGACGTTTCGACCATAACTCAAACGGTCATCATCAGGTGTGTCGGTTTGCATAAATTTATTTTGAAAACGGCATATTTATTTATATATATAAAAATAACGTTTGCGTCACGCGCAACGATGGCAGTTTGCCAGGACTAGTCCATCTATTTTTTGAAAAGAGGAGGGGGGAGACGAAATTTGTTTTTATGTATGCTGTCTGAAAGGCACTGTAAGCGTGAACAATCAATCAAGAACTGAAATGATTTATCAAATCTTTCCAATGATTGCTAAGATAGAATCCATCTTCTCGGTTGAAATTGTCTCTGTGTTTGTATATGTGGATAGCCTCATGAACGAATCTCTCATGGAAGCCAGATGGCTTACAAAGAACCTCCGTCTTGGAAAAGTCAATGGCATGTGAGCCTACTGAATTAGAACAATGATCTGCTACGGCCGAGGTGTTGGTCCTACCGTGTTTAAGGTCTGCTTTATGTTCACGAATGCGGTCCGAGATATGGCGTTTGGTTTCTCCAATGTAACTACTACCACAGAGGCAACTTAGTTTGTAGACACCAGGGTATTGTATGTCCGGAATCACATCTTTTACAGACGGAACCAGATCACGGATTTTATGTAATGTGTTGAAACGGACCTGGATCTTGTGTTTATTCAAGATTTTGGAGATCTTTTTTGTGATCCCAGCAATGTAGGGTAAAGTGATGGTTTTGAAAGGCTCCTCAAGAGGGTTCTTCTTCATGGTTTGAGTGATAGCTTTGCGGATTGTATAGTCGGAGTAACCATTAGCCCTAAGAGCTTGGTGTACGTGCTTGAGTTCACTGCTTATGTGTTCCTGGTCGGATATGCATTGGGCTCTATGATACAGAGTCTTGATGAGAGAATTCTTCTGTGATGGATGGTGGTGGGAATCCGGTTTCAGATAAGCATCCGTATGGGTAGCTTTCCTGTAGACAGAGTGGCTCATTGAACCATCAGGTCTCTTTTTAATTAGGACATCCAAAAAAGGTATCTTGCCATCTATTTCGACTTCCATGGTAAATCTGATGGCTGGGTGTATGGAATTGATGTGGTCGAAGAATTTGTCTAGAGCAGGCCGGCCATGTGGCCAGATGACAAAAGTGTCATCCACGTACCTCTTCCATAAGGTTGGGCGCAGAGTGGCAGTCTGGATGGCGTCAGTCTCAAATTTCTCCATGAAAATGTTAGCTATAACTGGAGAAAGGGGGGAGCCCATTGGGGTGCCCTCAGTTTGTTTGTAGAAAGTTCCATTCCAAGTGAAGTATGTATTGGTTAAACAGTGTCTCACCAGGGGGGGTACCTCAGTGTTTAGTCCTTGATGAACCACCCATAGACTAAGACTACCCATAGACTAACACTGCCCATAGACTCAACACTACCCATAGACTAAGACTACCCATAGACTAACACTACCCATAGACCAACACTACCCATAGACTAACACTACCCATAGACTCAACACTACCCATAGACTAAGACTACCCATAGACTAACACTGCCCATAGACTCAACACTACCCATAGACTAAGACTACCCATAGACTAACACTACCCATAGACCAACACTACCCATAGACCAACACTACCCATAGACTAACACTACCCATAGACTAACACTACACATAGACTCAACACTACCCATAGACTAACACTACCCATAGACTCAACACTACACATAGACTAACACTACACATAGACTAACACTACACATAGACTCAACACTACCCATAGACTAACACTACCCATAGACTCAACACTACACATAGACTAACACTACACATAGACTAACACTGCTTATAGACTAACACTACACATAGACTAACACTACCCATAGACTCAACACTACACATAGACTAACACTGCCCATAGACTAACACTACACATAGACTAACACTACACATAGACTAACACTACCCATAGACTCAACACTACACATAGACTAACACTGCCCATAGACTAACACTACACATAGACTAACACTACACATAGACTAATACTACACATAGACTAACACTGCCCATAGACTAACACTACACATAGACTAACACTGCCCATAGACTAACACTACACATAGACTAACACTACACATAGACTAACACTGCCCATAGACTAACACTACACATAGACTCAACACTACACATAGACTAACACTGCCCATACACTAACACTGCCCATAGACTAACACTACACATAGACTACCACTACCCATAGACTAACACTACCCATAGACTAACACTACCCATAGACTAACACTACACATAGACTAACACTACACATAGACTAACACTACACATAGACTAACACTACACATAGACTAACACTGCCCATAGACTAACACTACACATAGACTAACACTACACATAGACTAACACTACACATAGACTAACACTGCCCATAGACTAACACTGCCCATAGACTAACACTACACATAGACTAACACTGCCCATAGACTAACACTGCCCATAGACTAACACTACACATAGACTAACACTACACATAGACTAACACTACACATAGACTAACACTGTCCATAGACTAACACTACACATAGACTAACACTACACAGACTAACACTGCCCATAGACTCAACACTACCCATAGACTAACACTACACATAGACTAACACTACCCACAGACTAACACTACCCACAGACTAACACTACCCATAGACTAACACTGCCCATAGACTCAACACTACCCATAGACTAACACTGCCCATAGACTCAACACTACCCATAGACTAACACTACACATAGACTAACACTACCCATAGACTCAACACTACCCATAGACTAACACTACACATAGACTAACACTACCCATAGACTCAACACTACCCATAGACTAACACTACCCATAGACTCAACACTACCCATAGACTCAACACTACCCATAGACTAACACTACCCATAGACTAACACTAGACTCAACACTGCACCGATTACCACGGTTGGCTATGTACGGTGCGAAAGAAGTTCAACGTACAAGTACTGTACATATGCTTTCAGAAATAAGCCTGTTCAAAGCAATATGAGGAAGAGATATTTCTATTTGCAGTTAGATACATGCCTTAATGTTGAGGCATGTATCGAACAGAGTTTGTTTTATACTTATCGTTAAGTTAAAAGGTTAAAGGTTTACCTGTTGCGTTAATGATATGGTCGAACTTCGGATCATTTCAGTCTGAATGGACCTAGAGGGAGTCCTCATGCCTCGTGAAGTTGTGAGTGAAGGGATGAGTGACGGGTACTGGGTGAGTGGGTGAGTGAATGGGTAAGTGAAGGGGGTGAGTGGGGTAGGTGATTGAAGGGGTGAGTGGGTGGGTGAGTGAATGGGTAAGTGAAGGGGGTGAGTGGGGTAGGTGATTGAAGGGGTGAGTGGGTGGGTGAGTGAATGGGTGAGTGATTGGGTAAGTGAAGGGGGTGAGTGGGGTAGGTGAGTGAAGGGGTGAGTGGGTGGGTGAGTGAGTGAATGGGTAAGTGAAGGGGGTGAGTGGGGTAGGTGAGTGAAGGGGTGAGTGGGTGGGTGAGTAAGTGAATGGGTGAGTGATTGGGTAAGTGAAGGGGGTGAGTGGGGTAGGTGAGTGAAGGGGTGAGTGGGTGGGTGAGTGAGTGAATGGGTGAGTGAATGGGTAAGTGAAGGGGGTGAGTGGGGTAGGTGATTGAAGGGGTGAGTGGGTGGATGAGTGAATGGGTGAGTGATTGGGTAAGTGAAGGGGGTGAGTGGGGTAGGTGAGTGAAGGGGTTAGTGGGTGGGTGAGTGAGTGAATGGGTGAGTGATTGGGTAAGTGAAGGGGGTGAGTGGGGTAGGTGAGTGAAGGGGTGAGTGGGTGGGTGAGTGAATGGATGAGTGGATGGATAAGTGAAGGGGGTGAGTGGGGTGGGTGCATCTGCAATTCCCAAAACTCTCAAGACAACGTGGAATATTTGCTCTTTGCTGGCTATGCGGTGTGTAAACATCGCCACTGGGAAGACAAAGGCGGCCGGGCGTGGTGCTGGCCACCCACCCCCTCGTGTGCCACAGTTCCGGCCTTCATAGGTGCTACTCGCTAACAGCACTTGCCCCTACAGTCTGTTAAGGCTACACACGGTGGGGGATCTTTGTGTTTCTTCCACAGGAATGGAGTGCTTATTCGTGAGTAAGGAGGGCAGGCATCCTCCCGTATCCCTCCCCGACGGGAAATCTATTCTCCTGGGCCGAGGCCCAAACACGAAAATCACCGACCGAAAATGCGCACGCCAACAGGGTGAGTGTTTTAAAACTTTACGGTTACTACCCCGCCTGCTCTGGCCCGTCCGGTATCCCTGGATACCGTCGATTGCCCCCCTGGAAGTACCGCACGGAACGTCAGAATTTTTCAATGTACGATGCGAGGGAGGACGTGGATTACAAATATTTTGCATACAGTAGTAGACTCTCGATTACCCACGTGCGATTAATCTGATGTGTGGATCAATCGCGCACCTGAGATTTTTACGTAAATTAATAATTGTGGGTTTTCCCTTAAGCCCAAATTAATCATCTAAAAACATTTCTACATTGTTATTGTTGGAAGTGTTCATTACAAGTCACATGCTTAAACCGAACAAATACAGTAAAACCTTGGAATACGAGTAACTTGGTCTGCGAGTGTTTTGCAAGACGAGCAAAATTTTAAAATAAATATTAATTTGATAAACGAGCGAGGGTCTTGCAATTCGAGTAGTACGTATATACGCTTTGTCTGCCGAGCGTCACGTGATCACAACTGATATATGACGAGTGCTTTGATATACGAGTGCTTTGGATTACAAACACATTTCCGGAACGAATTATGCTCGCAATCCAAGGTTTTACTATATGTTGCTCCGGTTAATCCGAAATCCACGTGATCGCCTCTACAGTACAGTAGTTGCCATATCATTACAACAGTGGGCGGAGTTTGATTGACGTTGATTGGCGTGGCTCTGCTGCTGTGGTCCACTCAGTGGGCCGAGTCTTCTGCAGGGCAGGACCAGGAGAGTGTTACTATCGCTGCGCACGTGCATCATCATCGATCGGTCGATCGTTAGTATTGGTTCTAAATCGAAATCGTCAGTTGTGCTTCATTTTGATAGATTTATCCGATCGTTTATTTTGCGAGTTTTAATTTACGAAAACCGTGCGACGCCAGAGAGACTTATGCTTGTCGTTTTAACTTTAAATCAGAAACTGGATATTATACGTAAATTATAAAACGTAATTTATACCAATATTAGTGTTTTTTGGCATAGAGATCTGCGGAAAATGTATATATTTTTTGGATTATCCGTGATTTTGAATTATACGCAGCTGTCCTCCCCGTCATTAGCACGGATTTCCGATCGATGGCTGTGTTTTTTTGTTGTTGTTTGTGTGCAGTGGAGCTTATTGCTGACTACGGTTCCAAGACTGTTTTGGTGAAAAGGGTGAGACCCGGGTTACTGCCAAGTTATTTGTCATCATCACCATCACTGTCAGCGGGAACAGTAACAGCAGCTTTATCATCATTAGCATCATCATCGGCAGCGGCATTAGCAGCAGCATTGGTAAAACGGTAACATTGCCGTCATTAAAACGTTGCCGTGATATACCGTTCGAGATAAACTCCACGATCATCACCTTGCCCGATTTCTATTTTGTTATTCTACGCGACAGTGGAGACGGGCGACGGTCTCTCTCTCTTCCTCTCTCTCTACACCCGCAGCTGGGGGTCAACCCCACGTGGGTGAGCGGCACGGAGCTCCAAGTGGGCGAGTCCGTGCGGCTCGCGGACGGTGGCGTTGTGCTCATGGTGAACGAGCGATACCCCTACTGCGTGATGTTCGGCGGGAGCGGCGGCGGTGGCGGCCAGAAAACCGCCTCCTCTCACTCGGCCTCCAAGCCTGGCGGCCGATCTGAGTCTCCGCGCAAAACCATTAAGGTGAGCCTTAGAATAAAACCCGCACTCGTCATGACCACCTTTCCGCCCGGACATTGCCTCCATCCTCCGATTGGCACGGTTGGCGAAGTACGGCGCGAAAGAAGTTCAGCATACATGCATACATTTTGCTTAAAAGGCATACATACGTGCATACATTATTCTTTAAAAGCATACATACATGCAGAAATTCTGCTTTAAAAGCATACGTACATGCAATGCATTTTCAAACTAGATTATTTAAAAGTGCGCCAGTGGTTTGCTAATATCGGAACGAAGAGCGTTCCAGATGGCCGCAGAAGCGTGTCTGAGAGCGTCGCAATGGCAAATCTCATTTCACTGGTGCCAAATTCACCGTGGCCACATGTTTTATAAATTTGCCGCAAACGTATCGGGCGATTGCCTGCCTGTCTGCCTGCCGCGTGCGGCTCAGGACTTCTTCCCGAGCAAGGCGCCCAAGCGGTCGTCTGACGACCCAAAATCTGGCGACGCGAAGAGGACGCGCGTGGAGGAGTCATTGGACGGCAACGGGGACCGGAGCGAGCGCGACTCGGGGGGCGAGGAGGAGGAGGATGACGAGGAGGTGGCGGAGAAGTTGAGGAGCCTCCGTGAGAT
The DNA here is from genome assembly GCF_048934315.1 of Petromyzon marinus. Taxonomy (NCBI): domain Eukaryota; kingdom Metazoa; phylum Chordata; class Hyperoartia; order Petromyzontiformes; family Petromyzontidae; genus Petromyzon; species Petromyzon marinus. Next base: position 8,353,252 of record NC_133729.1, read on the forward strand.
TGCTCAGGGTTCAAAGGTCACGGCGACGATGACGGCAGCAACGGCGTCGTCGTCGTCATCGTCGTCATCGTCGTCATTGTCGTCAAACGCTGTGGCGCTACCTGGCGGGAGAGGTGGGAAATCCGTCATCATCCCGGAAGAAGTGCAGCTCAGAATCAGAATATTTATGTTATACTGCAGGAGGAATCCGATGAGCTATAAAGCTCTTTTCCACAGATGTCCAGTAGGGGCACGGGGTTAGAACGTTACAACAACAAACACAACACAAAAAACACGATAGGAGCGCAAAGTATCGGAAAGGTCAACAAATCACTTGCAGATGAAACTAAAATATTGTTTTTATCTTACCAGGGTAAGGCCCCACTGAGTTATTCGCTTTTTTTCCAGAAGCGACTTGGCTACCACAAATGACAGCTCAACGAAGTGGCTTATCTCGTGCTGCAGAATCATTTGAATAAACGCGTGGTGTTTGGGACCGGCTCGCATCTGACCGTCTCTCGCGCTAAGGGAGGCGATAACTGCGTCATGCGTTGCTGGAAATGAATTATAAACGACAGCACCCAAGGGAGCTTTGCGTGCTGCCGCCCACTCGGCACAGGAACAAGGCACGGCTCCCCGTATACGCCTCTTGTGCACGCCGTGCCAACGCCACGTTGCGCGTGCGATGCCATCTGCTTTTGTCCACACCAGGGCTTGAAAGTTTGGCCCGGCTAAAACACAAAAGGTCGAAACGGTGTGTGTGGAAGGGGCTGCCACGCTTTCAGTTCTGTTGAATCGGTGGTCGATACAAGGCTGAGAGCATTGCGCACGCAACGCGGTGGTCACATGGCACACCGTTGAGTGCCGTTACTTCCGGTTCGGATTAACAGCGGCTGTAGGTAAGGTGCCCGTTGTGTTGTTAGTGCACAGCCGTCAACCCATTTGGTTCACCCCGTATCCTTGTACAGGTCCATACGGCGTACAGCCGTTTCAAGACGGGCAAAAACTTAAAATGTGTTGTCTATTTGTTTCTCCCTTGTGATGGGACTTTGTAGGATGAACGTTGACATGTATAAGGGGCACGGGGTCACCAATAAGATAATATTTATTTTTCCTGGTCTCTTGAGTTTTTACGTGTTTAATCAAAGTAAAGGTGACTTGTTTTGGGTGTGTTGTTTAAGTGTGTGTTTGTTTATGGAGAGCGGTAGTGTATCGGTTAGCGCTAAGCTGCGCTATGAACCCTGCGACCCGAGTTCAATTCCCGCTCGTGGCCAACAGCGGTGACTATTATCTGAACCGGTTCTGGGCCTCCCCTAGGTCGACTAAGCCTCAAATTAGTACTTGGTGCGGTGTGTAATGATTGCCACTAGGGAGACAAAGGCGGCCGGGCGTGGTGTTGGCCACCCACCTCCTCGTGTGCCGTGCCAGCCTTCATAGGTGTCGCTCGCTAACAGCACTTGCCCCAAAAGTTTGTTCAGGCTATACGGGGGATTTGTATCTTTGTGTTCATTAGCGTGCACGTTCGTGTAACGTGTTCGTGAATGCAGCGGATTCCGCACTTGGCTCTGCGTCCGCGTGCACTCGCGACCGCTGGGAGAAGGAGGGAAACCTCCTGCTCTTCACCGCAAAGGGGGTCCGTGCGTCAGCTAAGGTGAGCGGTGATTCATTATGGCCGCGTCGGAAACACTGATGTGATCCAGCGCCGCTACGAACCCCGGGGTCAGATGCACGCATCAGTTGCCCGCCCGCGATTAAACCGGGTTCTCGAGGGCAAACCTGTCGACGATCCTAGCCCAGTCACCATTCACTTGCGTGGAGACTCTGGTGTTTACAGAGAGCCATGGAACCCCGGAGGGACCTGTAGACTCGTACAGAATGAGTTACGATTAAACTGGGTTCTCCAGTATAGTGAATTGACCTGAGCCTGGTCACCACGACCTTATGTGGAGACCTGTAGACTCACACATAGAGCCTTACCGATTCACACAGGTTGAGGTGTGATTGATGGGGTCAGCCCTGCCACCAATTACTTATGTAGAGACCCATACACCCACAGAGACCCACTGAGAGACCCATAGACTCACAAAGAGACCCATATACTCTCTTTTAGACCCATACACCCACAGAGACACCCATACGCCCACTGAGACACCCACACACCCAGAGAGACCCATAGATGCACATAGAGACCCATAGCCTCACAGAGAGACCCAAAGACTCACATTGAGGCCCATAGACCCACAAAAATACCCAGAGACTCAAGATAGACCCATAGACTCACATTGAGACATAGAGACCCACAGACCCACAGAGAGATCCATGCACTCGCATAGAGGCTCACCGATTCACGTAGGCCAAGTTGTGATTAAACCGGCTTCTCCAGTGTAGCGAGTTGATGGCCTCAGGCTAGTCACCATTGTCTCCACGCAACAAACAGCTCATCACGCGAGATTGCGTTTGTCGCTTATTGTGGATTCCCTCTGTGCTCAGGTCGCCGGCTTCGACATTGATTCAACCATCATCACCACCAAATCCGGACGCGTTTTCGCAACCGGGCCCGATGACTGGAAGTGAGAAATATCATCGTCACGCTTTGTCAAAATGTTTTAATTTATTTTCGGAAGGTAACCCCTCCAGAGTTGATGTTCACCATGTTCACCAGATTTCAGCCACATGGGCTGAAACCGGGTGCTCAAATGTAATGAGTTGTACGTATGTCACAGTGGGCCCTCGGTTAACGATATTAATTGGTTGCATGACAACCATTGTTAATTGAAATGATCATTAATCGAATATAAGAGGTAGTTTGCAATATTTAAACACGCAATTATAATAAATACACGTTATAAGAACTTGTTAAAGCACTAATGATCTTACTTAACTTTTAAGTAAAATTATTCAAGAGAGCTGTTTCCATAAGCAACGCACATCAAACATTGAAAGCTAGCGGCCAGTTGCTCTCAAAGCGTCCATAAAAGAGCGAGTTGCTGAAGTCTGCCGAGTCCACTTACGGGCGCTACGATTGGCCGAAATTGGCCGGTCCGCGTGATATCGTAAACGTATCGTTAATTGAAAATGAATCGTTAATCGAAAATGCATCGTTAATAGAGACAATGGGATCCCTATGGGAGGCGGATCGTTACTTCGAAATATCGTTAATCGACGGCATCGTAAACCGAGGGACCGCCGAACGTTGAACTTCTTTGGCACCGTACGTAGCTGAAGCACAGCAAACTAAACAACAACAACAAGCAGTTCTAAAGAAATTAGTTCGTCAACCTAGATGATTTAAAAGTGCGTAGCTCCTCTGGCTTCCTGATATCGGAAGGAAGAGCATTCCAGACGGCCTCAGAAACGCATCTGAAAGCTCGCTACGCGTTGACCATCTTTGTTCGATGGCTCGCCAAAAGCCGCTGTGAGGAAGACCGGAGTTTGCGTGATGGTTTATGCTGCTTGACAAGATCGGCTGAGGCATTGTGGTTCATTTGTGGCAATAATTGCGACCTTATAACGTTATCGTTCAGCAATCGGAAGGACAGTGCGGCTCGGCCAGTTGATGGTCTCAGCGCGGTCACCAATGACCGCGCACAAAAATAAAACAATTAAAATTTAATTCTCTGCTAAATTCGGTTGCTTTCCAGTCCAGAGGTTTAAAACGTCGGTTTGACTGTCATGCGACGAACTCTGCTCTCGTATGGCAGGGCAGGTGGGAAAGTGCTGCCGCTTCCCGTGTGTGGATCAGAGATCACTTGCAGGGATCTCGGAGGTAGCTCTGTTATATCAGCTTCCGTGGGCCGTTCAGAATCAGAATCTTTATTCATACTGGACCATACTGGAGGAATCCGTAATGGAGGTTGTTTTGGGTTACATCGCGTAAATATAAATAGCCGTCATTAAACTCACCACCGCCACCCGACACAGCCAATGAGTAAGGTTTGTTACATAAACAAAACGTGACATTTCGTTGCTAGTCCAGCACTAACCGGTTGTGTGTTGGAGAGTAAACCCACTACAACATTTACAGTTCGAGTACCCGTGACGCTTCGCCGGTAATTACAACCGTTACATTGATGGGTTTAACGACACAATTATATTTCCGCGATCGAACCCAAAATACCTCGGTTGTGGATAATATTGGTCGCGAAAGCCTACTACTACGTGTTAAACTGGAGGAATCCGATGAGCTATAAAGCTCTTTTTCACAGATATTCCAGTCGGGGCACAGGGTCAAAACGTTACAACAAAAAAACTATACAAAATGAGTATAGTGAAAGTGAAAGGTAAACATTCAGCATTGTGGGAAGCAATTGCATGAATGACGCTATATAAAATTAAATTATTATTCAGCTGCTTGCCATATTCCCATCCCCTGGGAGCGACATGCTGGCCTTAATCGGTGCTCCCCAAACTCCACTTGACCCCTCCAAGTCTGTGTGGCTCTACGGGGGAATATTTGTGTTGTTTGTTATACGTGCGTCTTACGTGCGTCTTACGTGCGTGTTTGTGTGCAGGATCTTGTACCCGGAGGTGCCCAAGAAGCTCAAACACCTCTTGGAAGATGGCTACAAGGTACAGGCTCAAGGGGGTGGCACGTGGCCATCGGTAGCCCATCCACTCCACTCCACCCCACCCCCCACCCCCACCTTGTTTCGAATTGAGCGGCCGCCCCGATCGTTACTGCGGTGCGTCACGACCGTGGTAATTACCGCGGCGGCGGACATTAACAAGATGACCCCCGGACGTCTTTTGCCGTGGCAAGGCCACCATCGTGCGTGTCCGGCGTGTCCGGCGTATCGACGTGTCACCATGTCCGGCGTGTCAGCCCGTTGCCTGTCCGGCATTTTGGTGTGTCCGCATGTCGGCGTGTCCGGCGTGCCGCCATGTTCGGCGTGTCGGCGTCAGGTGGAGGGCGGCAGGGGGTCCAATTTTGTGCCGAATTCCAAAATGTCACCGTCAAAGTGACTCGGTCGGGATGATACACACGGCAGGCAATTATTGCCCAACAGTGGCTCATTTTAATGCCTCACGTCACTCTTGCAAATGAAGTTCCCATTGCTGGTCTCACGAATTCTCACCTAACAAAATCACCGTGTACGTATGTTGAACTTCTTTCGCACCGTACGTGGCCGACCGTGCTCATCGGAGGTGCGGATGTGTTCTCGTAGACTGGGCGGTGGTGGTGACCCACAGAGTTTCAAGGTCGTAGACCTTGGGGGGATGTGGGGGTCATAGACATTGAAACTTGATCTTGAAAGATGCACGTCGCAAGTACATTTGCACCTACAGCCCCATTGTCAATCCACTGCTGGATGAGGGCCTCCCAACACCGTGCGGGTCGTGGAGATTGATTATTCGAGCATGCTTCACGACGTAGAGGCACAGAATTAGGCGGTCGCCCTCCAGCAGTGGAGGGGGCACAGCTGGTGCATCTGCCAGTCATCTCAGTCGGTCAAACCATGGCACCTGGGTCTGTCCCGTGACCTTTCAGCATCAAACCTTCCACTTCACGCAATGCTATCAGTGCCCTGTAACACTCAGCCTAACCTAGCTTGTCACAATCTCCGTGGTGACATCACCGCCACTTAGTGGTGAATTGTGATTGTTGTCTGTGTGCGTTAGGTGGTGTTCTTCACCAATCAGATGGGAATTGCTCGAGGGAAACTGAGAGCTGATGAGTTTCAGGCCAAGGTGGAGTCAATTATAGCCACTCTGGGTCTGCCAGTACAGGTGAGGCTTGCATCATCAACATCATAAGCATCATCAACATCATCATTAGCATGATCATCAGCATCATCAGCAGCATTATCAGTCATCAGTCAAATGTATGTGGTGGTGCTGACCACTCACCCGTTTGTGTGCCGTGCCGGCCTTCATAGGTGCTCGTGAATAGCACTTGCCCCAGCGGTGTGTTAAAGGCTACACCGTGGGGCGGTGGAGATCTTTGTCATTGTCTCTTTGCAGGTGTTCGTGGCGAGTGGACCTGGCTTGATTCGCAAGCCCATGCTGGGCATGTGGCACCACCTGATCCAGAAAGTGAGTGGGAACGCGTTCATTCCGTCCGCATAATCCCCCAGGAATTCCTCGCCGAATCCGAAGACCCCTTTTCGCAAAAGGTGTCCTGCCAAGTTTTCGCAGTCGGGGCAGTGTGCGATAGCGATTGAGTAATTTGCGGCGTTGAGTTTGTAAATATACGTAACATTTTGAACCGTGACGTGATCGGCGGGCCAATCGATGGCCCCGGCTCCTCCCTTCCTCGATCGGCGTCGCGGCAACTCGTGGCGTCCGCTGCCGGCGAAGCGGAAGACGGCACGTGGTGTTGCCGCGGTCACCATAAGGAGGCCTTGCAGGCAGAATGGCGACGCAGTTCTTCTGTCCTCTCGTCCCCTTGTAGGCCAACGACGGAATCGAAGTCGACATCGGCAAGAGTCTGTACGTCGGAGGTGAGTGCGTGCGGAGGCGCCGCGGTTTGCCGCGGGGTGTCTCCCACATGGGCCGGGGACAAGGCCAAGTGGCGGCAAAGCGGCCCGGCGGTCGGTCACGGCTGTAAGCCGTTTGCTGTTTGGGAGAGAGCGGTTTCCCCCTGATCGGAATTCTGGGGGTAAGCACAACAAACTAAACGCAATAACAACAGCAAGAAGCAGTTGTAATGAAATGTTGTTTTCAATCTCGATTTATGAAATCATCGAGATAGAGAGGCATGGAGAACCAGGGCTTGAGCCCAGGGTCTTAGCCGTGCCGGCTCAGAGCTCTAATACAACTCTGGATGTGCGTGTATGAATGTGTGTTCAACTTCTTTCGTACCGTACGTAGCCAACCGTGCCAATCGGAGGTTCAGTGTTGAGTCTGTGGACAGTGTTGAGTCTGTGGGCAGTGTTTGTCTGTGCGCAGTACGTATGTTGAACTTCTTTTGCACCGTATGTAGCCATTAGCCAAGCGTGCTAATTAGAGGTGCGGAAATCACATGGGAGATGTGTTCTTGATTTTCAGAATTGCCCAAAGAATCTGTAAATCGGGTCGAGCCACCCAAAATTTCGGACGATCGGAACAACAATTTCAGTTTCGTACAATTCCGAACGCGTGACGTCACAGGAAGTGGCATCACGCGTTAAATTATCTTTGGTGCTTTTGTTGCCAAAAATGCAACACATTCGTCAATGCTGCTGTGAAGTGTGGCGTTATAAGGGAAACTTTTCAGTCGTCAGATGTTTCGGGCAATGGCCCTTCTCCATGGCGCATAATCTTGCTGCTTTGATAACATTGTTTGTGCACGTCCACCGCCATTCGAACACTCCGCCAAAATGTCGACGCCACCCCGCGTCAGGGCGACGTCGCACCCCCCCCCCCCCCCGCACGCGTGAAACAACTTAACACGGCGTGAACAATCGGTAACCGTGGGACCAAAAATAATCCGACATCGTCCTTGAACAATGGAACGGACAACGAGCCGAAACGTCACGTTCAAAATCGTTTTTGCTCGACGGTCGTCCCTGGCGCATCGCTCCCGTGGCGATCGTCCGCCCCCCTCCACGCGTCCGCCCTTGTCCCGTGTACGCAGATGCCGCAGGACGCCCGGCAAACTGGGCCCCCGGTAAGAAGAAGAAGGACTTCTCCTGCAGCGATCGCCTGGTGAGAAATTGTCACGGGCGCACCGCAGCCGGCTCAACGTTCGCGACGATAACGACGCCCACCCCCGCCCCCCACGCCGTGACAGTCCCAACGTCGGTGGAGTGGCGAGCCGTCGCAATGGGGGCCGCTGGTTTGTTGAGGGAAGCGTCGCCGCGTCACGCTGCCGAGGTGTTCAATGGTAGCTCGACGAAGTGGCTCATCACTTGGAAATGTTTCGCAGCCAAATGCAGTGAAGACTCTCGATTAATCCGCGTGCGGTTTATCCGATGTGCGGATTAACCGCGCACCGGAGATTTTTACGTAAATGACGCGTGGATTTTTCTCTTAAGCCCAAATGAATAATATAAAAACGGTTCTACGTTGTTTTTCTTTGAAGTGTTCATTACAAGTCACAGGGTGCTTCTACCGAACAAATATGTTCCTCCAGTTAATCCGAAATCCACGCGATCGCCTCTACAGTACAGTAGTTGCCATATCTTTATTACGGTGGGCGGAGTTTGATTGACGTTGATTGGCGTGGCTCTGCTGCTGCCATTCACTTAGTGGGCCGAGTCTTCCACTGGGCGGGAGCAGGAATGTGTTGCTATCGCTGAGCATGCGCATCATTGATTGATCGGTCGATCGTTAGTATTGGTTCTATATCTAAACAGTAACAATCGAGTGATTTATCCCATCATTTATTTTGTGAGTTTTCATTTATGAAAAATGTGCGATGGCAGAGAAACTTTAACGTAATTTATACCTATACTAGTGGTTTTTGGCAATGAGATCCATGGAAAATAGATTTTTTTGGGATTATCCGCTATTTTGAATGATACGTGGCTGTCCTCCTCGTCATTAGCGCGGATAATCCAGAGCCTACCACACACTAAACGTGTGACGTTGATTCTAAATGTGGAGGGAAAAACCGGAGCAGCCGGAGAAAAATCCACGCGACCACGGGGACAGAGAGACACACGCAAACTCCAAATATACAGCAGCGGGCGTCAGGGTCGGAGTTGAACTCACGACCTCCTGTATACCAGGCGAGGTAGTTAACATCTCCTAGCCACCGTGGCAGCCAAACGGCACAAACACAAAGTTGTATACCGTTTCACAACCCAGTGGGTGCGCGTGGCCTTCGTTCCTCGACGACTACTATTATTATTATTATCATCACCGCCTTTATCGTTTTTTGTAAGTTTGCTCTCAACGTGGGACTTCCGTTCCACACTCCGGAGGAGATCTTCCTGGGATGGAAGACGGCACCGTACAGCCTGCCCGACTTCGACCCTGTGAGTCCGACCGCCAAAATAACAAAGACGCAGATTTGTAATGCAGCAGCAGCAGCAGCAGCAGGAGGCGCGATAAACCCACGGACAGAGCGTGAAGGCAGCCACAACCGGCGTGACCAACAATTATTGCCCAAGCTCTGTGGCCCTATGCTGGATGTTTCGCCAACTCCTTTAATGCCGGTGATGCTGGTAATGCTAATGACTCCCTCCCTCCCTGCTTACCCAATGCACAGCGAGTTCCATCGCTCAGCTGTTCCTCCCAGCCGGTGATGTTGCTGCTGCTTCCGATGCTGTAGATGACAATAGTGATTCTGCTGCCGATGCTGTTCATATTGCTGCTGCTGATGCTGCCAAGGCTGCTGCTGATGATCATGCTGATGATGATGCTGATATCCTCCTCTGTCCGCCGCCCCCTTACCCAGCGCATGGTGAGCCCCAGCTCCCCTCTCTTCCTCCCGGCCACGGCCACGCTTTGCCACGAGGAGCCGGAGGTGGTGGTGGCGGTGGGATTCCCCGCAGGTGAGACGATGAGGAAGCGGAATTGCAACTCCCAGAATCCCGTGTTGACAGCCGCCACCGATCGTCACGTTCGCTTCTCGTTGCCAGCGCCGCGCCGGCGTGGCGAAGCTGCCCCTGCCACTGCCGATCGTCATCACGCGGCAAACAAATCATCGTCCACGAATCATAATCGTCCGCCTCCTGTCGTCATCGTCGTCATCGTTGTCGTCACTGCTGCTGTTGCCGCTGCTGCTGTCGCCGCTGTCTCTCCGTGTGGGTAAAGTCGTGCGTGTGTTTGTCGCTGCAGCTGGGAAGTCGACGTTCTTCAAGGAGCACATGGTGTCCAAGGGCTACAGCTACGTGAACAGGGTACGGTGGCGGTGGCAGTGATGATGATGACGACGATGGGCCTCCCCTTGGTCGACTCGGCCTCAAATGAGTACCCGGTGCTGTGCGTAGTAAACATGGCGGCTGAGGAGACAAACAGGCAGCCGGGCGTGGTGATGGTCACCCACCCCCTCGTGCGCCGTGCCGGACTTCATCAGCGCTGCTACCCCCGAACAGCACTTGCCCCGACAGTCGGTTAAGGCTTTGCGGCGGGTGGGATCTTCGTCTTTGTCTCTCTGTCGCCTGCTGTGCAAGGACACGCTGGGGAACTGGCAGAAGTGTGTGGCGGCGTGCGAGGAGGCCCTGCGTGGTGGACATGGGGTCGTGGTGGACAACACCAACCTGGAGGTGGACGCGCGGAAAAGGTGCCGCCCTCCCCCCCGTCACTCAACGGCATCGGCTACAGCCGCCACCGCTGCCACCGCTCTCTGCTGAGCGGTGTTATTATTATTATTAACATCGTCATCATTGCCCTTGTTTGCCTGGGAGAGCCTCGTCCAGTCTCACGTACGCGTGCATGTATGGTCTTCTCGGCCACGGTCATGCCCTCCCTTCTTTATGTGAAACGTGGACCCTTCCTAATGGAACATCTCCGTCGGTTAGAAACATTTAGGCTGGTCTGCCTACGATCCATCCTAGGTTTAACCTGCAGGCTGGATTGTATGAGGAGCTCAAAAATCCACGAAAGATCTGGACAAAGTCCCATCGGTGAGCTCCTCTGGCAGACAAGGCTGCTTTGGCTGGGTCATGTAGCCCGCATGCCCAGCCACCGCATGCCCAAACAGTTTTGTTCGGCCGGATAGAACAGGCTAAACGGGTGCAGCACGGGTTGGAGAAGAGATGGAGTGATGTGGTACGAGAGGATGTGGAGCCGAGTGCTACCAGTGGTGTCAAGATCAGCCTCTGTGGAGGAGGCTTGAGAAGGATGCTGCTACTGGGCAGTTGGAGGCAGTCGCCCTCCAACAACGGAGGTCGGTGGACAGTCGCTTGCAACAACGAGCGGAGCACCAGGCGGCTAAAACGCAGCAAGTTGGCACAGCAGGAGGCACAGCTGGTGCATCTGCCAGTCATCTCAATCAGTCAACCCATTGCACCTGGGTCTGTCCCGTGACCTCCTGCCAGCAGCGAGCCTTCAACACTTCACGTGGCCTCAAAGTGCACCTGGCCTGGCACAGGCATTGTAGTGATGTCACTGCCCCTTCGTGGCGTGGCGAATGGCGGGTATTGGTATTGTGCAGCTATTGCATTGCTCTGTGGATCTGTGTGTGTGTATTGTGTAGTGATAGTATTACTCTGTGTGTGTGTGTTGTGTAGTGATAGTATTACTCTGTGGGGCTGTGTGTGTGTGGTGTAGTGATAGTATTACTCTGTGGGTCTGTGTGTGTGTATTGTGTAGCGATAGTATTACTCTGTGGGTCTGTGTGTGTGTATTGTGTAGTGATAGTATTACTCTGTGTGTGTGTTGTGTAGTGATAGTATTACTCTGTGGGTCTGTGTGTGTCTTGTGTAGTGATAGTATTACTCTGTGGGTCTGTGTGTGTCTTGTGTAGTGATAGTATTACTCTGTGGGGCTGTGTGTGTGTATTGTGTAGTGATAGTATTACTCTGGGTCTGTGTGTGTATTGTGTAGTGATAGTATTACTCTGGGTCTGTGTGTGTATTGTGTAGTGATAGTATTACTCTGTGTGTGTGTTGTGTAGTGATAGTATTACTCTGTGGGGCTGTGTGTGTGTGGTGTAGTGATAGTATTACTCTGTGGGTCTGTGTGTGTGTTGTGTAGTGATAGTATTACTCTGTGGGTCTGTGTGTGTGTATTGTGTAGTGATAGTATTACTCTGTGTGTGTGTGTTGTGTAGTGATAGTATTACTCTGTGGGTCTGTGTTGTGTGTTGATAGTATTACTCTGTGGGTCTGTGTGTGTCTTGTGTAGTGATAGTATTACTCTGTGGGTCTGTGTGTGTGTATTGTGTAGTGATAGTATTACTCTGGGTCTGTGTGTGTATTGTGTAGTGATAGTATTACTCTGTGTGTGTGTTGTGTAGTGATAGTATTACTCTGTGGGTCTGTGTGTGTATTGTGTAGTGATAGTATTATTCTGTGTGTGTGTTGTGTAGTGATAGTAGTACTCTGTGGGTCTGTGTGTGTATTGTGTAGTGATAGTATTACTCTGTGGGTCTGTCTGTGTGTTGTGTAGTGATAGTATTACTCTGTGGGTCTGTGTGTGTGTTGTGTAGTGATAGTATTACTCTATGGGTCTGTGTGTGTGTGTTGTGTAGTGATAGTATTACTCTGTGTGTGTGTGTGTTGTGTAGTGATAGTATTACTCTGTGTGTGTGTGTATTGTGTAGTGATAGTATTACTCTGTGGGTCTGTGTGTGTGTTGTGTAGTGATAGTATTACTCTGTGTGTGTGTGTATTGTGTAGTGATAGTATTACTCTGTGGGTCTGTGTGTAATGTGTAGTGATAGTATTACTCTGTGTGTGTGTGTATTGTGTAGTGATAGTATTACTCTGTGGGTCTGTGTGTGTGTGTTGTGTAGTGAAAGTATTACTCTGTGTGTGTGTTGTGTATTGTGTAGTGATAGTATTACTCTGTGGGTCTGTGTGTGTATAATGTGTAGTGATAGTATTACTCTGTGGGTCTGTGTGTGTATAATGTGTAGTGATAGTATTACTCTGTGGGTCTGTGTGTGTATTGTGTAGTGATAGTATTACTCTGTGTGTGTATTGTGTAGTGATAGTAGTACTCTGTGTGTGTGTGTATTGTGTAATGATAGTATTACTCTGTGTGTGTGTGTTGTGTAGTGATAGTATTACTCTGTGGGTCTGTGTGTGTGTATTGTGTAGTGATAGTATTACTCTGTGGATCTGTGTGTGTGTATTGTGTAGTGATAGTATTACTCTGTGGGTCTGTGTGTAATGTGTAGTGATAGTATTACGCTGTGTGTATGTGTTGTGTAGTGATAGTATTACTCTGTGGGTCTGTGTGTGTGTGTATTGTGTAGTGATAGTATTACTCTGTGTGTGTGTGTTGTGTAGTGATAGTATTACTCTGTGGGTCTGTGTTGTGTGTTGATAGTATTACTCTGTGGGGCTGTGTGTGTATTGTGTAGTGATAGTATTACTCTGTGGGTCTGTGTGTGTGTATTGTGTAGTGATAGTATTACTCTGTGGGTCTGTGTGTGTATTGTGTAGTGATAGTATTACTCTGTGTGTGTGTATTGTGTAGTGATAGTACTACTCTGTGGGGCTGGGTGCAGGTACGTGGATTGTGCACGGAAGGCTGGCGTTCCTTGCCGTTGCTTTCTGTTCACAACGACCTTCGAACACGCGATGCATAATAACCGGGTGAGTCGCCCAGTCGTCCACGCACTCACTCATACACCCGCCAACTTGCTCTCTCGAACCACCCTGAACCATACAATGTAGCTTTAACAGACTGTTGGGGCAAGTGCTGTTAGCGAGCACCTTTGAAGACCAGCATGCCACACGAGGGGATGGGTGGCCAGCACCTTCCCCAGCCGCCTTTGTCTCCCTAGTGGCGATGTTTACACTAGATACTCATTTGAGGCCGAGTCGACCTAGGTGAGGCCCAGACCTGGTTCAGTGGTGTTGGTGTCCGTGAGAGGGAATCGAACTCGGATCGCCGGGTTCGTAGCGCAACGCGCTAACCGCTGCACCACCGCTCCCCAATTGGGATCACACACAGCAGCAGGAGGAGCAACAATATCGTTCCGCTACCGCTGCCAAAACCTGGCAGGACCCTCCTACCAAACAGTCTTGAGACTCGAGTACGGCTTTGCTGGGTGAACCAGGGCAACAACAACAATAATGATAACAATGTGTGGTGTCTCGCCGTCTCTGTGTCTCCTTCGTCGTGGCTCGAGCAGTTCCGAGAGGCCGTGGGCAAAGAGCACGTGCCGGTCAACGTGATGGTGATGAACGCCAGCAGGTTTGTCTCCCCCGCACGCCTGCATCCGCAACAAATAACAATCGCCGTCATCATCGTCGTCGTCGTCATCATTGTGATCATTGTGATCATCGTCGTGATCGTCATAATTGTGATCATCATCATCGCCGTCATCGTCATCATCGTGATCATCATCGTCGTCATGGTCGTCGTCATCGTGATCATCATTAAAAAGTATTGGCGTTACCCTCTCAATAAATCAAGAGTTGTGTTCAGATGTTCAAACACTAAATAGAAACCTTTTACAAGGAATCAAATCTGCATTAACCACACACGGTACTTGTGGTGAACATGCAAACACAAACTTGCTCTAATAATAATCTGTGCATTGTCTTTGAAACCGATTGGCCTACACCAGAGGGCCTAGTCTCACCAGTGTCAGATCAGAGAGTGCCAAAAGGCTGCTTGCTGTTTCTGGTGTAGGCCAATCAGTTTCAAAGACAATGCACACATTATCATCAGAGCCGTGTTTGTTTTCATGTTCACCACAAGTACAACACGTGGTTAATGCAGTATCCTGATTCCTTGCAATGGATATCAATTTGGCGTTTGAACATCTCAACACACAACTTGTTGTATTGCCAGACAAGGGTTAAACAACCTTTTCTTACTTTTAATACTTTGATACTGGCAACAAAAAGGACCCAGTGATAAAAAAGTCTTGGCTTTGGCACCTGCGCCCTGGAGGCCTCGGCCACACGTGCACCTCCCGTTCCGCACACCGCCATCATCGCCAATTTTTAATCATTTCCGGGCACATCCTTTGTACGTTTTGGGGACGAGCGTTTCACGGCCGGCCCCCTGCGTCGCTTGCGCCGCGTGACATTCCTTTTTTGCTCTCTGCTGCCCGCGGGCCCTTCGCAGGAACAAGTACGTTCCGCCCACGGCGGACGAAGGCTTCAGTGAAATTGTCCGCATCAACTTTGTGCCAAATTTCACCGACCCGGAGCTCGGCGCGCTCTACCGCCAGTTCTCAGAGGGTTAGTCCCAGTGAGAGCAAGCGGGGCTCAATTCCCCGGACCACGGCAACCGCTGCCCGGCGACGGCGGGGAGGTGGGGGGCAGCAGTGGTAATTTAGTAAGTGAACGCTGTTGATGAAAATTATGAGCTTGTTTTCAATTCCGGTGGCAACGGTGGCAACGGGTGGACGAGAATCGTGGGCAATGACTACGACTAACCGGTACCATCACCACCACCATCATATCGAACCAACACCATCATCATTACCACCATTGTCACCACCACTATCGTTGTCACTGTCACCGCTATCATCACCACCACCACCATCGACCCAGCAGGGATTACAGCTAGACTTTGACGAGACAATTAACGAGTCTGAACAAAAGCCTAATCATTAAATAACTAGAAGTTTTTCATGACATGTTTGACTGCTGTAGTCAACAAGGACTAAGAGAATAACTCCATGAGGTACACCGACTGAGACGGCTTGACTGTGCCATCGACCGAGCTATTACGATGACTGAAATAACAAACGCCGATTAGGCTTTGAAAAGGTAAGTGCGTTGAGCGATCATGAAGTGAATCGGCAGCCCCTTCGGCTTTCAGGCGCTCCGAATTATTTCTGGCAGCGATCACGTAATGATTATGCAATCGTCACGCATGTCCACGTGTTGCCGTCGACACCAATCCGCTGCTGGATGAAGGCCGTGCCGTGCCGTGCCGGTGACGTGAACTCGCCAGGACTGTGTAGGCCTCAACGGGGGACGTTTGATAGCCCCGGAGAGGAGAGTGCTGGAAGAAGATGGTTTCTAGACTCTTGGAAGACATTTGGGGCTAAGTATGTACGCATGCGTGTTGGACTTCTTTCGCACCGTACGTAATCAACCGCGCTAATCGGAGGTGTCGGGGGAAGGGCAGCAAACTAAACGCACAAAACAGTTCTAAAGATGTGAGTTTGTCAATCGAGATGATGGCTCCGGTGGCGTCTTAATATCGGAAGGAAGAGCGTTCCAGACGGACGCACAAGCGCATCTGAAAGCGCCGCGCGACGCGGTCATCACCGTCTCTGTTCGATGGCCGAGCTAAAAGCCGGTGCTTCTGCAAGGATGAGCGGAGTTGTCGTGATGATGGTTCATGCTCCTTGTTATTCGGAGGTGCGAGAAATTGTGAAACGGACAAAAACAAATTGCATTTCGTGTCATAAAGCTCTCAGCCTTATCCAAACCACCAGCTGAAAAGAACTGAATGTTTGGTCATTTTGTGAGGGAGTTGAGAAGGTGAGGCCAGTCCCAACGGAGGTGGGGGCGGTGATAAGGAGACACAGCCGATGACCGTTTTCACCTCCGTTAAGACTTCATGAGTGGAGGCACAGTCATCAATGAGAATAACAACATTTGGCTTTAACCCTTTCTGGAAATAAAGCAGAAGGTGTTAAGATGTTCAAACACCAAATAGATAACTTCTGCAAGGCATCAAGTCTGCATTAACCGCACGTACTTGTGGCAAGACACGTAAACAAACACGCTCGATCACCAAATAGATACCTGGTCTAACACTGGTGGTGAGACTAGGCCATCAAGAAGAAGGCCGTCTCTGGCGTAGGCCAATCAGTTTCAAAGACAACGCATACATTATCAGATACCTTGCAATAGGTGTTTGGTGTGTGCACATCTTAACACCTGTTTGATTGCCAGAAAGGGGTAAAGCCTGTTCTTATTTTTTCATTATTGATACATTACAGGGACTCCTCTACTCTTGAACATTCAACTTACGAACTTTCAGAGTTATGTTGTTGCCCGTTCGGACCGAGAGCCGTAAGTTCAACCGCTGCGCAATAGGTGGCGGTGGTGGCATCTACATCTGCAGAACGTGAAGAACCAGCGGCATCTACAGGAGATCGTACAACTTTTAAAGGCATTCCCCGTGTTTCAGTGTACACACGCCGTACGACGTGTTTGGAATCGATGGGAGTAAAGTTGGGACTTACGAACAGACCTTTGGAACCTGAGTCGTTCGTAAGGAGAGGAGTCCCTGTGCTGGCAAAAAGGCCCCATAGACACGGTGATCGGTGTTCACTGCTGCCATGATTCCTCCGGTGGAGCCCGGTATATGGAGAGGCCTTTGCACTGTGGTGGGAGGCAGGGGACCCCATTAGCCACGGGCCGTTTGTCCAGGACGAAGAGAACCCATAACAGCAGTAAAGTCTCTTTGCATCCGGCCTGCATGAGTGCCACGGTGACGAGATGTTAACTACCTCGCCTGGTATACGGGAGGTCGTGGGTTCGGACCCGATCGTGACGATGCCTGCTGTATATTTGGAGTTTGTGTCTCTCTCTCCCTCTCCCCGCGAGCGCGTGGATTTTCCTCCGGATCCTCCGGTTTTTCCCTCCACGTTTTTTGAATCAACATCACGTGTGTTAGAGCATTTAGCTGCTATCAATTCCCACGTGGCGATAAGCCGCCTCTTCGTTGAGCTATGATTTATGGGAGCCAGGTCAAAAAGAGCTACGTAGCTCAGTGGGCCTTACCCGCTAAAATAAAAATAGTATGGAAGTAGTGTTTCTATTATGGGTTCTCTTTGTCTGTTGCTGATTCGAATTTAAATAGTCACAGGCAAGAGGAAACTTTAGTTTTTTTATGAGCCCAGACCTCGCTAGGCATGTCACTTGCCCGGTACCACCTGAGCTGGCTTCTTTTCAGCGGTTCCAATTTCTGTGTGTGACCAAATGGCGAGTTATGCGGTTAACCGCGCGGAATTGGCGGGTTTGCCCAGAATTGACTCGGCGTGCGTCAATAAATGGGCACGACTGCAGTTGTGCTGCCTCGATTGGTACCAACGTCTGCTCCGGCCCATGGGTTACTTCCTCACTCCCGGACCTGGGCTTGCAAGTCCCTCTTGAAACAGATTATCGTGACTCGGCGACGCCTTCACGGTTAACAGCGCGATGACAAGTCCTGCGTTGTCTGCGGTTTCTGCTCATTCACGCAACAAATGCACCGTTGTGAATAGAGGCTTGAGAAAACAACAGCAGCAGCAGCAATGATCTATCCACTGCTGGATGAAGGCCTCCCAGCCGCCGTGGTCTCGCGGTGCAACGCGGTTGAGTCTTATCGAGTGGGTTCGGTTTTCTCGCGTCTCGCCTGTGCATCGTCGTCTACGTTGAGCTCACAGCCTCAAGCGGTTATTGAGATGTGCACTGGTGGCATTCTTAAACGTGTTTCATCGTCAGCCACGGTCAATCCACTGCTGGATGAAGGCCTCCGCAAGCTACCGCCACCTTTTTAACGGTCCTTGCGATGTAGTTGAGCCACCCGACGCCGCCTGATTCCATCGCTCCACCTCCTCGGTGGACGACCCTACGTGTATCTGGATTACAAAACATTTACACAAACGTCGTGACACATTGAATCGATAAGGCTTTTGTTTCGTTGACACATGTCCATGAAGTAAAAAACAACAAGAACCGTGACACAAAAATATAAATGAAAATAAAAGCTGCACTGATCCTGGTGATGCTTCCCGCTGTGATTGATTTGAAGTTGGGCGCCTGTATCGGCCTGCGTGGCACGCGGGACGCACCGTTTCCTCTCACTGCTGCGATGCTTCTCATTCTCAAGTTCAGCTGTCGGGGCGCCGTTCCTTTGCCAAAGGTGCCCCCGGCCCTTCTCCTGTCCCGCCCTCTTCGCGTCACCATCGCGATCCTCGTCACCCGGTGTCCGGTGAAAGTCGTCCCCTGGTCCACGCTCGACCGCGAGCGTTCGTGCGAGCTTCTCCAGCGTCTCCCTCGCTCGTGTCCTTCATCCCGAGCCTCGGGCGAGCGCAGGGAGGGGGGGGTCACCAACTGTGCCTCTCATGAGCCGCGTGCGGCGGCGGCGTCGCTTCGCGGACTGCCGCTTCGTCACGTAACGTGTATACGTACACACGTGCATTGTGACGTAGCGTGTATGTACGTACACGTGCATTGTGACGCAGCGTGTATACTTGTGTACGTACACACGTGAATTGTGACGTAGCGTGTATACGTGTGTACGTACACACGTGCATTGTGCTGTCGCGTGTATACGTGTGTACGTACACACGTGCATTGTGACGTAATGTGTATACGTGTGTACGTACACACGTGCATTGTGACGTAATGTGTATACGTATGTACATACACACGTGCATTGTGACGTAATGTGTATACGTGTGTACGTACACACGTGCATTGTGACGTAGCGTGTGTATGTACGTACACATGCATTGTGACGTAACGTGTGTATGTACGCATTCACGTGCATTGTGACGTAACGTGCGTATGTACGTACACATGCATTGTGACGTAACGTGTGTATGTACGCATTCACGTGCATTGTAACGTAATGTGTGTATGTACGCATTCACGTGAATTGTGACGTAACGTGTGTACACGTATGTATGCATTCACGTGCATTGTGACGTAACGTGTGTATGTACGTACACACGTGCATTGTGACGTAACGTGTGTACGCACGTATGTACGTACACACGTGCATTGTGACGTAACGTGTGTACGCACGTATGTACGCATTCGCGTGCATTGTGACGTGGTTTTCCAACCACCGGGCTCCTTAGCGCAACGGTTTAAGTCGCCACGCGCAGCGGAATGAGCCCTGAAATGGGATTGCAGCTCCAGTGAATCAAGGCAGTCGGAGGCAGCCTGCAGAGAAACAATTTACAGGAACACTTCGCACTTTTCGTCTGGTTAGGGACCAGAGCATGGACGAATGTCAAAAAATGGACGAATGTCAAAGCAGAGCCTATTATTTAGCTTGCAGATTTGTTTTGTCCAGCGAAAAACGAACATGCAAATAACTACCGTAACTATATAACACATCGATCTCGACTTAAAGCTTTCGTGACTGCAGGAATTCAAAACTCTATGGGTCTTTCGGTAAAGTCACGTAGAGAGAAAAATAATAAATAAAAAAATCACGTTTCGATCGCAACACGAGCAATCGTCTTCAGGTGAATAAATACAGCAGGCGAACAGCTGAGGCAGGAGAAATATAGCGGGAGAGCTGGGGGCAACCCAAGGGGTAAGTGGGCGGGGCTGGAGATGTAATTTGCATGTGAATGTAAGATCGGAGAGCCTGAGAAACCTCACGACTACGGTGCTGAAGAGGCGGCCATTGTACAACGCCACCTCGTGGGCGCACGAGGTGGCGCCTCTTGACACTTGACATTGACAGAGCCGCTGCAGCTCGAGGCCGTCCCACATTGACATGCTAATCTCTCATCTCCAGCAATGCAATGGCCGCATCTTCAGCACCGTAGTCGTGATGTTTATCAGGCTATCTACATTTACATGCAAATTGCACATTGGCATGCTAATCTCTAGCAATACAACATTCATAACATGTGAATAAACACAAATATAAGAGATGCTCACTGAACGACTTCCGTTCAAAGACTGAACGAAAAGGACGGCGCGTGGCGCGAAGGTCTTGGACGGTTTGGGATGAAATCGGACGAAAGAGGAAAAGCCGCGTGGACGAAATTAGAAATGTGGTTGTAGTTGAGAACGGCCGAAGGAGCGAAGTGGACGAACGTCAAGTGGACGAACGTCGAGTTGTCGCTGCACACCAATGCCGTAATTATATATTGGGGGGTACACACCCCCTCCCCCCCCCATGTTGACTCCATGGCTACGGCCTCGCTGGACACCCTCGTCTTCACCGTCGACTGGACTCTGAAGAGCACCGACGCACCCGGACCCCGAGTTCCATTCCTCGGCCGTGGCTGCGACCATTGGCCAGGAGCGATGTGCGAAACGGTCCCGGTAGCCCGCCCGCTGTTTTTGAACTTCTTTCGCACCGTACGTAGCCAGCCGTGCTAATCGGAGGTGCGGTGTACGTACGCACAGCTGTCAACCCACACGGTTTATCCCGTATTCTTGTGCAGGGAAATTGAGTTCCCAGGTCCATACGGCGTACAGCCGTTTCAATACGGGCAACCAATATAAAACATTTGTCTGTGTCTCTCCCTTGTGATGGGACTTTGTAGGATGAACGTTGAGATGTAGTATAAGGGGCACGGGGTGACCAATGAGGTCTGAGTTGGTCTGTAACAAGGTAAGGGCACTGATAAAGTGTTGACAGCCGTGGGTACGTATGTTGAACTTCTTTAGCACCGTACAAAGCAAACCGCGTCAATCGGAGTTGCGGGGGAATGGCAAAAAACTGACCACAAAAATAAGTTCTCAAGAAATTAGTTTTCAATTTATAAACTCCTCCTGTACCCCCCCCCCCCCCCCCCGTGCTCTTCCCCCATTCACTAATCCGTACTGACCAGCGTGGTGAAGTATGGTCAAGCAACCCCAATGACCCTGCAGGGCATGGGGAGGCCTCCATCCAGCAGTGGCTTGACAATAGGGACTGTACGTTATCAGAATCAGAATATTTATTTAGACTGCAGGAGGAATCCGATGAGCTTATAAAGCTATTTTTCAAAGATTTCCAGTAGGGGCACGGGATAAGAACGTTACAAAATCAATATATAGTTAGTTAGACTTGTATACCACTTATTTTAGATTTAAGATTACTATATGTTGAATGTATGCACCTTCCTGCCAAAGTAAATTCCTTGTCTGTGCGAACTTTCATGGCGAATAAAAAAAACCCTTTCTGATTCTGATATTCTGGTTCAAGATGATGATCGTTACATGGACTGTATACACTGAACAACGATAACACGTTGGGCTGGCGTATGCCACACATTTCCACTTAACACATGTGGCGCAGTAGAATCCATTGGTTTAAAAAAAAATGTTTAAACAAAATTACGGAGTAAAAATAATCATTCCCATACCGGGAATTGAACCCGGGCCGCCTGGGTGAAAACCAGGAATCCTAACCACTAGACCATATAGGAAGCCTGTAGGCTTTGGCTTTGTATGCGTCTCTTGATGCAAGCAGCATGGCGTGGGTAAACACATTAAGCTGCTGGCCCGACCGGTTGTGACATTAAGTATGAAACGCGACGCTTTCGTGAACACAGCTCCCATATGGTCTAGTGGTTAGGATTCCTGGTTTTCACCCAGGCGGCCCGGGTTCAATTCCCGGTATGGGAATGAGTGAATTTTTTTTTCTGATACATGAGTGGTTTATTTTGAGCTTAGAACGCATAAATAGTGTCACGTAAACAGAACATGCCAAATCGTGATTAATTCAGCACACCGGCGTGTTGGAGAGTAAACTCACATTTACAATTCGAGTCCAACATTTACTTTTTAGACGTTTGGTGTTATTCTCTGTGCCAACACAAAGCAACAGTGGAAGGCCCCAGTCCAGCTGTGTTATTCTCTGTGCCAACACAAAGTAGCAGTGGAAAGTCCCAGTCCAGCTGTGTTATTCTCTGTGCCAACACAAAGCAACAGTGGAAGGCCCCAGTCCAGCTGTGTTATTCTCTGTGCCAACACAAAGCAACAGTGGAAAGTCCCAGTCCAGTTGTGTTATTCTCTGTGCCAACACAAAGCAGCAGTGGAAAGTCCCAGTCCAGCTGTGTTATTCTCTGTGCCAACACAAAGCAGCAGTGGAAGGCCCCAGTCCAGCTGTGTTATTCTCTGTGCCAACACAAAGCAACAGTGGAAGGCCCCAGTCCAGCAGTGTTATTCTCTGTGCCAACACAAAGCAACAGTGGAAGGCCCCAGTCCAGCTGGCTGGACGGAAATCGAATACATTTGAATGCTTTTACGATATTTTTTTTATTTTAACAGGTAAGGCCACCCCCACTGAGCTATGTAGCTTTTTTCAGACGCGACCTGGCGACCACAAATGATAGCCCAATGAAGTGGCTTATCATGTGGGAATGTATAGCAGCCATATACTCCACATGCACGTTTCTAAATGTGGAGGGAAAAAACCGGAGGACCCGGAGAAAAATCCACGTGACCACGGGGAGAGAGAGACACGCAAACTCCAAATATACAGCAGCAGCAGGCGTCAGACCCGGGATTGAACCCACGTCCTCCCATGCATACCCGGCGGGGTAGTTAACATCTCGTCACCGCGGCACACTACTGGAGAGGCCTTAAGGAAAAGAAGAGAATGGAGGGAAGCCCTTCGCCCAGCACAAAACAAAATTGGTATTTGCCCGCTTCGCTCAGACTCGCGGAACCGACCTGTGCCACCGCAGCAGATCCGACTGCACCACTTCTCAATGCCCTGCCACAATCTCTCACACTTACCGTTGGGCAGCATTTGATCAACTCATTTCTTCAGAACTGCTTTTTGCGTTTAGTTTGTCCTTCCCCCGAACCTTCAATCAGTACGGTTGGCTACGTTCCGATGACGTACGTGTCCATCAGTTTTTCTTCCGCTTCCATTCCGATGACGTACACGGCACCGAGGCTCCCACAAGGCCACCCGGGAGGGCTGCGCGTGCCACAGTTTGGCGCCAGCTCTGGTAAGAGTGCGGCGGTAACGACGCCGTTAAAACCGACGGTGCCGCTGCTACGCCTCTCTAAATAAAAAGTAACGCCGAGCCGTTCGCACGTTCCGAGGTTCGGCGATGAACGGGGACACGCCACCCACCCGTCACTTGCAGACACCTCGGAACGGGTGAGGGTTAAGAAAGGGCCACGCTTCGCATTTTCACGAAAGGGGCCTAAAATCGGGAGAGTCGGCTTGGCGATTTGCCCCACGAGTGGCACCGGACATGGAGATGTGTTGACAACATCGACATTGTCGACAACATCGAAAAGGATAATTTGGCAATAAAAATCGGAAACCAAAGTTTTATTTCTGTACGAAGGGAACCACGCACAGGCCGGCTTTGAACACACTTCATGTGCTGTACGCAGCACAGTGTTTTTATCTGAATATTTATAATATAGCGTCCCTTGTCAAGCGATTGCCAAAGGCCTCCACGATGGCGTGTCAGTCATCCCGGCAGTGCCGGATTAAGCTAGTGCGGGGTCTGTAGCATATGTTATGAGGAGGACCAGATCAGACATCAACTCGCCACTGACGTTAGCCATATTTTATTACCCAGAATGCTTTACAAGTGCACGGTGTATGTCAGCACACATGCGTGCGTGCGTGATGTTGTAGACAATGACATCGGTTGAGTGTGCAGGGGTGAGATGCATCGTGAGACCATGAGGCACAAGGCCCGCGGGCCACTGGCGGCAGCCCCTGGTGGCCTTTAGTGCGGCCCCTGACGTGCGGCTCTCCCCGACAAGACACAAATAGTGAAAACACCCCCCAGCATCATCATCATCATCATCCACTCATTGCTGATCGCTGCTTTCAGGATCCGGTTAACCAGGGCTTCGCTACAGCCGGATCTTGCCGAGTTAGCGACCCCCTTAAAATATTTCCACGCCCGGCACACCACGTCAAGTATACACCTCCCGCGGTGGGCTGCAGCACGACGAGTCACGGCTCCACCGACTCCAGCCTACCAGCGACCCCGAACATTTTCGGTGAGAAATTAAAGCCCCGAGGGTACCGGAAGGTTACATCCCGTCGCCCCCACCACCACCCAGGCCCCTCGCCGGATCCGGCACGGCGAAACCACTTCCTCCTCCACCAATCGGCTGCCTCGCCCATCCTCCCCCTCCTCTTCCCCAGTGTCTCCCGCCCCCCCCACGCCGCCCCCTTGCCGAAACGGAACCGCCCCGGCGCACGCGGGTCGCTGCCGCCGTCCCGGCGGGGCCGACGCCGACGGTTTCTCGGTGGAGAGAAGCGGAAGGATCGCCCGGAGTTCCGGCAGAGGCTGCGGCGCGGTCAAGGCTGGGAGCGTCCTTCAGCGACACGTCCCGGCCCAGTCTCTCTTCCCGGGCCCGCAGAGTGTTCAGGATGGGGATCCGGGTCAGAAGCTCGCGGTCGATCTACATCAACATTGAGAGGATCGACACAAGCCACGGTGGCTAGGAGATGTTGACTACCTCGTCCGGTACGCAGGGGGTCTGTGTCTCTCTCTCATCATCATCACGGTGGCTAGGAGATGTTGACTACCTCGTCCGGTACGCAGGAGGTCTGTGTCGCTCTCTCATCATCATCACGGTGGCTAGGAGATGCCGACTACCTCGTCCGGTACGCAGGAGGTCTGTGTCTCTCATCATCATCACGGTGGCTAGGAGATGTTGACTACCTCGTCCGGTACACAGGAGGTCTGTGTCTCTCTCTCATCATCATCACGGTGGCTAGGAGATGTTGACTACCTCGTCCGGTACGCAGGAGGTCTGTGTCTCTCTCTCATCATCATCACGGTGGCTAGATGTTGACTACCTCGTCCGGTACGCAGGGGGTCTGTGTCGCTCTCTCATCATCATCACGGTGGCTAGGAGATGCCGACTACCTCGTCCGGTACGCAGGAGGTCTGTGTCTCTCATCATCATCACGGTGGCTAGGAGATGTTGACTACCTCGTCCGGTACACAGGAGGTCTGTGTCTCTCTCTCATCATCATCACGGTGGCTAGGAGATGTTGACTACCTCGTCCGGTACGCAGGGGGTCTGTGTCTCTCTCTCATCATCATCACGGTGGCTAGGAGATGTTGACTACCTCGTCCGGTACGCAGGGGGTCGTGCGTTCGATCTCGACCCTGACACCTGCTGCTGCTGTATATTTGGAGTGTGCGTCTCTCTCTCTCTCCCCGTGGTCGCCTGGATACCAAGCGAGGTAGTCAACATCTCCTAGCCACCGTGATGATGATGATGATGAGAGAGAGACGCAGGCTCCAAATATACAGCAGCAGACGTCAGGGTCGGGATGGAATCCACGACCTCCCGCATACCAGGCGAGGTAGTCAACATCTCGCCACCCCTAAACCACATCGACACAAATAGAAAAAGGTCGCCGGCTGACCTTGGACCAGATGATTGCACGAGGCTTGGGCGTGCTGCAGTTGGTTCTGATGACGCGCGTCGGGGTGAGGATGTAGTCAACCTTCAGGTCGTGAGTTTCCACCAGCTCCTCCGGGATGTCCACCACCTGCGTCACCGCCGGTGACGGGAATGTTACCCCCGCCACCCCCGGGATTATTCCGATCGTGCGCCACGCCACGAGATGGAATTCTGTGGCCCTTACGTGCGACCGAGAATGGTCGGCAGAACTACTTCCGAGGTTGCTTCAAGTTGCACTGCTAGAGGGGGTGCAACTTCACTACCTGCCCTGCTGCAGAGTAATATTCATCGCACGACCGCTCAACAGACTTTCGTTCCCGGAGATGGGATTTACCCCGTGTGCTGATCGCAAACAGAACTGGCCCCCGAAATGTCTGTTTTGACTACAAGGGGGATCTTTGCCTCGTTTGTGCATCTTGTTGTCTATACGTTGAACTGCTTTCGCACTCTACGAAGCCAATCATGCTCATGGCAGGTGCGGTGTTGCGTCTATGGGCAGTGTTAGTCTACGTGCAGTATGCGCGTTGAACTTCTTTCGCACCGTACGCAGCCAACTGTGCCAATCGGAGGTGCGGGGGGGGAAAGGACAACGCCAAAATCAAACGAGTTCACAATTTAGATTTAAAAGTGCACAGCTCCAGTGGCTACCCAAGATGTACACGTGTGCGTGTGCGTGTGCGCGTAGGACCTGGCAGTCGTGAACGCAGGTCACCACCACCGTGGCGTCATCCACAGCGCCCGTGCACGCCATCATGGCGAACTCCATGTCCGCAAAGCCCTCGCCCTTCCCGATCCGCCATCCTGCGGGCACGCGAGGCGGACCGGAACCGATTGCCCTTCGCGTATTCTCCAGACTCGGTGGGATTCGCAGTCGATTTTAGATTCTAGATTCACACAGCCGTATGGGGTCGTCTCCCTGGCGGCTGATTGGCCGCCCGTGGAAGTGATGACGTCACCCCTAGCAACCGCTGCGTTGCCGACCCAGGAGGACACCCGCATCTCCCTTGACGTTCTCTCCGTTTTCTCTCTCTCGCGTCATTTCGGATCTTGCTAAAATCACAGCCTGCCACATTTTACGGGGAACTTCTGTACTTGGGGATGGGGGGGCACACGAACAGAAGGAGACCACGAGGTCTACGGTTGCTAGGGGCGACGTCATCACTCCGACGGTGGCCAATCGGCTGCCGATCGGCTGCCGGGGAAGACGACCCCGTACGGCTGTGTGAATCTAGGATCGACCGCGGATCCACGGAGTCTGCAGAATACGTGAAGGCGAATCGGACCGCGGGCTGACCAGCCGTGACTCCAGATCCGTGACAACCGCCGCTGACTTCCCCGCTCGGTGGCGCTCATTTTTATCGACGCCGGAGAGGAGACGGTCCGAGAATCGACCGCCAAACCAGGATATGAACCAATGGACGCAGGCTGCTGCGGGGCGCACGAGTTACGAGCCCAGCTCCTACCTCTCTCAGACACGGCCACGGAGCCGACCACCACGAGGTCCACGTGCACGCCGGCGTCCAGCCCGAGCGGCACGCTGAACTCGCGCACGCCCTGCGAGGGGTCGCAGGTGGGAGCGGGGGTCAAAGGGTCAGGGGTCAGGGCACCGTGGAAGGAGAGGAGAGGCGTCCTCGTGCAAACCGCCGCCACGCAAACTCCGGTGGTCATCCTCCCAGCAGCGGCGGCGGCTTTTGGGCTCGGCCGTCGAACAAAGACGGTGGTCGCCGCATCATCGCGCGGCGCTCTCAGATGCGCTTCTGCGGCCGTCTGGAAGGCGCTCTTACTTCCGATATTAAGGAAGCCACCGGAGCTATGCACTTTTAAATCATCGTTGAGATTGACAAATGCAGTTCTTCAGAACTGCTTTTTTGTGTTTAGTTTGTCGTCCTTCCCTCCCACCTCCGATTGGCATGGCTGGCTACGTACGGTGCGAAAGACGTTCAAACGTACACGCAGTAGGCCTCGATGTTTCGATCCGTCGATTTAAAATCCATCCGCTCTCGGCGTCGTGCGACGGGGCGAACGGCCCACTGACGACCTCGCAGAGCAGTGCGACCCTTCGGCCCGCAGAAGCGAATATCACCGACCTAGCTACCGCTGAGGCCCCTTTCTTCAAGTAACATTTATTATTTTACACGCCGGAGGGCACGCCTTCCCACAAACTGTGCAGTGACATTTCGCACGATCGTCAGGCAAACATTGTTTTAATTCTCAAAGCTGGGATTTTTTTCGCCAAATCAAGTGCAAAATAAAATTGGGCTGAGACCAAAAACTCACTGCTCTCGAGAACCAGGTTTCATCACGACCTCGTCGATGTGAGCCTATGAATGTGCATGCAAATGTATGAGTCTCTATGTGAACCTACGGGTCTATATGCGAGTCACTGGTTCTCTATATAAATCTATTGGTCTCTGTGGGAGTTTTTCGTGACCAGGCTGAGACCATTAACTCACTACACTTGTGGATTCGGTTTAATGCACGCACGTGTGTTGAACTTCTTTCGCACCGTACATAGCCAGCCGTTCTAATCGGAGGTCAGGGGACGGCTAAAAACACTGAGATTGGAAACCGGATGTCCAACGGCGCTGGCTCAGCGTCTGTGACCTCCGAGCCGTCTGGCTACCTCGGCACAAGAGGGGCATTTTTTTAACCCCTGGATGCCTGCGGCATTGCCGGTGCAGTGGATGTGCCTGCCGCTGCTGCCTGCTGCCGTTGCCTGCCGTTGCCTGCCGCTGTTGCCTGCTGCTGTTGCTGCCTGATTGGTCAGTGCGCAAGCGCCGGCTCCGTGCCTGCGAGGTGGCACACCGGTGCAGGTCGGCCTTGGAGGCACCGGCGGGCGGAACAATCCGGTTGAACAGCCCGGATCGGAGTCTCGGCGTGGGAACCAGCAGGGTCTTCCGTGCCTGGGGAGAGGGGGGGAAGAAAGCAGAACGAGTGTTGAGTTTATTTTTGTTTAAAAAAAAAAAACATTTTATTTTAAGGCCAACTGAGCTACGTATTACTTTTTCAGAAGTGACCTGGCCGCAAATGACAGCTCAACCAAGTGGCTTATCATATTGACATTTATAGCAGCCAAATACTCTAAACGCATGTTTTCTAAATGTGGAGGGAAAAACCGGAGGACCCGGAGAAAAATCCACGTGACCAAAGGGGTGAGTGAACATGCAAACTCCAAATATACACCAGCAGGCGTCAGGGTTGGGATCAAGCCCACAACTTCCTGTATACCAGGCGAGGTAGTTTAACATCTCCTAGCCACAGTGACGCCAATTCTTGTTACGGGGATAGTGGTGGTTCCGTGTGGCCGCTAGGCCCCGGCTATTTTACACGGGAGATCTGGGGTGCTGCGTGAGCCCAGCAGCAGCAGCGGCAACAACAACAACAAAGCCAAAAACATCGAAAGTGCAGGGTCCTTGAGGAGCGTTGCACGAAAAAATCAACAAGGTATTTACCGGTTCGTAAGTAGAACACGCACACACGAACGGAAACAAAAATTGTGTAAATATTGTAAGGAAGCAAGAGGAGGTGCTAGGAGAAAAGGTTTGGTACAGGTGAAAGAGTAAGCGATATAATTTTTTTGTCTCATGGGGAAGTAAACAGGAAGTCTAAACATTTGGGAGGAAGAGGCCCCAGTAGAAATGTAGGCACAGGTGCAAGCGAGCTCCGTGTTTTTGGGGCTATTTGGAACACAAAGAGGGGGAGTGAAGGGAGGGAACCGCGCTGGAGATGAGCGGCAAGAGCATTCCAGACACTTGGGAGCAGCAAGGCGGAAAGGCTTTCACCAAACGAGGGTTTAGCAAATGGGATTTTTTAAAATCGGAAAAAGGAGGCAATGACGGATGAACAAAGTCAGGCAGAATGGACAGATCGATAATCTGTCCTTCACTTCAAGTCATCAAGCCAAATCTGCGACTGCCTTTTTCCCTAAACCCTTCCACAGAGCTTCCTTCAACGAGATTTAATCGCTGAGAATTCGCCCAAACCACATCTTTTGCCTTTTCCTGGATAGTTTTGCGTCGATTCGAATGCCCAATCAGTGCAGCTACGTCCCTTGCAGTTCCCGTGTAAATACTGTCCGTCGGCCGTTCGGATGTGGTAGGCCTCATGCGGCCGTTGGCCCATGCGAGTTGAAGTCACGTGAATTGAAGTGGCGTTAAGATGTTAAAACACCAAACAGAAACGTTTTGCGAGGAATCCTGTCTGCATTAACCGCACACGGTACTTGTGGTGAACATGCAAACATGCTCTGGTAGTCTGTGATGATGCATTGTCTTTGAAACTGATTGGTCCACACCAGAGACAGCTTTCTTTAGAGCCTAGTCTCAAACCGGTGTTAGACCAGAGGACGCACAAAAGGCGAACAACACAAAGGCAACGCCACTCTCAGGGCAATTTATACTGACACAAAAGGTCCCATTTGTCAACTCAAACTATGTTTTACTTTGCCAGTTAAGGCCCCACTGAGCTGTGTAGCTCTTTTGCAGAAGCGACCCTGGCCATCGTAAATGGTCGCGCAACGAAGTGGCCTCATCATCACGTGGAGATTTATAGCAGCCAAATACACTCGAAGCACACAAACTCCAAATATACAGCAGCAGCAGTAGCAGGCGTCAGGGTCGCGATCGAACCCATGACCTCCTGCATACCAGGCGAGGTAGTCAACATCTCCTAGCCACCGTGATGATGAGAGAGAGAGAGAGACACAAAGTCCAAATATACAGCAGCAGGCGTCAGGGTCGCGATCGAACCCACGACCTCCTGCATACCAGGCGAGGTATTCGACATCTCCTAGCCACTGCGGCGGCGCCCCCTCTATACCGAGCTGTCCACCCCGGATGTGGATCGCCGTGTTACCTCCAGGGCGGCGAGTCGGACGCCCTCTAGCGGTTTATCGGGGTCCACCTTAACGGCGCTGGTCGCTGCGAAAGCCGCGAGGTCTCTGATCCTCCCCGCGGCGCGATACGAACCCTGCGCCGTCGGAGGGGTAGTGGGGGGGCGGTCGGCGAGGTGGGTGGAGGGGTGGGTGGTTAGTGGGGGGGGGGGGACGACGGCACGAGACGCGAGAGACGTTCTTCGCACTCACTTCCAGGGCGAGGTAGCGAGCGCCCTCCTGCGGTTTGTCCGGGTTCACCTTCACGATCGTCGCGGCAGAAAACTGTGGGAGGAGGCCGAGACGCGCCGAGGCGCCGGTCGACCCCTGACACGGGAGGTCACCGGCTGGTCGGTCGGCGCGGCCGTCGTCGTTGGCTCGTTTGAGCCAGGGAGAGGTCGCGGCCAGAGAGTTCGACGTCGAGTTCACAACGGGGTATTGGCGGGTCGCGACGTCATCACGTGGCGTGTCCACGGAGGTGTCGTGAATGC
Source organism: Petromyzon marinus (assembly GCF_048934315.1). Classification (NCBI taxonomy): domain Eukaryota; kingdom Metazoa; phylum Chordata; class Hyperoartia; order Petromyzontiformes; family Petromyzontidae; genus Petromyzon; species Petromyzon marinus. The sequence continues at coordinate 8,384,178 of NC_133729.1, forward strand.
GATCGGAATGTTTGTTTATCCTGGAGGAATCCGATGAGCTACGAAGCTCTTTTTTCACGGAAGTCCAGTAAGGGGCACGGCGTCAGAACGTTACAACACCAAACGATGCAAAAAATGTTTGTATATGAATGGTCAGCAAATCACTACAAATAAATACGTAGAATTTATGTTATTTTATACCTACGTGACTTTACCGAAAGAAGCAAAGAGTATAGGATTGATAAAGTATATCAGTTCAAATGTTATAAGTTCACCAATTCCCAAGCTTGGGCAAGGCAGCAAAACAACAGGCGGTTATTAACTTTAGAGTGAAACATTCCATATGTGTGTGTGTTGAACTTCTTTCGCACCGTACATAGTCAACCTTGCTAATCGGAGGTTCAGTATTGAGTCTATGGGTAGTGTTAATCTATGGGTAGTGTTAGTCTATGGGTAGTGTTAATGTATGGGCAGTGTTAGTCTATGGGTAGTGTTGAGTCTATGGGTAGTCTCCTCTGGTCTAACACCGTTTGAGACGAGGTTCAAAAGAAAGCTGTCTCTGGTGTGGACCAATCAGTTTCAAAGACAATGCCACATACATTATCAGAGTACGTTTTTAGTTTGCATTCTGACCACAAGTATTGTGGTTAATGCAGTAACATGATACCTTGTAAAAGGTTTCAGTTTGGTGTTTTAACATCTTAACACAACTGTTTTGTTGGCAGAAAAAAGTGGAAAACCTCTTCTCATATTTTAGCACTGCCAAAGGAGGTCTCATGATGTATATATTGACCTATTTATTGACCTATTCTTTAAACCGCTGCTTCCACGGGGACTCCCAATTCCTGGGGGGCCAGGGCAGAGTTGCTGCCGGGTGCGGAGCTGAGCGGGCGACGCACCTTGAAGTTTGGAATCCTGTGGTGCACGGGCCTTGGGAAGTTCGCCAAGTCGTGAAGCTCCATGTAGTCCCACACCGTCTGGCGGATGTCCCACTTGGAGGTCCCCAATTCTCGGCACGTGGAGGAGGGTCGACGGTGGGTGAGCGTTCAGAAACGTACAGGCGACACAACTCAATTTAGATCTCTACACTCCTCTCTCTAGCTGTTGGCGAAACGTCGCCTATTTTTACTTTTCCCATTTTAGGATCATAAACTTTATTTCTTCATTTTACCGGTTAAGCGCCCACTGAGCAACTATTTGCAGCTCTTGGTGGGAAGCGGCCTGGCCACGAACGATTGCTCAACGAAGTGCCGGCATTGTCGTCATGTGGCAATGTATCGACGCTAAATACTAAAAGCGTGACGTCGATTCTAAAAGTGGAGGGAGAAAAAACGGAGGACACGGAGAAAAATCACGGGCAGAGAGACACGCCGACTCCAAATATACAGCAGCAGCAGGCGTCAGAGTGGGGATTGAACCCACGACCTCCTGCATACCAGGCGAGGTAGTCAACATCTCTCCACTCCATCTCTCTATCGCCGAAACGTCGTCTATTTTACTATCAATTTTAATTACACACACACATAAGGTGCACACAGTGTGTCACTGGTGAACGTACTTAGCAGCAGCAGCATCATCAGGTCACTAAGTGAGATTAGCCGCCGAACGCCACTGCATGCTGCAGGGGGGGACGTGTTCACCAATCATCAGGCGCATGCGGCGTGCCAACCGCGTCATATTCGTGCCGTGTCGGTAAAGTTGCACACACATACCGAATCGTATTGACGCACCCTCACACAAGCACCGGATTATGAGACGCGCCCTCGCGCGCATGCACCGGATTATAAGACGCACCCTCGCGCATGCACCGGATTATAAGACGCACCTCGCGCACCGGATTATAAGACGCACCCTCGCGCGTGCACCGGATTACAAGATGCATGCACCGGATTATAAGACGCACCCTCGCGCATGCACCGGATTATAAGACGCATGCACCGGATTATAAGACGCACCCTCGCACGCGCACCGGATTATAAGACGCATCCTCGCTCATGGACCGGATTATAAGACGCATGCACCGGATTATAAGACGCATGCACCGGATTATAAGACGCACCCACAAAATGACAGCGGGTGAAAAGTGCGCCTTATAATCCGGCACTTTTTGTTGTTGTTGTCGTCGTCGTTGTTGCTGCGAAACTTTTTTTCCCCAACGATCACCGCCGAACGCCGGCACCATTGCCTATCCACTGCTGGATGAAGGAGACGAACCGGACGCGCACAGAGAACACTCCTCCGCGTGAGACTTTACCGGTGGCAACGGCGACTCCGCGCCGACGATCGTCCCTAGAATTCATAGCAGCGACGACGGGCGAACGTTCAAATAAAGCTGGTACGAGACGATCACAAATCGCACTCAAAAGTTGCGTAAATTGTAACACTTCAGCAGGCGTGGATGGATGCGCATTGGTTTAGATTCCTCAGTGGCCGCGCGCCGATTACTGAATCGATTCGCGGTGGATGTGGATTATATACTTGGAGGGGTGAGTGGTGAGGAGGACTTCATCCAGCAGTGGATTGACCGTGACCCGATGACGACGAGGGCGTAGAAGCTACGGCGGAGCGAGTTCCGCAGGATCCACAGCGAACGCGTGTCGCCGAGACGGGAATCGATTAATGGGAATAATTTAATCACCTACATTTCGATTCACGTATTTAACATTAAAAATCGATTTGGGTGTTGAAATATTGAATCGATTCACCCCGCTGTTCTATTTATAACTCACGCGCGTGGCTACTACGGTGGCTGATGCAGATCAAAGTGCTCAATTTTTAAATGTTAATAAATAAGATTTACACAATCTCCAATTAACCTCGTTGCCTTTAAAGGAAAAAAAACATATAGTAATACTAGTTCATAAAGGGCTGTCTTCGCCAGGCAAAAGTTTTAAAGAAATATTATAATTAACCTGATATGATTTTTTGTTACAATTGGTATCAACGTTGAAGGCCACTTCACGACCATCGCTATATTTTTTTATTTTTTTTCCGTAAAAAACACCACAATAATTGTTGACGATTTAATTCAACTTCTTCTTACATTTAAAAACGAAACCATCGGAAACCCCTCAATTTAAAAAAAAATCCAATCTCTTTTTTTCTTTATTAAAAATAACATAAATGAATGAGCTTAATAGTCTATGAGGGCAAGCTCTGCTATATTTGCCGTTTTCGAATTATTCAGATGTCAACATCATCAAATGCGGATTTGTTTTCGTGCAAAACCGCTTGAATCCGTAACATCTCAAAAACAATGAAAGACAGAACAATGGTTCTCGCTTTAACTGTAATTGGTGTTTAAGGCTTTGTCAAACGGGGAAAAAAACCCGCAACAATAAATTTTGAAGGGTTTCTGAATAACACGACGCACAAACATGTGACTGGTAGGAACCTCCTGGTTACTACACCACCACCAGCAGCCCACACGGGATTATTGTGTCCGTCCGTCCGTCGTGCATCCAAAAATGGGAGGGGTGGGGCTGGGTAGGGAGGGGCTGGGTGGGGAGGGGCTGGGTGGGGAGGGGCTGGGTGGGGAGGGTGGGGAGGGGAGGGTGGGGAGGGGCTGGGTGGGGAGGGGCTGGGTGGGAGTGGGGAGGGAGGGGCTGAGTGGGGAGGGGAGGGTGGGGAGGGGCTGGGTGGGGAGGGGCTGGGTGGGGAGGGAGGGGCTAGGTGGGGAGGGGCTGGGTGGGGAGGGAGGGGCTTGGTGGGGAGGGGCTGGTTAGGGAGGGTCGGGAGGGGCTGGGTTGGGAGGGTGGGGCTGGGTGGGGAGGGGCTGGGTGGGGGGTGGGAGGGGTGGGGCTGGGTGGGGCTGGGTGGGGAGGGGCTGGGTGGGGCTGGGTGGGGAGGGGCTGGTCACCCCGTGGTGCCCTTATAAAACTCAACGTGTAACCTACTCACGCCGACTTGTGCCCGCCCTCACAATCGGGAATATTTGTGGAATACACCACGTGCTGCCGCCGTTGACCCTGGCCGATTTTTAACCCCCCCTCCCCCCTCGTCACACGGCGTCACAAAAAGTCAGACCCCCCTCAAATATGACGTCACAAAGCTCTGCCCCCCCCCAAGCCATATTTCCATTTTGAAAATAAAACATGCTTCAAATCGCTTTAAACTATTCTCATTGTCACTCTGATGTTGTAGGAGAAAACATGTATTAAAAAGGCGTTGGAAATCTGAAATTTAGCATAAAATTCACTTGAAAATATTCAACGTCTAACTAAAACTGTAGATGTTCAGAATATTATATTGAAATTATATTACAATGATACAATATTAAAAGTAATTATAACTATAATAAAAATATTGATTTAAAGCTTTCGTGACTGCAGGGATTCATAATCTTAGTTCTTTCGGTAAAGTCACGTAGATGGGAAACAATAAAATAATAAAAATCTAAAACAATAAAATTATCACGACGTTTCGACTGCAACACAAGCAATCATCATCAGGTGTGAAAACCTGATGTACTTGGTGGTTTTCACACCTGATGATGATTGCTTGTGTTGCAGTCTAAACGTCGTGATAATTTTATTGTTTTATATTTTTATTATATTATTGTTTCCCTTCTACGTGACTATACCGAAAGAACCAATATATAAAAAAAACTTTAAACTTTGTAGTAGAACGAAGCAAAATGGAGAGTACAATTATAACAATCACATATTTATTCCACAGAATGAAAAGCCCTGGTTGGAATCATTAAAATCAAAATGTTTAATAACAATCATAATTTTTTTACAAAGTTTATGCTTATCCATTCTCCCATGGAGAAGCAAAATGCTCCTTCATGTAATAGTGACCTCAGTAAATTTAATTAATAATGAAAATTAATCAAAATGAGTGTTGTTATAACAATTCTATTCTTTATATTTATTTAAAGTTGCGCATTTTGATGTGACGTCACATTTCTCAACCCCCCCTCCCCCTCTCGTCATACAGCGTCACAAATTGATCCCCCCTATAGGTGTGTGACGTCATTTATGGCGTCCCACTATTGGGAGGGAGAATCTTATAATCAGGAGATTGCAGCCCGTCATTGCAATGGCTATTTATGAGAGCTGTAGAATACAATTAGCAAATAGCTCCGACAATCGCAGCGAAACTCCTGGAACCTGGCCTCTCCGACTCCAGCACCTGAGTTGTTGCTCTGCATCAATGCAGAGCCGCACGAAAGAAGACCAAAGAGAGCCATGGCCAGAGCGATAGTCACTTCGTAGTCACGTTATTATCGAGGCGTACGCTGTAGCCACATGTACAGGGCACACACATCTGCCTGAACTCATGGGCAAATCTCAATGGGCTTGTGGGCTGTACCATTACACCCATGGGGGGAATCCCTTGACCCGATGGTAACGCTATCAACTCGACATGTGTAATCCCCCCCCCCGCCAACCCGGTCCGTGTCAAGCCGAATGATCTCTCCCCCCCCCGTGTTTATCCCGTAATGGTACAGTCCCTTTCCGCTGTATCCCTCCCCCCATCCCTCTGTGAGAGTGATGTGGGGAGGAATCGATTCCGGGCCGGTTGGCACACGATTCCTAGAAATCGGCTACACTGCAGAAATTTAGCAATCAGTGAGTGCATTTCAACATCATGATCGTCGTCGTCAGCCGTGATCGATCCACTGCAGGCAGCCCACATCTCTCACGATCCTTGCGATGCAACCAATCCAGCGCGTGCACGTGAACTGATTTTCGTTGCTCCATCTTCCCCTGGCTGCGAAGTTCCATCTCCCCGCACCTCCGATTGGCACGGTAGGCTACGTACGGTGCGAAAGAAGTTCAACACACACACTGCACATAGACTCAACACTGCACATAGACTAACACTGCACATAGACTAACACTGCACATAGACTAACACTGCACATAGACTAACACTGCACATAGACTAACACTACCCATAGACTAACACTGCACATAGACTAACACTGCACATAGACTGACACTGCACATAGACTGACACTGCCCATAGACTAACACTACACATAGACTCAACACTGCCCATAGACTAACACTACACATAGACTCAACACTACCCATAGACTCACACTACCCATAGACTCAACACTACCCATAGACTCAACACTACCCATAGACTACCCATAGACTAACACTACCCATAGACTACCCATAGACTCAACACTGCGTCTCCGATTGTCACGGTAGGCTACGTACGGTGCGAAAGAAGTCCAACACACTGCACACTGCACACAAACTCCATTTGCGAACTACCCAGAGTCAGACCGTGTGTTGAGATTGGAGGAATCTGTTGATAAGCCACTTAGAGCTGTCCTTTGTGGCCCAGTCGCTTCTGAAAGATAAAAGTTAACAGCTCGGTGGACTTTACCTGGTAGGATTAAAACAAAATCTTAGTTTAGTTACATTTGTATTTTTTTAAAAGTGATTTGTTGACGTTTCCTCTATGTTGCACTCAGATCGTGTTTGTTGTATTGTTTGTTGTTGTAACGTTCTGACCCACCCTGACTGGATGTGTGTGTGTGGGTGGGGAAGAGCTTTATAGCTCATCAGATTCCTCCAGTACGGCTACAAAACAGCGATTTTCATGGAATCAGCGCAATGATACCGGGGATCGATTCCATTTACATTTTATGAATGGTAAATCGAAGGCCCGAGGATTCGATTCCTCATCCCCAACGCATCCCCCCTCCCCCACACTGCACCACCGCAGAGAAAACAAATCCCAGACCTCTTATGAGTGGCTTGGGACGCCAATCAAAATCCCATGCCTCCTTCTCTCTCTTTCTCCTCCTCTCTCCTCCCCCTCTCTCCTCCCCATCTCTCCTCCCCCTCTCCTCCCTCTCTCCTCCCTCTCCTCCCCCTCTCTCCCCTCCTCCGCTCTATCCTTCTCCGCTCTCTCCACTCTCTCTCCTCCCCCCTCTCTCTCCTCCACTCTCTCCTCCTCCTCTCTCCTCCCCCTCTCCTCCTCCGCTCTCTCCTACTCCCTCTCATCACCCTCTCTCTCTCCTCCGCTCTATCCTCCTCTTTCTCCTTCTCCGCTCTCTCCAATCTCTCTCCTCCTCCCCCCTCTCTCCTCCTCTCCTCTCTCTCTCCGGTATTCCCTTCCTCCACAATGCACGCTCAAGACAGTCGCCTTATACCCTGGCAGCCGATGCGGCGCTAGCTCGCCCAGATTCTTTTGTTTGCCGGAGCGCCCAGATTATTTTGTCGCAGCTGTCGAGAGTTTACTGATCGGATGAGCAGACGCGCACCTCGGCAAGACTCGTCGGGGACGTGATTGGTCCAGCAGCAGCATCATCAGCAGCGGCAACATCATCAGCAGCGGCATCATCAGCAGCATCATCATCAGCAGCAGCGGCATCATCAGCAGCAGCATCACCATCAGCAGCATCATCAGCATCATCATCAGTAGAAGCATCACCATCAGCAGCATCATCATCAGCAGCAGCAGTATCACCATCAGCAGCAGCAGCGGCATCAGCAGCAGCATCATCAGCAGCAGCGGAATCAGCAGCAGCATCATCATCATCACCACGCTGGGTGCTGTCGTCCTCTGCGTCTGCAATGGATTTCTTGGGCTTGTGAAGCTGGATTCTGGAGCGTACGTTCGTCAAGTCCACCCACGTGTTTGTCATGTTGTTTGGTATGCAGCGTGATTATGTTGTTGTTTGCGTGTCCGTGGCGACTTCTGATTGCATCGCCACCGTCACTGTCGTGGTTACCAGCAGCAGCAGAAGCAACCATCATCATCACCATCATCGCTTGCATCATCATCAACGACAGCATTACGACCACCACCGTATTCTCTATCACCATCATCACCACTATCACCACCACCACCGTAATCACTACCATCATCACCACTACCATCACCACCAGCCTCGCCAACACCATCACTACCATCACCACTACCATCACCACCAGCCTCACCAACATCATCACCAGCCTAACTACCACCACCATCACCACCACCACCACCACCATCATCACCAGCCTAACCACCATCATCACCAGCCTAACCATCATCACCAGCCTAACCACCATCATCACCAGCCTAACTACCACCATCACCACCACCATCACCACCATCATCACCACCACCATCATCACCAGCCTCACCAACATCATCACCAGCCTAACTACCACCACCACCATCACCACCACCATCACCACCACCATCATCACCAGCCTCACCACCATCATCACCAGCCTAACCACCATCATCACCAGCCTAACCACCATCATCAGCATCACCACTAATCACCACCATCACCACCAGCCTCACACTACCACCACCATCATCACCATCAGCTACGTAAGCAGCATCATCACCACCACCACAACCATCGTGAAAAGGATGATGATGATGGAGTGGAGGCTCATTTTGAAGCTGCTGATGATGGTGGTGGCGGTGATGATGATGGTGATGATGTTGGTGGTGATGATGGTGATGTTGGTGGTGATGATGTTGGTGATGATGATGGTGATGTTGGTGGATGTTCGAGTCCGCAGCGCGTCCGTGTTGTTGATGTTCCATCTGGTTTTGCTTTGGGAACAGTTTCAGGCAGAGAGAGAGAGGGTGAGACAGAATCTTTATTTAGACTGCAGGAGGAATCTGATGAGCTATGAAGCTCCCACCCCCCACACCCCTCACAGACGTCCAGTAAAAGAGACGCATGGAGGCTGATGAGAGTAGGGTGGGTAGGCGTTGCATGCTGAGAGATGGTCACGACTTAGGCGACTCCCTTGCGGCCTCTGTCAATCCACTGCTGGATAAGAGACTCCCCACTCCTCCCCTCCGGTAAATATTGGCTGTACGGGTGGGGGTGGCGTGGTCCCGGTGATTTGGCCATACTTCACCACGCTGGTGCAGTGTTGCGGGTTGTTGATGGCCGGGGAGAGCGAGCGGTTGCACAGACGTGGGGAGCATGGAAGTACGGTACAACGAGATTTTGTGGGGAGCGGTGGCGTAGTGGTTAGGTCCACGCTGCGCTACGAACCCGGCGGCCCGAGATTCGATTACCGATCACGGTCAACGCCACCAGCAACGATTATCTGAACCGGTCCTCAGCCTCCCCCTAGGTCGACTCGGCCTCAAATGAGTACCTGGTGTAGCGGTGTGTTGTAAACATTGTCACTGGGGAGACAAAGGAGGTCGGGCGTGGTGCTGGCCACCCACCCCCTCGTGTGCCGTGCCGGCCTTCATAGGTGCTGCTCGCTAACAGCACTTGCCCCTACGGCTCTGTTAAGCCTTCACGGGGGCCATTGCCCGAAACGTCGCCTATGATGCCACGTTCGGCTCTACAGCGTGAGTCGTGAATTATTGACCATTGTCGCCACAGGGTCTGTTGTGACCAGACCGGCAGCTTATCTGCGTTCCCTTCGGTCTCGGTAATCGACGAGGCAAGGATGGTCGATACTATTTAAACAATTTTTTTATTTTATTTTACTAGGTAAGGCTCCAACTACTGAGCTGTGTGGTTCTTATGGAGAAACGACCTGGCCATCATTACACCATTGTTGGCTCAACGAAGTTGGCTTATCATCATCATCGTCGTCGTCACGTGTACAGCAGTCGCCAAATACTGCAAACGCGTGGTGACGTTCATTCTAAATGTGGAGGGGAAAACCGGAGGACTCGGGAGAAAAATCCACGCGACCACGGAGAGAGAGACGACACGCAGACCCCAAATATACAGCAGCAGGCGTCAGGGTCGGGATCGAGCCCACGACCTCCTGCATACCAGGCGAGGTAGTCAACATCTCCTAGCCACCGTGATGATGATGAGAGAGAGAGACACACAAACTCCAAATATACAGCAGCAGGCGTCAGGGTCGGGATCGAACCCACGACCTCCTGTGTACCAGGCGAGGTAGTTAACATTTCTCTATCAACGCACAGCACGATTAAAGTTCTCATTATTCTAATGGAGCGAGTCAATACACTCCCGTTGACTTAAAACTATTACAACTATTTTATTTATTTTAGCAGGCACGGTTTGAACAATGTGATTTATTATTATAACGAGAGCAGCATGGGAGGAGATTCCAGAGTGGAGGCAGTGCGAGCTGGAAGAAGGAAGAGGAGTGAGGTGACCTCGTGTGGTGGGTGAGTGGGTGAATGAGTGGTGAGTGTGTTATTGTGTGACCTGCAGTGTGGTGAGTGAGTGTGTAGGTGTGTTATTGTGTGACCTGCAGTGTGGTGAGTGTGTGGGTGAGTGTGTTATTGTGTGACCTGCAGTGTGGTGAGTGAGTGGGTGGGTGAGTGTGTGGGTGAGTGTGTTATTGTGTGACCTGCAGTGTGGTGAGTGGGTGGGTGGTGAGTGTGTTATTGTGTGACCTGCAGTGTGGTGGGTGAGTGTGTGGGTGAGTGTGTGGGTGAGTGTGTTATTGTGTGACCTGCAGTGTGGTGAGTGAGTGGGTGGGTGAGTGTGTGGGTGAGTGTGTTATTGTGTGACCTGCAGTGTGGTGAGTGGGTGGGTGGTGAGTGTGTTATTGTGTGACCTGCAGTGTGGTGGGTGAGTGTGTGGGTGAGTGTGTTATTGTGTGACCTGCAGTGTGGTGGGTGAGTGGGAGGGTGGTGAGTGTGTTATTGTGTGACCTGCAGTGTGGTGGGTGAGTGGGTGGGTGGTGAGTGTGTTATTGTGTGACCTGCAGTGTGGTGAGTGAGTGGGTGGGTGGTGAGTGTGTGGGTGAGTGTTATTGTGTGACCTGCAGTGTGGTGAGTGAGTGTGTAGGTGTGTTATTGTGTGATCTGCAGTGTGGTGATTGTGTGGGTGAGTGTGTTATTGTGTGACCTGCAGTGTGGTGGGTGAGTGGGAGGGTGGTGAGTGTGTTATTGTGTGGGTGAGTGTTATTGTGTGACCTGCAGTGTGGTGGGTGAGTGGGTGGGTGGTGAGTGTGTTATTGTGTGACCTGCAGTGTGGTGAGTATATGGGTGAGTGAGTGGGTGGGTGGTGAGTGTGTGGGTGAGTGTATTATTGTGGCCTGCAGTGTGGTGAGTGTGTGGGTGAGTGGTGAGTGTGTTATTGTGTGACCTGCAGTGTGGTGAGTGAGTGGGTGAGTGGGTGGGTGGTGAGTGTGTGGGTGGTAGTGTGTGGGTGAGTGTATTATTGTGGCCTGCAGTGTGGTGAGTGTGTGGGTGAGTGTGTTATTGTGTGATCTGCAGTGTGGTGGGTGAGTGGGTGGGTGGTGAGTGTGTGGGTGAGTGTATTATTGTGGCCTGCAGTGTGGTGAGTGTGTGGGTGAGTGGGTGGGTGGTGAGTGTCTGGGTGAGTGAGTGGGTGGGTGGTGAGTGTGTGGGTGACTGTGTTATTGTGTGACCTGCAGTGTGGTGAGTGTGTGGGTGAGTGGGTGGGTGGTGAGTGTGTGGGTGAGTGTGTGGGTGGGTGGTGAGTGTGTGGGTGAGTGTATTATTGTGGCCTGCAGTGTGGTGAGTGTGTGGGTGAGTGTATTATTGTGGTCTGCAGTGTGGTGAGTGAGTGGGTGAGCGTGTTATTGTGTGACCTGCAGTGTGGGTGAGTGTGTTATTGTGTGACCTGTAGTGTGGTGAGTGAGTGGGTGAGTGTATTATATGTGGCCTACAGTGTGGTGAGTGGGTGGGGTGGGTGAGTGTGTGGTGAGTGGGTGGGGTGGGTGAGTGTGTGGTGAGTGGGTGGGTGAGTTGTGTTGTGACCTGCAGTGTGGTGAGTGGGTGGGTGAGTGTGTGGGTGAGTGTGTTATTGTGACCTGCAGTGTGGTGAGTGGGTGGGTGGGTGAGTGTGTGGGTGAGTGTTATTATTGTGGCCTGCAGTGTGGTGAGTGGGTGGGTGGGTGAGTGAGTGGTGTGTGGGTGGGTGAGTGTGTGGTGAGTGGGTGGGTGGGTGGGTGAGTGTGTGGGTGAGTTGTGTTGTGACCTGCAGTGTGGTGGGTGGGTGAGTGGGTGGTGAGTGTGTGGGTGAGTGTGTTATTGTGGCCTGCGGTGTGGTGAGTGTGTGGGTGAGTGAGTGTGTGGTGAGTTGGTGGTTGGGTGAGTGTGTGGGTGAGTGTGTGGGTGAGTGTGTGTGAGTGAGTGTGTGGTGAGTGGGTGGGTGAATGAGTGTGTGTGATATGTGACCTGCAGTGTGGTGAGTGTGTGGGTGAGTTGTGTTGTGACCTGCAGTGTGGTGAGTGGGTGGGTGAGTGAGTGTGTTATTATTGTGGCCTGCAGTGTGGTGAGTGAGTGGGTGGGTGGGTGAGTGTGTGGTGAGTGTGTGCGTGAGTTGTGTTGTGACTTGCAGTGTGGTGAGTGGGTGGGTGAGTGTGTGTTATTGTGGCCTGCAGTGTGGTGGGTGGGTGAGTGTGTGGGTGAGTGAGTGTGTTATTATTGTGGCCTGCAGTGTGGTGAGTGTGTGGTGAGTGGGTGGGTAAGTGTGTGGTGAGTGTGTGGGTGAGTTGTGTTGTGACCTGCAGTGTGGTGTGTGGGTGGGTGGTTGAGTGTGGGTTAGTGAGTGGGTGGGTGAGTGTGTGGGTGAGTGAGTGTTATTATTGTGGCCTGCAGTGTGGTGAGTGTGTGAGTGTGTGGTGAGTCGGTGGGTGGACGGGTGAGTGGGTGGGTGAGTGAGTGAGTGTCTATGTGTCATCCTCCCTTAGGTCTCAAATGAGTAGCTGGTGCGGTGTGTAGTAAACATCGCCACTGGGGAGACAAAGGCGGCCGAGTGTGGTGCTGGCCACCCACCCCCTCGTGTGCCGTGTCGCCATTGATAGGTGCTGCTCGCGAACAGCACTTGCCCCAACAGTCTGTTAAAGGCTGTATAGGGGATCTTTGTGTAAGTGAGTGGAGTTTGTATTCTCTCTCCCACTGTTCTGCACGGGTCTCTTCCATGTTCTCTGGTTTCCTCCCATAGCTAAACCTCCCCCCACCCCATACAACGTAACCAGTATTGGCCAAAGCCATATCCCAATGCTGCAATGAAATTACACTGCAGATGGCTCAATTGGGTTCACACGCAGCAACGGCTACATCACCCCCGACCCTGAAGACCTGGCAGGACCCTCCTGAACAAGAGTCCCGAGACTCGGCGACGCTTTTCCTGGGTGAACCGAGCGGACTCACGAAAGCGGTCCGCCTGCACATTGAACTTCTTTCGCACCATACGGAGCCAACCGCGCTAATCGGAGTCGCGGGGGATGGCCAACTTAACTAAGCGCAAAAAAAGCAGTTGGATAAAAGTGAGTTTTCAATTTCGGTTTAAAAGAATGGGGGGGGGAAAAAAAACGTATTTAACTCTTGAAACGAATGTAGCAACAACGTTGTACACAAATCTGTTGCTCGACAGGGAGGAAAGGTGCGAGACGAGCTCGAGATGGAGACGAGAGGAGAGGCGTGAAGAAGGAGGAGAGCCAGGACGAGGTGGAGACAGCACCCCAGGAGATATTTCTCCCAACAGCTGCACCCTCACGAGTCTGCGTGCCACGGAACGCCATGTAAGGAGCTGTGTGTGTGGTCAGCCAATGACCCATCTCCGCCCCCTCCTTCACCCCAACCCTCCCTCGCACCGCTGGGCATCGGCATCGTCGGCTTCATCGTCGGCTTCATCATCATCAGTATCATCACCACCACCACCATCATTAGAAGAATCACCACTATCAATAGAAGAATCACCACTGTCACCATCATGAGCATCATCTTAATCATGTTGAGGCCCTGTGTCAGCGTTGAGGCTGGGGGTCAGCGTCGATGCTCCTGGGACACCAACCACAGTTGTTTACGTCCGAGTCAGACCTGTTCTTTTGACATCCTGTAAAAACACCCCATTCGTTCGTTCATGAATATCATTCGCGTAGAAACACCCCACCGTGCACACTCTCATTTCTTCATTCACCCCCCCCCCCGCCCCATTCGTTCATGAATACAATTAATGTTAAAACGACCCTAACCACGCACCGACTCGCTACAACCATTCATTCATTCATTCGACCTCTCATTCATTGATTGATGTAGTTCACGTCCCGTGGTAAGATGCCGTGCACGTGCGCGTGCGCGCGTGTGTGCGCGTGTGTGCACGTGTGTGTGTGTGTGCGTGTGCGCGTGTGTGCGCGTGTGTGCACGTGTGTGTGTGCGCGCGTGTGCGCGTGTGCGTGTGTGTGCATGTGTGTGTGTGTGCGTGTGTGTGTGTGTGTGCGCGCGTGTGCGTGTGTGTGTGTGTATGTGTGCGCGTGTGTGCGCTCACGGTGCTCCGGTGTGTTCCCTGGCTGGGTGCGGCGTTGGGCGGCTCCACCTAAGAATAAACGGCGACGTGAGATTAGGGCGAGATTACAGCGGCAAGCCGTGCCCGATTACCCGACTGGATGTCGGGCAGGGGGGCGGGGGGTTATGGGAGTGAAAGGTGGCATCACGATGATCAAGTGTTGTGGTGGGTGCTGCTCTCCCTTTCCGTGTAAAGCCGATGGGTCTCGATGTGAGTCCATGGGTCTCGATGTGAGTCCATGGGTCTCGATGTGAGTCCATGGGTCTCGATGTGAGTCCGTGGGTCCCGATGTGAGTCCATGGGTCTCGATGTGAGTACATGGGTCTCGATGTGAGTCCATGGGTCTCGATGTGAGTCCATGGGTCTCGATGTGAGTACATGGGTCTCCATGTGAGTCCATGGGTCTCGATGTGAGTCCATGGGTCTCGATGTGAGTCCATGGGTCTCGATGTGAGTCCATGGGTCTCGATGTGAGTCCTTGGGTCTCGATGTGAGTCCATGGGTCTCGATGTGAGTCCATGGGTCTCGATGTGAGTCCATGGGTCTCGATGTGAGTACATGGGTCTCCATGTGAGTCCATGGGTCTCGATGTGAGTCCATGGGTCTCGATGTGAGTCCATGGGTCCCGATGTGAGTCCATGGGTCTCGATGTGAGTCCATGGGTCTCGATGTGAGTCCATGGGTCTCGATGTGAGTCCATGGGTCTCGATGTGAGTACATGGGTGTCTCGATGTGAGTCCATGGGTCTCGATGTGAGCACATGGGTCCCGATGTGAGTCCATGGGTCTCGATGTGAGTACATGGGTCCCGATGTGAGTCCATGGGTCTCGATGTGAGTACATGGGTCCCGATGTGAGTCCATGGGTCTCGATGTGAGTACATGGGTCCCGATGTGAGTCCATGGGTCTTGATGTGAGTCCATGGGTCTCGATGTGAGTCCATGGGTCTCTATGTGAGTCCATGGGTCTCGATGTGAGTCCATGGGTCTCGATGTGAGTCCATGGGTCTCGATGTGAGTCCATGGGTCTCAATGTGAGTCCATGGGTCTCAATGTGAGTCGATGGGTCTCGATGTGAGTCCATGGGTCTCGATGTGAGTCCATGGGTCTCGATGTGAGTCCACGGGGGTCCGTATGAGGTCAAATGCGAATCTGTGGGTCTGTGTGTAAGGCGATGTTATGGGGTTTCTGCTTGAATTTGTGTATGTTGAACTTCTTTCGCAACGTACGTAGCCAACCGTGCTAATCGGAGGTGCGGGGTGAAGGACAACAACACTTAACACTTAAATGAGTTCTAAAGAAATTAGTTTTCAATCTCTGAGTTTACGGGTATATATGTGACCATTTGGGTCTCTGCATCTGTGGATCTCGATGCGAGTCCACGGGTATCTCTGTGAGTCTATTGGTTTTCATGTAAGTCTATGTGAAGGGCTTTGTCTGAGTTTTAGGGGTCTCGATGCGTATCTACGGGTATCTTTGTGAGTCTATTGATTTTCATGTAAAGGGTTTTGTGTGAGTTTAGGGGTCTCGATACAAGTCTACGGCTCGCTGTTGAGCCAATGGGTCTTATAATCTCGCACACACGCACACACACACGTGCAGACGTACACGCACACACACGAGGCCTGCAACTGCCAATGACTTCACCACCCCCATCCTGCCACTCTCCACCAAAAGACAAAGATCCCCCGTGTAGCCTTAACAGACTGTAGGGGCAAGTGCTGTTAGCGAGCAGCACCTATGAAGGCCGGCACGGCACACGAGGGGGTGGGTAGCCAGCACCACACCCGGCCGCCTTTGTCTCCCCAGTGACGAGGTTAACACACCGTACCAGGTACTCATTTGAGGCCGAGTCGACCTAGGGGATGCCCAGGACAGATTCAGATAATCGTCACCGGTGTTGGTGGCCGTGAGCGGGAATCGAACCCGGGTGGCCAGGGTTCGTAGCGCCAGCGTAGCGCTAACCGCTGCACCACCGCTCCCCACAAAGACACTCGCACACAAAGACAATCGCTGAGCCCTGGAACTGCCTTATGACTTCACCCCCCCCCCCACCCCAAATCGTGCCACTCTCCACCCAGCACACCCAGCACACACCCACACAGCTCCCCTGTGTAGTCTCATGGCCACTATCAACCACGGCGGCTCCGAGGCCGCTGTCGCCAGCAGCACGCTAACCACGAGCAACGCCGGGCGACTTGGGTGCGGTGACGGCCTAGACAGAGAACTGGTTCGTAACGCGGTGCGCTGAGCACTGTGCCACATCAGGAGCCAAGAGAACTCCTGCAACACACAAGACAAAGATCTTCCCCCCGTGAAATCCCAACACACTAATGGGGCAAGTGCTGTTAGCGAGCAGCACCTGTGAAGGCCGGCACGGCACACGAGTTGGGTGGGTGGCCAGCACCACCACCCGGCCGCCTTTGTTTGCACACCGCACCGGGTACTCATTTGAGGCCGAGTCGACCTAGGGGAGACCCAGCGCCGGTTCAGATAATCGTCACCGGTCTTGACCGTGAGCAGGAATTGATCTCGGGTCGCCAGGTTTCGTAGTGCAGCGTAGCGCTTACCGCTACACCACCGCTCTCCACTCCCACACACATACCCACACACATACACACACATACACACACACACCCCTACACACACACACCTACACACACACAACAACCGCCATTCGCCACTAAGTGGCAGTGACGTCACCACGACGCTTGTGCCAGGCCATGTGCACTTTGAGGCCACGTGAAGTGTCGAACGCCCGCTGGCAGGAGGTCACGGGGCAGACCTAATTGCCACGGGTCGGCTGACTAAGATGACTGAGATGACTGGCTGATGCACCACCTGTGCCCCCTACTGTGTCAACCTGCTGTGCTCTATCCACCCGGCGCTCCGCTTGTTGTTTTGAGCGTCGCTCCTCCGCCCTCCGTTGTTGTGGGAGGGCGACTGCCTCCAACTGCCCAGTAGCGTCCTTCACGAGCCTCCTCCACAGAGGCCGATCTTTACACCGCTGGTACCAGTCATCGGCAAGTCCACTCAGCTCCACGTCCTCCTGTACCACATCACTCCATCTCTTCTCTAGCCCGTGCCGCGCCCGTTTAGCCCCCTCGATCCGGCCGAACAAAAGCTGTTTCGACATGCGGTGGCTGGGCATGCGGGCTACATGACCCAGCCAACGCAGCCTTGCCTGCCGGAGGAGAAACACCGATGGGACCTTGTCCAGATCTTTCAAGGATTTGTGAGCTCCTCACAATCCAGCCTGGTTACACACACACATACACACACACGCACATACACACGTACACACACACACACACGCAACTCCCATCCCGTCTGCGCTTGCGAGTTCCGTTATGTCACTGCTCTCCAGAGAATACGCCCTGCCCTGGAAAAAAAACTTAAACAATCAGTGTGAGTTTCCACAAGCTGAGCAGTACCACGTGTTAAGCGAGCCTCTGTGTGCGCGCGTGCGTGTGGGTGTGTCTTGTTGCTTTGTGGTGGGGAGCGGTGGCGCAGTGGTTAGCGCGCCGCACGGCGAACCCAGCGACCCGAGTTCGGTTCCCGCTCGGTCCTGGGCCTCCCCTAGGTCGACTCGGCCTCAAAATGAGTTCCTGGTGCGGTGTGCAAACATCGCCACTGGGGAGACAAAGGCGGCCGGGTGGTGGTGCTGGCCACCCCACGCCCTCGTGTGCCACAGTGCCGGCCTTCACATGTGCTGCTACTTGCTAACAGCACTTGCCCCAGCAGTCTGTGACGGCTATACGGGGGATCTTTGTCTTGTATTTTTGTCGTCGTACTATTTTGGTTCATTAGTGGAGTGACTTGCCAATGACGGCAACAGCAAGTGTCAACATTGGCATCTGTGGAGGAGGCTTGTGACACTACTGGGCAGTGCCAGCGGCGGTGCACTTTGAACCCCTCCTGGGCAGTTGGGGATGGGGGGGGGGCAGTCGCCACACAGCAACAACAACGAGCGGAGCGCCCGGGCGGATAAAACGCAGCGAGTTGGCACAGTGGGGGGCACAGGTGGTGCACCTAGCCTGGCACAGCAGGGGGCACAGGTGGTGCATCGGCCACTCATCTCAGTCATCTCGGTCAGTCGACCCGTGGCACCTGCTGGGTCTGTACCGTAGCCTCCTGTCGGCGAGCTTTCCACACTTCACATCGCCTCAAAGTGCACATAGCCTGGCACAACCGCCGCGAATTAGTGGCGAACGGCTTCTCCTCTTGTTGTCGTGTGTGAGTACGCATGCACGTACTTAACGTATGGCCGTGTGTATCGGTGTGTGCCATTGTGGGGAGCGGTGGTGTAGTGGTTAGCGCTACAAACCCGGCAGCCCGGGTTCAATTCCCACTTGCGGCCAACAGCAGTGAAGATTATCTGAATCGGTCGAGGACCTCCCCTAGGTCGACTCGGTCTCAAATGAGTACTTGGTGCGGTGTGTAGTAAACATGGCCACTGGGGAGACAAAGGCGGCCGGGCGCGGTGCTGGGCACCCACCCCCCTCGTGTGCCGTGCCGGCCTTCATAGGCGCTGCTCGCTAACAGCACTTGCCCCAAACAGCCTGTTAAGGCTACACGGGGGATCTTTGTCTTTGTCATTGTTTGTGCGTGCGTGCGTGGGACCCCCTTTGTCTATCCACGACTGGATGAGGACCTCGCCCCGCCTTGCCGTGCCGGTCGGCGCGTGCTCACGGGCAACCGGTGAGTCGCCGCCGACGCTGGCCGTGCCGGGGACTCGAACTCGGGTCGGCCGGTTCGTGGAGTGTGGCGGCGTGCTGCCGATCCCGGATCGTCGCCGTCACCGCCGTCACCGCCGTCGGTGGTGGCCCCCGTCCAGGGCACATCCTCTGACAAGGGGGGGGTCACTTCCTCTGACAAGGGCGGGGGGTGGGGGGGTCACTTCCTCTGGACTGCTGTTTTAAGAGGTCACCCCCTTTGCCCTTTGTAGAGATGCCCCAAATTCCAGAGCGGGGGTGCACAAGTTAAGCCAACGTTGTCTTAGTGGAGCAGCAGGTGCTGCTGTTGGCGGCGGGGGGGGGGGAGGCGGGTTGCAGGGGAGGGGGGGGGTTCATGGGTGGTGGGGGGGGGGCACTTGGAAGCGACTTGAGACTCAAACATCTCGCACAGTTTGACCGGCCTGCCGGGCGTGGTGCTTTGCCGTACCACCGCCCGCTGAGCCGCGCTGTTGCCGGCCTTCGTGTGTGCTCGCTCGTGGCGCTCGCTCCCGATTGCCTGCACAGGCCTGGAATGCAGGAGGTCGGGGGTTCGATCCCAGACCCCTGACGCCTATGCTGCTGTGTGTTTGGAGTCTGCGTCTCTCTTGCTCTCTCTCTCCGTGGTCGCGTGGATTTTTCTCTGGGTCCTGGGGTTTTTCCCTGCACATTGAGAAACGACGTCGAAGCGTTCGGAGTGTTTGGCGGCTGTCAGTTTCCACGTGAACAAGCCGCTGCTTCGTTGGGCTGTCGTTTGTGATGGCCCAGCCGCTTCTGAAAAAGAGCGGCATAGCTCAGTGGGTCGTACCTGGCGGAATACAAATAGTTTAGCTTATTTTTTCGTGATTTTTTTTTTAAAATTTCCTACACTTTGCGCTTCTATCGTGTTGTTGCGTTTGTTGTTGTAACGTTCTGACCCCGTGCCCCTACTGGACAGCTGTGAAAAAGAGCTTCATAGCTCATCGGATTCCTCCTGCAGTCTAAATACACAGACGCTGATTCTAACAGTGCTTGCAATAACAGTCTGAGGCTACACATGGGTGCCGTGTGCACGTGTGTGCGTGCCTGTGAGGTTGTGTGTGCGTGTGCGTGCGTGCCTGTTAGGTTGTGTGTGTTTGCGTGTGTGTGCGTGCCTGTGAGGTTGTGTGTGCGTGTGTGTGCGTGCCTGTGAGGTTGTGTGTGTGCGTGTGTGTGCGTGCCTGTGAGGTTGTGTGTGCGTGTGTTTTCTAGAGAGTGATGGCACAGTGCTTAGTGCACTGCGACCGGAGTTTGATTCCCGCTTACCACTTATAAATATTTGAATCGGTCCTGGGCCTACCCTAGGTCGACTCAAACTTAAATTCGTACCCGGTGTTAACATCAGCACTGGGGAGACAAAGGCGGGCGGGGATGGTGTTAACCACACCACCTCTTTATGTGCAGTGCCGGCCTTCGTAGGTGCTACTCGCCAATAACACTTGCCCCAAAAGGTCCGTTTTGGTTATGGTGGGATTTTTGTATTTGTGAGTGTGTGTGTGAGGTTGTGTATTTGTGAGTGTGTGTGTGAGTGTGTGTGTGTGCCTGTGAGGTTGTGTATTTGTGAGTGTGTGTGTGAGTGTGTGTGTGTGAGTGTGTGTGAGTGTGTGTGTGAGTGTGTGTGAGTGTGTGTGTGTGAGTGTGTGTGTGTGAGTGTGTGTGAGTGTGTGTGAGTGTGTGTGAGTGTGTATGTGTGTGAGTGTGTATGTGTGTGAGGTTGTGTATTTGTGAGTGTGTGTGTGCCATCGACCACAGCGCAAGAAGGTGGCGGATGCCTGTAGGATCCAGTCCAGCAAGTAGATCCTGCCTGACATGCTGTGATCATCAGGTGCTGCGTCAGTGTTTGGAGTGCTTGACGCGCTATCAAAGTGGCACAAGTTCAACTCCCAGCTTGGGATTCAACTCGGCAGCGGGTGTAGATGCACCCGGCTCCCACCGTGGGAATGTGGAATTTTGACCGCCGTCGGGGACTGGCGCCATCCCAACGCGAGCTCTGGGGTGGCGAGAGACTCGGTGACCTTTAAACTTTCGAGGCGGGCGAGGTGGCCGTTGTGAACCACGGGCCTCCTTGCGAATGCGGCGGGATCGGCGGTTCGTTCGCTGGCAACGTTTTGAGGGGTGGGGCGCTGCCTCCCTCCGTGGTCGTGGGTTCTCTTCGGGCACTCCATTTCCCTCCCACGGAACGACGGGATTGGCAGAACGTCGCGACGCCGCCAGACCCCAGCCCGGTGTTGGCTATCCTCTACCGCAGAATCGCCGCCTTCGCGCCCGGTAACTCATCCGGTCTCGCAGGCGAAGCAGGGTCTGTGGAGCCCGGTTACTACCGTACTTGGTTGGGTGGTCACCACCACTCTTCACCACCACCATCACCACCACCACCCACCCACTCTCCACCACCACCACCACCCTTCACCCACCCACCACCCTCCACCACCACCCACTCTCCACTACCACCACCACCACCCTCCACCACTACCACCCACCTACCCTCCACCACCACCCACATAGCACCACTCCCCTACCCACCACCACCACCCACCTACCCTCCATCACCACCACCCACCCACTCTCCACCACCACCACCCACCCACCCTCCATCATCATCACCACCACGGCTTGCCAGGTGCTGTAGTCGTGTCGCTGGGTGACGGTCGGCGTTCTCCGGCTTCTCCGCTTTCCTCCCCACACACCCCACACACACACACACCCCACACACACACACCCCACACACACACACCCCACACACACACACACCCCGCACACACACACCCCACACACACACACACCCCGCACACACACACCCCACACACACACACCCCACACACACACCCCACACACACACCCCACACACACACACCCCACACACACACACACCCCACACACACACCCCACACACACACACACCCCACACACACAACACACACCACACCACACACACACCACACCACACACACACCACATACACACACCACATACACACACCCCACACACACACCCCCCACACACACACACCCCACACACACCCCACACACACACCCCACACATACACACCCCACACATACACACCCCAAACAGACCCCACACACACCTCCCACACACCACATTTTTAGCAAATAAATTGTGTTTTACAAAACATAGGAAAAAAAAGTATTTTTTTATTTTTTATGAAACACAAACGAACAGTATGGAGTTTTACTATATTTTTTATTATTATTGCAGTATCGTGATTTAATGTAACTCGCGAGAGATGTTGGCCGGGACCTGTGTCACTTCCCGGCAATTCTATAAATACAACGATGCCCACCCTGGGCGTTATCAGAGGCAATGAAATTTCATACCCCACCTCGCCCGCCCGCCCGCTCGCCCCCCTCGCACGCCCCCCCCATGCGGGCGCACGGTGGGCGGGCGATAGGAAGCCGTCAGCCGCCCCTGCGTGGGCCGCAGAGAGGACAGCGAGCGGCCGCCAGGCTCCCGCTCCCTCCCTAGCGCTGCACTTTCGCTGGAAGGAGCGACCGTGCGGGCGAGCGGGCGTGCGGGCGTGCGGGCGTGCGGGCGGGCGAGCGCCAGCCGGGGCCGATCGACTGCGGTGGAAGTTTGGTGAATATTACCTCGGCTCCCACCTCCCCCTGCTGCTCCTCTTCCTCCTGCTGCTCATCCTCCTCCTGCTGCTCCTCCTGCTGCTCCTCCTGCTGCTCCCATCTCCCCCTGCTGCTCCTCCTCCTCCTGCTGCTCCCATCTCCCCCTGCTGCTCCCATCTCTCCATAATGCTCCCATCTCCTCCTGCTGCTCCTCCTCCTGCTGCTGCTCCTCCTCCTGCTGCTCCCATCTTCCCCTGCTGCTCCTCCTGCTGCTCCCATCTCCTCCTGCTGCTCCCATCTCCCCCTGCTGCTGCTCCTCCTCCTATGTCCTCCCCTCTTCTCCCCACACACTCCCTCTCCTCGCGCTCCTATTTCGCACACGCGCTGCTCACCTCATTCCGACTCTGCCCCTCCACCTCGTTCACTCCTCTTGCACTCCTCCTCGTCACCTCGTCACCTCGGGACCACCTCTGGCCAACTGACGAGTCCTCCGCTGCTGAAACCTACTTCAAAGTCAGATTTGGTCTCGTTTTGTCTTTGTGTGGTTTTGACAGGCAGGAAAGTCTGTTTGGAGTTTGCCAGGAAACAGGCACACACACACAAAGATCCCCCGTGTAGCCTTAACAGACTGTTGGGGCAAGTGCTGTTAGCGGCACGGCGCACGAGGAGGTGGGTGACGAACACAACGCTCGGCCGCCTTTGTCTCCCCAGTGGTGATGTTTACTACACACCGCACCAGGTTCTAATTTGAGGCCGGGTCGACGTAGGGGAGGGCCATGACTGGTTCAGATAATCATCACCGGTGTTGGCCATGAGCGGGAATCGAACTCGGGTCGCCAGATTTCTAGCGTAGCGCTAACCGCCTCACTACCGCTACACCACAGACACACACACGGACACACACACGGACACACACACGGACACACACACCGATATACACACACAGACACACACACGGACACACACACGGACACACACACGGACACACACACCCAACACACACACCGACACACACACCGATACACACACCGATAAACACACGGACACACACACCGACACACACACGGACACACACACGGACACACACACGGACACGCACACCGACACACACACTGACACACACACCGACACACACACGGACACACACACGGACACACACACCGACACACACACCGACACACACACCGACACACACACCGACACACACGCCGATACACACACCGACACACACAACCCGCAGGCACATAGACACACACAGAGGAACACACGCACGCACGAGCGGGCGGAGGGGGGTGTGTGTGCGTGTGCGTGAGCTCGCAACAAATGTGGCCGGGGACATTTCTTTAGGATTTAAATTTATTTTTTGTCGTTGTCGGCAGAGCAAAAAAAATGTTTGGAGAAGGGAGTTTTTGTCGAGCGAGCGGAAGACGCCATGGTCGGGCATCGCGGTGGCTAGGAGATGTTGACTACCTCGCCTGGTGTACAGGAGGTCGTGGGTTCGATCCTGACCCTGACGCCTGCTGCTGTATATTTGGGAGTTTGCGTCTCTCTCATCATCATCATCATCACGGTGGCTAGGAGATGTTGACTACCTCGCCTGGTGTACAGGAGGTCGTGGGTTCGATCCTGACCCTGACGCCTGCTGCTGTATATTTGGGAGTTTGCGTCTCTCTCTCTCTCATCATCATCATCATCACGGTGGCTAGGAGATGTTGACTACCTCGCCTGGTGTACAGGAGGTCGTGGGTTCGATCCCGACCCTGACGACTGCTGCTGCTGCTGTATATTTAGAGTCTGCGTGTCTCTCTCATCATCATCATCACGGTGGCTAGAAGATGTTGACTACCTCGCCTGGTGTACAGGAGGTTGTGGGTTCGATCCTGACCCTGACGCCTGCTGCTGCTGTATATTTTGAATCTGCGTGTCTCTCTCCCCGCGGTCGCGTCGATTTTTCTCCGGGTCCTCCGTTTCTTCCCTCCGCATTTAGAATCGACGTCACCACGCGTTTAGAGTCTTTGGCCACTGCTGTACGTTTCCACGTGACAAGCCACTTCGATGAGCTATCATTTGCGATGGCCACGTCGTTTCGGACACGTGGCTACACAGCTCGGTCGTGGACCTGACTCGGTTTAGTTTGAAGCGAGGGCCGGGCTGGCGGAGCGGACGCTGTCCAGTTCGGTGGCCGCGTACGGCTCGGTGGCGCTCGTCATTCACAACATCAACAGCAGCGTCGTCGTCGCCATCGTCATCGTCGCCATCGTCGTCTTCATCACCGTCGTCACTGTCGTCACCGTCGTCACCGTCGTCACCGTTGTCGTCGTCATTGTCGTGTCACCATCATCACCGTCGTCACTGTCGTCACCGTTGTCGTCACCACCACGGCGCTATAACGAGGAGCAGGACCCCCGACTCGCGATCCGCACACCGCTGGTTCGGTTCCATCTCCCGGGGGTCGGAACAATGGGGGGGGGGGGGCGAGTTTCCTGAATCACCGCTCCCCCCACCCCCCCCCCCTACCCAGCGGCTCGTGGGGGGAGCGGTGGCGCTGCGCTGCGCCACCAAACCTGCAGATTCCCGAGTTGATTCCCGCTCACGACCACAAACACCGCCAGTGACGATTATCTGAACCGGTCCTGGGCCCCTTCCCTCGGTGACCTCAAATGACTAGCTGGTGTGGTGTGCGTGTGTAAACCTCGCCACTGGGGAGACAAAGGCGGCCGGGCAGGCGTGGTACTGGCCACCCCATCTTACGTTGTGCCCGTTTTGACAGGTGCTGCTCGCTAACAGCACTTGCCCCTGCGGTCTGTGAAGGCTACACGGGGGATCTTTGTCTTTGTGCGTTGGGGTGATGTGCGGGTACTGTTGCGCCTTCCAAGGCTGTCTTATCGACGTGCACTCGAGAGCTCCCTCTAGGTTGGCTCGGCCTCAAATGAGTACTAAGTGCGATGCGTGAACATCGTCGCCGGGGAGATGAAAGTGTCTGGGGTGGTGCTGACCAAGCCACCCTTGGCGCGCCGTGGAGGGTGGCGGATTGACGAGATGTTGACTACCTCGCCTGGTACGCAGGAGGTCGTGGGTTGGATCCCGACCCTGACGCTGCCTGCTGCTGCTGCTCTATATTTAGAGTTTGTGTGTCTCTCTCTCGCCTCGCAGTTGCGTGGATTTTTCTCCGGGTCCTCCAGATTTTTTCCTCCGTGTATAAGCAACATCACCACACGTTTAGAGTATTCGGCCGCTGCCGTAAATTCCCACGTGATGATGATGAAGATGATAAACCACTTTCGTTGAGCTTTCATTTGTGATGGTGCGGCCTGGGTGAGCCCAGGTCGCTTCCGCAAAAGAGCTGCTTGTGGCTCAGTGGCCGAAGGCTACGGGTGTGTGAACCTTGTTTTTGATTGCTAGGATGTGCAGCTGTGTGTAGTGGTGGGGTGGGGCCACGTGGGTTTTGCGTTTGCGGGCGAGCGGTTGTGATGCGTCCCTCCGCGTGTGCTACGGCGGAGGGACGCATCTCCGGCCGGTACGGCTGTCTCAGGAATGCCTCCTCGCTTGAGCCTTCTGCGGCCCCTGTGAAGCCGCCCCCCCCCTCTCCATCCAGCCCCCACCCGTCCGTGGCGGTGCCGCGCGTCAAACCAGCTCGGCCCTCGCACCTCCGATCGCCGCGGTTGGCTACGTACGGTGCTAAAGAGGTCCGGCGTGCACCGTACGTGCGTCACGCGTACGTACGTACGTCACGCGTACGTACGTACGTCACGCGTACGTACGTACGTGCGTCACGCGTACGTACGTACGTGCGTCACGCGTGCGTACGTACGTACGTACGTCACACGTACGTACGTACGTCACGCGTACGTACGTACGTCACGCGTACGTACGTACGTCACGCGTACGTACGTACGTGCGTCACGCGTACGTACGTACGTGCGTCACGCGTACGTACGTACGTACGTACGTCACGCGTGCGTACGTACGTACGTACGTCACGCGTACGTACGTACGTCACGCGTCCATCGTTGGCCCCTCCCTGGCGCGTGGCCGAGTACTGTCCGCGTGAAATGCCAAAACGATTTGTTTAGTTCCCCAGCCAAGGAACCCCCACGAAGCGAAGTTGGCCACAAAGGAGGAGAGAGAGAGAGAGAGACACGCAGGCTTCAAATACACAGCAGCAGCAGGCGCCAGGGTCGGGGTCGAACCCACGACCTCCTGTATACCGGGAGAGGTAGTTAACATCTCTTAGCCACCGTGATGATGATGAGAGAGAGAGAGACACGCAGACTCCAAATATACAGCAGCAGCAGGCGTCAGGGTCTGGATCTAACCCACGACCTCCTGTACACCAGGCGAGGTAGTCAACATCTCTTAGCCACCGTGATGATGAGAGAGAGAGACACGCAAACTCCAAATATACAACAGCAGCAGGCGCCAGGGTCGGGATCGAACCGACGACCTCCTGTGTACCAGGCGAGGTAGTCAACATCTCATCGGATTCCTCCAGCGCATACATAAAGGCTCTGCGTGGCGGTGTGGCGCTCGACCGATGCTGACGCCGTCCGGTCGAGCCCGCCGCAGGGCGCCCCCTCTTCAGGAGTCGGGGCCCCTTCGCGTTCGTAAGTCCGCTTCTTCGAGTGGCCTCGGTCGCCCCCGCTCCAGGCCGCTGGGGGTGGTCGGCACCGTTCGGCGTCCCGCGAGCGGAAGGGGGTCGCGTGCGCCGCGACCCTTGGAAGCGGCAGCAGCGGTTATCTTGGAAGATCAAAGCCGCTGACAGCACGCGGAGACGATAACAACGACAAACAATCACAGCTGCAGCAACCGCCGTTCGCCACTGTGCGGCCGGTGACGTCGATGCGGGGCGCTTGCGCCAGGCTAGGTGCGCCTTGAGGCTAGATGCGCCTTGAGGCCACGTGACGTGTTGAAGGCCCGCCGGCCGGAGGTCACGCACGGGTTCGGACACGGTTGGTTGGCTGTGGGTCGACTGACCGGATTGACTGGGCCAATGCACCGCCTGTGCTGTCCACTTGTGCCCACTTGCTAAGGGGGGGCACAGATGGTGCATCTGCCGTGGTCTAGATAACCGTAGCCTTCGGCCCGTCACGTGGCCTCGAAGTGCACCTAGCCTGGTACAAGCACTGCGGTGAGGTTACAGCCACTTCGTGGTAAATAGCTACTGTTGTATACTTGCGTGTACATGCATCGGTATGCTTTTGCATGCGTGTGTGTATACATCCTAAACTAAACTATTTTTATTTTTTGATTTAAAGCTTTCGTGACTGCAGGGGTTCATATTCTTGGTTCGTTTCGGTAAAGTCACCACGTAGAAGGGAAACAATAAAACTATAAAACAATATTTGTATTTTACCAGGTAAGGCCACCAGAGCTGTGTAGCCCTTTCTCAGAAACCACGACCTCCTGCATACCAGGCGAGTGAATGAAACATTTCCTAGATGCAGTGGCACCCCTCACATCTGTGTGCACGTGGATAATTGTGCGACGCAGTGGCTAGCAGTACACTGCGCTGCGAGCCCGGCCACCCGATTCCTGTCCCCGCTCGTGACAGCGGTGAATGTCAGAACCTGCCCTGGGCCTTCTCCGGTGTGGGCTCACAATGAGTACTTAACGTGGCGTTCGCTGTACCAAATTCAAGTCCAAGCTCGCATTTGGTGTTGAAAAATCGGCAGTAATGTGGAGCCGTGTTATCAACTTATTTATTTATTTTCCCCGCTACTTTATCATCTTTTCTCTCTACGTTGCAGTCCTATCGTGTTGTGGCTGTATTGTTTGTTTGTTCTAACTTTTTTTTCTGATCCCGTGCCTCCGGTTTGACATCTGTGAAAAAAAAGAGCTTTATAGCTCATCGGATTTTCCCCCGCAGTCTAAATACAGATCCTGACTTTGATCAGCTACTGGGGAGACAAAGGCGGCCGGGCCTGGCGCTGTCCACCCACCCCTCGCGCGACGTGCCGGCCTTCTGCCACTCGCTAACAGCACTAGCGATGTCTGTGTGTGCGTGCGTGCGATTGGGGCGCGGTAGTGTAGCGGTCAGCGCTCCGCTGCACTCCAAACCCGGCAAAGCTGAGCTCGATTCCCGCTCACGGCCAACACCGGTGACGATTATCCGAACCGGTCCTGGGCCTCCCCTAGGTAGACTCGGCCTCAAATAAGTACCTGGTTGCGGTGCATAAAAACATCGCCACTGGGGAGACAAAGGCGGCCGGGCGTGGTGTTTACAACCCACCCGCTCGTGAGCTGGAGCCTTCATAGGCGCTGCTCGCTGACAGCATTTGCCCTTTAAGACTGTTCAGGCTACACGGGGGATCTTTGTACATGTGTGCGCTTAGGGTGTGCGCGCGTACGTGCTTGTGCGTACGTACACGCACGTGCGTACGTGCGTGTACGTGTACGTGCGCGCGTGCGCGTGTGCACGTATCGGTTTACACGCGGGAAACAGCGATGCGTGGCACCGCGGGGCGTGCCACCGAAGAGACCCTTCCTGTGCCGCGAGCGGGGACCGGCGGGATCGGCCCTTTGCCGGGCGGCGTCGCACCCTCCCCTCCCCGCTCGACTCCGGCACGCGCTCGGGGGGAGGGGGCGGGGGGGTAGGGGGGGTAGGGGGGGCGGGGGGGGCGGGGGATTCTCTCCCCCCCCACCCCCCCCGTGAGTAATCCTCCTCCTCCGCCATTCCGAACCTTAATCTCGTTTTCGGGAAGAGAGACGGCCTTCGGGATGTGGATCGTTTAGCAGCGCGGCCTGGCCCACGGTGGGGGAGGCCCACGGTTGGGGTGGCCCATGGTGGGGGCCGGGCGCACGGTGGGGGAGGCCCACGGTGGGGGTGGCCAACGGTGGGGGTGGCCCATGGTGGGGGTGGCCCATGGTGGGGGCCGGGCCCACGGTGGGGGAGGCCCACGGTGGGGGTGGCCAACGGTGGGGTGGCCCACGGTGGGGGTGGCCCATGGTGGGGGTGGCCCATGGTGGGGTGGCCCACGGTGGGGGTGGCCAACGGTGGGGTGGCCCACGGTGGGGGTGGCCCATGGTGGGGGTGGCCCATGGTGGGGTGGCCCACGGTGGGGGTGGCCAACGGTGGGGTGGCCCACGGTGGGGGTGGCCCATGGTGGGGGTGGCCCATGGTGGGGGCCGGGCCCACGGTGGGGGAGGCCCACGTGGCCGCTGCGGAGGGCTCGGGGTTGAAGGGGGTGGTTCGAATCCGGCGGGCCGCCCCTGATTAATACCGCGGGCGCGGTGAAACCGTGCGCGAGACGGTGGACGTTAAAGACTCCCCTCCGTGGCGTCATTGGCAAGAGGCGGGGGGAGGGGGGGGGGCGCTGGTCGTGTGTTGCGTGCGCCTGCGCGAGGGATCCAAATGTTTGCCAGATTTGAAAATGACACCGCAAACGACTCTGCTGGGACCAAAACGCAGGCGGCGATCGTCGCCGTCCCTTCCTGGCAGCGGCCCTGATGCCCCCTCCCCCCCGGGTGACGATTTGTGCGTGCATCCGTGCTGCTGGACATCTGTTGGCAAAGAGCTTCGCAGAACATCAGATTCCTGCAGTGCAGTAGCAAACGGGCGTGTGTGTGCGTGTGTACGTGTGTGTGCGTGTCGAGGTTTTTTCGCGCCGTGCGTAGCCAACCGCGCTAAAATCGAGAGGCGTGGGGAATGGAACGCCACGGCCCGGGGAGACGGAGCGACGATATTGGGTCGCGCGAGCGCGCTGGATCCCTCCCGGCGTGAGTGAACGTTCCGGCTTCATATCGTGATCGAGGCTACTCCTGGTCCCGTGAGTTCTCGCCCCGCCAGGGCAAAGAAGGAAACGAAAATAGAGTGGGGGTTGGTTAACAAATTACCGTTTCCCCGAATCTGTTGACGGATATGAAAGTCCGGGACCGGTCGGAGATTCCCGTGGATTCCGGTGGCCAGAGACGGGGTAGGATTTAAGAGACTTGCTCCCTATTGGTTCAATTGCCACACTGGGAGACGGAATCTCAGAATCAGAATCTGTGTATTTATACTGCAGGAGGAATCTGATGAGCTATGAAGCTGTTTTTTTACAGATGTCCAGTAGGGGTACGAGGTAAGAACGTTCCAACAAACAATAAAAAAATCACACAAACAAACACAACAACAACACTAAACCATCCCCATCCTACCAGACAAAGCCCACTGAGATATTAACTTATTTTTCAGACGCGATCTGGCCACAAATGACAGCTCAACAAAGTGGCTCATCATTTGGACATTTATAGCAGAAAAATCATCTGAAATAGTCTGAACGCGTGTTTCTAAATGTGAAGGGGAAATACCGGAGGACCCGGAGAAAAATGCACATGACCAAGCGGCGAGAGACGCCACAAACTCCAAATATACAGCAGCAGCAGCAGGCGTCAGGGTCAGGACCAAACCCACGACCTCCTGCGTACCAGGCGAGGTAGTTAACATCTCCTAGCCACCGTGATGATGATGAGAGAGAGAGACACGCAGACTCCAAATATACAGCAGCAGGCGTCAGGGTCGGGATCTAACCCACGACCTCCTGTACACCAGGCGAGGTAGTTAACATCTCCTAGCCACCGTGATGATGATGATGAGAGAGATACAGAGACGCGGACTCCAAATATACAGCAGCAGCAGGCGTCGGGGTCGGGATCGAATCTAACCCCCGGTGACCTCTGCGTCGCGAGTCCGGTCTGATGACCGCTACACCGCTGTGGCAGCTGAACTTCGCTCCCCACAGGCGACCGCGTCGCGTTCGTCCTTTCTCCAGGTTGCCGTGTGTGCAGCGAGCCCGCGAACCGGTTTTAACCGGTTTTTTTCTTTCTCTCTGTTTTTTTTAACGGTCGTGCAAACAAAATCAATGAAAAAAAATCGGTCAGCTCAGAATCGCTGAGCCAGCATTGCGGAGGACTTCCGTCCGAGCCCCTTTTGGGCTCCGGGTTTACCCCAGTTCGACTCCCCCTCAAGGTCTAAGTCGGTGGCGAATATCTCAATCGGTCCCGGGCCTCCGCTAGGTCGACTCGGCCTCAAACGTGTTGCTCGGTGCGGCGTGCATACATCAGCACCGCGGGAAGAAGAGGGGCGGCCGGGCGTGGTGCCGTCCACCACCGTCCTCTCATAGGGGCGCCGTGCCGGCGTTCATGGACCCTGCTCGCTCACGGCGCTTGCACCAGCGGCAGTCTCGATGGCTCCACAGTGCGTCTCTGTGTGTGTGCGTGTCTCGGTGCGTGTGTGTCTCGGTGCGTGTGTGTGCGTGTGTGTTTTTTGTGTGCCGAATTTTTTACGTGGTTTTGTGGTAATTTATTTCGGCACTTCACGTGGCCTCAAGGTGCACATAGCCTGGCACAAGCGTCGTGGTGACGTCACCGCCACTTAGTGGCGAATGGCGGTTGTTGTTGTTGTGTGCGCGTGTAGTGGGGAGCGGTGGTGTAGTGGTTAGCGCGCTGCGCTATAAACCCGGCGACCCGGGTTCGATTCCCGCTCACGGCCAACACCTGTGACTATTATCTGAACCGGTCCAGGGCCTCCCCTAGGTCGACTCAACTGAGTACCTGGTGCGGTGTGTAGTAAACATCTCCACTGGAGAGACAAAGGCGGTCGGGTGTGGTGCTTGCCACCCCACCCCCTCGTGCCGGCCTTCATCGGCGCTGGTCGCTAACAGCACTTGCACGAGCAGGTAGTCTCTATGGCTACACGGTGCGTCTCTGTCACGTGCGCGTGTGTGCGCGTGTGTGCGCGTGTCCGTGTGCGCGTGTGCGCGCGGGCGGGCGGGCGCGTGTTGGTGTAAGCTCGTCTGTGCTCTCAGCCCGTGCTAAACAAAGACACGCATTCTGATCCATGACCTTGACATCAACTGCAAAAACTACTCCCTCCCTCGCTCGCTGTCTCACTGTGCCGCTCACCCAGCCACTCGCCCTCCCCAATGCTCGCCCGGGCAACGCACGCGTACAGTACTCCACTGCTGGATGAGGGGGCCTCTGGACTCGGGGTGCCACTGTGAGCCAAACCCGTGCATCCTCGCTGAAGCGGCGGAGCCTTCCGGCTAAGCCGTCGAACGAAGGCGGTGTCATCACCGCGTCGCGCGGCGCTTTCAGACGCGCTTCCGCGGCCGTCTGGAACGCTCTTCCCTTCCGATATTAGGAAGCCAATGGAGCTACGCACTTTTTAATTAATCGTCTAGATTGACAAACTCACTTCTTTACAACTACTTTGTGTGTTTTTTTGTTATCCTCCCCCCCCCCCACCCCGACACCTCCGATGAGCACGGTTTTCTACGTACGGTGCGAAAGAAGTTTAACATATGTACATACATAGACTCATCACACAGACCCATAGACTCACTCACACAGAGACCCATAGACTCATCACACAGACCCATAGACTCACTCACACAGAGACCCATAGACTCATCACAGAGACACATAGACTCATCACACAGAGACCCATATACTCATCATACAGAGACCCATAGACTCACACAGAGACCCATAGACTCACTCACACAGAGACCCATAGACTCATAACACAGAGACCCATCGACTCATTACACAGAGACACATGGACTCATCACACAGACTCATAGACTCGCACAGAGACCCATAGACTCATAACACAGAGACCCATAGACTCATAACGCAGAGACACATAGACTCACTACACAGAGACACATAGACTCATCACACAGAGACCCATAGACTCATCACACAGACCCATAGACTCATCGCACAGAGACACAGACTCACCACACAGACCCATAGACTTACCACACAGAGACCCAGAGACTCACCACACAGAGACCCATAGAATCATCACACGGTGACCCATAGAAGCATCACACGGAGACCCATAGACTCACCACACAGAGACCCATAGACTCACCACACAGAAACCCATAGACTCACCACACAGAGACCCATAGAAGCATCACACAGAGACCCATAGAATCATCACACGGAGACCCATAGACTCATCACACCGAGACCCATAGATTCATCACACAGACCCATAGACTCATCACACAGAGACACAGACTCACCACACAGACCCATAGACTCACCACACAGAGACCCAGAGTCTCACCACACAGAGACCTATAGAATCATCCACGGAGACCCATAGAATCATCACACGGAGACCCATAGACTCACCACACAGAGACCCATCGACTCATAACACAGAGACACAGACTCACTCACACAGAGACCCACAGACTCACTCACACAGAGACACATAGACTCACTCACACAGAGACCCACAGACTCACACAGAGACCCATAGACTCACTCACACAGAGACCCATAGACTCACTCACACAGAGACCCATAGACTCACTCACACAGAGACCCATAGACTCACTCACACAGAGACCCATAGACTCACTCACACAGAGACCCACAGACTCACTCACACAGAGACCCATAGACTCATAACAAAGAGACCCATAGACTCATAACACAGAGACCCATAGACTCACTCACACAGAGACCCACAGACTCACACAGAGACCCATAGACTCATAACACAGAGACCCATAGACTCACTCACACAGAGACCCATAGACTCATCACACAGAGACCCCCAGACTCACTCACACAGAGACTCATAGACTCACTCACACAGAGACCCATAGACTCACTCACACAGAGACCCATAGACTCACTCACACAGAGACCCATAGACTCACTCACACAGAGACCCATAGACTCATCACACAGATACCCACAGACTCATAACACAGAGACCCATAGACTCACTCACACAGAGACCCATAGACTCACCACACAGAGACCCACAGACTCACTCACACAGAGACCCACAGACTCACTCACACAGAGACCCATAGACTCACTCACACAGAGACCCACAGACTCATAACACAGAGACCCATAGACTCATCACACAGAGACCCATAGACTCACTCACACAGAGATCCACAGACTCATAACACAGAGACCCATAGACTCATCACACAGAGACCCATAGACTCACACAGAGACCCATAGACTCATAACACAGAGACCCATAGACTCACACAGAGACCCATAGACTCACTCACACAGAGACCCATAGACTCACTCACACAGAGATCCACAGACTCATAACACAGAGACCCATAGACTCATCACACAGAGACCCATAGACTCACACAGAGACCCATAGACTCACTCACACAGAGACCCATAGACTCACTCACACAGAGATCCACAGACTCATAACACAGAGACCCATAGACTCATCACACAGAGACCCATAGACTCACACAGAGACCCATAGACTCATAACACAGAGACCCCCAGACTCACTCACACAGAGACTCATAGACTCACTCACACAGAGACCCATAGACTCATTCACACAGACCCATAGACTCACTCACACAGAGACCCATAGACTCATCACACAGATACCCACAGACTCATAACACAGAGACCCATAGACTCACTCACACAGAGACCCATAGACTCACCACACAGAGACCCACAGACTCACTCACACAGAGACCCACAGACTCACTCACACAGAGACCCATAGACTCACTCACACAGAGACCCACAGACTCATAACACAGAGACCCATAGACTCATAACACAGAGACCCATAGACTCATCACACAGAGACCCATAGACTCACACAGAGACCCATAGACTCACTCACACAGAGACCCATAGACTCATAACACAGAGACCCACAGACTCACTCACACAGTGACCCATAGACTTATAACACAGAGAAACGTACACGAAGCGTAAACAGTGGCGAGTCCGTGCTGTGCGGTTGCGGTGGCTCGGGCCCAGCGCATTGTCGGTGACATCTGCAGGGAGCGACTTTAAATAGCTCTGTTTACCGGCAGCCTTCCTACGTGCGGCCACGACCTCGCACCATCATCAGCCATTACACACCACCCACACAGCGCACACGTGACAACCACACACGTGACAACCACACACGCCGCACACACAGCACACACGTGACAACCACACACACCACACACACACCACACACGTGACAACAACACACGCAACACACACACCACACACGTGACAACCACACAAGCCGCACACACAGCACACACGTGACCACCACACACGTGACAACCGCACACCACACACGTGACAACCACACACGCCGCACACACAGCACACACGTGACAACCACACACGCCACACACACACTACACACGTGACAACCACACACACACACAGCACACACCACACACGTGACAACCACACACACACACCACACTCCGCACACGTGACAACCACACACGCCACACACACCACACACGTGACAACCACACACACACACGACACTCCACCAGTTCTTAGCTCATAGCACAGCAAGCATCGCCCCCCCCCCCTACCCCCACTGGCAGACCGTTGCCCGTTTGGAGACCAGCTGGTGAGACTCACCCTGTGCCGCTCAGGGACAGCTGCCGCTGGGGGTGCCCCCTCGACGAGACCACACAACAATCACCGCCCCCCCCCCTCTACTACTCGTAGACCGATGCCCGCTCGCAGGCCACGTTGCCGAGTCTCCTTGTGCCGCTTGGAGGGGTTCCCCCCCCGGCCCCCTTCACTACCGCGTGGAGTTGTGCCGCAGGCCGCCCGCCCGCCCGCCCGCCCGCCGCGTGCTCGGCCGCCCCTGAGAGAGAGGCCGCCCCTGAGAGAGAGGCCGCCCCAGAGAGAGAGGCCGCCCCTGAGAGAGAGGCCGCCCCTGAGAGAGAGGCCGCCCCTGAGAGAGAGGCCGCCCCTGAGAGAGAGGCCGCCCCAGAGAGAGAGGCCGCCCCAGAGAGAGAGGCCGCCCCAGAGAGAGAGGCCGCCCCAGAGAGAGAGGCCGCCCCTGAGAGAGAGGCCGCCCCTGAGAGAGAGGCCGCCCCTGAGAGAGGCCGCCCCTGAGAGAGAGGCCGCCCCTGAGAGAGAGGCCGCCCCTGAGAGAGAGGCCGCCCCTGAGAGAGAGGCCGCCCCAGAGAGAGAGGCCGCCCCAGAGAGAGAGGCCGCTCCTGAGAGAGAGGCCGCCCCAGAGAGAGAGGCCGCCCCTGAGAGAGAGGCCGTCCCAGAGAGAGAGGCCACCCCTGAGAGAGAGGCCGCTCCTGAGAGAGAGGCCGCTCCTGAGAGAGAGGCTGCCCCTGAGAGAAAGGCCGCCCCTGAGAGAGAGGCCGCCCCTGAGAGAGAGGCCGCCCCTGAGAGAGAGGCCGCCCCTGAGAGAGAGGCCGCCCCTGAGAGAGAGGCCACCCCTGAGAGAGAGGCCGCCCCTGAGAGAGAGGCCGCCCCTGAGAGAGAGGCCGCCCCTGAGAGAGAGGCCGCTCCTGAGAGAGAGGCCGCCCCTGAGAGAGAGGCCGCCCCAGAGAGAGAGGCCGCCCCTGAGAGAGAGGCCGCCCCTGAGAGGCCGCCCCTGAGAGAGAGGCCGCCCCTGAGAGAGAGGCCGCCCCTGAGAGAGAGGCCGCCCCTGAGAGAGAGGCCGCCCCTGAGAGGCCGCCCCTGAGAGAGGCCGCCCCTGAGAGAGAGGCCGCCCCTGAGAGAGAGGCCGCCCCTGAGAGAGAGGCCGCCCCTGAGAGAGAGGCCGCCCCTGAGAGAGAGGCCGCCCCGGAGAGAGAGGCCGCCCCTGAGAGAGAGGCCGCCCCTGAGAGAGAGGCCGCCCCTGAGAGAGAGGCCGCCCCTGAGAGAGAGGCCGCCCCTGAGAGAGAGGCCGCCCCTGAGAGAGAGGCCGCCCCTGAGAGAGAGGCCGCCCCTGAGAGAGAGGCCGCCCCTGAGAGAGAGGCCGCCCCTGAGAGAGAGGCCGCCCCTGAGAGAGAGGCCGCCCCTGAGAGAGAGGCCGCCCCTGAGAGAGAGGCCGCCCCTGAGAGAGAGGCCGCCCCTGAGAGAGAGGCCGCCCCTGAGAGAGAGGCCGCCCCTGAGAGAGAGGCCGCCCCTGAGAGAGAGGCCGCCCCTGAGAGAGAGGCCGCTCCAGAGAGAGAGGCCGCTCCAGAGAGAGAGGCCGCCCCTGAGAGAGAGGCCGCCCCTGAGAGAGAGGTCGTCCCAGAGAGAGAGGCCGCCCCTGAGAGAGAGGCCGCCCCTGAGAGAGAGGCCGCCCCTGAGAGAGAGGCCGCCCCTGAGAGAGAGGCCGCCCCTGAGAGAGAGGCCGCCCCTGAGAGAGAGGCCGCCCCTGAGAGAGAGGCCGCCCCTGAGAGAGAGGCCGCCCCTGAGAGAGAGGCCGCCCCTGAGAGAGAGGCCGCTCCAGA
The DNA here is from genome assembly GCF_048934315.1 of Petromyzon marinus. Classification (NCBI taxonomy): domain Eukaryota; kingdom Metazoa; phylum Chordata; class Hyperoartia; order Petromyzontiformes; family Petromyzontidae; genus Petromyzon; species Petromyzon marinus. The sequence continues at coordinate 8,421,848 of NC_133729.1, forward strand.
GAGAGAGGCCGCCCCTGAGAGAGAGGTCGTCCCAGAGAGAGAGGCCGCCCCAGAGAGAGAGACCGCCCCAGAGAGAGAGGCCGCCCCTGAGAGAGAGGCCGCCCCTGAGAGAGAGGCCGCCCCTGAGAGAGAGGCCGCCCCTGAGAGAGAGGCCGCCCCTGAGAGAGAGGCCGCTCCTGAGAGAGAGGCCGCTCCAGAGTAAGGGAGGAGGCGGCCTTCACGCCACGCGGCTCGTCCTCTGCATCAGCGCGTTCCCACTTCCCCTGGGCTCCTTTTACTGGGACTGCCGTGACCTTGGCCAGTCCCGTTCTTGGGCAGGACGGCGGTGGAGACGGCGGCAGCGGCGACGTTGTGGAGTAGTGACAGTGACGTTGTGGTGTAGTGACAGTGACGTTGTGGTGTAGTAACAGTGACGTTGTGGAGTAGTGACAGTGACGTTGTGGTGTAGTGACAGTAACGTTGTGGAGTAGTGACAGTGACGTTGTAGAGTAGTGACAGTGACGTTGTGGTGTAGTGACAGTGACGTTGTGGAGTAGTGACAGTGACGTTGTGGAGTAGTGCAAGTGACGTCGTGGTGTAGTGACAGTGACGTTGTGGAGTAGTGACAGTGACGTTGTGGTGTAGTGACAGTGACGTGGTGTAGTGACAGTGACGTTGTGGAGTAGTGACAGTGACGTTGTGGAGTAGTGACAGTGACGTTGTGGTGTAGTGACAGTGACGTTGTGGTGTAGTGACAGTGACGTGGAGTAGTGACAGTGACGTTGTGGTGTAGTGACAGTGACGTGGAGTAGTGACAGTGACGTGGAGTAGTGACAGTGACGTGGAGTAGTGACAGTGACGTTGTGGTGTAGTGACAGTGACGTTGTGGAGTAGTGACAGTGACGTGGAGTAGTGACAGTGACGTTGTGGTACAGTGACAGTGACGTTGTGGAGTAGTGACAGTGACGTTGTGGAGTAGTGAGAGTGACGTTGTGGTGTAGTGACAGTGACGTGTAGTGACAGTGACGTTGTGGAGTAGTGACAGTGACGTTGTGGAGTAGTGACAGTGACGTTGTGGTGTAGTGACAGTGACGTTGTGGTGTAGTGACAGTGACGTTGTGGTACAGTGACAGTGACGTTGTGGAGTAGTGACAGTGACGTTGTGGAGTAGTGACAGTGACGTTGTGGAGTAGTGACAGTGACGTTGTGGAGTAGTGACAGTGACGTTGTGGAGTAGTGACAGTGACGTTGTGGAGTAGTGACAGTGACGTTGTGGTACAGTGGCAGTGACGTTGTGGAGTAGTGACAGTGACGTTGTGGTGTAGTGACAGTGACGTGTAGTGACAGTGACGTGGAGGAGTGACAGTGACGTGGAGTAGTGACAGTGACGTTGTGGAGTAGTGACAGTGACGTGGAGTAGTGACAGTGACGTTGTGGTGTAGTGACAGTGACGTTGTGGTGTAGTGACAGTGACGTTGTGGTGTAGTGACAGTGACGTTGTGGAGTAGTGACAGTGACGTTGTGGTGTAGTGACAGTGACGTTGTGGTACAGTGACAGTGACGTGGAGTAGTGACAGAGACGTTGTGGTGTAGTGACAGTGACGTTGTGGAGTAGTGACAGTGACGTTGTGGTGTAGTGACAGTGACGTTGTGGTGTAGTGACAGTGACGTGGAGTAGTGACAGTGACGTTGTGGAGTAGTGACAGTGACGTTGTGGTGTAGTGACAGTGACGTGGTGGTGTAGTGACAGTGACGTTGTGTAGTGACAGTGATGTTGTGGAGTAGTGACAGTGACGTTGTGGAGTAGTGACAGTGACGTTGTGGTGTAGTGACAGTGACGTTGTGGTGTAGTGACAGTGACGTGGAGTAGTGACAGTGACGTTGTGGTGTAGTGACAGTGACGTTGTGGTACAGTGACAGTGACGTGGAGTAGTGACAGTGACGTTGTGGAGTAGTGACAGTGACGTTGTAGAGTAGTGACAGTGACGTTGTGGTACAGTGACAGTGACGTTGTGGAGTAGTGACAGTGACGTTGTGGAGTAGTGACAGTGACGTTGTAGAGTAGTGACAGTGACGTTGTGGTACAGTGACAGTGACGTTGTGGAGTAGTGACAGTGACGTTGTGGTACAGTGACAGTGACGTTGTGGTACAGAGACAGTGACGTTGTGGAGTAGTGACAGTGACGTTGTGGTGTAGTGACAGTGACGTGGTGTAGTGACAGTGCCGTTGTGGAGTAGTGACAGTGACGTGGTGTGGTGACAGTGACGTTGTGGTGTAGTGACAGTGACGTTGTGGAGTAGTGACAGTGACGTTGTGGAGTAGTGACAGTGACGTTGTGCAGTAGTGACAGTGACGTTGTGGTGTAGTGACAGTGACGTTGTGGTGTAGTGACAGTGACGTTGTGGAGTAGTGACAGTGACGTTGTGGTGTAGTGACAGTGACGTTGTGGAGTAGTGACAGTGACGTTGTGGTGTAGTGACAGTGACGTGGTGTAGTGACAGTGACGTTGTGGAGTAGTGACAGTGACGTTGTGGTGTAGTGACAGTGACGTGGTGTAGTGACAGTGACGTTGTGGTACAGTGACAGTGACGTTGTGGAGTAGTGACAGTGACGTTGTGGTGTAGTGACAGTGACGTTGTGGTACAGTGACAGTGACGTTGTGGAGTAGTGACAGTGACGTTGTGGAGTAGTGACAGTGACGTTGTGGTGTAGTGACAGTGACGTTGTGGAGTAGTGACAGTGACGTTGTGGTGTAGTGACAGTGACGTTGTGGTGTAGTGACAGTGACGTTGTGGTGTAGTGACAGTGACGTTGTAGTGTAGTGACAGTGACGTTGTGGTACAGTGACAGTGACGTTGTGGAGTAGTGACAGTGACGTTGTGGAGTAGTGACAGTGACGTTGTGGAGTAGTGACAGTGACGTTGTGGTGTAGTGACAGTGACGTTGTGGTGTAGTGACAGTGACGTTGTGGTACAGTGACAGTGACGTTGTGGAGTAGTGACAGTGACGTTGTGGAGTAGTGACAGTGACGTTGTGGAGTAGTGACAGTGACGTTGTGGTACAGTGACAGTGACGTTGTGGAGTAGTGACAGTGACGTTGTGGTGTAGTGACAGTGACGTGTAGTGACAGTGACGTGGAGGAGTGACAGTGACGTGGTGTGGTGACAGTGACGTTGTGGTGTAGTGACAGTGACGTTGTGGAGTAGTGACAGTGACGTTGTGGAGTAGTGACAGTGACGTTGTGCAGTAGTGACAGTGACGTTGTGGTGTAGTGACAGTGACGTTGTGGTGTAGTGACAGTGACGTTGTGGTGTAGTGACAGTGACGTTGTGGAGTAGTGACAGTGACGTTGTGGTGTAGTGACAGTGACGTTGTGGAGTAGTGACAGTGACGTTGTGGTGTAGTGACAGTGACGTGGTGTAGTGACAGTGACGTTGTGGAGTAGTGACAGTGACGTTGTGGTGTAGTGACAGTGACGTGGTGTAGTGACAGTGACGTTGTGGTACAGTGACAGTGACGTTGTGGAGTAGTGACAGTGACGTTGTGGTGTAGTGACAGTGACGTTGTGGTACAGTGACAGTGACGTTGTGGAGTAGTGACAGTGACGTTGTGGAGTAGTGACAGTGACGTTGTGGTGTAGTGACAGTGACGTGGTGTAGTGACAGTGACGTTGTGGAGTAGTGACAGTGACGTTGTGGTGTAGTGACAGTGACGTTGTGGTGTAGTGACAGTGACGTTGTGGTGTAGTGACAGTGACGTTGTGGTGTAGTGACAGTGACGTTGTGGTACAGTGACAGTGACGTTGTGGAGTAGTGACAGTGACGTTGTGGAGTAGTGACAGTGACGTTGTGGTGTAGTGACAGTGACGTTGTGGTACAGTGACAGTGACGTTGTGGAGTAGTGACAGTGACGTTGTGGAGTAGTGACAGTGACGTTGTGGAGTAGTGACAGTGACGTTGTGGAGTAGTGACAGTGACGTTGTGGTACAGTGACAGTGACGTTGTGGAGTAGTGACAGTGACGTTGTGGTGTAGTGACAGTGACGTGTAGTGACAGTGACGTGGAGGAGTGACAGTGACGTGGAGTAGTGACAGTGACGTTGTGGAGTAGTGACAGTGACGTGGAGTAGTGACAGTGACGTTGTGGTGTAGTGACAGTGACGTTGTGGTGTAGTGACAGTGACGTTGTGGTGTAGTGACAGTGACGTTGTGGAGTAGTGACAGTGACGTTGTGGTGTAGTGACAGTGACGTTGTGGTACAGTGACAGTGACGTGGAGTAGTGACAGAGACGTTGTGGTGTAGTGACAGTGACGTTGTGGAGTAGTGACAGTGACGTTGTGGTGTAGTGACAGTGACGTTGTGGTGTAGTGACAGTGACGTGGAGTAGTGACAGTGACGTTGTGGAGTAGTGACAGTGACGTTGTGGTGTAGTGACAGTGACGTGGTGGTGTAGTGACAGTGACGTTGTGTAGTGACAGTGATGTTGTGGAGTAGTGACAGTGACGTTGTGGAGTAGTGACAGTGACGTTGTGGTGTAGTGACAGTGACGTTGTGGTGTAGTGACAGTGACATGGAGTAGTGACAGTGACGTTGTGGTGTAGTGACAGTGACGTTGTGGTACAGTGACAGTGACGTGGAGTAGTGACAGTGACGTTGTGGAGTAGTGACAGTGACGTTGTAGAGTAGTGACAGTGACGTTGTGGTACAGTGACAGTGACGTTGTGGAGTAGTGACAGTGACGTGGAGTAGTGACAGTGACGTTGTAGAGTAGTGACAGTGACGTTGTGGTACAGTGACAGTGACGTTGTGGAGTAGTGACAGTGACGTTGTGGTACAGTGACAGTGACGTTGTGGTACAGAGACAGTGACGTTGTGGAGTAGTGACAGTGACGTTGTGGTGTAGTGACAGTGACGTGGTGTAGTGACAGTGCCGTTGTGGAGTAGTGACAGTGACGTGGTGTGGTGACAGTGACGTTGTGGTGTAGTGACAGTGACGTTGTGGAGTAGTGACAGTGACGTTGTGGTGTAGTGACAGTGACGTTGTGGTGTAGTGACAGTGACGTTGTGGTGTAGTGACAGTGACGTTGTGGAGTAGTGACAGTGACGTTGTGGTGTAGTGACAGTGACGTTGTGGAGTAGTGACAGTGACGTTGTGGTGTAGTGACAGTGACGTGGTGTAGTGACAGTGACGTTGTGGAGTAGTGACAGTGACGTTGTGGTGTAGTGACAGTGACGTGGTGTAGTGACAGTGACGTTGTGGTACAGTGACAGTGACGTTGTGGAGTAGTGACAGTGACGTTGTGGTGTAGTGACAGTGACGTTGTGGTACAGTGACAGTGACGTTGTGGAGTAGTGACAGTGACGTTGTGGAGTAGTGACAGTGACGTTGTGGTGTAGTGACAGTGACGTGGTGTAGTGACAGTGACGTTGTGGAGTAGTGACAGTGACGTTGTGGTGTAGTGACAGTGACGTTGTGGTGTAGTGACAGTGACGTTGTGGTGTAGTGACAGTGACGTTGTGGAGTAGTGACAGTGACGTTGTGGTGTAGTGACAGTGACGTTGTGGTGTAGTGACAGTGACGTTGTGGTGTAGTGACAGTGACGTTGTGGAGTAGTGACAGTGACGTTGTGGAGTAGTGACAGTGACGTTGTGGTGTAGTGACAGTGACGTTGTGGAGTAGTGACAGTGACGTTGTGGAGTAGTGACAGTGACGTTGTGGTGTAGTGACAGTGACGTTGTGGAGTAGTGACAGTGACGTTGTGTTGTAGTGACAGTGACGTTGTGGAGTAGTGACAGTGACGTTGTGGTGTAGTGACAGTGACGTTGTGGTGTAGTGACAGTGACGTTGTGGTGTAGTGACAGTGACGTTGTGGAGTAGTGACAGTGACGTTGTGGAGTAGTGACAGTGACGTTGTGCTGTGGTGACAGTGACGTGGTGTAGTGACAGTGACGTTGTGGAGTAGTGACAGTGACGTTGTGGTGTAGTGACAGTGACGTTGTGGTGTAGTGACAGTGACGTTGTGGAGTAGTGACAGTGACGTTGTGGTGTAGTGACAGTGACGTTGTGGAGTAGTGACAGCGACGTTGTGGTGTAGTGACAGTGACGTTGTGGTGTAGTGACAGTGACGTTGTGGTGTAGTGACAGTGACGTTGTGGATTAGTGACAGTGACGTTGTGGTGTAGTGACAGTGACGTTGTGGAGTAGTGACAGCGACGTTGTGGTGTAGTGACAGTGACGTTGTGGTGTAGCGGCGACGTAGCTTGAGTAGCTTGAGTAGGCATGGCCACAGTCGCGCACTGGTGGGGCATGATTCTAACGTATCTCTTTTGGGCCTCTGTGTCTCTCTGAATCTCTGTGTGTCTATGAATCTCTGTGTCTCTCTGAATCTCTGTGTGTCTATGTGAGTCTGGGTTTAATGAGCGGTCCGTAGCTTGGGTTGCATGGCCACAATCCCACTCATGTGGCTTGTCTCTATGCACCTCTACGTGTCTATGTATCTCCACGTGTCTCTATGGGTCTATTTGTGTTGATGTATCTACGAGTCTATTGCTGTGTGTCCATACATCTCTATGAGTCCCTGTGTATCGCTGTGGGTCTCTATGCATCACTATGAGTCTGTGTATCTAAGTGAGTCTCTATGTATCTATTTGAGTCTATGTACACGTATCGCTGTGGGTCTCTATGCATCTCTATGAGTCTCGATGGGTTTACTGTGCGGGTTCATAGTTTGGGTCGCATGGTCAGAGTCGCACTCCTATGGCCCGTGCCTTTAATGTCTCCATTCGTGAATGAGGCGTGGTGCAGCATCGTGAATGAGGCATGGTGCAGGATCGTGAACGAGGCGTGGTGCAGCATCGTGAACGAGGCGTGGTGCAGCATCGTGAATGAGGCATGGTGCAGGATCGTGAACGAGGCGTGGTGCAGCATCGTGAATGAGGCGTGGTGCAGCATCGTGAATGAGGCATGGTGCAGGATCGTGAACGAGGCGTGGTGCAGCATCGTGAATGAGGCATGGTGCAGGATCGTGAACGAGGCGTGGTGCAACATCGTGAACGAGGCATGGTGCAGCATCGTGAATGAGGCGTGGTGCAGCATCGTGAATGAGGCGTGGTGCAGCATCGTGAACGAGGCGTGGTGCAGCATCGTGAATGAGGCGTGGTGCAGCATCGTGAACGAGGCGTGGTGCAGCATCGTGAACGAGGCGTGGTGCAGCATCGTGAATGAGGCGTGGTGCAGCATCGTGAACGAGGCGTGGTGCAGCATCGTGAACGAGGCGTGGTGCAGCATCCTGAATGAGGCGTGGTGCAGCATCGGCCTGCTGATGATGTTCTGATGATGCAGTTCATTGGTTCCACCACCGCTGTCTTCCAGGAGGAGGAGGAGGAATGTCAAAGCCAGGAGATGATGCGATGGTGGTGATGTTTGGATCTCAAATGAGGTTTATTCCGGATGTTCGCGTTGCTCCACTCTGTTGGGCGAGATGTTGACTACCTCGCCTGGTGTGCAGGAGGTCGTGGGTTCGATCCCGACCCTGACGCCTGCTGTATATTTGGAGTTTGCGTCTCTCTCTCTCATCATCATCACGGTGGCTAGGAGATGTTGACTACCTCGCCTGGTGTGCAGGAGGTCGTGGGTTCGATCCCGACCCTGACGCCTGCTGTATATTTGGAGTTTGCGTTTCTCTCTCTCTCTCTCATCATCATCATCACGGTGGCTAGGAGATGTTAACTACCTCGCCTGGTGTACAGGAGGTCGTTGGTTCGATCCCGACCCTGACGCCTGCTGTATATTTGGAGTTTGCGTCTCTCTCTCTCATAATTATCATCACGGTGGCTAGGAGATGTTGACTACCTCGCCTGGTGTACAGGAGGTCGTTGGTTCGATCCCGACCCTGACGCCTGCTGTATATTTGGAGTTTGCGTCTCTCTCTCTCATAATCATCATCACCGTGGCTGGGAGATGTTAACTACCTCGCCTGGTATACAGGAGGTCGTGAGTTCGATCCCGACCCTGGCGCCTGCTGCTGCTGTATATTTGGAGTTTGCGCGTCTCTCTCGCCGTGGTCGCGTGGATTTTTCTCCGGGTCCTCCGGTTTTCCCCTCCTCGTTTAGAATCGACATCGCCACGTGTTTAGAGACTGGCTGCTATAAAAGTCTACGTGATGATGATGATGATGATAATAAGCCACTTTGTTGAGCTTCGCTTGTGATGGCCAGGTCGCTTCTGAAACAGAGCTACATAGCTCGGTGGGCCTCTCCCTGGTAAAATAAAAAAGTAATATTTAAAAATATATATATATTTTTTAAAACACGCTTTAATGAAAAGTACCGCACTCGTAATGGCAGAACTCCACGACTCCAGGAAGTGGGCCCGAAGCTTGCCACAACGTAATGGGACCGTGGTGATTTACAGCCAATGTGAGTTGAGCGTGGACAATTTAACCCAAGCCGAAACATAACATATACAAAAGATTGTTTAAAAAATATGTATATATTTTTAATGATATAATATAGTACTGTCATCAGTATGGCATACGTTTACCAAGTTTGCAGTCGATACCACATTGGGAAGTGGGCTAAAATTGAGTTAAAAGATTTGAGGATACATCAACAACAACAGACAGAGTTAATAGAAATCGTGTAAAAATAGTTTACCGTTTATTTTTAAAAGTTTTAATTGTAAATATAACAATAGGTTTCACCCTTTATGGCAATAAAATAGCTGCGTTAAGATGCTAAAACACCAAACAGAATCCTTTTTTAAGGAATCCTGTCTGCATGCAAACAAAAAAGATGTTATATTCTTAGTTTTTTCGGTAAAGTCACGTTGAAGGGAAACAACAAAATAATAAAATATATATAATTTGTATTGTTTTATATATTTATATTTTTTTATTATTTTGTTGTTTCCCTTCAACGTGACTTTACCGAAAAAACTAAGAATATGAATTACTGCAGTCACAAAAGCTTTAAATAAAAAAATAAAAAAGATGTTCTTATTTTTGTGCATTGTCTTTGAAACCGAATGTGATCCAAGTCTTCCTCCTCCTCGCCTTCCCGGATAAACGTACAGACACACACACCTCGCCTCGCGTACACACACACACTTCGCCTCGCGTACACACACACACACACCCCGCTCACGTACACACACACACACCCTGCTCACGTACACACACCCTGCTCGTGTACACACACACCCCGCTCGCGTACACACACACACCCTGCTCACGTACACACACACACCCCGCTCGCGTACACACACACACACATCCCGCTCACGTACACACACACACACCCTGCTCACGTACACACACACTCCGCTCACGTACACACACACCTCGCTCACGTACACACACACACACCCCGCTCACGTACACACACACACCCCGCTCATGTACACACACACACCCCGCTCACGTACACACACACACCCCGCTCACGTACACACACACACACACACCCCGCCTCACGTACACACACACCCACACACCCCGCTCACGTACACACACACACCCCGCTCGTGGTCCCCACTCGGTGGGGCAGCGGCGAGCCCCCCCCCCTCCGCTCTCCACTCCACGGAGTTTCTGTGTCCCCCTCCTCCCCTCCCTACGTCGCGGGTTGTGATCTGCCACAGGCTCCTGTTGAACTACGGTTAAGACTCTCCGTTACCCGCATGCGGTTTATCTGATGCGCGGATTAACCGGTCACCTCCGATTTTTACACAAGTTAATAACTTGCGGATTTTCCCGTAAGCCCGAAATGAATAATCTAAAAACAGTGATACGTTGTTATTCTTGGAAGTGTTTACTACACGTCACGTCCTGAAACTGAACAAATATGTTGCTCCGGTTAATCGGAAATCCACGTGATCGCCTCTACAGTACAGTAGTTGCCATATCTTTACGACAGTGGGCGGAGTTTGATTGACGTTGATTGGCGTGGCTCTGCTGCTGTGGTCCACTCAGTGGGCCGAGTCTTCTGCAGGGCATGAGCAGGAGAGTGTTACTATCGCTGCGCACGTGCATCATCATCGATCGGTCGATCGTTAGTATTCATTCTAAATCGAAATCGTCAGTTGTGCTTCATTTTTGAGTGATTTATCCGATCGTTTATTTTGTGAGTTTTAACTCACGAAACCGTGCGACGGCAGAGACACGGAAGCGTGTTGTTTTAACTTCAAATCAGAAAATGGATATTATACGTAAATTGGAAAACATCAATTATACCTATACTAATGGTTTTTGGCACAGAGATCCGCAGAATTTTTTTTTTTAGATTATGCACGATTTTTAATCATCCGTGACCATTAGCGCGGATAATCGAGAGTCTTACTGTATAATACAATCATTTTAAACATAACATGTAGGCTTTCGAGACCAATATCAATATAGGTCTTGTGGGTTAGATCGTGTAAATAAATGTGTGCTCTGCTAGTAACGAATTGGCATGTTCTATTTACGTGACACTAAACTTACTCATTGACTGTCACATTTATATATTTACTCGATCTAACCCAAAAAACCTCTATGCATAAAAAAAATATATATACAGGGTGTCCCATCAGTCTGGAATCATAGGAAAAACACAGCTCTATCTTATTGGCCCGCGGTCTCTATGCAGTCCGTTACATTCAACAGCGACCTCCCTCTGACTCCGATTTCCTACGAGTAGAATTATCTGGACTCGTTCTTCCTTCCTCCGAGACAATAGAAATACGAATTCGTTATTTTCCCCTACAATTCCACACCTATGTGCCACCCTGTATATAGTTTTATTCTGGGATGGTGACAGCGGCAGCAGCGTGATCCCAGGAGGGGATCATTGGTTCGCGTGTCGGCGGCGGTGGCGAGGAGGAGACAACGTCGAGGTCTCGGTTGGCGATGGTTGTTGGGTCAGTGGATTGTCGTCGGCAACAAGAGGACTCGCCCAACTCCCTTGCGGTTTGCCGCGGCGTCCCCTGCGGATCGTTGGCGGCGGGGCGGTCGGCACGGGGAGCCGGGGGGGTCGGTGTCGGGTCTCGGAGTTCCGGTCACGATTCCCGTCGCGTTGTTTAACCGCGCGACCCGGCAGGCGAGGCTGGAGAGCGCGGTGACTCTGCCACGGAGTGGATCGGTGTTAGAGGGAGGCAGTATCATGGTGCGTCGGTGGAGTCGCCCCGGTCGGTTTTGGCAGCGGGAGGCGGCTCTTGGTTCGGTGTTTTCACGGAGCTCGCTAACGAGCCGTGCGGCCTGTGGCTAACGAGCCGCTGCCTGCATCCTTCGTGTGTCCTGAGCGCAGGGGGGGGTCTCGTGGAGCGGGGGGCCATGTCCCTGGTGGTGACGCCGGCGGCCAGGGGCGGAGGAGGAGCCGTCTCTAGGAGCCGCTCGTTCGCCGGGTTCAGCGCCGCTCACGAGCGCAGTCGCCGGTACCGACTCGCTCACCGCTCACTCGCCAGTCACTCACCGCTCACTCACCTCTCGCTCACCGCTCACTCGCCAGTCACTCACCGCTCACTCACCTCTCACTCGCCGCTCGCTCGCCGCTCACTCGCCACTCACTCGCTAGCTCACCGCTCACTCGCCAGTCACTCACCGCTCACTCACCTCTCGCTCACCGCTCACTCGCCAGTCACTCACCGCTCACTCACCTCTCACTCGCCGCTCACTCGCCACTCACTCGCTAGCTCACCGCTCACTCGCCAGTCACTCACCGCTCACTCACCTCTCACTCGCTCACTCGCCGCTCACACGCCACTCACCGCTCACTCACCTCTCACTCGCCGCTCACTCGCCACTCACTCGCTAGCTCACCGCTCACTCGCCAGTCACTTACCGCTCACTCACCTCTCACTCGCTCACTCGCCGCTCACATGCCACTCACTTACCGCTCACTCACCTCTCACTCGCTCACTCGCCGCTCACACGCCACTCACCGCTCACTCACCTCTCACTCGCCGCTCACACGCCACTCACTTGCTAGCTCACCACTAACTTACCACTTACCCATCACTCGCTCACCGCTCTCACTCGCTAACTCACCCACTAACTTACCCCCTACTCACTCACCCACTCGCTGAGCACTCACTCACCGCTCACTCGTTAACTTACCACTTGCTAATCACGTGTTCACTAACCACTCACTCACCACTCGCTCGCTAACTCACAATGTGCTCGCTCACCATTCGCTCACCATTCACTCACCGACTCACTCGCTAAATCGCCACTTACTAACCACTTACTCACGAAGCACTCGCTCACCGACTCACTCACCGCTCACTAACTCGCCACTCACTCGCTAACCCACTGCTCACTCACTATTCACTCACTCACCACTTACTCACCGACTCACTAACCACTCACTCACCCTTCCCTTAACTGTGCATAGAGGTACACACAAGACAAAGATCCCTCGTGTAGCCTGTAACAGACTGTAGGGGCAAGGCTGCTAGCGAGCAGCACCTATGAAGACCGGTACGGCACACGAGGGGGTGGATGGCCAGCACCACGCCCGGCCGCCTTTGTCTCCCCAGTGGCGATGTTAACACACAACGCACCAGGTACTCATTTGAGGCCGAGTCGACCTAGGGGTGAGGCCCAAAACCGGTCCAGATACTCGCCACCGGTGTTGGCCGTGAGCGGGAATCGTACCGCTGCACGAAACAGAAATAACCGCACCCCCTCGCCTGCACATTGTGATGCAAGCCGAGCCCGTTAGCCCGTTAGCCCGTTAGCCTGGTAGCCTGTTAGCTCGTTAGCTCGTTAGCTCGTTAGCCCGTTAGCTCGTTAGCCCGTTAGCCTGTTAGCCCGTTAGCTCCTAAGCCCGTTAGCCTGTTAACCCGTTAGCTCGTTAGCCCATTAGCTCGTTAGCCCATTAGCTTGTAAGCCCGTTAGCCTGTTAGCCCGTTAGCTCCTAAGCCCGTTAGCCTGTTAACCCGTTAGCTCGTTAGCGCGTTGGCCCGTTAGCCCGTTAGCCCGTTAGCTTGTAAGCCCGTTAGCCTGTTAGCCCGTTAGCCCGTTAGCTCGTAAGCCCGTTAGCCCATTAGCCCGTTAGCCTGTTAGCCCGTTAGCCTGTTAGCCCGTTAGTGCGTTGGCCAATTAGCTCGTTAGCCCGTTAGCTTGTAAGCCCGTTAGCCTGTTAGCCCGTTTGCTCGTTAGCCCGTTAGCGAGTTAGCTCGTTAGCCCGTTAGCTCGTGAGCCTGTTAGCCCGTTAGCGCGTTGGCCCATTAGCTCGTTAGCCTGTTAGCCCGTTAGCCTGTTAGCTCGTAAGCCCGTTAGCTCGTAAGCCCGTTAGCCTGCCAGCACGTTAGCTTGTTAGCCCGTTAGCCTGTTAGCTCGTTAGCCTGTTAGCCCGTTAGCGCGTTGGCCCATTAGCTCATTAGCCCGTTAGCCTGTTAGCTCGTTAGCCTGTTAGCCTGTTAGCTCGTTAGCCCGTTAGCCCGTTAGCTTGTTAGCGCATTGGCCCGTTAGCTTGTTAGCTCGTTATCCTGTTAGCCCGTTATCCCGTTAGCTCATTAGCGCGTTGGCCCATTAGCTCGTTAGCCCGTTAGCCTGTTAGCCCGTTAGTGAGTTAGCCTGTTAGCCCGTTAGCAAGTTAGCCCGTTAGCAAAGTTAGCCCGTTAGCCTGTTAGCGCGTTAGCGAGTTAGCCCGTTAGCTCGTTAGCTTGTTAGCCCGTTAGCGCGTTGGCCCATTAGCTCGTTAGCTCGTTAACCCGTTAGCCTGTTAGCGCATTAGCTCGTTAGCGAGATAGCTCGTTAGCCCGTTAGCTTGTTAGCGCGTTAGCTCGTTAGCTCGTTAGCCCATTAGCCTGTTAGCTCGTTAGCCCATTAGCCTGTTAGTGCGTTAGCTCGTTAGCCCGTTAGCGTGTTAGTTCGTTAGCGAGATAGCTCAATAGCCCATTAGCGAGATAGCGAGATAGCCCGTTAGCATGTTAGCCATTAGCGAGATAGCGCGTTAGCTCTTTAGCGAGATAGCCATCATTAACAGCTGGCGGCTCCGACTCGCACCACTCCCTGCGTTGCCTTGGCACCCACGCAACAACCCCTGCACCCCCTCCACCATCCCCTCTACCCCCCCTTCCACTCCCTCCACCCCCCCTTTGCACCCCCTCCACCCCCCTCCACCTGCTGCCATGCGTCCCATGTGCTGTCACCCACGTGTGCGTGTGTGAGTGTGTGTGCGTGCGTGTGTGTATGTGTGTGCATGTGTGTGAGAGTGTGTGTGTGCGGCAAAACAACCCCCTACCACCTCGCGGTGCCGGACGGGCAACTCTGTCGTGGACAGTGTTGTGGGGAGAGGGCCAATTCCGATTGGCCCCTCCCCTCATGGCGCCTCTGACCACCACAGTGGCTAAACGGGGGCTCTGGATGGGTGCGAGGGGCTGGTAACCCCTCCACCTTAAAAAAATTACCATGAAACCACGACGTACATATATAATAAGCTTGTGCCGGAGGCCCCGGGGGGACAGGCGTCTATGACGACTCCTGGCCAAACCCCAATTGGCGGAGCCAGGAGATTGAATCTCTACCCTCGGGGCTCCTCCAGAAACAACGAAAAGCCACTTCGTGTGGTCACGTGGAATGTTCGAACGCTCACTGCGGAGGAGAGGCTGCCCCTCCTCTGTCGGGAGCTGGACCGGTACCACCTGGGATCTCTGTGGCATTCAGGAGGTCCGGTGGACCGGTTCTGGCTCCTGCCACCATGAGGGGTGGACAGTCCTCTACTCGGGGCAGCAGACTGCCAAACAACAGGGTGTGGCTCTTCTTTTGAACAAAAGAATGAAGGGGGCGTGGGAGCATGGCGGTGAGGTGTGGGAAGCTGTAAGCCCCAGGCTACTTTGGGCTCGCCTTCCCATCAACCGGAGGCGAGGAGTGGTGTTCGTGGTTACTTATGCCCCCACCGAAGACGAACATCCGTGGAGGGATGCAGGCAAAGCCGATGAGTCAGATGCCTTCTATGACCTCCTGTCACAGGTGCTGGCTAAAGTGGTCCCTCGGGATAGAGTCATCTTGTTGGGTGACTTCAATGCCCGAGTTGGTCATGATGCTGGCACCTGGTCTGGAGTGATTGGAGGGCATGGGCCAGATCAGCTCAATAACAACGGTAGGAGGCTGCTAGATTTTTGTGCAGCCCATGGGCTTGTAATTACCAACACGCTGTTCCGGCATCGGCGCATCCACACAACATCATGGATGCATGCCGGGTCCAAGCAAGAACATCTGCTGGACTACATAGTGATGGACCAGCGGATGCGAGCACATGTCCTTGACACCAGGACCTACCGTGGAGCTGATCTGCCCTTTGACCATCGACTAGTCATCTGTAAGATGCGCCTGCCATTCTTCCACTGCGGTGGTGGGTGTACACCCAGGACCCCGTTCCAACCTAAAGTGGCCTGGTCTCAGTTTTCTGATGAAAGTTGCAAGCGAGAATTTCATCATCGCGTGCGGCTGGGGTTGGCATCGTCCCCCACTCCTCCTGATGTCGAGGGTAAACGGGCGAGGTTTAGGACTGTGACTCATGCAGCTGCAATGGCTGCTTTGGGTACGCGGTCCAGACCTCCCCAGAGACCCTGGCTGACAGAGGAAGTGTTTAGGATAGTTGAGAAAAAGCGACAGGCCCACCGTCATCGGCTACAGAATCCCACGTCAGAGAATGAGGAGGCTTACCGCAGCCTTCGCTCGAAGTTTCGGAGAGCCGTGAGGCGCTGCAAGGATGGGTGGTGGTCGCGGGTTGCTGAGTAGATGGAGTCTGCCTCAGTTGCCCGCGATCACAAATCTCTATTTAACTCCATCAAAAAAGTAACCTGCAGCGCCACACCTATTACCATCATTAGGGGAAAAAACGGTGATCCAATCTCCGACCCCCAGGAACAGGTTCGCAGATTTGCTGAGCATTTCTGTGAGGTCCTGGGGGAGGGAAAATCCCTCAGCCAGGAAAACATCGTGGCACAAAGTGAGGATGACCCTGCTGAGGCTGCGTAGTTCGTGAAGCCTTCAATAGCTGTACCGGGGGAATCTCCATTTGGTACAGATATAATGGGAGGCTGATCGATACCCGGGTGCGGTCAAGGGATGGCTCCCTATTGCTCAACCACGTTATGTATGCCGATGATTTGGTAATAGCTGCTCATTCAAAGGAGGAGTTGGAGACGCTGCTGCCACTAAGAGATGGGGCCTTACCATCAGCCCCACCAAAACTAAGCACCTGCCTGGGAATTTTGTACCATCGGACACTCCACCCCCACAACTCCAAATCGGTGATGAGGCAGTTGTGGAGAGAGTGGAGAGTTTCCCATACCTGGGCAGTGTGCTTATGACCGGCTCCAGTTTAACAGTATAGGTCTCACTCCGAATAAGTCGACCGGCAATATCTTTTCATCGGTTGCATAACACTGTGTGGAAGCCACCTGGTCTGTCGCTCCGCGCTAAGCTTCAGGTCTTCTCGGCCACGGTCATTCCCTCCCTTCTCTACGCTTGCGAAACGTGGACCCCCCTAATGAAACATCTTCGCCGGTTAGAAACATTTAGGCTAGCCTGCCTACGATCCATCCTGGGTTTAACCAGGCGGCTGGATTGTGTGAGGAGCTCATAAATCTTTGAATAATCTGGGCAAGGTCTCATCGGTGAGCTCCTCCAGCAGGCAAGGCTCCGTTGGCTGGTCATGTAGTCCGCATGCCCAGCTACCGCATGCCGACACAGCTTTTGTTCAGCCGGATCGAGGGGGCTAAACGGGTGCGGCATGGGCTAGAGAAGAGATGGAGTGATGTGGTACAGGAGGGCGTGGAGTTGAGTGGACTTGCCGATGACTGGTACCAGCGGTGTCAAGATCGGCCTCTGTGGAGGAGGCTCGTGAAGGACGCTACTGGGCAGTTGGAGGCAGTCGCCCTCCAACAACAAGAGAGGGCGGAGGAGCGACGCTCAGAACAACGAGCGGAGCGCCGGGTGGCTCAAGCACAGCAGGTTGGCACAGTAGGGGGCACAGGTGGTGCATCAGCCAGTCATCTTAGTCAGTCGACCCGTGGCACCTGGATCTGCCCCGTGACCTCCTGTCAGCGGGCGTTCGACACTTCACGTGGAATCAAAGTGCACATGGCCTGGCACAAACATCGTGGCGACGTCACCGCCACTTAGTGGCGAATAGCGGTTGTTGTTGTTGTGTGTGTGCCCGAGTTGCCGTGTGTATTTTGTGTCTGCGAGTTTGATCGCTGGTTACGGCTCGCATCGAGCGGCAGTTATCCGATCCGGTCCTGGGCACTCCCTTCGGTCGGCTCAGTGTTCACAGAGTACTTTGTGTGTTGCGTAAACAAATTTCACCGCTGGGGAGACAAAGGCGGCCGGGCGTGGTGGTGGCCACCCCCCCCCCCCCCCTTTGTGTGCCGTGCCGGCCTTCATAGGTGACACGGGGTCGATTCCCGCTCACGGCCACCAACACCACTGATGAATATCTGAACCGGTCCCGGGCATCCCCCAAGTCGACTCGGCCTCAAATGAGTACCTGGTGCAGTGTGTAAACACGGGCATCGTTACCGTCACCACCATCGCCATCGCCACCGTCACCACCACCACCATCACCAGCGTAACAATCATCATCGGTGTCATCTTCACTACCACTGTAATCATCATCGCCACCGTCTGTCTGTGCACCCCCCTCGCCCCCCTTGCCCCCCCCCTTGCCCCCCCTAGGTCGCGTGCCGCTCCCCGGCGCTCCCCGACGCGCTCGGCCAGGATGTTTGCCGGCTCCAGCAAGTCGCCGGGCGGCGGCGTCGGCGGCAGCGGCGGTGGTGGCGGTGGCTCCTCACCACGCTTGCCGCAGCCGCAGCGGCTGGACGAGGTCTACGGGGCACTCAAGAAGGGGCTCGGGTGAGGTCTGGGGGGGTGGGGGGGGGGACACGCCGGGGGGGCCCCCACTGCGGGGGTGTGCCATCTCTGATTACACAAACACAGATTACACACACACAGATTACACACACACACGCACACAGATTACACACACACAGATTACACACACACACACACACACACAGATTACACGCACACAGATTACACACACACAGATTACACACACACAGATTACACACACACAGATTACACACACACACAGATTACACACACACAGATTACACACACACACGCACACAGATTACACACACACACAGATTACACACACACACACACAGATTACACGCACACAGATTACACACACACAGATTACACACACACAGATTACACACACACAGATTACACACACACAGATTACACACACACACGCACACAGATTACACACACACAGATTACACACACACACACGCACACAGATTACACACACACACAGATTACACACACACAGATTACACACACACAGATTACACACACACAGATTACACACACACACGCACACAGATTACACACACACAGATTACACACACACACACGCACACAGATTACACACACACAGATTACACACACACAGATTTTACACACACACACACAGATTACACACACACACACAGATTACACACACACAGATTACACACACACAGATTACACACACACACACAGATTACGCACACACAGATTACACACACACACGCACACAGATTACACACACACAGATTACACACACACACGCACACAGATTACACACACACACACACAGATTACACACACACACAGATTACACACACACAGATTACACACACACATACGCACACAGATTACACACACACACACTCAGATTACACACACACAGATTACACACACACACAGATTACACACACACACACACAGATTACACACACACACACACACACAGATTACACACACACAGATTACACACACACAGATTACACACACACACACGCACACAGATTACACACACAGATTACACACACACACGCACAGAGATTACACACACACACAGATTACACACACACACATGCACACAGATTACACACACACAGATTACACACACACACACACACACGCACACAGATTACACACACACACACAGATTACACACACACAGATTACACACACACGCACACAGATTACACACACACAGATTACATACACACAGATTACATACACACAGATTACACAGACACAGATTACACACACACAGATTACACACACACAGATTACACACACACACGCACACAGATTACACACACACAGATTACACACACAGATTACACACACACACGCACACAGATTACACACACACAGATTACATACACACAGATTACATACACACAGATTACACACACACAGATTACACACACACAGATTACACACACACAGATTACACACACACACGCACACAGATTACACACACACAGATTACACACACAGATTACACACACACACGCACACAGATTACACACACACAGATTACATACACACAGATTACATACACACAGATTACACACACACAGATTACACACACACAGATTACACACACACAGATTACACACACACAGATTACACACACACACACAGATTACACGCACACAGATTACACACACACAGATTACACACACACAGATTACACACACACAGATTACACACACACAGATTACACACACACAGATTACACACACACACGCACACAGATTACACACACACAGATTACACACACACACACACACAGATTACACGCACACAGATTACACACACACAGATTACACACACACAGATTACACACACACAGATTACACACACACAGATTACACACACACACGCACACAGATTACACACACACAGATTACACACACACACACGCACACAGATTACACACACACACAGATTACACACACACAGATTACACACACACAGATTACACACACACAGATTACACACACACACGCACACAGATTACACACACACAGATTACACACACACACACGCACACAGATTACACACACACACAGATTACACACACACAGATTTTACACACACACACACAGATTACACACACACACACACAGATTACACACACACAGATTACACACACACAGATTACACACACACACACAGATTACACACACACAGATTACACACACACACGCACACAGATTACACACACACAGATTACACACACACGCACACAGATTACACACACACACACACACAGATTACACACACACACAGATTACACACACACAGATTACACACACACATACGCACACAGATTACACACACACACACTCAGATTACACACACACAGATTACACACACACACACACACAGATTACACACACACACACAGATTACACACACACAGATTACACACACACAGATTACACACACACACACGCACACAGATTACACACACAGATTACACACACACACGCACAGAGATTACACACACACACAGATTACACACACACACACGCACACAGATTACACACACACAGATTACACACACACACACGCACACAGATTACACACACACACACAGATTACACACACACAGATTACACGCACACAGATTACACACACACACAGATTACATACACACAGATTACATACACACAGATTACACACACACAGATTACACACACACAGATTACACACACACAGATTACACACACACACGCACACAGATTACACACACACAGATTACACACACAGATTACACACACACACGCACACAGATTACACACACACAGATTACATACACACAGATTACATACACACAGATTACACACACACAGATTACACACACACAGATTACACACACACAGATTACACACACACACGCACACAGATTACACACACACAGATTACACACACAGATTACACACACACACACACAGATTACACACACACAGATTACATACACACAGATTACATACACACAGATTACACACACACAGATTACACACACACAGATTACACACACACAGATTACACACACACAGATTACACACACACACGCACACAGATTACACACACAGATTACACACACACAGATTACATACACACAGATTACACACACACAGATTACACACACACAGATTACACACACGCACACAGATTACACACACACACGCACACAGATTACACACACAGATTACACACACACACACAGATTACACACACACAGATTACACACACACAGATTACACACACACAGATTACACACACACACACGCACACAGATTACACACACAGATTACACACACACACGCACAGAGATTACACACACACACACAGATTACACACACACACACGCACACAGATTACACACACACAGATTACACACACACACGCACACAGATTACACACACACACACAGATTACACACACACAGATTACACACACACGCACACAGATTACACACACACAGATTACATACACACAGATTACATACACACAGATTACACACACACAGATTACACACACACAGATTACACACACACAGATTACACACACACACGCACACAGATTACACACACACAGATTACACACACAGATTACACACACACACGCACACAGATTACACACACACAGATTACATACACACAGATTACATACACACAGATTACACACACACAGATTACACACACACAGATTACACACACACAGATTACACACACACACACACACAGATTACACACACACAGATTACACACACAGATTACACACACACACGCACACAGATTACACACACACAGATTACATACACACAGATTACATACACACAGATTACACACACACAGATTACACACACACAGATTACACACACACAGATTACACACACACAGATTACACACACACACGCACACAGATTACACACACAGATTACATACACACAGATTACATACACACAGATTACACACACACAGATTACACACACACAGATTACACACACGCACACAGATTACACACACACACGCACACAGATTACACACACACAGGTTACACACACACACGCACACAGATTACACACACACAGATTACATACACACATATTACACACACACAGATTACACACACACAGATTACACACACACAGATTACACACACACATGCACACAGATTACACGCACACAGATTACACGCACACAGATTACACACACACAGATTACACACACACAGATTACACACACACAGATTACACACACAGATTACACACACACACACACAGATTACACACACACAGATTACACACACACACAGATTACACACACACAGATTACACACACACACAGATTACACACACACACAGATTACACACACACACACAGATTACACACACACACAGATTACACACACACGCACACAGATTACACACACACAGATTACACACACACACAGATTACACACACACACGCACACAGATTACACACACAGATTACACACACAGATTACACACACACAGATTACACACACACACACACAGATTACACACAGACACACACAGATTACACACACACAGATTACACACACAGATTACACACACACACGCACACAGATTACACACACAGAGATTACATACACACAGATTACATACACACAGATTACACACACACAGATTACACACACACAGATTACACACACACAGATTACACACACACAGATTACACACACACAGATTACACACACAGATTACACACACACACGCACACAGATTACACACACAGATTACATACACACAGATTACACACACACAGATTACACACACACAGATTACACACACACAGATTACACACACACAGATTACACACACACACGCACACAGATTACACACACAGATTACATACACACAGATTACATACACACAGATTACACACACACAGATTACACACACACAGATTACACACACACACACAGATTACACACACACACGCACACAGATTACACACACACAGGTTACACACACACACGCACACAGATTACACACACACAGATTACATACACACATATTACACACACACAGATTACACACACACAGATTACACACACACAGATTACACACACACATGCACACAGATTACACGCACACAGATTACACGCACACAGATTACACACACACAGATTACACACACACAGATTACACACACACAGATTACACACACAGATTACACACACACACACAGATTACACACACACACACAGATTACACACACACAGATTACACACACACACAGATTACACACACACAGATTACACACACACACACAGATTACACACACACACAGATTACACACACACACACAGATTACACACACACACAGATTACACACACACACAGATTACACACACACAGATTACACACACACACACAGATTACACACACACACACGCACACAGATTACACACACAGATTACACACACAGATTACACACACACAGATTACACACACACACACACAGATTACACACAGACACACACAGATTACACACACACAGATTACACACACACACACAGATTACACACACAGATTACACATACACACACACACGCACACAGATTACACACACACAGATTACACACACACAGATTACACACACGCACACAGATTACACACACACAGATTACACACACGCACACAGATTACACACACAGATTACACACACACACACACACGCACACAGATTACACACACACAGATTACACACACAGATTACACACACACACAGATTACACACACACACGCACAGAGATTACACGCACACAGATTACACGCACACAGATTACACACACACACAGATTACACGCACACAGATTACACGCACACAGATTACACGCACACAGATTACACGCACACAGATTACACACACACACGCACACAGATTACACACACACAGATCACACACACACACAGATTACACACACACACAGATTACACACACGCACACGGATTACACGCACACAGATTACACGCACACATTACACACACACAGATTACACACATACACGCACACAGATTGCATGCACACAGATTACATGCACACAGATTACACGCACAGAGATTACACGCACACAGATTACACGCACACACGCACACATATTACACGTACACAGATTACACGCACACAGATTACACACACACACAGATTACACACACACACGCACAGATTACACACACACACGTACAGATTACACACACACACGCACACAGATTACATGCACACAGATTACGCGCACACAGATTACACACACACAGATTACACACACACACAGATTACACACACACAGATTACACACGCACACAGATTACACACACACAGACTACACGCACACAGACTACACGCACACAGATTACACACACACACAGATTACACACACACAGATTACACACACACGCACACAGATTACATGCACACAGATTACACGCACACAGATTACACGCACACAGATTACACGCACACAGATTACACGCACACAGATTACACGCACACAGATTACACGCACACAGATTACACGCACAGAGATTACACGCACACACGCACACAGATTACACGTACACAGATTACACGCACACAGATTACACACACACAGATTACACACACACACAGATTACACACACACACGCACAGATTACACACACACACGCACACATATTACACACACACAGATTACACACACACACGCACACAGATTACACGCACACAGATTACGCGCACACAGATTACACACACACAGATTACACACACACACAGATTACACACACACAGATTACACACACGCACACAGATTACACGCACACAGACTACACGCACACAGATTACACGCACACAGATTACACACACACACAGATTACACACACACAGATTACACACACACACGCACACAGATTACATGCACACAGATTACACGCACACAGATTACACACACACAGATTACACACACACAGATTACACGCGCACACAGAATACACACACAGATTACACGCACACAGATTACACACACACACACGCACACAGATTACATGCACATAGATTACACGCACACAGATTACACGCACATCACACACACTACATACACACCACACACACTACACACACACACTACACACACACACTACATACATACATCACACACACTACACACACAAACTATACACACACTACACATACACATACATCACACACACTACACACACACACATCACACACACTACACACACACACTACACACACACATCACACACACTACACACACAGAGATTACACACACACATCACACACACTACACACACACAGATTACACACACACATCACACACACACACTACGCACATCACACACACTACACACACACATCACACACACATCACACACACACAGATTACACACATCACACACACTACACACACACACAGATTACACACACACATCACACACACTACACACATCACACACACATCACACACACTACACACACACAGATTACACACTACACACACACACATCACACACACTACACATCACACACACTACACATCACACACACACATCACACACACTACACACACAGAGATTACACACACACATCACACACACTACACACACACAGATTACACACACACATCACACACACACACACTACGCACATCACACACACTACACACACACATCACACACACATCACACACACACAGATTACACACATCACACACACTACACACACACACAGATTACACACACACATCACACACACTACACACACACACATCACACACACACATCACACACACTACACACACACAGATTACACACTACACACACACACATCACACACACTACACATCACACACACTACACATCACACACACACATCACACACACTACACACACACACTCAGATTACACACACACATCACACACACTACACACACACAGATTCCACACACTACACACACACACACAGATTACACACACTACACACACACACTACACACACATCACACACACATCACACACACTACACACACACACCCTACACACACACATCACACACACTACACACACACAGATTACACACATCACACACACTACACACACACACAGATTACACACACACATCACACACACTACACACACACAGATTACACGTCTCCGTTGCCGCTGCTGCCGCATGTATAAATCCCGGCGGCCCGAGTTCCATTCCCGCTCAACGGCCAACGTCGGTGACCAATATCTGGATCAGTCCTGGGTCCTCCCCTAGGTCGACTCAGCCATAAATGAGTACTTGGTACGGTCTGTAAACAACTGGGGAGACAAAGGCGGCCGGCGTGGTGCTGGCCACCCACCCCGTCACGTGCCGTGCCGGCCTCCATAGGTGCTGCTCGCTAACAGCACTTGCCCCAACAGTCTGTTAAGGCTATATGGGGGAGCTTTGTATGTGGTGTGTATGTGATGTGTGTGTGGTGTGTATGTGATGTGTGTGTGGTGTGTGTGGCGTGTGTGTGTGGCGTGTGTGTGTGGCGTGTGTGTGTGGCGTGTGTGTGTGGCGTGTGTGTGGTGTGTGTGTGTGTGTGGCGTGTGTGTGGTGTGTGTATGTGGTGTGTGTGTGTGAGTTAGTGAGTTTCTGCAGGCTCATCATACCGAACTGGAATCGATGACCATCCAACAGAAGGAAATGAAACGCAACTCGCGGCTGGTGAGTGGTGGTGGTGATGCTGATGATTATGAACTTGGTGGTGGTGATTGTGATGATGATGAACACGGTGATTGTGATGATGATGAACATGGTGATTGTGATGATGATGATGATGATGAACACGGTAGTGGTGGTGACGGTGATGAACACGGTGGTGATAATTGTGATGATGATGATGATGAACACGGTGTTGGTGGTGACAGTGATGAACACAGCGGTGGTGATTGTGATGATGATGATGAACACGCTAGTGGTGGTGACGATGATGAACACGGTGGTGATGATTGTGATGATGATGATGAACATGGTGGTGGTGGTGACGATGATGGACACGGTGGTGGTGATTGTGGTGACGATGATGAACACAGTGGTGGTGGTGACAATGATGAACACAGTGATGGTGATGGTGGTGACGGTGATGAACACAGTGGTGGTGATTGTAATGATGATGATGAACATGGTGGTGGTGATGGTGGTGATGGTGATGAACACAGTGGTGGTGATTGTAATGATGATGGTGAACACGGTGGTGGTGATTGTAATGATGGTGATGAACACGGTGGTGGTGATTGTAATGATGATGATGAACACGCTAGTGGTGGTGACGATGATGAACACGTGGGTGGTGATGGTGGTGACGATGATGAACACGTGGGTGATGGTATTACCGTGTTCTCTAGACCATACGATGCACCACTGTTCCCTCGTATTTGAAAATTGGGGGAGCGTTTTTACAGTCTGGTAGCAGCGTGTGTGTGTGTGGTGTGTGTGTGTGTGGTGTGTGTTTGGTGTGTGTTTGGTGTGTGGTGTGTGTGTGTGGTGTGTGTGGTGTGTGTGTGGTGTGTGTTTGGTGTGTGTGTGGTGTGTGTGTGTGCGCGTGCGCAGTGTGTGGTGTGTGTGTGGTGTGTGTGAGTGTGTGTGTGTGAGAGTGTGTGAGTGTGAGTGATCAGATTTGTGTAACTTTACTGATGGCAGGAAAATGATTGGTTAATCCGGAGAATGCGGTAGTCGTGGTGATGCTAGATGCTGATGATGCTGATGATGATGCTGATGTTTATGCTGCTGATGCTGCTGCTGATGCTGATGATGCCCTATCGTGCACCTCGTCCCACCCCATCGTTTCTGTTCTGTGCCCACCTCTCCCCGCACACCTCTTTCCCCCTCCTTCCCATACCTCCTCTCCCCATATCTCTCCTACCCACGTCTATCTCCCGTCCCCTCTTGTGCCCTCGTCGTCGTCACCTCGTCGTCACCTCCTCATCGTCGTCACCTACCTCGTCAGGGCTTCGTGTACGATCTGGACAAGGTGAGATGAGGGTTGTGTACCCAGCACAAACACAGACACACTACACACACGACACACACACAGACACACTACACACACACACTACACACACACAGACACACGACACACACACACTACACACACACAGACACACTACACACATAGACACACGACACACACACAGACACACTACACACACAGACACACCACACACACAGACACACTACACAAACATACTACACACACAAACACACTACACACACACAGACACACACTACACACACAGACACACACTACACACACACTACACACACACAGACACACACGACACACACACACACACAGACACACACACACTACACACACACCACACACACACATTACACACACACAGACACACGACACACACACAAACACACTACACACAGACACACACTACACACACACAGACACACCACACACATAGACACACTACACAAACATACTACACACACAGACACACTACACACACCACACACACACAGACACACTACACACACTACACTACACACACACATACTACACACACAGATTACACACACATACACACAGATTACACAAACACAGATCACACACACTACACAGACACACTACACACACACTACACACACACCACACACACACAAACACACTATACACACATACACACACACACTACACACACATACACACAGATTACACAAGCACAGATCACACACACTACACAGACACACTACACACACAGACACACTACACACACACACTACACACACAGACATACTACACAAACATACTACACACACAGACACACTACACACACACTACACACACACCACACACACACACTACACACACACACACTACACACACATACACACAGATTACACAAACACAGATCACACACACACTACACACACAGACACACTACACACACACTACACACACACACCACACTACACACACAGACACACTACACACACACTACACACTACACACACACTACACACACCACACTACACACACAGACACACTACACACACACACACCACACACACTACACACACACATACACACAGATTACACAAACACAGATCACACACACTACACAGACACACTACACACACACAGACATACTACACACACACACACCACACACACACAGACACTACACAAACATACTACATACACAGACACACTACGCACACTACACACACACACACACCACACACACACAAACATACTACACACACACACACACTACACACACACACTACACACACACACCACACACACACAGACACACTACACACACACACCACACACACTACACACACACTACACACACACACCACACTACACACACAGACACACTACACACACACACCACACACACACACAAACACACTACACACACACACTACACACACATACACACAGATTACACAAACACAGATCACACACACACTGATTGCAGACTCTGCAGCAGCGAGCACCGGCTCCTGTACCGTGCTGACGAGTCCCAATGAGGACAAAGCCGGTCCACAGTTGTCTGCTGCCACTGCTGCTGTCAGGCGGTCGTCATCATCATCATCGTCATCATCATCGTCATCATCATCATCATCGCCATCGTCATTGTCATCCCGTCTCCTTTGTGATTCCTCTCCAGCAAATCAAGTCGACGGAGCGATTCATCCGGAGACTCGAGTTCCACGTCAGCAAGGTAACGTTGGAGCGAGCGTGTGTGCGCATGCGTGCATTTCGTGTGTGCCTGCGTGCGAGTGTGTGCATGTGTGTGCGTGCGTGCGAGTGCGTGCGCGTGTGTGTGCGTGCGTGTGTGCATGCATGCGTGCGTGTGCGTGTGTGCGTGTGTGCATGCGTGTGTGCGTGTGTGCATGCATGTGTGTGCGTGCGTGTGTGCTTGTGTGCGTGTGTGCATGCGTGTGTATGCGTGTGTGCATGCGTGTATGCGTGTGTGCATGCATGCGTGTGTGTGCGTACCGTGTGTGCGTGTGTGCATGCGTGTGTGCGTGTGTGCGTGTGTGCATGCGTGTGTGTGCGTGTGTGCCTGCGTGCGTGTGCGCGTGCGTGCGTGCGTGTGCGTGTGCGTGTGTGTGTGCGTGCGTGTGTGCGTGCGCCGTCGGTTCGGCGTCTGGGGGAGCAGCGGTCGGCGCACCGCGCTGCGAACCCGACGACAAAAGGTGTTAAATATTATTTTTACTAATGCCCGGCTGAGCTACACAGCTCTTTTTCAGAAGCGACTTGGCCACAAATTATAGCTGTACGAAGTGGCATCATCATCGTCATCATCGTCATCATCATCGTCATCATCGTCATCATCATCGTCATCATCGTCATCATCATCGTCATCATCGTCATCATCATCGTCATCATCAGGACCTGGAGGAAAATCCATGCGATCACGGGGAGAGAGACACCACAAACTCCAAATATACAGCAGCAGCAGCAGGCGTCGGGGTTGGGATCGAACCCACGACCTCCTGCATACCAGGCGAGGTAGTCAACATCTCGTGGCCACCGTGCTGGGCCTGTGTGTGCAGGTGGAGGAGCTGTACGAGACGTACGGGATCCAGCGCAGGCTGCGGGACGGCGCGCGCCGGATGATGGCCGCGTACGAGACGTCGCCCGGCAGCAGGGAGGCTCGGGACACCCTGCAGGAGGTCACCCGGGGTCACCGCGAGTACACGGAGGTGCGGGCACAGACGCGGACGCAGAGACACGCGGGGACGCACCGACGCTCTGATGCGCGGAGATGGAAAAACACGTGGACGCAAGGAGATTGACGCAGATGGTCATAGACACAGGGGCACGTGGACACACAAACGCTCGCACACACGGACACGCAGACACGCGACGCTTGCCTCCGGTGTGAGTCACGACCAGTGAGCACGTGATCCGGTGAGTCTGCTGCTGCGTTGGCAGTGGTGTGAAAGAGAACAACTCGACCACGTCCAGCAACACCCCACACCGTGTGGCCTTACAAAGTGAAAAGACCCAGATTTGTGATTTTTCTGTTCAAATTTGCACGAGTGATTTTTTGCATAGCACGCGACTGATTCACGTGCTATGAATCTGCACCTCCGACTAGCACCACAGTGGCTAGGAGATGGTGTACAGGAGGAGGTCGTGGGTTCAATCCCGACCCTGACGCCTGCTGCTATATATTTGGAGTTTGCGTGTCTCTCCCCGTGGTCACGTGGTCTTCCGGTTTTCCCCTCCACATGTCTAAGCGACGTCACGCGATTCGAAGTTTCCACAACATGATGATAAGCCACTTTCGTTGAGCTATCATCACCAGGTTGCTTCTGAGAAAGAGCTACGCTGCTCAGCGGGGCCTTACCTGGTAAAATAAAAAATAAACTAGTTTAAGTTTAATATCACGGTTGGCTACGTACGGTGCAAAAGAAGTCCAACGTACGTACACACACAAACACGTGTGCCCTTGCCCGTACGTACACACACAAACACGTGTGCCCTTGCCCGTACGTACACACACAAACACGTGTGCCCTTGCTCGAGATGTCACCGTTCCTGCTGACAAAGACAAAGATACCCCGTATAGCCTTAGACTGTCGGGGCAAGTGCTGTTAGCGAGTAGCACCTATGTAGACCGGCACTGTGGCACACGAGGGGGTGGGTGGCAAACAGCACGCCCGACCGCCTTTGTCTCCCCGGTGGCGATGATTTTACACACCGCACCAGGTACTCATTTGAGGCTGAGTCGACCTAGGGGCTGCCCAGGACCGCCCGGTGATGTTGGCTGCGAGTGGAAATCGGTCGGCGGGTTCGTAGCGCGCTAACCGCTGCACCGCCGCTCCCCCCACGGACACACACGGACACACGCACACGGACACACGCACACGGACACACGCACACGGACACACGCACACGGACACACACACACGGACACACACACACGGAGCTGTGTCGACTTGTGAGCTGATTGAACGCAGGTCGCCGGGTTCGTGACGCCGTTCCCGAACCTCCTCAGACGCGACTCGCGAAGTTGTGAATTTATAGAAGGTGTTTGTGTCTTTATAGAAGGTGTTTGTGTCTTTATAGAAGGTGTTTGTGTCTTTATAAAAGGTGTTTGTGTCTTTATAGAAGGTGTTTGTGTATTTATAGAAGGTGTTTGTGTCTTTATAAAAGGTGTTTGTGTCTTTATAGAAGGTGTTTGTGTCTTTATAGAAGGTGTTTGTGTCTTTATAGAAGGTGTTTGTGTCTTTATAGAAGGTGTTTGTGTATTTATAGAAGGTGTTTGTGTCTTTATAGAAGGTGTTTGTGTCTTTATAGAAGGTGTTTGTGTATTTATAGAAGGTGTTTGTGCATTTATAGAAGGTGTTTGTGCCTTTATAGAAGGTGTTTGTGTATTTATAGAAGGTGTTTGTGTCTTTATAGAAGGTGTTTGTGTATTTATAGAAGGTGTTTGTGTCTTTATAGAGGGTGTTTGTGTCTTTATAGAAGGTGTTTGTGTCTTTATAGAAGGTGTTTGTGTCTTTATAGAAGGTGTTTGTGTCTTTATAGAAGGTGTTTGTGTCTTTATAGAAGGTGTTTGTGTCTTTATAGAAGGTGTTTGTGTATTTATAGAAGGTGTTTGTGTCTTTATAAAAGGTGTTTGTGTCTTTATAGAAGGTGTTTGTGTATTTATAGAAGGTGTTTGTGTCTTTATAAAAGGTGTTTGTGTCTTTATAGAAGGTGTTTGTGTCTTTATAGAAGGTGTTTGTGTCTTTATGGAAGGTGTTTGTGTATTTATAGAAGGTGTTTGTGTATTTATAAAAGGTGTTTGTGTATTTATAGAAGGTGTTTGTGTCTTTATAGAAGGTGTTTGTGTCTTTATAGAAGGTGTTTGTGTCTTTATAGAAGGTGTTTGTGTATTTATAGAAGGTGTTTGTGTCTTTATAGAAGGTGTTTGTGTATTTATAGAAGGTGTTTGTGTCTTTATAAAAGGTGTTTGTGTCTTTATAGAAGGTGTTTGTGTATTTATAGAAGGTGTTTGTGTCTTTATAAAAGGTGTTTGTGTCTTTATAGAAGGTGTTTGTGTATTTATAGAAGGTGTTTGTGTATTTATAAAAGGTGTTTGTGTCTTTATAGAAGGTGTTTGTGTATTTATAGAAGGTGTTTGTGCCTTTATAGAAGGTGTTTGTGTCTTTATAGAAGGTGTTTGTGTCTTTATAAAAGGTGTTTGTGTCTTTATAGAAGGTGTTTGTGTATTTATAGAAGGTGTTTGTGTATTTATAGAAGGTGTTTGTGTATTTATAGAAGGTGTTTGTGTATTTATAGAAGGTGTTTGTGTCTTTATAGAAGGTGTTTGTGTATTTATAGAAGGTGTTTGTGTATTTATAGAAGGTGTTTGTGTCTTTATAGAAGGTGTTTGTGTCTTTATAGAAGGTGTTTGTGTATTTATAGAAGGTGTTTGTGTCTTTATAGAAGGTGTTTGTGTCTTTATAAAAGGTGTTTGTGTCTTTATAGAAGGTGTTTGTGTATTTATAGAAGGTGTTTGTGTATTTATAAAAGGTGTTTGTGTCTTTATAGAAGGTGTTTGTGTATTTATAGAAGGTGTTTGTGCCTTTATAGAAGGTGTTTGTGTCTTTATAGAAGGTGTTTGTGTCTTTATAAAAGGTGTTTGTGTCTTTATAGAAGGTGTTTGTGTATTTATAGAAGGTGTTTGTGTATTTATAGAAGGTGTTTGTGTATTTATAGAAGGTGTTTGTGTATTTATAGAAGGTGTTTGTGTCTTTATAGAAGGTGTTTGTGTATTTATAGAAGGTGTTTGTGTATTTATAGAAGGTGTTTGTGTCTTTATAGAAGGTGTTTGTGTCTTTATAGAAGGTGTTTGTGTATTTATAGAAGGTGTTTGTGTCTTTATAGAAGGTGTTTGTGTCTTTATAGAAGGTGTTTGTGTATTTATAAAAGGTGTTTGTGTCTTTATAGAAGGTGTTTGTGTATTTATAGAAGGTGTTTGTGTATTTATAAAAGGTGTTTGTGTCTTTATAGAAGGTGTTTGTGTATTTATAGAAGGTGTTTGTGTCTTTATAGAAGGTGTTTGTGTCTTTATAGAAGGTGTTTGTGTCTTTATAGAAGGTGTTTGTGTCTTTATAGAAGGTGTTTGTGTCTTTATAGAAGGTGTTTGTGTATTTATAGAAGGTGTTTGTGTCTTTATAGAAGGTGTTTGTGTCTTTATAGAAGGTGTTTGTGTATTTATAAAAGGTGTTTGTGTCTTTATAGAAGGTGTTTGTGTATTTATAGAAGGTGTTTGTGTATTTATAAAAGGTGTTTGTGTCTTTATAGAAGGTGTTTGTGTATTTATAGAAGGTGTTTGTGCCTTTATAGAAGGTGTTTGTGTCTTTATAGAAGGTGTTTGTGTCTTTATAAAAGGTGTTTGTGTCTTTATAGAAGGTGTTTGTGTATTTATAGAAGGTGTTTGTGTATTTATAGAAGGTGTTTGTGTATTTATAGAAGGTGTTTGTGTATTTATAGAAGGTGTTTGTGTCTTTATAGAAGGTGTTTGTGTATTTATAGAAGGTGTTTGTGTATTTATAGAAGGTGTTTGTGTCTTTATAGAAGGTGTTTGTGTCTTTATAGAAGGTGTTTGTGTATTTATAGAAGGTGTTTGTGTCTTTATAGAAGGTGTTTGTGTCTTTATAGAAGGTGTTTGTGTATTTATAAAAGGTGTTTGTGTCTTTATAGAAGGTGTTTGTGTATTTATAGAAGGTGTTTGTGTATTTATAAAAGGTGTTTGTGTCTTTATAGAAGGTGTTTGTGTATTTATAGAAGGTGTTTGTGCCTTTATAGAAGGTGTTTGTGTCTTTATAGAAGGTGTTTGTGTCTTTATAAAAGGTGTTTGTGTCTTTATAGAAGGTGTTTGTGTATTTATAGAAGGTGTTTGTGTATTTATAGAAGGTGTTTGTGTATTTATAGAAGGTGTTTGTGTATTTATAGAAGGTGTTTGTGTCTTTATAGAAGGTGTTTGTGTATTTATAGAAGGTGTTTGTGTATTTATAGAAGGTGTTTGTGTCTTTATAGAAGGTGTTTGTGTCTTTATAGAAGGTGTTTGTGTATTTATAGAAGGTGTTTGTGTATTTATAGAAGGTGTTTGTGTATTTATAGAAGGTGTTTGTGTATTTATAAAAGGTGTTTGTGTCTTTATAGAAGGTGTTTGTGTATTTATAGAAGGTGTTTGTGTATTTATAGAAGGTGTTTGTGTATTTATAGAAGGTGTTTGTGTATTTATAGAAGGTGTTTGTGTCTTTATAGAAGGTGTTTGTGTCTTTATAGAAGGTGTTTGTGTCTTTATAGAAGGTGTTTGTGTCTTTATAGAAGGTGTTTGTGTCTTTATAGAAGGTGTTTGTGTCTTTATAGAAGGTGTTTGTGTCTTTATAGAAGGTGTTTGTGTCTTTATAGAAGGTGTTTGTGTCTTTATAGAAGGTGTTTGTGTCTTTATAGAAGGTGTTTGTGTCTTTATAGAAGGTGTATGTGTCTTTATAGAAGGTGTTTGTGTCTTTATAGAAGGTGTTTGTGTCTTTATAGAAGGTGTTTGTGTCTTTATAGAAGGTGTTTGTGTCTTTATAGAAGGTGTTTGTGTCTTTATAGAAGGTGTTTGTGTCTTTATAGAAGGTGTTTGTGTCTTTATAGAAGGTGTTTGTGTCTTTATAGAAGGTGTTTGTGTCTTTATAGAAGGTGTTTGTGTCTTTATAGAAGGTGTTTGTGTCTTTATAGAAGGTGTTTGTGTCTTTATAGAAGGTGTTTGTGTCTTTATAGAAGGTGTTTGTGTCTTTATAGAAGGTGTTTGTGTCTTTATAGAAGGTGTTTGTGTCTTTATAGAAGGTGTTTGTGTCTTTATAGAAGGTGTTTGTGTCTTTATAGAAGGTGTTTGTGTATTTATAGAAGGTGTATGTGTCTTTATAGAAGGTGTTTGTGTCTTTATAGAAGGTGTTTGTGTCTTTATAGAAGGTGTTTGTGTCTTTATAGAAAGTGTTTGTGTCTTTATAGAAGGTGTTTGTGTCTTTATAGAAGGTGTTTGTGTCTTTATAGAAGGTGTTTGTGTATTTATAGAAGGTGTTTGTGTATTTATAGAAGGTGTTTGTGTCTTTATAGAAGGTGTTTGTGTCTTTATAGAGGGTGTTTGTGTCTTTATAGAAGGTGTTTGTGTCTTTATAGAAGGTGTTTGTGTCTTTATAGAAGGTGGTTGTGTCTTTATAGAAGGTGTTTGTGTCTTTATAGAAGGTGTTTGTGTCTTTATAGAAGGTGTTTGTGTCTTTATAGAAGGTGTTTGTGTCTTTATAGAAGGTGTTTGTGTCTTTATAGAAGGTGTTTGTGTCTTTATAGAAGGTGTTTGTGTATTTATAGAAGGTGTTTGTGTCTTTATAGAAGGAGTTTTTGTCTTTATAGAAGGTGTTTGTGTATTTATAGAAGGTGTTTGTGTCTTTATGGAAGGTGTTTGTGTCTTTATAGAAGGTGTTTGTGTATTTATAGAAGGTGTTTGTGTCTTTATAGAAGGTGTTTGTGTCTTTATAGAAGGTGTTTGTGTCTTTATAAAAGGTGTTTGTGTCTTTATAGAAGGTGTTTGTGTCTTTATAGAATGGGTTTGTGTCTTTATAGAAGGTGTTTGTGTCTTTATAGAAGGTGTTTGTGTATTTATAGAAGGTGTTTGTGCATTTATAGAAGGTGTTTGTGTATTTATAGAAGGTGTTTGTGTCTTTATAGAAGGTGTTTGTGTCTTTATAAAAGGTGTTTGTGTCTTTATAGAAGGTGTTTGTCTTTATAGAAGGTGTTTGTGTATTTATAGAAGGTGTTTGTGCATTTATAGAAGGTGTTTGTGTATTTATAGAAGGTGTTTGTGTATTTATAGACCGTGTTTGTGTCTTTATAGAAGGTGTTTGTGTATTTATAGAAGGTGTTTGTGTATTTATAGAAGGTGTTTGTGTATTTATAGAAGGTGTTTGTGTATTTATAGAAGGTGTTTGTGTCTTTATAGAAGGTGTTTGTGTCTTTATAGAAGGTGTTTGTGTCTTTATAGAAGATGTTTGTGTCTTTATAGAAGGTGTTTGTGTCTTTATAGAAGGTGTTTGTGTCTTTATAGAAGGTGTTTGTGTCTTTATAGAAGGTGTTTGTGTCTTTATAGAAGGTGTTTGTGTATTTATAGAAGGTGTTTGTGTCTTTATAGAAGGAGTTTTTGTCTTTATAGAAGGTGTTTGTGTATTTATAGAAGGTGTTTGTGTCTTTATGGAAGGTGTTTGTGTCTTTATAGAAGGTGTTTGTGTATTTATAGAAGGTGTTTGTGTCTTTATAGAAGGTGTTTGTGTCTTTATAGAAGGTGTTTGTGTCTTTATAGAAGGTGTTTGTGTCTTTATAGAAGGTGTTTGTGTCTTTATAGAAGGTGTTTGTGTCTTTATAGAAGGTGTTTGTGTATTTATAGAAGGTGTTTGTGCATTTATAGAAGGTGTTTGTGTATTTATAGAAGGTGTTTGTGTCTTTATAGAAGGTGTTTGTGTCTTTATAAAAGGTGTTTGTGTCTTTATAGAAGGTGTTTGTCTTTATAGAAGGTGTTTGTGTATTTATAGAAGGTGTTTGTGCATTTATAGAAGGTGTTTGTGTATTTATAGAAGGTGTTTGTGTATTTATAGACCGTGTTTGTGTCTTTATAGAAGGTGTTTGTGTATTTATAGAAGGTGTTTGTGTATTTATAGAAGGTGTTTGTGTATTTATAGAAGGTGTTTGTGTATTTATAGAAGGTGTTTGTGTCTTTATAGAAGGTGTTTGTGTCTTTATAGAAGGTGTTTGTGTCTTTATAGAAGATGTTTGTGTCTTTATAGAAGGTGTTTGTGTCTTTATAGAAGGTGTTTGTGTCTTTATAGAAGGTGTTTGTGTCTTTATAGAAGGTGTTTGTGTCTTTATAGAAGGTGTTTGTGTCTCCACACGCCCATGTGCGCGCACACACACGCACGCACGCTCACCTGCACACACGCGCGTATTTACACACGCACACGCTAATGTGCACACACGCACTCACTCACACACATACTCGCGCACTCACACGCACACACGCACACGCAGAGCCTGTGCGTGATTGAGAACGACATGGAGAACCTCCTGGGGGAATTTCACATGCGCATGAAGGGTGAGTCCCACACGCAGCTGCTTCCCCCGCCCCCGCCACTGCTCTTGTCCGTGCCTCTGTCCGTGCCTCTGTCCGACAGGGTGCGTTGCGGCCGTGTCGGAGACGGTGACGTCCCGGGCTCGAGGCCTGGTTTTAGTGCCAAGAGTCGGAGGGGGTCGAACAGATTCAACCAAAACTGCTTTGTTAGTCACCAGCGACGAGAGACGTTGTTCAGGCGCGACCTGGCCCCACCCATCAATTGTGGCGGCTGATGTCGTCGTCATCCTCGCCGTGGTGTTGTCGTCGCCACACGCGGGAATTTACAGCAGCAGACAGATAACGTGAACGCGCCTTCATTCTCAATGTGGAGCGGGGTGAGGGTAGGGGCGGCAGGCAGGCAAATGTGGAAGAATCCGGAAGACGATTCACGCTCACACTCGCTAACAAAGGTCCCCCGTGTAGCCTGTAACAGACTGTTGGGGCAAGTGCTGCTAGCGAGCAGCACCTGTGAAGGCCGGCACGGCACGCGAGGGGGTGGGTGGCCATCACCACGCCCGGCCGCCTTTGTCTCCCCAGTGGCGATGTTTTTACACACCGCATCAGGCACTCATTTAAGGCTGAGTCGACTTAGGTGAGGCCCAGGACCGGTTCAGATGATCGTCACCGGTGGTGGCCGTGATCGTGAATCTACCCCGGGTCACCGAGCTCGTTACGCAGCGTAGCGCTAACCGCTGCACCACCGCTCCCCACACGGTCGCACTCACTCTGCAGCACAGGCGATCAGGCGAGCGCCGTGCCGGCCTTCATAGGCGTTCGCTCACAACACTTGCCCCAACAGTCTGTTAGGGCTCCACGGGGGGGAGGGGGGGGGGGTTCTTTGTGTTCGTCGTGACGATGTTGACCCTACGCCGCTTCTTTTGTCTCCAGGATTGGCTGGGTTTGCGCGCCTCTGCCCTGGAGATCAGTACGAGGTGAGCGTCGTCATCATCGTCGTCATCACCGTCGTCATCACCGTCGTCATCACCATCATCACCATCGTCATCACCATCGTCGTCATCATCATCGTCACCGTCATCATCGTCGTCGTCACCGTCATCACCGTCGTCGTCACCGTCATCACCATCGTCATCACCATCGTCATCACCGTCATCACCATCGTCATCACCATCGTCATCACCGTCATCGCTGTCATCGTCGTCATCGTCGTCATCACCATCGTCATCACCGTCGTCACCATCGTCATCACCGTCATCATCGTCGTCGTCATCACCGTCATCACCATCGTCATCGTCACCGTCATCACCGTCATCACCGTCATCACCATCGTCATCACCGTCATCACCATCGTCGTCGTCATCACCGTCATCACCATCGTCGTCGTCATCACCGTCATCACCATCGTCACCATCATCACCGTCATCATCGTCGTCGTCATCACCGTCATCACCATCGTCATCGTCACCGTCATCATTGTCATCGTCACCGTCATCACCGTCGTCATCGTCATCACCGCTGTTACCGTTCCGCTTGTTGTCCTGGTTCTCCCCGCCCTCCCGCCCCTGCATGGGGGAGTTCTCCGGGTTTGCCGCCTCCCATCGTGGAGCTGGGATTAACCAAAACAAAATTTCGCCGGTGCAGCGACAGTTTTACACCGCCATTTACACACGCAGGCACACAAACACGCAGGCACACAAACACGCAGGCACACACGCAGGCACACGCAGGCACACACACAGGCACACACACGTAGGCACGCACAGGCACACACGCGCACACACACGTAGGCACGCACGCACACAAACACACGCGCACACACACGTAGGCACGCACGCACACAAACACGCGCGCACACACAAACACACGCACACACACACGTGGGCACTCACGCGCAGGCACAGTGCCACCGCTCTCGGGCCAAAACATCGCAAAAGTGCAAACGTTGTCAACAAATGACTCGGTTGGGATCGCAGCAGCAGCGGCGGCGGCGGCATCGTGGCGCTACTACTCCTGCGAAAACTTGGCAGGACCCTCCTGATAACAGAGTCTTGAGACTCG
Organism: Petromyzon marinus; assembly: GCF_048934315.1. Lineage (NCBI taxonomy): Eukaryota > Metazoa > Chordata > Hyperoartia > Petromyzontiformes > Petromyzontidae > Petromyzon > Petromyzon marinus. Next base: position 8,461,889 of record NC_133729.1, read on the forward strand.
GTGAGACCTCTGTAGGCAAACAAGCACAATATTCTTTGGGTCTTTCGGCAAAGTGACGTAGATATGTTGAATTCCTGCAGTCACGAAATAAACACGCACAATGATGATAATAATAAAGTAATGAATATGCGCAAATGATAAACGACGTAGTACGTGCTGGTGATGCTGCTTGTGAGAATGAGGGTGCCACGGTGACTAGGAGATGTTAACTACCTCGCCTGGTGTACAAGAGGTCGTGGGTTCGATCCCGACCCTAACGCCTGCTGCTGCTGTATATTTGGAGTTTGTGTCTCTCTCTGCCTGTGGTCGTGTATTATTTTTCTCCGGTCTTTCCCTCCACATTTAGAATCAACATCACGCATTTAGAGTCTTTGGCTGCTGCTATAAATGTCCACGTGATGATGATGATGCTAAGCGGCCACTTTGTTGGGCTATCATTTGTGGCGAGGGCACTTCTGAAAATAGCTTTATAGCTCGGTGAGGCCTTACCGGGTCAAATTAAAATAGTTTAGTTTCAGACTCTTTGGTTCTTTCGGTAAAGTCACGTAGGTATAAAATAAAATAAATCACGACGTTTCGGGCGCAACACAAGCGTCCATCATCAGGTGGGAAAAGGGTGGTTTAGTTTCAGTTTATCGTGTGCGTGTGTATGTGTGTCGTACGTGGTATGGGTAGCGGTAGGCGCAGCGGTTAGCGCTTCGCTGCGCTACGAACCCGGCGACCCGAGTTCGATTCCCGCTCGCGGCCACCAACACCGGTGACGATTATCTGAACCGGTCCTGGGCCCTCCCCTAGGTCGACTCTGCCTCAAATGAGTAGTACCTGGTGCGGTGTGTAGTAAACATCGCCACTGGGGAGACAAAGGCGGCGGGGCGTGGCGCTGGCCACCCACCCCCTCGTGCGCCGTGCCGGCCTTCGTAGGCGCTGCTACTCGCTAACAGCACTTGCCCCTACAGTCTGTTAAGGCTACACGGGGTGGGGGGAATCTTTGTCTCGTGTTCCAGATCTTCATGCGCTATGGGCGCCAACGCTGGAGGCTCCGTGGGCGCATCGACTCGGATGACAAGCAGAGCTGGGACAGCGAGGAGACGCTGCTGGTGCCTCTGATCTCCGACTTGCTCCAAATCAAGGTGACGCGCTGCACTGCAGCAACATCATCATCAGCAGCAGCAACAGCAGCAGCCTTATCATCAGCAGCAGCAATAGTCTCATCAGCACCATCATCAGCAGCACTGTCATCAGCAGCATCATCAGCAGCAGCCTCATCAGCAGTAGCAATAGTCTCATTAGCACCATCATCATCAGCACTAACAGCAGCAGCATCATCAGCAGCAGCCTCATCATCAGCAGCAGCAATAGTCTCATCAGCACCATCATCAGCAGCACTAACAGCAGCAGCATCATCAGCAGCAGCAGTCTCATCATCAGCAGCAGCTTCATCTTCAGCAGCAGCAACAGTCTCATCATCATCATCATCATCAGCAGTAACTTCTTTAGGAGCAGCATCGGTAGAAGTGCTTTCATCATTATCACCATCATCAGCCGCAGCATTATCATCATCATCATCAGCAGCAGCAGCGCTATTATCATCAGCAGCAGCGCTATCGGCATCATCATCATCAGCATCGACACTGTCATCAGCATCAGCAGTAGCAGCAGCGGCGATATCATCATCGTCATCTTCAGTAGTAGCAGCGTCATCGTCGCCACGACCCTCCGCGGTCATAACGTGGGTTGACTGGACCCCCACCAAAGGCTTGTGTGGTTTGTCAACGTCATCGCTGCGACCGTTGCTCCTCCACCCTTGTCGCCCCCAGGTGACGGAGGTCAAGAGCCTGGCCACTCACGTGGTGGTGGGCAGCGTCGTGTGCGAGACGCGGGACCTGCTCGCCGTGGGGCCCCAGCTCGTAGCGGTCGACATCAACGACCTGGGAACCATCAAACTCAACCTGGAGGTCACCTGGAGGTGAGCTCTAGGAGATCGGGATTCAGGATCGGAGTCTCGAGACTCGGTTGTAGGAGATCGGGATTCAGGATCGGAGTCTTGAGACTCGGCTCCAGGAGATCCGGGATTCAGGATCGGAGTCTTGAGATTTGGTTGTAGGAGATCGGGATTCAGGATCGGAGTCTTGAGACTCGGCTCCAGGAGATCGGGATTCAAGATTGGAGTCTTGAGATTCGGTTCCAGGAGATCGGGATTCAGGATCGGATTCCCGTGACCCGTGTCCCCACCCCCTATAACGCCCCCCCCCGCCCCTCCCATGCACAGTCCATTTGACAAGGAGGACCAGGCCATGACTCCGGGCACCATCGGCAAGATGTCTGCCGCCAGCAAGAGGCTGTCGCTGTACAGCCAGAGCCCGCCTGACACACCGTCGCTACGCGAACAGGCCTTCTACGTGAGTACACGGCGTTACACCGCAACGCTCCACCGCTACGCCCCACCGCTACGCCCCACCGCTACGCTCCACCACTACGCTCCACCGCTACGCTCCACCGCTACGCCCCACCGCTACGCCCCACCACTACGCCCCACCGCTACGCCCCACCGCTACGCCCCACCACTACATTCCACCGCTACGCTCCACCGCTACGCTCCACCGCTACGCCCCACCGCTACGCCCCACCGCTACGCCCCACCGCTACGCTCCACCGCTACGTTCCACCGCTACGCTCCACCGCTACGTTCCACCGCTACGCCCCACCGCTACGCTCCACCGCTACGTTCCACCGCTACGCCCCACCGCTACGCCCAACCGCTACGCCCCACCGCTACGCTCCACCGCTACGTTCCACCGCTACGCTCCACCGCTACGTTCCACCGCTACGCCCCACTGCTACGCCCCACCGCTACGCCCCACTGCTACGCCCCACCGCTACGCCCCACCGCTATGCTCCACCGCTACGCTCCACCGCTACGTTCCACCGCTACGCCCCACCGCTACGCTCCACCGCTACGCTCCACCGCTACGCCCCACCGCTACGCTCCACCGCTACGCTCCACCGCTACGCCCCACCGCTACGTTCCACCGCTACGCTCCACCGTGCATACATCCGGCAACAACGCCTGCCACAACTTCAGCCACCAACGTAGGGCAACATCGCGGGCAAATGCAGGCCTGGTTCTTGACCCCTGGGCCCGAGGTCCCGGCGGCATGAGTGCGGCACTTTGCGACGTAACTCGGCGCCAGGTCTGTGGTCGGGTGGCTCACAGGCCAGGTCGGGCGCAGGCCGCGTGATTTGGTGATGGGCTCGTCACGACGACGCTGTTGCGATTGTAATCGACGTTCCCCTCCACCCCCCCCCCCCTCCCCCCACGCTCTCCTTCCACAGTGGCCGGCATTCAAATCGTCGTTTACGTGGCTCTGCCCGCTAATTCGCTCCGTATGTTTCCGTTCGCTCGCAGAACATGCTGCGTCGTCACGACGAGCTGGAGAACGGAGCCACCTCCTCGCTCTCGTCGGACTCCATGGACGGCTCCGTGAGTCCCCGGACTCCGCTCGACGCCGGCGCCGGCAGCCGACGGCGTCCGATCCCGGAGTACCAACTCCCGATCCCGGAGTACGAAGCCCCGGGTCTCGGTTCCGGACGCGAGCCGGAAGCCCCGTCCTCTGCCGCCGCCGCTGACGTTCCGCCCCCGAGCGAGCGGCGGGTGGAGAACGGCGAGCTGGAGCCTCGCGGGCCGCCCCGCGCCGACGGCTCACCGCCCCGCGCCGACGGCTCGCCGCCACCGCCGGACGAGACGGAGCGTGCGACGAAGCCGGTCGTGAGCAACGGCGTCCTGGCGTACGGCCGTGCGCTCAGCCAGATCAGCGAGGGGAGCGTGGACTCGCTGGAAGAGCGCGGCGGAGCGGGGGGAAGTGTCGGCGAGGCCGCGGCGGTTGCGGTGGCTGCGGGAGGCCGCGAGGGTTGGCCGGCCGAGGGAGGAGCGGCGGAGGAGGCGGCCGAGGCTTTAGGAGCCGGGGGAAGCGACGGTCCGCGGGAGGACGCGGAACCGGCGGTCGCCGAGGCGGAACCGGCGGTCGCCTCGGGCCGCGGAGCGGAAGCCGCGACCGAGGACCCTGGCACGGGCGACGTCGCGGCCGGCGGGAGCTCCTCCTCGCCGAAACGCTTGCCGGCGCGCGGCGACGGAGCGTTGGGCCGCGAGCCCAGGCCGGGCAAGGACGGCCTGCCGCTGAGCGCCAGCGCCAGCGAGATTTTCTTCACCGACAAATCAAAGGACGTCGTGCATTTCTTCAACGCCGCGGTCGTGCCGTGCGGCGACGACGACGACGACGACGACTCGAACGGCGCCGAAGATTCCCGCCGAGACGAGACGGCGGCCGCGGGCAATGGCGCCGCGTCCCCCCCCGGGGTCACCGCCCGAACCAAAGAAACCTCGGGCCCGGCCGAGCAGGTCAGGCCCGCCACCTCGCCCGCCCCCTCGCCCGCCCCCTCGCCCGCCCCCTCGCCCGCCCCCTCGCCCGAGCGGGGGGCGGTGAGCGCGGGGGAGGATTCAGGGGAGCGGCTGGGAGGTCCGGGCCTCGAGCGGGCCTGGCGGGCGCTGTGCTCGGCGCTGGACGACTGCAGGGGCCGCTACGCGGAGCTGCAGGTGCTGGAGCAGGAGGTTGCCGACCTGGATCGGATTCTGCAGGTTGGTGCGCTTGCGGTTCCGGTGCATCGCGGTGGTGGTTAATATGAGATTGTGACGGTCCCTTAATAGATAACGGTCACGGAGCAGCAGGTTGCCGATCCTTGTCCATGGTAAACTGGACTCCCATGGTAAACTGGACTCCCATGGTAAACTGGACTCCCATAGTAAACTGGACTCCCATGGTAAACTGAACTCCCATGGTAAACTGGACGACTTCCGTAGTTAGGGGTCGGCAACCAAGCTAACAAGAGACATTTTTTGTTTCAAGAGGCACCACCGCACGTCACAGAGCCACCGCACGCGGCTCCGGTAGCCGCGTGTTTGCCGACCCCCCCACCCCCCCGGGGGGGTCTCGTGAAGGGGATGTCACCGCCACTACGCGTCACGGACACGCAGCTGCGGTAGTCCATCAGTGGGGGGAGGGAGGGGGGGGGGTGACGTTGCCTCGTGGCTCTATCCAATCCCATAGCTGTCAACCTCTTGTCAGTGCCATTCCCTTATTACACACCAATTCAGATCTCTACAAAGTCCCATCACAAGGGAGAAACACAAACAAATAGACACAACACATTTTAATAATTGTGGCTGCCCCTATTGAAACGGCTGTACGCCGTATGGACCCGTAAACTAAATTTCCCCGTACGAGACTGCGTGGTCAACCCCCCAAGAATACGCGGTCAATCCCCCCTGTACAAGAATGCGTGGTAAACGGCGTGGGTTGACAGCTCTGCTACGGGGGGGTCTCGCCGTCTCCTCCGGTTTTTCCCCCTCCGCGTCTGACATCGTCGTCCGCGCGTTTGGAGTAATTGGCCGCCGCCGCCACAAGTGTCCACGTGGTGGCGGCGAGGCCGCTTCGTTGAGCCCCGCCGTTTGACGCCGTTTGCCGCTCTCGCCCGCCACGGGGCCGCGATGCAGCCGGGCGGGAAGACGTCGCGGAGTCGCGCGTCCAGCGTCAGCCTCTCGGTGGAGCACGCCCTGGAGAGTTTCAACTTCCTCCACTCGCCCGACCTGGACGACGAGGAGGTGGAGCAGGACGAGGAGGAGGCGGAGCGGCAGGATGGGGAGGAGGAGGAGGGGGAGGAGGGGGAGACGCGCCGCCCTGAGGCTGTGGAGTCGGACGGCAAGTGAGTTCATGGCTCCGTCGACATCCGGAACGCCGCGGACGCTGAAAGGCTGATCCGCGACATTTGTTTTTCTCGCGCATCGGCTGCTGCAATGCCCTGCGTTTTGGAACACCGAGCGAGCTCCTAAACAGGCTGCAGTATAAATTTTGATTTAAAGCTTTCGTGACTGCAGTAATTCATATTCTCAGCTCTTTCGGTAAAGTCACGTTGTTACCGAAAGAGCTAAGAATAGGCTGCAGTATGTTCACAGTGCGCCCGGCAGGGTGCTGACTGGTTCACAACCCTTGAAGGATCACGTCACACACCCTTCCTGCTGTCCCTTCACTGGCTCACTGTCCGTACCCCTGCTATCGATTTTAAGATTCTCTCGCTGGCATTTTAACGGCCTTTAAATGGACTCGCTTCCTCCTTCAGCCACGTAATATTCCAGCAAGATCGTTACGATCCTCAGAGTGTGCATTGCTCGCTGTCCCACAGCCTCGAAGGCTTCGCACGTGGGGTGACGACGGTGCCTTTGCAATAGCGGGACTCCTGAGACACTCTTCAAATCTTAAAATCTGGACGAAAAACTCATCTGTTGAAAAATGGCTTTCTCTCTCTCTTTAGTTATTGTCAACCGTCTGTCTCACTTCTTTGCTTGGCTGGCGTTCAACATACATCCTGCCCATACACTAACACTGCCCATAGACTAACACTACCCATAGACCAACACTACCCATAGACTAACACTACCCATAGACTAACACTACCCATAGACTAACACTGCCCATAGACTAACACTGCCCATAGACCAACACTACCCATTGACCAACACTACCCATAGACCAACACTACCCATAGACTCAACACTACCCATAGACTAACACTGCACATAGACTAACACTACCCATAGACTCAACACTACCCATAGACTCCATACTACCCATAGACTAACACTACCCATAGACTCAACACTACCCATAGACTCACACTACCCATAGACTCAACATTACCCATAGACTAACACTGCCCATAGACTAACACTACCCATAGACTCAACACTACCCATAGACTCAACACTACTCATAGACCAACACTACCCATAGACTCAACACTGCCCATAAACACAACACTACCCATAGACTAACACTACCTATAGACTCAACACTACCCATAGACTCAACACTACCGATAGACTAACACTACCCATAGACTAACACTACCCATAGACTCAACACTGCCCATAGACTCAACACTGCCCATAGACTCAACACTGCCCATAGACTCAACACTACCCATAGACTAAACACTACCTATAGACTAACACTACCCATAGACTCAACACTACCCATAGACTCAACACTACCCATAGACTCAACACTACCCATAGACTCAACACTACCCATAGACTCAACACTGCCCATAGAATCAACACTACCCATAGACTCAACACTACCCATAGACTAAACACTACCCATAGACTAACACTACCCATAGACTAACACTACCCATAGACTAACACTACCCATAGACTCAACACTGCCCATAGAATCAACACTACCCATAGACTCAACACTACCCATAGACTAAAACTACCCATAGACTAAAACTACCCATAGACTCAACACTGCACCTCCGATTAGCACGGGTGGCTACGTACGGTGTGAAAGAAGTCCAACATACATATGTCCGTATAGAGCGTGGCGGATAAACATTGCGGATGTGGTGGTGGGCCTGGACTTTACGTATCTATCTAACTTTATATATCTAACTTTATGTATATATCTAACGTTATGTATATATCTAACTTTACGTATATATCTAACTTTATGTATATATCTAACGTTATGTATATATCTAACATTACGTATATATCTAACTTTATGTATCTCTCTAACTTTATGTATCTCTCTAACTTTATCTATCTAACTTTACGTATCTAACTTTATGTATCTATCTAACTTTACGTATCTATCTAACTTTATGTATATATCAATGATTTTGTCAACAACAGGCGGCAGGGCGAGGCTGAGGAGGCGGAGGAGGAGGAGGCTACCGACGACGGCGTGGAGCTCGGCCCTGGCGCCCCGACCACCGGCAGTGAGGGCCTCGACGTGGCCTTGGCTCTGCACGCGGATTACTGCACCCACCTCATCATGGTGTGTACACGCACGCGACTGTGTGTGTGTGCACGCGAGTGTGTGTGTGCACGCGACTGTGTGTGTGTGCACGCGAGTGTGTGTGTGCGTGTGTATGCACGCGAGTGTGTGTGTATGCACGCGAGTGTGTGTGTATGCACGCGAGTGTGTGTGTATGCACGCGAGTGTGTGTGTGCGTGTGCACGCGAATGTGTGTGTGTGTACGCGACTGTGCGTGTGTGTGTGCACGCGAGTGTGCGTGTGTGTGCACGCAAGTGTGCGTGTTGCGCACGCGACTGTGTGCGTGCGTGTGCACGCGACTGTGTACACGCACGCGACTGTGTGTGTGTGTGTGTGCGAGTGGAGAGCGGTAGTGTCGCGGTTAGCGGGCTGCGCTACAAACCCGATGACCCGAGTTCGATTCCTGCTCACGGCCAACTCCAGTGACAGTTATCTGAACCGGTCCCGGGCCTCCCCTGGGTCGACTCCGCCTCAAATGAGTACCTGGTGCGGTGTGTAGTAAACATCGCCACTGGGGAGACAAAGGCGGCCGGCCGTGGTGCTGGCCACCCACCCCCTCGTGTGCCATTCCGGCCTTCATAGATGCTCACTAACAGCACTTTCCCCAACGTTCAGTGTGCCCATGCCTCTGTGTGTCCACCACGTGTGTACGTATACTGCCGTGTGTCCACCCCGCGTGTAGAAGCTCGGCACGTTTGGGCCCCTGCGCTGCGGGGAGCTGTGCGCCCTGGACCGCCTGCACGGCCAGGCGGCTGTGCTGCGGCGAATCGCGGAGCTCACGCGAGACTTGTGCGACGGGCAGATCCTGAGCATCGCACGCGGTACGCACCGACTAGCAGCGTCGCACGGCCGCCACGATCCCACCATGCCCTACAGCCGCCCCTATCCCCCATCATGCACTGCAGCCACCTCTATCCCATCATGCAATGCAGTCACACCCCTATCCCACCATGCCCTACAGCCGCCCCTATCCCCCATCATGCACCGAGGCCGCGCCTATCCCATCATGCACTGTGGCCACCTCTATCCCATCATGCACTGCAGCCACCTCTATCCCGTCATGCAATGCAGTCACACCCCTATCCCATCATGCCCAACAGCCGCCCCTATCCCCCATCATGCACCGAGGCCGCGCCTATCCCATCATGCACTGTGGCCACCTCTATCCCATCATGCACTGCAGCCACCTCTATCCCATCATGCACTGCAGCCACCTCTCCCATCATGCAATGCAGTCACACCCCTATCCCACCATGCCCTACAGCCGCCCCTACCCCATCATGCACTGAGGCCGCGCCTATCCCATCATGCACTGTGGCCACCTCTATCCCATCATGCTCTGCAGCCACCTCTATCCCGTCATGCATTGCAGCCACCTCTATCCCATCATGCAATGCAGTCACACCCCTATCCCATCATGCCCTACAGCCGCCCCTACCCCATCATGCACCGAGGCGCCTATCCCATCATGCACTGTGGCCACCTCTATCCCATCATGCACTGCAGCCACCTCTATCCCATCATGCACTGCAGCCACCTCTCCCATCATGCAATGCAGTCACACCCCTATCCCACCATGCCCTACAGCCGCCCCTATCCCATCATGGACTGTGGCCACCCCTATCCCATCATGCACTGTGGCCACCCCTATCCCATCATGCACTGCAGCTGCCCCTATCCTATCATCCATTACAGCTGCCCCTGTCTCATAATGCATCATGACTACCCCCTATCCCACGATGCTTTCCTTTTCCCCTCCTGTGACGTGTTTCCCCCCCCCGCCTCCCCCCCCCCCCCCCGCCGTGCTGCCCCCCCCCCCCCCCCCCACGATGCGGTGCAGCGGTGCCCGAGCTGTGTGAGCGCGAGTGCCTGCTGCGCTTCTGGGAGCGCGTCGCCGAGCCCGGGGGAGCGCGGCTGTGCGCGACGGCGGAGCGGCTCGCCGCCACCGTGTCGTCCGACTACTCGGAGACGCTGGCGCACACGGACGCGGGTGAGACGCACGCACGCGCGAGTTGGCGAGACCGCCAACGCGTGCGTGCGTTGGGTGACCGTGGGTCGCCGGGTTTGCCACTGCGCCACCGCTCCCCATTGCCACGTGCGGAGACGCGCAAACACGCACGCTATACCTTCAGCTACTAAACTTTTTTTTTATTTCACCGGGTAAGGCCCCACCGAGATTTGTAGCTCTTTTTCAGGAGCAAGCGAACCGCTACCCTGCCGCTCGCTCGATTGCCACTCACGGCCACTACCACCGGTGGCAATTATCTGAACCCGGTGCTGGGCCTCCCGTAGGTCAACTCGGCCTTAAATGAGTAACTCGATGCGGTGTGTAAAACATCAGGCCTGCCGGGCGTGGCGCTGGCCACCCACACCCCTTCGTGTGCCCTGCCGGCCTTCATTGGTGCTGCTACTCGCTAACAGCACTTGCCCGAACATCCTGTTTAAGGCCACACGGGGGATCTTTGCCTTTGTCAGTGTGCGTGCGTCTGCTGGAGCGGCTGTTGTGCCGCCGCGTGCGTCGCCTGCGCTCGTGTGCGCCCGCGCGTGTCACCGCGTTCCAGCTGGGGGAGCTCGCGCAGCAGCACGACGTGCGGACCATGGACTCCTTCATCACCCAGCTGGGGCACGAGGGTACGGGAAACTCACACGCAGAGACTCGGAGAGACTCGTACAGAGACACACAGAGACTCGGAGAGACTCGTACAGAGACTCACAGAGACTTGGAGAGACTCGTACAGAGACACAGAGACTCGGAGAGACTCGTACAGAGACTCACAGAGACTCGGAGAGACTCGTACAGAGACACAGAGACTCGGAGAGACTCGTACAGAGACTCACAGAGACTCGGAGAGACTCGTACAGAGACTCACAGAGACTCGGAGAGACTCGTACAGAGACACAGAGACTCGGAGAGACTCGTACAGAGACACAGAGACTCGGAGAGACTCGTACAGAGACTCACAGAGACTCGGAGAGACTCATACAGATACACAGAGACTCGGAGAGACTCATACAGAGACTCACAGAGACTCGGAGAGACTCAGAGAGACACATACAGAGACACAGAGACTCAGAGAGACTCATACAGAGACAGAGACTCAGAGAGACTCATACAGATACACAGAGACTCGGAGAGACTCATACAGAGACACAGAGACTCGGAGAGACTCATACAGAGACACAAAGACTCGGAGAGACTCATACAGAGACACAGAGACTCGGAGAGACTCATACAGAGACACAGAGACTCGGAGAGACTCATACAGAGACACAGAGACTCGGAGAGACTCATACAGATACACAGAGACTCGGAGAGACTCATACAGAGACACAGAGACTCGGAGAGACTCATACAGAGACTCACAGAGACTCGGAGAGACTCAGAGAGACACATACAGAGACACAGAGACTCAGAGAGACTCATACAGAGACAGAGACTCAGAGAGACTCATACAGATACACAGAGACTCGGAGAGACTCATACAGAGACACAGAGACTCGGAGAGACTCATACAGAGACACAAAGACTCGGAGAGACTCATACAGAGACACAGAGACTCGGAGAGACTCATACAGAGACACAGAGACTCGGAGAGACTCATACAGAGACACAGAGACTCGGAGAGACTCATACAGCGACAGAGACTCGGAGAGACTCATACAGAGACACAGAGACTCGGAGAGACTCATACAGAGACACAGACTCGGAGAGACTCATACAGAGACACAGAGACTCGGAGAGACTCATACAGAGACACAGAGACTCGGAGAGACTCATACAGATACACAGAGACTCAGAGAGACTCATACAGAGACACAGAGACTGGGAGAGACGCATACAGATACACAGAGTCTCGGAGAGACTCATACAGATACACAGAGACTCGGAGAGACTCATACAGAGACACAGAGACTCGGAGAGACTCATACAGATACACAGAGACTCAGAGAGACTCATACAGATACAGAGACACTCAGAGAGACTCCTACAGATACACAGACACTCAGAGAGACTCATACAGAGACACAGAGACTCGGAGAGACTCATACAGAGACACAGAGACTCGGAGAGACTCATACAGATACACAGAGACTCAGAGAGACTCATACAGAGACACAGAGACTGGGAGAGACGCATACAGATACACAGAGTCTCGGAGAGACTCATACAGATACACAGAGACTCGGAGAGACTCATACAGAGACACAGAGACTCGGAGAGATACACAGACTCCATAGAGATTCATACAGATACATAGACACTCAGAGAGACTCATACAGATACACAGACACTCAGAGAGACTCATACAGATACACAGACACTCAGAGAGACTCATACAGAGACACAGAGACTCGGAGAGACTCATACAGATACACAGAGACTCGGAGAGACTCATACAGATACACAGAGACTCAGAGAGACTTATACAGATACACAGACACTCAGAGAGACTCATACAGATACACATAGACTCAGAGAGACTCATACAGATACACAGAGACTCAGAGAGACTCATACAGATACACAGAGACTCGGAGAGACTCATTCAGATACACAGACTCAGAGAGACTCATACAGATACACAGACACTCAGAGAGACTCCTACAGATACACAGAGACTCAGAGAGACTCATACAGATATACAGACACTCAGAGAGACTCATATAGATACACAGAGACTCGTAGAGATACACAGAGACTCATAGAGATAGACAGAGACTTGGCTGGAAAGCGATGAAAATAATCTGTCGTTGAATCGAATTGCGCATCGACACGACCCAGTGGACTCGTGATTTGCTCGCTCTGTCGCCCACCACTCTCCTCCTTCCTCTGCCCCCCACCGCCCTCCCAGTGTCCCTTGCTGCGTCTCTCGAGTCGCACGACCGCAGCGAGGTCCTTCGTGGGCTCAAGCGTCTCGCCGGGCCGGACGCGGCCGCCCCTCCGCGCCTGAGGGTGGCCAACATGACGTCCCTCGCGCCGCTCCTATTGGACAGCGACGCCAAGATCAGCCAATCGGCGGCGACGATACTCAGGAGGGCGGCGAGCGAGGCGCCACTCAGAGAGAAGGTGATCACTCTGCAATGAAACTATTAAGCTGTCAATTATTTTTTATTTTACCAGCTGTAAGGCCCCGCTGAGCTATGCGGCTCTCTTTCAGAAGCGACCTGGCTATCGCGAATGACTCATCGTCATCATCGTCATCATCGTCACGTGGACATTTATAGCAACAGCCACATACTCTAAACGCGTGATGTTGATTCAAATGTGGAGGGAAAACGCGGAGGAACCGGAGAGAAATCCACGCGACCACAGGGAGAGAGACACACGGCAAACTCCAATACAGCAGGTGTCAGGGTCGGGATCGAACCCACGACCTCCTGTATACCAGGCGAGGGAGTTAACATCTCCTAGCCACCGCCATGCCCATGAAGAGGGGGACATTGCCAGAAACGGCGCCTGCCGTATTTATATTAATGTGTACAGTGAGGGAAAAAAAGTATTTGATCCCCTGCTGATTTTGTACGTTTGCCCACTGACAAAGAAATGATCAGTCTATCATTTTAATGGTAGGTTTATTTGAACAGTGAGAGACAGAATAACAACAAAATCCAGAAAAACGCATGTCAAAAATTTTATAAATTGATTTGCATTTTAATGAGGAAAATAAGTATTTGACCCCTCTGGAAAACATGACTTAGTACTTGGTGGTAAAACCCTTGTTGGCAATCACAGAGGTCAGACGTTTCTTGTAGTTGGCCACCAGGTTTGCACACATCTCAGGAGGGATTTTGTCCCACTCCTCTTTGCAGATCTTCTCCAAGTCATTAAGGTTTCGAGGCTGACGTTTGGCAACTCGAACCTTCAGCTCCCTCCACAGATTTTCTATGGGATTAAGGTCTGGAGACTGGCTAGGCCACTTCAGGACCTTAATGTGCTTCTTCTTGAGCCACTCCTTTGTTGCCTTGGCCGTGTGTTTTGGGTCATTGTCATGCTGGAATACCCATCCACGACCCATTTTCAATGCCCTGGCTGAGGGAAGGAGATTCTCACCCAAGATTTGACGGTGCATGGCCCCGTCCATCGTCCTTTTGATGCGGTGAAGTTGTCCTGTCCCCTTAGCAGAAAAACACCACCAAAGCATAATGTTTCCACCTCCATGTTTGACGGTGGGGATGGTGTTCTTGGGGTCATAGGATTTCAGTCCTTCACGGTGTAGTGTGTTACCAATTGTTTTCTTGGGTGACTATGGTCCCAGCTGCCTTGAGATCATTGACAAGATCCTCCCGTGTAGTTCTGGGCTGATTCCTCACCGTTCTCATGATCATTGCAACACCACGAGGTGAGATCATGCATGGAGCCCCAGACCGAGGGAGATTGACAGTTCTTTTGTGTTTCTTCCATTTGTAAATAATCGCACCAACTATTGTCACCTTCTCACCAAGCTGCTTGGCAATGGTCTTGTAGCTCATTCCAGCCTTGTGTAGGTCTACAATCTTGTCCCTGACATCCTTGGAGAGCTCTTTGGTCTTGGCCATGGTGGAGAGTTTGGAATCTGATTGATTGATTGCTTCTGTGGACAGGTGTCTTTTATACAGGTAACAAGCTGAGATTAGGAGCACTCCCTTTAAGAGTGTGCTCCTAATCTCAGCTAGTTATCTGTATAAAAGACACCTGGGAGCCAGAAATCTTTCTGATTGATAGGGGGGCAAATACTTATTTCTCTCATTAAAATGCAAATCAATTTATAACATTTTTGACATGCATTTTTCTGGATTTTGTTGTTGTTATTCTGTCTCTCACTGTTCAAATAAACCTACCATTAAAATTATAGACTGATAATTTATTTGTCAGTGGGCAAACGTACAAAATCAGCAGGGGATCAAATACTTTTTTCCCTCACTGTATATTTATGTATTTATATTAATGTGTATATTTACATATTTATATTAATGTGTATATTTTTACGTATTTAAAGTTTCCCCTTTCAGTGTCCCAAGGTGGCTCAGCGGCAGAGCGAGCGGCTCCCAATCGCATAGGTCGCGAGTTCAAATCCTGGTTGTGGTTTCACTCAATCCATCATCATCACCCCTCCAGGGTCGATAAATGAGTACCACTTTGTGTAATGAATAATAATGATGACAATTTGCGTTCGGTAGAGCCGTGTGCCCTCCTTCGCACCGTGGCGTCTCGCGCGATAAACAACTTGCACCTCATCGCGCCTCAACACATTCGTAGGGCACCCCCAGTGGCAGCTGGCCTTGTGTGGCACAAGGTGCCCTCAGTACTTGGTCTGCAAGCGGGCACATCAGTCTCGGGCGGGCGCGGCCCTGGCCCACCCACCCCTTCGTGTGCCCTGCCGGCCTTCACAGGTGCTGCTACTCGCTAACAGCACTTGCCCCGACAGTCTGTTAAGGCTACACGGGGGGGGTCTTTGTCGTTGTGCATGTGAACAGGTGGTGGTTTGGTGTCTGCAGCTTCTGGAAGAGGAGGATGAGATTCTGAGACGAGCTGGTTGCGCAGCACTGGCTTGCCTGCAGGTGAACACACACTGACACACAAGACAAATATCCCCCATATAGCCTTAGCAGACTGTAGGGGCAAGGGCTGTTAGCGAGCACCTATGAAGGCCGGAACGGTACACGAGGGGGTGGGTGGCCAGCACCACGCCCGGCCGCCTTTGTCTCCCCAATGGCAATGTTTACTACACACCGCACCAGGTACTGATTTGAGGGACACACACACATGCACAGACACATACATACCCGAGCTTACACACATGCACACACGCGTGAGCTTACACACATGCACACACGCGTGAGCTTACAAAAGACAAAGACCCCCCGTATAGCCTTAACAGACTGTAGGGGCAAGTGCTACACACACATACACACACGCGTGAGGTTACACACACATACACACACGCGTGAGGTCACACACACATACACACACGCGTGAGGTCACACACACATACACACACGCGTGAGGTTACACACACATACACACACGCGTGAGGTCACACACATACACACACATACACACACATACACATACACACACACATACACACACATACACACACACATACACACACACGTGAGGTTACACACACATACACACACACACGTGAGGTTACACACACATACACACATACACACACACATACACACACACATACACACACACACGTGAGGTTACACACACATACACACATACACACACACATACACACACACATACACACACACGTGAGGTTACACATACATACACACATACACACACATACACACACATACACACACACGTACTACACTGGGGGGGGGTTCCTCGTCTTTGTGCCCTCACACAGGCCAAGGAGAGCATGGAGCAGCTCCTGCACCTGTGCCAGGTCGACCAGGAGCCCGTGAAGCTCGCGGCCAGGGACGCCCTCTTCTCCTTTGGTGAGGCCCCACCGAGCCCCCGGCATTAACCAGGGCGGCCGCTGGCCTTGAACCGACACGTCGCTGGCAGGGGGGGGGGGGGGCGGACGGTGGCCGTCGGGTCAGGAATGGCTACGAAGCGGCAGACGCGGCGAGCAACCGGAGGGATGCGGAGCGGCGAGCGGCGTTCGTGCCACACGTGGCATGGTGCCACACGTGGGATGGTGCCACGTGTGGGATGGTGCCACACGTGGCATGGTGCCACACGTGGGATGGTGCCACGCGTGGGATGGTGCCACACGTGGCATGGTGCCACACGTGGGATGGTGCCACACGTGGGATGGTGCCACGCGTGGGATGGTGCCACGCGTGGGATGGTGCCATGCGTGGGATGGTGCCACACGTGGGATGGTGCCACACGTGGGATGGTGCCACACGTGGGATGGTGCCACACGTGGGATGGTGCCACACGTGGCTGCATTCTCGGGGCGCCCGCGAATGATGTGGGGGGGTGGGGGGAAGCGTTTATCCGGCAGTGGATCGAGCACGGCCGACGATATTTGTACAACTAATTTATTTATTATTCATCTCTTCTTTTTCAGGCAAGGAAGGCCAAGAGGCCTACCGTCGCGCGGAGGAGACCATGGACGGAGTGCGCGGGTTCATAACGCCGGGCGCTCGCAAACAGCCGTCCGCGACTTTCTGACCGTGGCGAAGGAGGTGGCGCGGCTCGTGGTGCCCACGCCGACGCCGACGCCGACGCCATCGCCGAACCGGCTGCTCGCGGGAGCCACGGTGGTGGCGGCGCCGGGAAAACCGCACGCGGCCGAGGGCCGGCACCCGTTGGGGGGGGGGGGGGAGGGGCGACTTGTGGGAATTTTTTTTGTTCATCACAGGTTGGGGGGGGGGCAGCAGAGTGAGGAATGGGGTTGATCAAAAAAGAGGGCAGCCCCCTTGGTTAGGCTACAGAAGGGCATGATGATGTGGAACACGTGAGATGATGTGGAACACGTGAGATGATGTGGAACACGCGAGATGATGTGGAACACGCGAGATGATGTGGAACACGTGAGATGATGTGGAACACGCGAGATGATGTGGAACACGTGAGATGATGTGGAACACGCGAGATGATGTGGAACACGCGAGATGATGTGGAACACGTGAAAAACCTTACCGTTAGCGGAGAAGTGGGATGGGCAGGGGGGGCGGCGCCACCGGTGTAGGATTGTGGAAGTGTTAACACGCGGCACTGGGCACGATTGTTGGACGTCGATGAACGGAAACATCGAGACGAAGAAAAACGCCGCGTTCTAGCGAGGGCCTTGCACGCGGAGCCCCTCTCGCGCCGTTGTTGTTCCGAGAGCGACGCCGTTCGCCGCATCGGCGCGCCCTCGTTGTGGACTCGGAAGCCGCGTGGGAGAGAGCGGGAGGGAGGGAGGGAGGGGGAGAGGGAGGGAGGGAGGGAGAGGCCCTCCCGCAGAGACGCCCGCAAGGAGGCGCCGACCGCTTTGCCATCCGTGGCCTTCCGGCGGGTCGGCAGAGCGAGCCGCGTGTCGGTGCGTGAAATGGGCCGTCCCGTGCGAGGTCGGCTCGGCCTGAAATGAGCGCGGGGCCGGAGGCGGCCGCGGCGTCTCTGAAACGTCGCAGGGAAAAGGGGAAATAAAGAAATGCATGATTCTTGTATTTGTGGCGAGCGAAGGCGTGAGCGGCGTTCCGCTAGGCCCTAGGCGAACCTGCCCCGTACGCCGGCACGATGCTCGGCCTCGGAGGGGCCCTTTCAAAAGTACCACGGACCTCTCATAAACAGGTCCCCTGTGGTATTCTCCGGATTATGTGACACGCGGTGATTTCCCTCCCACCTGCCGGAATTTGAGATGAAAAAAAATGCTGGTTTGCGCGTCTTATAGTGCGGTAGTTGCGAGTGCGTGTGACCAGACCCGGTGTAACTTTATTAATGGACACGGGGGTGGGGGGGGCTTATAAACATTCGGGGTCCGTGCGAGGCTCCGGAGCGTTTGCCAATCTGGAGAATACTGCGAGAGAGGACAACAGAGTTGGGTGGAGCTTCCCAAAAACACACAAACACTGAATGCGGAGCTCGTCGGCGTCGTTGGTTCCTTTGGGCCCAGATAACTCTCCGTTATCCGCACACTGCAAGCGTACTGTTACGTGCGTGCCGCTTTCGATATCGCCGAGGAGGTGGTGGGGGGGTGAGCAGGGGCCCACGTGACCGCAACGTCACAAGTATGTACCGTACGTTAAACTTCGTTCGCGTCGTACGTCGCCAGCCGTGCTAAACGGAGGTGCGGAGAAACTGATGAACCGTGCAAGCCAGACGGAGGCACTCCGCATCCGTCTCCCACTCACTCCTACGTAGGCGACAAATACGAACGCACGGCACGTTTGGCTACGTACGGAGCGACAGAAGTTCAACGCACAGCATACGTCCAGCTACCATCCACATTCGCTTTGCATCATCCGGGTCGGCTACAACGCATTCCCACCCCACCACTACCCACCCACCAAGTCGCCCACCACCACCACCCATCCGCTCAGTCACCCACGACCTGGAGCCGACACTGACGGCCGTGCTCGGGAAGCTCCACGAGCCGAGGCACGGCCGGGCCACTCGCGTTTCTCGCAAATGATCGGAGAGCGGCTCAAAGCCTTAGCCCGAGCTGTGGCTTAAGATATGACCGTGAGAGTTCATCTGGGCAGAGATTAGCAGCCTTGGCACATCGGTGTCAATTGCGATGACGACGAGGGGTGACGGTGATGATGGTGACGATGGTGGTGATGTTGCACCTGTCGGGGGACTGCATAGCGGAATGAACTCGCGCCACGGTGGCTAGGAGATGTTAACTACCTCGCCTGGTATACAGGAGGTCGTGGGTTCGATCCCGACCCTGTGACACCTGCTGTATATTTGGAGTGTGGATGTTCTCCCCGTGGTCGCGTGGATTTTTCTCCGGGTCCTCCGCTTTTCCCCTCCACATTTAGAAGCAACAACACGGCGTTTAGAGTCTTTGGCTCCTGCTAGACACTTCCACGTGATGATGATGATAAGCCACCATTCCGTTGAGCTATAATTTGTGATGGCCAGGTCGCTTCTGAAAAAGAGCTACACCGCTCAGAGTGTGGCCCTCATCTCGTTAAAAGAAAAAAAAATCGTTTTCCGTATTTATGGCGTGGTAGTTTGTTGTCCTTCGCCCGCCACCTCTGATTAGCACGGTTGGCTACGTACGGTGCGAAAGAAGTTAAAAGTACTCACGACCAACTCTGCCCCTGCAGAGTCCTCTCGCTCTCGCCCCCCCTCCCCCCCACGACGATCCGCGGCTTCGCTCGCTCCTGCGACGTTTTTACCCCGACGATTATTTCTCGGCCAGATCAAAAACAAACGCGTGAACGGATTTTTATTTTTACGTATTTTATATCGATATGTATTTAACGGTGCAAATTCAGTTCAGCTTGTGTAGTTTGTACAAAGGCGAGGTTTTTTTTGTTGTGAATATATATAAAAGTCATATCGGTGTTGCATATATAATTAACGCACTCTCCCGTTCGATTTTTCATCCACGTGGAAGTGGCACTTAACTTTGAAATGTAAAACAAAAACGATCGTAGCTTTCTCGAGGTGGTGCGTAAGTTATTAATCCAATTTAAATGCGTTGTTGTTTAAGCCCAGACTTTGCCAGCTCCGGGTTCCCCCGTAGGCTTCTGAGCAGCCCCGCCAAGCGGCCAGCAACAATCGGCACAGTCAGGGGTCGTAATGGACACAGAGTGCAGCGCCGTTGCTTCAAACGGAGCAAAGGAGGGGTCGAGAGAAACGGACGCGCAGACACAGAGAGAGAGACCCGCTGAGAAACACAGGTAGAGATATACATTGATACCGAGGATACACAGAGATTACAAACACAAGTCCGTTCATGTTGCCTGCGGTAAATTCATGGGTTAGATCACGTAAATATTAATGTGTCGTTAAAACCCGCCACCACCCAACACAGCCAATTTTGCAAGGTTTGTCGCGTTAACAAAACGTGGCCAATTAGTTACTAGTACAGCACTAACCGGTTGTGTGTTGGAGACTAAACCCCACTACAACATTTACAATTCGAGTAACGCGACGCTTTGCTGGCGATTGCAAGAACCCGCTCCGATTTACACGATTTAACCACACCCCAAACACAAAAATAACTTTATTCAGAATAATATTGACCGCGATAGCCTCCGTGGCAAATTCATCATTTCACCCGCGCGTATCCACTCCTCGTGACTGGGGTGGTGATCGTGCATGTGTGTGGGGTAACCGCTGCACCACCGCTCGAGGGAACGGTGGTGCAGCGGTTAGCAGCGCTGCGCTACGAACCTGGCGCCCCGGGTTCGATTCCCGCTCATGGCCAACACCGGTGACGATTATCTGAACCGGTTCTGGGCCTCCCCTAGGTCGACTCAGCCTCAAATGTGTAAACATCCCCACTGGGGAGACAAAGGCGGCCGGGCGTGTTGCTGACCGCCCACCGCCACCGCCTCGTGTGCCCTGCTGCTCGCTAACAGCCACTTGCCTTTGGGGGCAACCGCGGAATTTGCGCGCAAGTCTTCTGAAGAATGCCAAATACGGAGGAGGGGGATGTACGCTGCGTCGCCTCTTTCAGCGAACACCTGCACGTCATCGGTCACGTGAAGGATGAATTTGTTTCGACTCGCGGTCTGCAGTAGCTACTGTGTCGTGGTATTTTTTTGGTATTTTATGAACCTCGTGATAATTATTACACACAGTCTTGAACCGTTTGCCCCACGAAGGGTGTAAAAGTCACGTGCTCGTTGGCAGGAGGAGGAGGAAAGAGAGGCTGCTGCGACACTGGGACGTCGTAGGGGGGGGGGGGCTTGTAATTACCCCCGTTTTGAACGTTCCGTGTTTGTGCGTCGTACGGAAGGGAAACCCCGGAGGAATCCCTGAGGAATCGCGGCGGAAACCCGGGGAAATCGTAGAGAAATCCCCGAGAAATCCCCGAGAAATCCCATACGTACGGACGAGGGGTAACAACACTCAAAACTAACGCAGAGAAGAGGCGGGGGGGGGGTGCTTGCCAAAAACAACTGACCGCTCATCAGCATTGGTTGAAGCGAGCCTGACACTGCTGATGAGAACCTGAACGTCGACACGGGTCCAAAGTCGTGCTCGTGTTGACACCAGTGTCACCTGATGATAACATGCTCTTCCAGAAGGCCGTGTGGCCGATGGGATGAGCATTTTACTTTACGTTATTGTTTTATTTGGATGGACAGATGTGGGAAGTAAGGCGGCTTGTTGCTCGCCTATTTATTTTATCTCAGCTATAACCGGTCGAATAACCTACTTTGTGTACATCCGCAAAGCATCGTGGGAGGCACGCGCACGTGTGCAGCCTGGGGGTTGGTGGGTCGCTCAGGGAACGGCAACAGCGCCGCTGTGATCCTCCCCAGGGAATGGCAGCGAAGTCGCCTGCCCTGCGCGTGCGAGCCATCGTCACCTCGTGTGGGACACGGCCACCTCGTGTGGGACACGGCCACCTCGTGTGGGACACGGCCACCTCGTGTGGGACACGGCCACCTCGTGTGGGACGCGACCAGGCGTTCCGCGTTGTCCTTCCGCGCTCCCTCTCCCGACACGGAGGGCGAACGCTCCTCGCGAATGGAATTGTCGGCGCGTCCACGGGGTCAAACGATCGACATTACATCTCGACACAAGGCGGCCAAACGTTGATGATTTTTAATTGAGAATCCGCGCCTCCGTGTGCCACCCACCGCCATGCGCCCACCCCAGTGACCCCACGTGGCCAGGGACGGCAGTGGTTGACGCTCGCCGCCTCGCAGTGGCGAGAAGGGGCCTGGTTTGGGATGCCAACACGGGAGTCTTTGTGTGCGGGGTTTCTACGCCGCACCCCCACCTCCACCCTCCTGTTTCCCTAACGGGGGTTCCTCTGGGGTTTTGGGTACGAAGTGGAACTGATCAAAAAGGTCGCAGTGCTGAAAAATGTCCCGCAAAAAAAATCACTCGGCTGGGATCCGCACGCAGCGGCATCGGTATCAGCAGCAGCAGCGGTATAAACGGCAGCAGGAAGAACAAGCAGCAGCATGAGCAGGGGTAGCAACAACAGCAGAAGCAGTAGAATCGGCAGCGGCCACGCCGAAAAGTGAAAACGGTGGCAGGACCCTCCTGAAAAAAATAAGTCTTGAAACTCTGTGAGACTTTCTTGGGGACACACACGCGCAATTAGAACCATCTTAATAATGATTATACTTAATCACCACAGGCACACTGTGATGCAGACGATGCACAAAGCGCGTTGTTACGAGCAGTGCCGGATGAAGCTCGTGCGGGGCCTGTAGCATGATGTTATAAAGGGGCCATAAATAATAACACACATTAAAACACATACATTTGTTACCCGCACTGTAAAGTAATTGTATTTTTTCATTTGCAATACAGCCAGATAATACGACAAATCGCTCACCTTAAACACCCAGTTTATAAAAGTTGAAGGCGGTATAGTACTGTAGTAATAGAGCAAGTGCAGAATCACTGAACCGGAATTGATAGCTGGAAAGCATTTAGCGCGGGGCCCTTGAAAACGCGGGACCCGTAGCTGCTGCACTTACAGCTGCTTCTACACGTGCAGTAGCTGCTACTACACGTGCAGCTACTACTACACGTGTAGCGTGTAGCTACTGCTACTACACGTGTAGCTACTACTACACGTGCAGTAGCTGCTGCTACACGTGCAGCAGCTACTACTACACGTGTAGCAGCGGCTACTACACGTGTAGCAGCAGCTACTACACGTGTAGCAGCTACTACTACACGTGTAGCTACTACTACTACACGTGTAGCTACTACTACTACACGTGCAGTAGCTGCTGCTACACGTGCAGTAGCTGCTGCTACACGTGCAGTAGCTGCTGCTACACGTGCAGTAGCTGCTGCTACACGTGCAGTAGCTGCTGCTACACGTGTAGTAGCTGCTGCGCGTGTAGCTGCTTTTGCTACTAGAATCATCCGACACTGTGCGCGTGGCGACGAGTCTGCGCCGTTTCAAGTTTGTGAAGTGGGTGGTGGTGGTGGTGCCGATCTCCGCTCATCGACTCGGGTATAAGCCCACACTGGTGGTGATGCTCACGCCTGCGGTTTGTTATCCAGCTACGATGCATCAACCACGCAAACATCCACGGCGTTACCCAGTAACGTGTGTAACCTGTATCTCTGCTGGTGAGACCCGCTGTGTGGCACGTGTATGAATAATAAAAAAAAGATTATAAGCTGTAATCTTGGGGACCTGATTTCGGGGTGATTTTTTTTCTTTCCGCTTCAAATGTCTTATTAAATCTTTGATACCAATCGCATTGTCGGGCAATTAAAACATCGGCACGTGGTGTGTGCCCCCCCCCACACACCCCCCGCTGCTTACGCGACGCGGTTCAGAAGCCGGCGGTGGCTTTTGACTAAAACATTTTGCAAGCAAAGCGTAAGAGTTGGAAAAGCAGCCGGCACGTGGAGAGAGACGCGCTGAGAGGCAGGGAGAGTAGCACGTGGAGGAGAGGACACACTCGGAGTAGAGACATCACCACCATCACCTTCACATTGATCTCCATCCAGCAGTGGATAGACCACGGTGGTGGTGGTGGTTGTGGTGGTGAAAGCATGGAGAGATGCAGGACAGGAATTAGAGGAAGACGCGCCTTAGAGGAGGACATGCAGGTAGGTACATTACAATGTCGAACTGTTGAGAATAGCGGCTGATGGGTAACATTCAAAGCCTTTGTCATTGACACCTATGGGAGATCCTGACTTAAAGCTTTCGTGACTGCAGGAATTCATATTCTTTGGGTCTTTCGGTAAAGTCACGTAGATAGGTTCAAAGAAAATAACAAAAAATCGACGACGTTTCGATCACAACACAAGCGATCGTCATCCTGTGATCGAAACGTCGTAGTTTGTTATTTTCTTTAAAACTATCTACGTGACTTTACCGAAAGACCCAAAGAATACCAATGGGAGACTTTAACATTGAAACCTATGGGAGCCATTAACATTGTCTGGTGAGCGTTGATAATTGAGAAAACCACACAGCACGTCAGTGTGAGTACGTGAAGTGACTGCTACCTGGTACACCACCCACTGTGTGGGTACCTGGTACACCACCTACAGTGAGTCCCTGGTACACCATCCACAGTGTGGGTACGTGAAGTGACTGCTACCTGGTACACCACCCACAGTGTGGTTACGTGAAGTGACTCTGGTACCTGGTACACCACCCACAGTGTGAGTACGTGAAGTGACTGCTACCAGGTACACCACCCACTGCGTGGGTACCTGGTACACCACCCACAGTGTGAGTACCTGGTACACCACCCACAGTGTGGGAACGTGAAGTGACTCTGGTACCTGGTACACCACCCACAGTGTGATTACGTGAAGTGACTGCTACCTGGTACACCACCCACTGTGTGGGTACCTGGTACACCACCCACAGTGTGAGTACGTGAAGTGACTCTGGTACCTGGTACACCACCTACAGTGTGAGTACGTGAAGTGACTTTGCTACCTGGTACATCACTCACAGTGTGAGTACGTGAAGTGAGTAAGAAGGGCAGTCAACACAGCAGGGGGTAAGAAGGGCCGTGAACACAGTGACGTCACCTCCCGTCACTGTGTTGACGCGAGGTGACGTCACTGTGTTGACGAGAGGTGACGTCAGCCCCTCGGCGCGGGTTCCCCGAAACGGAGCGCGCGGCGCAGCGTCTGTGAGTGTCCGAGCCTCGTCAGGTCCAGAGACTCAGGGACTCACAGAGACTCACAGAGACTCACAGGAACTCACAGAGACTCACAGGGACTCAGAGACTCTGAGACTCACAGGGACTCACAGAGACTCACAGGGACTCACAGGGGACTCACAGAGACTCACAGGGACTCACAGGGACTCACAGAGACTCACAGGGACTCACAGAGACTCACAGGGACTCACAGAGACTCACAGGGACTCACAGGGACTCACAGAGACTCACAGGGACTCAGAGACTCACAGGGACTCACAGAGACTCACAGGGACTCACAGAGACTCACAGGGACTCACAGAGACTCACAGGGACTCACAGAGAATAAGAGACTCACAGGGACTCACAGAGACTCACAGGGACTCACAGAGACTCACAGACTCGGCAGGACCAGAGACTCGGCAGGACCAGAGCGGTGAAGTATGGACGCCGCGTGCGGGGCGACAGCGTCCACGCACAGTAAGTACATTGTACACTGTAGTTGTGTACTGTAGTTGTGTACTGTAGTTGTGTGCTGTCGTTGTAGACTGTAGTTGTGTACTGTAGTTGTACACTGTAGTTGTATACTGTAGTTGTGTACTGGAGTTGTGTGCTGTCGTTGTATACTGTAGTTGTGTACTGTAGTTGTACACTGTAGTTGTGTACTGTAGTTGTGTACTGTAGTTGTACGCTGTAGTTGTACACTGTAGTTGTGTACTGTAGTTGTGTACTGTAGTTGCACACTGTAGTTGTATGCTGTAGTTGTATACTGTTGTTGTACACTGTAGTTGTGTACTGTAGTTGTGTACTGTAGTTGTGTACTGTAGTTGTACACTGTAGTTGTGTACTGTAGTTGTAGACTGTAGTTGTAGACTGTAGTTGTGTACTGTAGTTGTGTACTGTAGTTGTACACTGTAGTTGTGTACTGTAGTTGTAGACTGTAGTTGTGTACTGTAGTTGTAGACTGTAGTTGTAGACTGTAGTTGTGCACTGTAGTTGTAGACTGTAGTTGTGTACTGTAGTTGTGTACTGTAGTTGTGTACTGTAGTTGTAGACTGTAGTTGTGTACTGTAGTTGTATTCGTGTCGTGTTGTTGTTGCTGCTGCTGCTAAATTTTTACCTGAAACTTTCGTGACTGCAGGAATTAATATTCTTGGTTCTTTCCGTAAAGTCACGGAGATATAATTTTTATTTATTTTAAATCATATTTTTTTCTATTTATTTTCAATTCAATTTGATTATTTTTATTTTCTATCCACGTGACTTTACCGAACGAACCAAGAATATGAGTTTCTGCTGCTGTTAAAAGACTCTCACCCTCTCGTTTCGATGGGTGAAATCCACAACATTAACCAGCGGGCTTCCGCTTAAGTTAGAACCGTTCACTCTCACAAGGCGGTGGTGGGGGGGGCGTAGATGTGGGAGCCGTAGTACGGTACAACAGTTCATCTTGCGCCAAAGGGCGGTCCTGGGGGTCCTGTTTAGAGCCAAAGGGGTCTTGTTTAGTGCCAAAGGGGGTCTTGTTTAGAGCCAAAGGGGGTCTTGTTTAGTGCCAAAGGGGGTCTTGTTTAGCGCCAAAGGGGGTTCTGTTTAGTGCCAAAGGGGGTCCTGTTTAGTGCCAAAGGGGGTCTTGTTTAGTGCCAAAGGGGGTCTTGTTTAGTGCCAAAGGGGGTCTTGTTTAGTGCCAAAGGGGGTCTTGTTTAGTGCCAAAGGGGGTCTTGTTTAGTGCCAAAGGGGGTCTTGTTTAGTGCCAAAGGGGGTCTTGTTTAGTGCCAAAGGGGGTCTTGTTTAGAGCCAAAGGGGGTCCTGTTTAGAGCCAAAGGGGGTCTTGTTTAGAGCCAAAGGGGGTCTTGTTTAGTGCCAAAGGGGGTCCTGTTTAGTGCCAAAGGGGGTCTTGTTTAGTGCCAAAGGGGGTCTTGTTTAGTGCCAAAGGGGGTCTTGTTTAGAGCCAAAGGGGGTCTTGTTTAGCGCCAAAGGGGGTCTTGTTTAGTGCCAAAGGGGGTCTTGTTTAGTGCCAAAGGGGGTCTTGTTTAGAGCCAAAGGGGGTCTTGTTTAGTGCCAAAGGGGGTCTTGTTTAGAGCCAAAGGGGGTCCTGTTTAGTGCCAAAGGGGGTCTTGTTTAGTGCCAAAGGGGGTCTTGTTTAGAGCCAAAGGGGGTCTTGTTTAGTGCCAAAGGGGGTCTTGTTTAGTGCCAAAGGGGGTCTTGTTTAGTGCCAAAGGGGGTCTTGTTTAGTGCCAAAGGGGGTCTTGTTTAGTGCCAAAGGGGGTCCTGTTTAGAGCCAAAGGGGGTCTTGTTTAGAGCCAAAGGGGGTCTTGTTTAGTGCCAAAGGGGGTCTTGTTTAGAGCCAAAGGGGGTCTTGTTTAGTGCCAAAGGGGGTCTTGTTTAGAGCCAAAGGGGGTCTTGTTTAGTGCCAAAGGGGGTCGTGTTTAGAGCCAAAGGGGGTCTTGTTTAGTGCCAAAGGGGGTCTTGTTTAGTGCCAAAGGGGGTCTTGTTTAGTGCTAAAGGGGGTCTTGTTTAGAGCCAAAGGGGGTCCTGTTTAGTGCCAAAGGGGGTCTTGTTTAGAGCCAAAGGGGGTCTTGTTTAGTGCCAAAGGGGGTCTTGTTTAGAGCCAAAGGGGGTCTTGTTTAGAGCCAAATGGGGTCTTGTTTAGTGCCAAAGGGGGTCCTGTTTAGTGCCAAAGGGGGTCTTGTTTAGAGCCAAAGGTGGTCTTGTTTAGTGCCAAAGGGGGTCTTGTTTAGAGCCAAAGGGGGTCTTGTTTAGAGCCAAAGGGGGTCTTGTTTAGAGCCAAAGGGGGTCTTGTTTAGTGCCAAAGGGGGTCTTGTTTAGCGCCAAAGGGGGTCTTGTTTAGAGCCAAAGGGGGTCTTGTTTAGTGCCAAAGGGGGTCTTGTTTAGAGCCAAAGGGGGTCTTGTTTAGTGCCAAAGGGGGTCTTGTTTAGAGCCAAAGGGGGTCTTGTTTAGTGCCAAAGGGGGTCGTGTTTAGAGCCAAAGGGGATCTTGTTTAGTGCCAAAGGGGGTCCTGTTTAGTGCCAAAGGGGGTCCTGTTTAGTGCCAAAGGGGGTCTTGTTTAGTGCCAAAGGGGGTCTTGTTTAGAGCCAAATGGGGTCTTGTTTAGAGCCAAAGGGGGTCTTGTTTAAAGCCAAAGGGGGTCTTGTTTAGAGCCAAAGGGGGTCTTGTTTAGAGCCAAAGGGGGTCTTGTTTAGTGCCAAAGGGGGTCTTGTTTAGAGCCAAATGGGGTCTTGTTTAGAGCCAAAGGGGGTCTTGTTTAGTGCCAAAGGGGGTCTTGTTTAGTGCCAAAGGGGGTCTTGTTTAGAGCCAAAGGGGGTCTTGTTTAGAGCCAAAGGGGGTCTTGTTTAGAGCCAAAGGGGGTCTTGTTTAGTTCCATAGGGGGTCTTGTTTAGCGCCAAAGGGGGTCTTGTTTAGTGCCAAAGGGGGTCTTGTTTAGAGCCAAAGGGGGTCTTTTTTAGTGCCAAAGGGGGTCCTGTTTAGAGCCAAAGGGGGTCCTGTTTAGTGCCAAAGGGGGTCTTGTTTAGAGCCAAAGGGGGTCCTGTTTAGTGCTAAAGGGGGTCTTGTTTAGAGCCAAAGGGGGTCTTGTTTAGTGCTAAAGGGGGTCTTGTTTAGAGCCAAAGGGGGTCTTGTTTAGAGCCAAAGGGGGTCTTGTTTAGAGCCAAAGGGGGTCTTGTTTAGAGCCAAAGGGGGTCTTGTTTAGTGCCATAGGGGGTCTTGTTTAGAGCCAAAGGGGGTCTTGTTTAGAGCCAAAGGGGGTCTTGTTTAGAGCCAAAGGGGGTCTTGTTTAGAGCCAAAGGGGGTCTTGTTTAGTGCCATAGGGGGTCTTGTTTAGAGCCAAAGGGGGTCTTGTTTAGTGCCAAAGGGGGTCTTGTTTAGTGCCAAAGGGGGTCTTGTTTAGAGCCAAAGGGGGTCCTGTTTAGAGCCAAAGGGGGTCTTGTTTAGAGCCAAAGGGGGTCTTGTTTAGTGCCATAGGGGGTCTTGTTTAGCACCAAAGGGGGTCTTGTTTAGTGCCAAAGGGGGTCTTGTTTAGAGCCAAAGGGGGTCTTTTTTAGTGCCAAAGGGGGTCCTGTTTAGAGCCAAAGGGGGTCCTGTTTAGTGCCAAAGGGGGTCTTGTTTAGAGCCAAAGGGGGTCCTGCTGAGTGACCCTAACTTGGCGATTGCTTTAAACTTTTGTCAAGAGTCCAGAACCTTTAATTGTATCGTGGGGACCTTTTCTTGCCAGTATCAAAATACAAGAATTGGGTTTACCCTTTTCTGGCAATCAAACAGGAGGTGTTAAGATATTACAACACCACAACCGAAACATTTTGCATGGAATCATGGCCCTATTTACCACGCGGTACTTGTGGTGAACATGCAAACAAAAAATATCCGTCTGGAAGTCTATGATGCATTGTCTTTGGAACTGATTGGTCCACACCAGAGACAGCTTTCTTTAGAGCCTAGTCTCAAACGGTGTTTATTGCCAGAAAGGGTAAAACCCATTCTTATATTTTGATACTGGCAAGAAAGTTCCCATGATGTAGCTTCTTACCCCGAGCTCTCAATGTCCTCATAGTGGCATTGTCTTTGTGCTGTTCGCATTTTGGCATCTTCTGGTCTAACATTTCTTGCTGTGGTTTTCACACCTGATGATGATTGCTTGTGTTGCAATCAAAACGTCGTGAGAATTTTAGTGTTTTATGTTTATTATTTATTATTTCCCTTCTACGTGACTTTACCGAAAGAACCAAGAATATATGAATCCCTGCAGTCACGAAAGCTTTAAATCGAAATTTGATTCCATTTGTTTGTTATTGTGCTCACATCTTTTTGACTTAGAAGGGGAGAGTTGTGGGGAGGAGGAGTGGGTGCTGCTCAGCCGCCGCCATCCCGGAGGGATCCTTGAAAGTCTTTCCTTAAACGTGAAAAGGCCCCGGCGTTTGTTGCCAGCCGCGTGCCAGTCGCTGCGGGGATGGTGGGGCTGAGTGGTGTACAAAGTCGAAAATCACCGCCGGACGTTTCGCACGTCCAGTTTATTGGGCCAATTGCTGGCGTGGCTAGGAGACGTTATCTCCCTCGTCTGGTACGCAGGAGGTGGTGGGTACGACCCTGACGGAGTTTGCGTCTCTCTCTCTCCCCCTCCGTGGTGGTGGGGTGGTTTTTTTTCTCCGGGTACTCCGGTTTTTCCCACGTGGTGATCATGAGACACTTTCGTTGAGCTATCATTTGTGTGGCCAGGTCACTTTTGAAACCGAGTTACATACATACCTGTCAACCCCTTGTCAGTGCCCGACCTTATTACAGACTAATTCAGACCTTATTGGTCACCCCGTGCCCCCTTATACATCTCAACGTGCATCCTCCAAAGTCCCATCACAAGGGAGAAACACAAACATTTAAATATTTTGCCCGTATTGAAACGGCTCTACGCCGTATGGACCTGAAAACTCAATTTCCCTGTACAAGATTATGGGGTGAACCGTATGGGTTGGCAGGTACGTACATAGCTTTTAAAATAAAAACTTGGAGTGATGGTCGTGTGGGCCAGTGGTTGGAGGGCACCGTGGTTGGCACAACAATGCCGCCTCTTCTTCTGGCCTCATGGCTTCCATCTCGCGGGAAAAAAACAAACGAACGAGCAAACACACCGTGAACTTTTGAGTGTCGTGCCGACGTGCTGTGAGCCGCATCCCGTGTCCACTCGGACTCCTGTGAGGTTATCAATCGCAGGGGCAAGAGAGTCGATGATGCACTCCATTGTTTGGTTACCGTCTACGGAGGCACATCGTGGACCACAATGCAATAACGTGCGCGTGTACGCACGTTGAACTTCCTTCGCACCGTACGTAGCCAGCCGTGCTAATCGGCGGTGCGGGAACGGTGAGACGTGCCCCGGTTTGTCCGATGTCTCAACTTTTACTTCGCGTCTTACAGAGCGCGGGGGGATGGCGATCCCCGCCGCTACCCCCAACGCGACATCCCTCCCGGCTTCGGGCGAGGGGCCTCCGCGTCTCCCAGCCCTCGTCTGCTGGCGGCTGGACGAGGCCTCGCCATCGGTGGCGCGCGCCACGCCGCTCTTCGGGGTCTCCGCGGGCGGAGGCCGCGTGGCGGCGGCGGCGGCGTGCGGCGGCGATCAGCGCTTGATCGTCCTCGCGGAGGACGGAACGGCGCTGGAGTGCGGCGTGAGCGGAGACGGCTTTCAAGGTGAGGGGGGGGGGGGCGACGCGCACGCTGAAGACAAAGATCCCCCGTGTAGCCTTTAACAGACCGTCAGGGCAAGCGCTGTTAGCGAGCACCCACGAAGGCCGGCAACGACACACGAGGGGGTGGGTCGCCGGCACCACGCGCGGCCGCCTTTGTCTCCCCAGTGGCGATGTTTACGCATCGCACCCAGGTACTCATTTGAGGCCGAGTCGACCTAGGGGGAGGCCCAGGAGCGGTTGAGATAATCGTCACCGGTGTTGGCAGAGAGCGGGAATCGAGCTCGGGGTCGCCGGGTTCGTAGCGCTAACCGCTACTCCACCGCTCCCCACGCTCACACGCACGCACACACATACACACACGGACGTACGGCCCCCCTCCCCGGCACCCCCCCCACCGGCAGCGGCGACCGGGGGGGAGGCCTTGCCGACCGCGAGGCCGCGGGGCGGCGCCGGCAATCGCCGGTCGCCGGGCGGTGCCGGTCGCCAGCCGTCCTGACGATCTCGAACGAGGGTAAAACTTGGCTCGCCGCGCTCGCCGCTCGTCTTCGAGGTTCGCGGCTCGTCGCCGGCGCTGCGTCGTGCCGCGTTGTTTTTAATCGTCGCCGACATTGTTTGACTCGACTGGAAGAATTTAGAAGGGGGTGCTGAGTTGTTGAGCATGGGGGGGGGGCGTTGTGGGGGCAGTGCTGAGCCCCCTCCGGCACTGGATCATCTGTACGGCTTCCCCCGCGAGATCCTCCTGCACGCTCTGTTCTCTAACAGAATCAGAATCGTGATCTTTATTTATCCTCCAGGAATCCGATGAGCAATGAAGCTCTTTTTCACAGATGTCCAGTAGGAGATTAGCACCGCGGAGCGAGCGTTCCATTACGGAGTCTTCGTCTATAAGAGGTTTTTGTTTGGGTTAGATTGCGTAAATATGAATGTTGTTTCGTTAAACCCTCCACCACCCGACACAATTAGTAAGCTTTGTCACGTAAATAGAACGTGCCAATTCTTTGTCTTCGTCCGATCGCGTGACGTGCCGCCGATGAGACGGTCGGGGGTGGGCGAACGGAGGTGCTGATGTACAGGGGAGCGAACGCTTCCTCTGAGAATCAACATTCGTCTCCTCTTCGCGAAGGGGGGCGGGGGGGGGCAGGCGGCTGTGCGCTTTATCGCGATCCGCGGTGCGCAAACCGGCGCCTCGCCCGTTACGCTGAAGCGGCCGTTCCCATTTCTCACGCGACACGGTCCCCCGCCCACCTCTGCCCGCCCTCCACCTCGTCCCACCTTCCGCCGCTGCGTGTGCAGCTGTGCCCGCGGAGCGGCTGACGCAGGTGAGCTGCGGGGAGCATCACGCGGTGGCGCTCACTGGCGACGGGCAGCTGATCACGTGGGGCGGCAGGGACGCGCCCAGGTGAGTGGCACCGGGGGGCGCCGTGAGCTGGGTCGGCCCGAGCTCGGCGGTCAGTCGCTGCGGTGGCTCGGAGATGTTGACTACCTCGCCTGGTATGCAGGAGGTCGTGGGCTCGATCCCGACCCTGACGCCTGCTGCTGTATATTTGGAGTTTGCATGTCTCTCTCATCATCATCACAGTGGCTAGGAGATGTTAACTACCTCGCTTGGTATGCAGGAGGTCGTGGGCTCGATCCCGACCCTGACGCCTGCTGTATATTTGGAGTTTGCATGTCTCTCTCTCTCTCCCCGTTGTGGTCGTGGGTTTTTCCCTTCGCCTTTAAAATAAAAATCACGCATTTGGCTGCTGTAAATTCCCACGTGATGATGATGAGCCACTTCATTGAGCTATCATTTGTGATCGCCAGGTCGCCTCTGAAAAATATCTACATAGCTCGGTGGGGCCTTACCTGGTAAAACAAAAATAGTTTAGTTTTAGTTCGATTGCTATGACCATAATGACTTCCCACCACCAGACACTGACTGTTTCCACTCGTCCATTCTGCGTTCACCCACCACACTGCAAGTCACAACAACAACACTCGCTCACCCACTCGCTCACCACAATTCCCTGTCCCATCGTTGTCTCTTTCCCCCCAAGCTCCCACAGCACTAATAATTCATTCAGGAAACAGAATATCACTCGCCACTCATGTAAGCCGTGGTCCGGGAATCGAACTCAGGCCAGCGGGTCGATAGCGCGGTATGCTAATCACCGTGCCACCAGTCCCCCAAACTCCGGTGTGTTTGAAGAAATTGACCTATTAAATATCAAATCGCTTTTAAATTATCTAGGGACACATGAGAAAGCTGCTCACACCGAGTTATGAATGCTCTGATACGTGTGGCATCGTTGTTGTGCTGTTCGCTTTGTGGCGTTCTCTGGTCTGACACTGGTAGTGAGACTAGGCCATAAAGATGGCTATCTCCGGTGCAGGCCAATCAGTTTCAAAGACAATGCATAGATTAATGAATTATCAGAATACCACATTTGGTTAATGCAGACTTGATTCCTTGAAGAAGGATTCTATTTGGTTTTTGAACATCTTAACACACCACCTGTTATATTGCCAGAAAGGCTAAAACCTATTCTTATTTTTCATATCGCCAATAATTATTCAAGCATGAAATCAGCGATGAAAGTGTTACGTTTCGGACGCCAGTTTGCGATTTTTTTTTTGGTGCCGACATCTCTTTCCGCAGAGCGACCGTGGATTCGCAACTGGCGCCCAAGCAGTGGAGAAAAAAATCGGGGAAGAAAAATAAAAGGAAGCCGGCGGTGGCGCAGACGACGGCGGCGGTGGCAGGAGACGCCCGGAGTGTCTCCGCTCCCAGGCCAGTGCTGGTCCACTCGAGGCCGGAGGTTCTCATCCCGTGGGGGGGGCCGCGGAGGGCAGCGGCATTGTTTCGAGCGAAAATTTGCGACCGAGTTATTCGTCAGCGGAGTGTTTTTAATTTGCGTGTTTGCACGTTTGAACTTCTTTCGCGCCGTACGTAGCCAACCACGATAATCGTAGGTGTGTCTCTAGCGATGCAACAGTCCGTCTCAGCTCGCGCGTACGAGCTGATTTCATTGCGTGTTCTATTCCTTGGCTACGTAGGGTGCGCAAGAAATTCAACATACATGCAGAGATGGCGACAGCTTGCGTAGGCCATCATCTGTCGCACCGTACGTAGCCAACCGTGCTAATTGGGGGTGCGTAGGAAGGGCAACAAACTACAGTAAAACCTTGGATTGCGAGCATAATTCGTTCCGGAAACGTGTTTGTAATCCAAAGCACTCGTATATCAAAGCACAACGTATATCAGTTGTGATCACGTGACGCTCGGCAGACAAAGCGTACACGTACACTACTCGTATTGCAAGACCCTCGCTCGTTTATCAAATTAATATTTATTCACAATTTTTGCTCGTCTTGCAAAACACTCGCAGACCAAGTTACTCGCATTCCAAGTTTTTACTGTATAGGTTTCTGTGAGTCTATGGGTCTTTATGCGAGTCTGTGTCTGTACGTATGTTGAACTTCTTTCGCAGCGTACGTAGCCAACCGTGCGAATCGGAGGTGCGGGGGGAAGGACAACAACCTAAACACAAACATCAGTTCTAAAGAAATGAGCTTTCAATCTGGATGATGATTTAAGTGTGCATAGCTCCGAGTGGCTTCCTAATAACGGAAGGAAGAGCGTTGCAGACGACCGCAGAAGCGCGTTTTTTCCCCTCCACATTTACAATCAACGTCACGCGTTTAGAGCATTTGGTTGCTGCTGTAAATTTCCACGTGATGATGAGAGGCACTTCGTTGAGCTATCATTTGTGACGGCCAGGTCACTTATGAAAAATAACTATACAGCTCAGTGGGGCCTTACCTAGTAAAATAAAAATAGTTCGGTTTTAGTTTATTCAAATGATCGCGCCAAAATCAAATGTATTCAATAAAACTGTGGTTAATTTTAAGCAAAGTAAACTTGGCGGTGATGGGCGCGTGCACTTCACAGGCCGGTGAACATCGTGGTGGACGCATTCCGGAGGGTGACGCTGGTGCAGGTCTCGTGCGGAGCCCACCACACCCTCGCTCTCTCCAGCGGTATGCCACCGTTCAACCCTCGCATCTACCTCGATCTCCCCCCCCACCACCATGTATAGCAGCTGTAAAAATATATAAGTAAACAAATACGCACACTTTGTGATGCACCGCACAGTTTTATTTATTTTTTACGTCCAGAGGCGCAGGAAGCCACAGAGTATAACGCGGCCAGATCCGCACCTCCGATGAGCACGGTTGGTTACGTACGCTGCAAAAGAAGTTCACTACCCATAGACTAACACTACCCATAGACTCAACACTACCCATAGACTAACACTACCCATAGACTCAACACTACCCATAGACTCAACACTACCCATAGACTAACACTACCCATAGACTCAACACTACCCATAGACTAACACTACCCATAGACTAACACTACCCATAGACTAACACTACCCATAGACTAACACTACCCATAGACTCAACACTGCCCATAGGCTAACACTACCCATAGACCAACACTACCGATAGACCAACACTACCCATAGACTAACACTACCCATAGACTAACACTGCCCATAGACTAACACTGCCCATTGACTAACACTGCCCATAGACCAACACTGCCCATAGACCAACACTACCCATAGACTAACACTACCCATAGACTCAACACTACCCATAGACTCAACACTACCCATAGACTAACACTACCCATAGACTAACACTACCCATAGACTAACACTACCCATAGACTCAACACTACCCATAGACTAACACTACCCATAGACTAACACTACCCATAGACTAACACTACCCATAGACTCAACACTACCCATAGACTAACACTACCCATAGACTAACACTGCCCATACACTAACACTATCCATAGACTAACACTACCCATAGACTAACACTACCCATAGACTAACACTACCCATAGACTAACACTACCCATAGACTCAACACTACACCCATAGACTCAACACTACTCATAGACTCAACACTACCCATAGACTAACACTGCCCATAGACTAACACTACCCATAGACTAACTCTACCTATAGACTCAACACTGCACCTCCGATTAACTTACGTACGTACTACCCATAAGAGGTTTTTGGCTTAGATGGCGTAAATATAAATGTGTCGTTAAACCCGCCACCACCCAACGCAGCCAATTAGTAAGGTTCATCAAGCAAAACGTGCCAATTCGTTACTAGGTTTGGTGGTGCAGTGCGGTGGCATCTTGTACGCACGTTGAACCGTACGTAGCCAACCGTGCTAATCGGAGGTGCGGGCGAAGGGCAACAAAGTAAATGCAACAACAACAAGCAGCAGTTCTAAAGAAATTCGATTTCAATGTAGATGATTTAAAAGTGCGCGGTGGTTTCTTAACATTGGAAGGAAGAGCATTCCAGACGGCCGCGTGGCGCGGCTGCGCGGGCGGTGCCGGCGTGGCGGTGACGCCCTCCCGCTTGGTGTTTGTCAGCGAGCGAGGTGTTTGCGTGGGGGACGAACGACCGCGGGCAGCTGGGCCTGGGCGACAAAGTCCCGCGGAGCGATCCGCTGCACGTGGTGGCCCTGTGCGGGATTCCCCTGAGGGCCCTGGCGGCC
The DNA here is from genome assembly GCF_048934315.1 of Petromyzon marinus. Taxonomy (NCBI): domain Eukaryota; kingdom Metazoa; phylum Chordata; class Hyperoartia; order Petromyzontiformes; family Petromyzontidae; genus Petromyzon; species Petromyzon marinus. The sequence continues at coordinate 8,498,772 of NC_133729.1, forward strand.
GGCGCCGCGCACAGCCTGGCCTTGACGCTCACCGGCGGCGTCTTCGTCTGGGGCGCCAACGCTCACGGCCAGCTGGGCCTCGACCATCTGCAAGGTTCCCCGCTCAACGTTTTTGTTTCCCTCTTTGAATTTCTCTTCATCCGACTGCGACGGCTGCGTGGGGTTTTGTTGGCTTCTTTTTACTTATTATTTTCCAAATAGTTTCTTACTTTTTCATTCTGTTTTCCTTCCTTATTTCGTCTTTTTTCTTATTTTCTTCTTCCTTTTCCCTTATTTTTTCTTCTATTTTCCTTATTATCTTTTCCTTTTCCTATTTTTTCTTTTTTTTCCTCTTCTTCCTACTCCCCCCCCCTCCCCCCCCCCCCCCCCGTTGCGCTCCGTCGAGTTTCAAGTAAAATCCGTTTAACCGAGTGAGGACTCGCCAATTGACCGGCTCGTGTTTTCGGGATAGCGTCCCGAACGTTGTTTGCGTTGTTTGGCACGGATTCGGTGCCCAGGAGAAGCTCCCCCACCCCACCCCACCCCCGTGCAGCCTGGAGAGGAACGTCAGGACGGAAGTTTTATCTCGTTCCACGATTCTTTCCCGCTTCGTTAGAGAGAAATATGTAGTGATGTCATCAGCGTTGGTGTACACGGTGCTTTTTCTGGAATATTTTGCTGTTTTTTTTTCCCGGATTTTCTGTTTGCACAGTCACACATAGTCACTTTAAGATGTTGTCTTGTTCGTGTTTTTTGTTTGTTGCGGTTGCACCCGATTCAAGAGCTGAATGGCTCACAGGGCTATACCAAATGAATGAAACTGAAAAAAACTGAAACCAGCATCGTTGTCAGCCATGGTCAGTCCGCTGCTGGATGAATCCTCCCCAAGCAGCCACCATCCTGCGCGAGGCTCCTGACGCAGCGAATCACCCAGCGCCACCACGTGAACTGATTCCGTCGCTCCGTCTGCACGCCGGACGTCCGCGTGGAAGCGTTACGTTCCTTGGCTGCCCCCTTACATCTTTATCTTTGACCGTCGTCGCCCCATCGTCCCTCCTGGCCGTGGCAGAGCATCGCGCGCTCTCGTAAACGTTTTGACGACTGACCTCTGTGCATTTTCCGTTCTACGTGTTTACAGAAACTGAACAATAACACATGTTACTTATTTATTTTAAACTAAACTCTTTTTATTTGACCAGGTAAGGCCCACTGAGCTGTATAGCTCGTTTTTTTCGGTAGCGACCTGGCCACAAATGATAGCCCAACGAAGTGGCTTATCGTCACGTGGAAATGTGTAGCAGCCAAATGCTGTAAACGCGTGGCGATGTCGATTCTAAATGTGGAGGGGAAAAAAAAAACGGAGGACCCGGAGAAAAATCCACGCGACCACGGGGAGAGAGAGAGAGAGAGAGACGCAAATTCCAAATATACAGCAGCAGGCGTCAGGGTCGGGATCGAACCCACGACCTCCTGCATAGCAGGCGAGAGAGTTAACGTCTCCTAGTCACCGTAGCACCCCATATATTTTGCCTCTTGGTGTAATCCCCAGCTCGCGTCCTCTCCCTCCGCTTCTTTGTATGCACGCTGAACGTCTTTCGCACCATACGTAGCCGACCGCGCTGATCGGGGGGTCGCGCGCCCTTCACATACCTCGCGGCTTTGCGAGCCGCGTTTCTGCGTCGTACCACCTGGGAGCACTCGCCGAATAAGCCTCTCCTACTTGAGGCCGCGGTGGGGAGGGGCGAGAAAAATCTGCTTGTTACCAAGGCTCGCAGTTCCAGTGGTGACGTAGCTCTCTGCCGGATTTCTTCCCCCACCCAGACGCCTGCGAGGTCGTGCGATTGGAGAGCCTGCGGGCCCGGCACGTTGTCCAACCGTCCTGCGGCGACCGCCACACCGCGCTGCTGACCAAGGTACCCCCGGGCGAGGGCGGCGAACGATTACCGGCCGTGAAAAACAAACGGATCAGCCAGTAGGCTTTCGCGACCGATGTTATCCACAATAGAGGGTTTGTTTGGGTGAGGTCGCTTAAATATACAAATGTGTCGTTAAACCCGCCACCACCCGGCACGGTCATATTGGTAAGATTTGTCACGTAAACCAAACGTGCCAATTCGTTACTAGTACAGCACCACCGGTGTGTTGGAGAGTAAACACACTACTTTTACAATTACCGCATTTTCCCGCATATAACCCGCGGGGTATACCACTTCATACAAACAAAACAAGACCCTGCGGGGTATATGGAGGTGCGGGGTATATGGAGGTGCGGGGTATATGGAGGTGCGGGGTATATGGAGGTGCGGGGTATATGGAGGTGCGGGGTATATGGAGGTGCGGGGTATATGGAGGTGCGGGGTATATGGAGGTGTGGGGTATATGGAGGTGCGGGGTATATGGAGGTGCGGGCTATCCCAAAAAATATTTTACACGTGTGACGTCATGACTGGTTAAAAAAATGTAATGGTAGGACTATTCACTATGCAACACTTACCTTTGACTAAAGCACTGCTGAATAAACCACTCACACTAAAATTGCACATGTTATCACGGTTTAAATGAATTGTTTGTACAATTAAATGACAATGTTTTAAGTGGGCGCACTGTTTACCGGCGACGGGAGAGCTGGGGGGAGAGAGAGGTGGGGGTTGGGGGGTGGGGCAGCTGGGGGGGGAGAGGTGGGGGGTTGGGGGGTGGGGCAGCTGGGGCGAGGCAATGGCGTCACCGTAGTGCCGCTATTATCTGCGCAGTGCGCAATCTACCAGTGCTAAAACTGTACTGACTCATCTACCAGTTATGTGTTACTTATTTATTGGATATTTACTTTTGTTACTTATTTACTGTTTTAAGTTCAGTCGTTTCCAGTTAGTTTGTGTTCTTTGTGCACGTTATGATTTTAATGTTAACAATTGATAGTGGAATGCATTGCAAATGTCAACTTCGTATTAATATGATGGAATTAAGCTGCGGTAAGGACGTTAAATATATTAATGCATGCGGGGTATATGGAGGTGCGGGCTATCTGAATTTTTTTTACACAAAACGCTATTTTTATGCGGGGTATATGTGCCTGCGGTTTGCTGTACTAGTCACGAATTGACACGTTTTATTCACGTGACAAACCTTACTAATTGGCCGTGTCAGGTGGTAGCAGATTTAACGACGCATTTATAGTTTAGAGGAGCGAACCGCCCGGTGGCACGGCGTTACAAGTTGACGTCGCGATCGTTATTTCGCTCGGAGTGCCCCGGAGGCTACGCGGGGGGAGCGTTGTCCGTGTTCACGCCGTGTCCGTGTTCATGCCGTGTCCGTGTTCATGCCGTGTCCGTGTTCATGCCGTGTCCGTGTTCATGCCGTGTCCGTGTTCACGCCGTGTCCGTGTTCATGCCGTGTCCGTGTTCATGCCGTGTCCGTGTTCACGCCGTGTCCGCTGCGCTACAGGAGGGGACGGTGCTCATTCTCGGTGGCGCTGCACCTCCTGCTGCTGCTGCTGCACCTCCTGCTGCTCATGCTGGTGCTGCTGCTGCGGCTGCTACGACAACAACCGAACAGCTGGTCCACAGCTCTGTGGTGACGGAGTGTGGCATCAGCGGAATATCGCAGATCGCTTGCAGCAGGTACGCAAGCGTTTTGGCGCCGATGACGTCGCCGGTGTCGCCGCCAAGCACGAACGACAATAACAACGACAAGGAGCGCTAAACGCATTCATTGATTACTTTGCAGCCCTTACAAAAAAAATCAAAGTTAATAACAGACGACGTTTCGGCGCTGTAAGTCGGTTGGTTGCCTTACGTTTGCTGGGGTCGCAGCCTCCGCTGTACTGCTCGCCCCCGTTCACGAGCCGTTTGGCGGACCCACTCCGGTCGCCCGTCGCCCGCCCGTCCGTCGCGAGCCTGCCTCCCTGCTGACCACGGCCGCTGCTCCCTGACCGTTGCAGGTTTCACACGGCGGCGCTGTGCGCCACCTCGAGGAGAATCTACTTGCTCGCGACGCCGCAGGGCCCCGGGGAGCAGGGCGGCACCACGGAGCTGGAGCTGGGCGGGGTCTCACCTGGGGGTCCGGCCGGCACAGGTACGCACATTGTACCTACGTTGTATGTATGTTGTACGTATGTTGTACGTATGTTGTACATACGTTGTACGTATGTTGTACATACGTTATACGTACGTTGTACGTACGTTGTACGTACGTTGTACGTACATTGTACGTACGTTGTATGTATGTTGTATGTACGTTGTACGTATGTTGTATGTATGTTGTACGTACGTTGTACGCACATTGTACGTACGTTGTACGTACGTTGTACGTACGTTGTACGTACGTTGTATGTACGTTGTACGTACGTTGTACGTACGTTGTACGTACGTTGTATGTACGTTGTACGCACGTTGTACGTATGTTGTATGTATGTTGTACGTATGTTGTACGTATGTTGTATGTATGTTGTACGTACGTTGTACGTACATTGTACGTATGTTGTATGTATGTTGTACGTATGTTGTACGTATGTTGTACGTATGTATGAGCGGTAACGTAGCGGTTCATGCGCCGCGCTACCAACCTAGCGACTCGAGTTCGATTCCCACTTGCGGCCACCAACACCGCTGACGGATTATCTGAACCACTCCTGGGCCTCCCCTAGGTTTACTCTGCCTCAAATGAGTACCTGGTGCGGTGTGTAAACATCGCCACAATTTTCCCACTCGTGAAGCAGATGTGGTGCCCGTCGGACTGCCGCCGGTGACATTCTGGTGACGCGGTTGACGGTCACGCGCCACCGCTAACGTGCCCGAGATGGCGAGAGCATCAAATCCGGGAGGCGCGCGTTCCCCGAGTGAGCCCGCGGGGGGTGACACTGACATTGTGAACGTCTCCCGCAGCCGGCATCATCGTCAGGGACATTTTTGCCGGAGGCAGCCGCGTCTACGCCACGTGCTGCAGCGCAGAGGTGAGCGTACGGTCCGCCGCGGCACTGTCCCCGTTCCTTGAGGACGGCTCCGCTCGCCTGCCGAGGAAAGCCTCTCCGTGCTTACCGGAGGGCCGGTGTTGCTGCCGTGTGCGTCATACCGACATAGCGCGCGTACGTGTGTTCAGGCGACCCCCGCACCTTCGACCCAATTGGTTCCTGCACGACGCTCGCAAGTGGAGCCGTCCGAAGTCCAGCCACTTAGTTCCCACGGGGGGGGGCACAATGATATGCCATTGGGAGTTCCGTTCCGGGAAACACATTACGTACCAATAAAATGGCAAAATTGACCACGAAAATAAATGAAAATAACCCTAACAAAGATTTATTGTAACTTGCCAGAACGGGGAAAACCTATTCTTATTTTTTTTATACTTTGATATGAGCAAAAAAGGTCCCATTTTATACACTACACTATACACTACACTATACACTACACTACTATACACTACACTACGACTCTACTATACATTAGACTACTATACACTACTATACACTACACTACTACATTACTATATACTACACTATACACTACACTACAATTCTACTATACATTAGACTACTATACTACTACATTACTATACACTACATTATACACTACACTATACACTACACAACGACTCTACTATACATTAGACTATTATACACTACTATACACTACACTACTACATTACTATACACTACACTATACACTACACTACAATTCTACTATACATTAAACTACTATACTACTACATTACTACACACTACATTATACACTACACTATACACTACACTACAACTCTACTATACATTAGACTACTATACTACTACATTACTATACACAACACTATACACTACACTACGAGTGTGCGCATGACATGCACAAGCCGTCGTAAGTCGGGGGTCACCACTATGTTGAACTTCTTCCACACTGTTACGTAGCCAGCCGTGCTAATCGGAGATGCAGGAAGAGTGATTCGCTGGCGATGTCTCAGCGTCGGGATGTTTTAGTTCGACGCCATTTTGCGTTAGGTTGCATAGCTCGCGTGGAAACTCATTCCTTGAGAACTGCTTTTGGCGTTCAGTGTTTTCGTCCTTCCCCCCCCCGCACCTCCGATTAGCGTGGTTGGCTACGTAACGGTGCCAAAGAAGTTCAACGTACGTACACACACACACACGTGACCAGTGTAGGCCAAACACATCCCAATGCGGAACAACGTATCGCCAGTTTACTCGATTGGGATCGAGCGTGGCAGCAACATCGCCGCCCTCTGCTGCGAAAGAACCTGGCGACGCCGCTCCTCGCCAAAAGAGTCTTGCGGCTCTCCTGGGCAAACAGGCACGGAGGACGGTCGCAATCGATAACCAATAAAATCACGCGGAGGCATTCTCCTCCTCTTGCAGGAGTCTCGAGGAGACCCAACGGGCACGCGGGCTCCTGGGATCTTCACCGTGACTCCGGAGCTGAGCAGGAAGTTGATGTCCAAGTCAACGTTGCGTCCTGTGTTTGAGCGGTAAGCAAGAAGGCGCTCGCGCGTGCGAGTGTGGCGATTTGCGTCAACAATCCTGCCCGGCTTTTCTCCAACTAAAACTCTCTGACCGGACGCGATTGTAACTGCTGCCGTTGCTAAAATTTGGTTTCGCGACTTTCCCCCCCCCCCCCAATCCATGAGCTCCGTATTTCGGAGCTTCTGCCCGCGGAATTTCTGTGACCCCCTTCGCTCGTGTTTGGAGAAGACGCAAAAGAAAAATCAAATCGGTTTATGAGAATTCTTCCCTTATCCGTGACCGCCGGGCGAGTCGGAACGACGACAATGATGGGCGCGTCGACGGGAACGCTCGCACGCAACGCTCTGTGATCCTTTTGGTCGTGCCGGGTGGTGGAGGGTTTCTTAAAGACACAAGTTTGGGGGTGGGGGGGGGGTTAGGGATCGATCACGTCAGCGGCCCTGAGCCAGAGGTAGATTATGGTTCGAGCTTCTGCACGGTCAGCGCTGTCACGGTGCGCGCGCCCCCCCGGTATGTATAACTTCGTGCCGTAACTGAATGTGTCGACAGGCAAATGGATGTCATCTTCTCGTCGGCCGCATGCCTCAATGGCAGTTTTCTTCTCTCACAGAGGTAAGGGGCATCAGACCTTGCAATTATTCAATTCTCTAACAGGGAGATTAATTACAATCTAAACTAAACTATTTAAATTTTACCAGGTAAGGCCCACTGAGCTATATGGTTGTTTTTCAGCAGTGAGCTGGCCACAAATGATAGCTCAACTAAAGTAGCTTATCATCATCACGTGGAAATTTATAGCAGCCAAAACGCGCGTTGATTCTAAAGGGAAAAACCGGAGGACCCTGAGAAAAATCCACGCGGCCACGGGCAGAGAGAGAGAGAGAATATACAGCAGGGGTCAGGGGTCGGGATCGAACCCATTAATTCCTGTACACCAGGCGAGGGAGTTAACATCTTGCCACCACGGCACCCCTGAGAAGATTACGTATTCAGCGGAGAGATATATAACGACAGATGAGCAGACAAAAAGTCTCCTTCACGTGTCTGTCTTTCCACGTTAAAAATAAATCATTTTGTACACAACCCATCGGCCCGCCGGCCTTCTAGGAGTGGAGTAGAGAGCGCGTGGTATCGTCCCCGTTGTTGTGCAGTAATAATCAGGGCGGCCGCTGGATTCGAACCACGAACCTGAGCAGCAAGTGATCACACTTTTATTCAGAATCAGAATCTTTATTTAGACTGGGGAAATCCGATGAGCTTTAAAGCTCTTCTTCACAGATGTCCACTAGATGCGGGTCAGAAAGTTACAAACACAACAAAAACACGATTGGAGTGCCAAAGTATAGGAAAGGTGAGCAGATTACTTAAATAAATACATAAAATAGATCAAGTATAAATGCAGTAAAATCTCGTTATTTCGGTTTTTGATCATTCGTAATTGGGGATAATTCGGCATGGCTGTGCTTTTGGCATATATACGGTGTATTAGCAATTTGCCACGAGCCGAATTGCCGTACCGATTGGTCCAATTTCAGCATAGCACGTGGGGCGGCGCCGCGCGCCACGACCAAAACAACGACTCGCTCTGGTGGCGGCGCGCGTGGTGAGCGTTGGTGCAGAACCGCTGCGTTGGACTTTGAGTCCCTCAATAACAAAGCACATAAAATGTAACGAATGATACTCGGGTAAGGATCAAAGTTACAAATAACATTTGTGGTTGTATCCAGCGCTAATATTCTGCTTGAGAATGTTTTGAAGGAATATTTGTGACGTTAAGGAAGGCAACAAGGTTGTGCTGCTCAGCCAGTGAAATGCATACAGCTGCTCAGCCAATGAAATTCCTAGGGCTGCTCAGCCAATGACATTCCTACGGCTGCTCAGCTAATGAAATTCCTACAGGTGCTCAGCCAATTAAATTCCTACGGCTGCTCCGCCAATGAAATTCCTATGGCTGCTCAGCCAATGAAATTCCCGTATCAAACATACCAACGGGGACGGGCGCTATGGGGCAGAGTAACACACATCAGCGAGTGGGTTGATAATGTAATTTGATTAATTGACTGTGACCTTTGTTTTCGATGGTGGCAGACAATCTCCGGATGTCAGCCTGGGACTGAATTTGGAGGAGGCAAAGCAACTGCTGGAGAATCTCCACACGAAACAATTGTCCAGTAAGGTAATGATAAAGAGCCACCGAATGTTCTGCTTTGACTGGGACAGTCCCGGTGGTTTAAACAAAAAATCAGTCCCGGTGTCCTGCAGTGTTTGCAAAAACCGAGATTTTGTCCCGGTTTAAAATATTTCAGCGTCATGCTCAGCTCGTGATCTGGGCAAAGGCCTGGGCTACCTGATGCAGTGGGGCTGAGTGGTGGGTGGGGCTACTTGAGTGGTGGGTGGGGCTACTTGAGTAGTGGGTGGGGCTACTTGAGCGGTGGGTGGGGCTACTTGAGCGGTGGGTGAGGCTGAGTGGTGGGTGTGGCTACCTGAGCGGTGGGTGTGGCTACCTAAGTGGTGGGTGGGGCTACCCAAGCAGTGGGTGGGGCTACCCAAGCAGTGGGCGGGGCTACCCAAGCAGTGGGCGGGGCTACCCGAGCAGTGGGTGGTGCTACCCCGAGCAGTGGGAGGGGCTACCTGACCGGTTGGCTGGGCTGACGAAGAGACGGAGGGGCTGTCATATTCGCAGTGTGTCCTGGTTGAGCCTCCCAGAAACGTGCTCGCTCTGCCTGTTGTATTCCAGAGCGTCCACGAAGAGCCGCTTTTGTCATGATGCTCCTCTCCTCCGTGTGGCGAAATTCTCCATTGGCGACACTTTTGCATTGGCTCACGGCCTCTCGAGAGCTGTGATTTCCATTCACACAAATTTCAATAATTTGGCGGCAGGGAGTGGCGCAGTTTGTGCCTCGCTGCTGCGTCGGTCGAATCTGTAAAAGTACGAGAGTAGGCATCGTGAACAGAAACATCAAATACAAACACGGAGGTTGCTTGCCGGCACTGGAGAGACAAAGCCTGCCAAAGCGTGGTGCTGGCCACCCCACTGCCACTATGCTGTGTTGGCCTTCGTAGGTGCTGCTTGCTTAACAGCACTTGCCCTTGCAGTCTGTTGAGGCTATACGGGGGATCTTTGTCTGTGCGTTGGACCAGGTGAGCAACCTGCTGTGCGAGTTTGTCGTGCCGTCGCTGGAGAAGCTGCGTCCTGACGAGGACTCGCTCAGGGTTCTGGCTCTCCTCCTCCTCTTCCCGGGGACCGCCGACTCTCAGAAGCTCACGGCACCGGTCATCGCCAAAGTCGTGCTGCTGCCCGACCATCTGCGGAATCTCTTCGGTACGTTGCGTGTTCCGCTCGCGCTGGCCCGGCGGTCCGGCGGTGGCCCGGCGGTCTGGCGGTAGCGGCGGCGCGGTTCGCCTGCTCGGTTGTGGAGGGTCGCGGTTCAATTCCACCGCAGGGGGGGGTCCACGCCGCGTCTCCGTCCACTCGCGCCTGAGTGCCGCGCAAGGCATCCTGGGATTAATTGGTCCGACTTGAGTGAGCGAGTGGGTTGGTGAGTAGGTAGGTGAGTGGGTGGGTGAGTGGTTCAGCGAGTGTGAGTGAGTGGGCGGAGTGAGTAGGTAGTGTAGTGGTTAGCGCGCCGCGCTACAATCCCGGCGACCCGAGTTCGATTTCCGTTAATGGGCAACACCATAGGGCGACTCAGCCTCAAATGAGTACCCAATGCGGTTTGTATAATCATCGCCACTGGGTAGACGAAGGCAGTGGCAGGCCTTCATAGGGGCTACTCACTGAGAGCACTTGCCTCAGCAGTCTGTTAAGGCTATACGGGGGGATCTTTGTGTTTGTGAACGAGCAGATAGGTGGGTGAGTGTGTAAGTATATTGTGAGTGGTTAAATGAGTGCGTGGGTGAGTAACCTCTCCCTTGCCACGTAACTCTGCTGGCTACCATTGTTTCGGCCGTGCGGCCCCTTGTCAAACCCCTCCTCTCCCCGTGAACGTGCGATGTGCAGAGGAGTGGTTGGCCCATCTGCCCAAACCCGACTTCCTCCGCATGCTGAAGGCTTCCACAAATCTCCTGCTGGACTTTTTGAAGAAGCTGGGCAGGGGGGGTGAGATGAAAATACCACCTGGACTCAAAGAGTTCTTGCAGAGACTGCACGAGGTGAGGGAAGATTTGTTTTTTCCCACAGACCGAATTATTTTTTTGTCTCCCATTAAAATCAAACGACGCGTGCTCACGTGTGCGGTTTTCGCGTATTAGCTCGTGACTACCCGGATGAGGAGTCGGGACGTGTGGCAGTGGCGTGGATCATGCCCAGAGAGCGCGAACGATTCGGAATGGGAATCAGAATCTTGGACTTCGACTGGATGAATCCGATGAGCTATGAAGCTCTTTCTCACCTGGTTATACACACACACGACGGTTATACACGCACACACACACGGCGTCCCACTGAAGGATCCTAACCTTATCATGGTGGTGGGATTTGTGTGATCCAATGACCCTCAGAGCTATGCCGCCTGTAATCCTGGCAGGGTCTCCCCTTGGCGAACAGGTCTGGGGGGAGGTTCCAGACAAATAACGGTCCAAACAAAAGCCCCTCATGAATGGTTCTGAAATATAAAAATCGGGAGAACCTCGTCCGGACGAGGTATATACCGGGACACAACCCCTGGAGCCAGGCCTGAGGGTGGTGTTTGCCGGCAAGCGCCCGGTGGCCGGGGTGACCCCCGCCACGTAACCCGGTCGGGCCCACCCCGAAATGGCTACGTGGCGCCGTCCCGTGGGCCCGCCATCCGCGGAACGAAGGGTGAGGGGCGGGCGCGATGCCAGCGTGGCAGGGAGAGGGTTGGCCTCGGACGGGCTGGACCTTGGCGACGGACAATGAGCTATTGGGACGTCACTGGGGGGGAAGGAGCCAGAGCTGGTGGAAGGAGGTGGAAAGGTACCGACTAGATGTAGTCGGTCTCACCACCACACGCATCATTGGCACTGGAACCAAACTTTTCGACCGGGGGTGGTCTCTCTCCTATTGCGGAGTAACCCATGTTGAGAGGCCCCGGGAGGGTGTGGGGATACTCACAAGCCCCCGGCTGGGTGCTATTCAGTTGGAGGTTGTCCCAGTGGATGAGAGGGTCGTCTCAGTGAGACTTCGGGTCTCAAAAAGAAAACCTCTGACTGTAGTCTGTGCTCATGCACCGAATAGCAATTCAGAATTTTTGGCTTTCTTGGAGACGGTGGGTGCAGTGTTTGACAGAGTGCCGCCAACTGACTCCACAGTTTTACTGGGCGACTTCAATGTTCACGTGGGAACCGATGGAGATACCTGGAGAGGCGTATTTGGGAGGAATGGCCCCCCTGATCTGAACCCCGAATGGTGAGATGTGCTTGGAATTCTGCGCTAGTCATGGAATGTCAATAACAAACAATGTTCAAACACACAAGTGTACTTGGTGCCAGAGCACCTTGGGTCAAAGGTTGACTTTATAGTTGTATCATCGGACCTAAGGCCGTATGTTCTGGACACTCGGGTGAAGAGAGGGGCAGAGCTGTCAACTGATCACCACCTGGTGGTAAGTTGGATCCGATGCTTGGGGCACTGACCAGATAGACGTGGAAGGCTCAAACGAATCGTGCCGGTTTTTTGGGAACGTCTGGCAGAAAACCGAGTGCAAAAGATTTCAACTTCCACCTCCGGGAAAACTTCTCCTGCACTCCAGGACATTGAGTCAGAGTGGACGATGGTTCAGGACCTCGATTGTGGATGCAGCTGCGAAAAAAGTTGTGGCCTAAGAGTAGTTTGTTCTTGTCATGGTAGCAACCCTAGGGCCCGCCGGTGGACACCAGTGGTGAGGGAATCTGTCAAGGTGAAGAAGGAGGCTTTCCGAGCTATGCGCGGAAAAAGGTTTCCCGACTCGATTGAGAGGTACTGGCTTGCCAAGAGGGCGTGGGAGGAGTTTGGAGAGGCCATGGAGAGGGACTACCAGGCAGCCTCAAAGATGTTCTGGCAAACCATCTGACGCCTTATGAGGGGTCGACGGGCCGTGGCCCAGGCTGTTCTCAGTAAGGGTGGTGGTGTCACATTGAACTCAACTAAGGAGATAGTTGAGAGGTGGAAGGAACACTTTGACGAGCCCCTCAGCCTGGTGGACATGCCCTCTTCTCAGGAGGCAGCCCTGGAAACAGCTGGGGGGGTCGGATCCATCACGGCTGCGGCGGTCGAGGGCCTTCGTAGCGGCAAAGCTGCTGGGGGTGGACGAGATTTGCTCAGAGTTGTCGAAAGCGCTGGACAGTGTAGGAGTGTCGTGGTTAATGCGCCTATTCAGTGTTGCGTGGAAGGCGAGTACAGTACCTCTGGATTGGCAAACTGGGGTTTAGGGTCCCATTTTAAAAAAAAGTGGTCCAGAGGGTATGCTCTAACTACAGAGGAATCACACTCCTCAGAGTCCCAGGTAAAGCCGATGCCAGAGTGCTGGAGAGGAGGCTCCGCCCGGTGGTCGAGCCTCAGATTCAGGAGGAACTCTCCGTGATCGGGCGAGGAGCTCGGTAATCCTGAAGAGCCTTAGAGTCGAGCCGCTGCTCCTCCAAATCAAGAGGAGCCAGTTGAGGTGGTTCGGGCACCCGTTAAGGATGCCCCTCGGTAGACTCCCTCTGGAACTCTACCGGGCAACACGTCCCACTGGGCAAAGACCCCAGGGCCGGCCCAGGACACGCTGGCGGGACGATGTCGATTGGCTGGCCCTGGGAACGCCTGGGAATTCCCCAGGAAGAGCTGCAGTCTGTGTATAGTAGTGTATAGTGTAGTGTATAGTATAGTAGTATATAGTGTAGTGTATAGTGTAGTAGTGTATAGTATATCAGTGTATAGTATAGTAGTGTATAGTGTAGTGTATAGTAGTTTATAGTGTAGTGTGTAGTGTATAGTGTAGTGTATAGTATAGTAGTATATAGTGTAGTAGTGTATAGTATATCAGTGTATAGTATAGTAGTGTATAGTAGTGTATAGTGTAGTGTATAGTGTAGTAGTGTATAGTGTAGTGTATAGTATAGTAGTATATAGTGTAGTAGTGTAGTATATCAGTGTATAGTATAGTAGTGTATAGTAGTTTATAGTGTAGTAGTGTATAGTGTAGTGTATAGTATAGTAGTATATAGTGTAGTAGTGTAGTATATCAGTGTATAGTATAGTAGTGTATAGTGTATAGTAGTGTATAGTGTAGTGTATAGTAGTTTATAGTGTAGTGTATAGTGTAGTGTATAGTGTAGTAGTGCTGGAGTCTGTCGCCAGGGAAAGGGAGGTCTGGACCTCCACGACTCAACACGCTGCCACCGCGATCCTCACCGGTAGGACGAATTATTCTGCCGTAGCTGATCATTGTTACAACGCTGTGGGTTCTCATGATATTGTTTTCTCCGATACCAAAGTGCTCTGCAAGCCGTCTGGATACCACCAATGATTTGTCCATGAAGCCATCCAGATATACAAACGTAGACATAACTTCAACCGAGAAGATGGATTCAAATTGAGCAATCATTGGAAGGATGTTATTAACCAAGTTAAACTTTCGCTGCCTTATAGTTTATATTTATATCCGCATCTGCGGTCTTTTACTCCCAGCCCTGCCGACTCCCATCACTTCTAAATTTGCCGTGCAGTGCTTCGAGCCTGCAGAGTTCTCCCCCAACCTCCCCCTCCCCCCCCCAACGTGTCACAGCAGTAGGCCGAGCCTTTGGACCATCCGCACCGCTCTCCTCGGGCCCACGCCCCGCCCCCACACACTCACCCTGGCTCCTCCCCCCCCCACCCTCAGCTATTTAATTCCTTGTCAAAGTCATCTCTTTGGCATGCTTCAGCGATGGTTTTTTTCGCTGTGGTTGTCCCCACCTGATGACGGACGCTTTTGTTGCGCCCGAAACGTCGTGATTTAATTTATTTGTTTTCATTTTTGTTTTATTTAATTTATTTAATTTGATTTTTAAACAAAATGTACCTACGTGACTTTACCGAAAGAACTAAAGAGTATGGATCCTTGCAGTCACGAAAACTTCAAATCTAGAATTCACGCGCACAGAAAGCCACCCAAGATGGTAATCGAACCCTGGGGGGGGGGTGGGGGGGGGGGTTCCTCTTGCTGCGAGGCCACCACCGTGCTGCCGCCACCTTGCCACCCTGCGCCGTCTGCAGCGCTACTGACAGCATCGCTCACTAACTGCCCCCCTTACCCCTTCCCCCCTCCCACCCCTGGTGCTCTCGGTGCGCGGTTTTCAGATCAACAAAAACTCTGCAGAAGCGGTGGAGGATTTGCACGAGCCACGGCTGAGTGAGTTCATCTCCGAGATGGCTGCGGTGGCTGCGACGCCGCTTGCCAATAAGACGCCGAAGTTCATGAAGCATTTTCTCCAAAAGCAGATGGTAATGAAGGTCGCCCAGGGGTCAGTGCCGCAAGCGTAGCGAGTTGATGGTCTTAGCCCGGTCACCATTGACTCTCATAGAGACATGTAGACTCGCACACAGACACATAGACTCACAGAGACCCATAGACTCACATAGACACCAATAGACTCACATGCAGATGCAAAGACTCACACAGAGACCCATAGACTCACATAGAGACCCATAGACTCACACAGAGACCAATAGACTCACACGGAGACACATAGACTCACATGGAGACCCATAGACTCACACAGAGACCAATAGACTCACACAGAGACCAATAGACTCACACAGAGACCCATAGACTCACACAGATACCCATAGACCCACACAGAGACCCATAGACTCACATAGAGACCCATAGACTCACACAGAGACCCATAGACTCGCACAGAGACCCATAGACTCACATAGAGACCGAGAGACTCACATATACTGAGTTGCGATTAAACCCCGTTGATGGTCTCAGCCCAGTTGCCGAAGGCCGTACAAAACAGCCATTGAGTCAGGTTTGGACCTGGGCTCAACTTGACTAAATTTCAATTCCCGAGAACTAAAATATCGGTCCGACTATCACGTGACGAGCAGTCACTCTCGTGTGCAGAATGAACCTCGGAGGTAGCTCTGTGAAGCCTACTTCCGCGGGCCGCGCCACGCTGCCCTGCGAGAGATCCGAGTGGATTCCTCATCTCGTGATGCGCGAGACCTCTGCGGCCCTGCCAGATTTATTTTACTTTTTACTATTTTCTATTTTACCTGGTAAAGCCCACCACCGAACGATGTAGCTCTTTTTCAGAAGCCACCGGCCTATCACAAATGATAGCTCAACGAAGTGGCTTATCATCATCATCATCATCACGTGGACGTTTATAGCAGCAGCAAAATACTCTAAACGCGTGGCGATGTCGGTTCTAAATGTGAATGGAATAACCGGAGAGATAGACACGCAAACGCCAAATATACAGCGGGCATCAGGGTCGGGTTAGAACCCACGACTTCCTGTACACCAGGCGAGGTAGTTGACATCTCCCAGCCACCGCGGCGCCCCGGATGAAAGGAAACAGACCGGCGGGGTGAGATCCCAGGGCCAAGGGGGGACCCGTCCGGGGCAACTGGTAGAGGAGACATGGTGTCATGGAGGCCTTGGAATTCAGGATCTGAATCTTTATTTAGACAGCAGGAGGAGGAATCCGATGAGCTACGAAGCTCTTTGCTCACAGACGTCCAGCGTGGGGGCACGGAGTCAGCGGAGTTTCAATGGCAAACGATACAAAAACAACACGGTCGGAGTGCAAACTAGAGAACAAGGTAAGCATGTCACTAAATATAAATAAGTAATAAATACATGAATCATGTAAGTCTTGATTGATTAAGATTGGGCAAGGCAGCAAAACCAAGAACGAGACAGTCCCAGACCACACCAAGACAACACCAGACAGCAGCAGTCCCTCAATAGAACGGCACATTAACACTGAACTATCGATACACAGGTGAGGATCAATTGAGGCGTGTGTTCTCAGCGGATTGTCACCATTGTTACACAAACCTCGGGTTTAATTCTGTCCGCTTGGTGTGTCTCTAGGCCCTCCTAGAAGTGTTCGTGGAGTTTCCGTTTCTCTTGGACTCGCACGGAAGGATAACGTTGTTTGAGTGGCACGTCATTCACCAGCTCCAGGTACCAGTTGTGCCGCCGAGCGGCGGCGTTCGCGAGCTTCACCTGTGAGCCGCTCGTTAAGCGGATAACTCGCAAACACAGTGGCAACCTCCGTGTTGAACGACGTTCAAAATAACAACCCCCCATAACAAAACACAATGACGATGACGACGATGACGACCCCCCGTGACAAAACAATCCACGTGACCACGGGGAGAGAGAGAGAGCAAACGCGCAAACTCCAAATACACAGCAGGCGTCGGGGCCGGGATCGAAGCCACGGCCTCCTGCAAGCCAGGGAGGCCGCATGGGGGCCTGCCACTTGTTCCAGGCCCCGGAGTCCACACTCGGCCTGCACTACGAGCAGTCTGGCCTCTGGACAGGCGGCGCGTCTCTCCCCCGCACCGCACGGCATCGGCGGCGATTGATTCCGACGTGGTGTGCCCCCCCCCCCCCCCCCCCCCCCACCCCCTTCCCGCCTTCTGCAGCATTATTCATATTTACAAAACTTATACCTCCTCAAGATTGGCCAACAACCTCTGGACCGGCCCTCTCTGCCCCTGCAAATTCGACGCAGCAACCTCCTGGGAGACGCCGTCGCACTTCTCAGGATCCCACTGGGGACCGCCGTGTGGCTGCACCTGAACGTGAGCGTACGAGTGTGTGCTGCGGCGTCGCAGCCTTCATCTTGAACTTCGCGCCGTTCGTTTGCTCACTTTGGGCATATTTGACCTCGACTCTTCGCGGTTCTGCCGGTGTCGCGTTGCCACGGGGTGACCCCCGAACCACCGGCCACCTCTGCAGTGATTGTGTGTTTTTTTTAAATTTAGTTGTCCTTCCTGAAACGGTCGTAAGGCTCACCGATGTACGTGTCTACGTTGAACTTCTTTCGCACCGTACAGCCAGCCGTGCTCATCGGAGGTGCGGGCGGTAGGGGGGCGTGAGTACAACAACTGTAAACACAACAACACCAAGCGGTTCTAAAGAAATGAGTTTGGGGGCTGCAGGTGTGGTTCGTAGGGGAGGCGGTGGCTGGGCCTGGAGTGAACGCAGAGTTCTTCCTCCTCTTCATGGAGGCGTTGGTGGCGAACAAGGAGATCGGCTTCCTGACGGACAGGGAGTCGAACCTGCTCTGGTTCTCGGAGGAGGACATGCAGGAGGTTCGACTTGGACAGGTGCGCGGAGATTCCACCTGCGTCCAAGATGCTGCCGTCTCGGTACCCGCGATGCTTGGGGTGGCAGCAAGTGGGGCGATAGCAAACAAAGATTCCCCCGTGTAGCCTGAACAGACTGTCGGGGCAAGTGTCACCACCACTGTCATCACCATCTACCCACCAGAGACCAAAGCGTGCCTGTGAGCGCTTACGCAGCGCTATTGGAGATCGCAGTGCGCTGGGGAAGACCAAACACGGTGACTGTGTGTGTACATAACAAGGCCAAGCTCCACCGATCGGCTGAGCTGATAATATGGCGAGCTTCTTATAGCTCAAACGGATTCCTCCAGTACAAAACACAATATTCTAAACTCTAATCTAGATTTGAAGTTCAGCAACATTTTTCTCGCTGTGGTTTTCCCACCTGATGATGATTGCTTGTGTTGCAATCGAAACGTCGTGATTGACTTTATTTTATACCTACGTGACTTTACCGAAAGAACCAAAAGAGTATTCTAAACTCTGTTGTCGTCGTCGCGCCCTAGACACCGGTTTCGAGCGCAGACATCTACTGGGCGCTGGGCGTGGTGTGCGGCCTGGCTGTCTACAACCGCGTCCTCATGGACTTCCCCTTCCCGCTGGCGCTGTACAAGAAGCTGCTGGGCGTCTCTCCCGACCTCAGCGACCTGCTGGAGCTATCGCCCCGCCTGGGACGGTGAGCGCCGGCGTCTCCGCCCTGCCACGCGGCAGCCTCTCTCTCATCAGTCGCTGGCGCTTCAATCAATTTTAGCAGCGTGTACAAAACATCATTTGGCGTGCCGTGCCGTGCCGGCACCGCAAAACGCGACCGAGTTCGTCCGGTGCTCGCCGAGATGGCTTTGGGGCTTCCGGTTGCCGAAAGAATACGGCGTTACGAGGCCACACACACGAGGCGCTCGCCGCAAATGAACTGCAACACCTCGCTGATCTCGTCAAGAAGCGTAAAGCGTCATCACGCAAACTCGGCTGGTCATCCTCGCAGCAGCAGCAGCAGCAGCAGCAGCAGCCGCTGCTTTTGGCTCGGCCGTCGAACAAAGACGGCGGTCACCGTGTCGCGCGACGCTTTCAGACGCGCTTCTGCGGCCGTCTGGAACGCTCTTCCGACGTTAGGAAGACACCGGAGCTGTGCACTTTTAAATCGTCACCTCGATTGACAAATTCATTTCTTTCGAGCTGCTTTTCGTGTTTCGTTTGTTGGCCTTCCCCCGCATCTCCGATTAGCACGGTGGGCTACGTACGGTGGTGCGAAAGAAGTTCAACTTACGCCCGTACATCCGTTTGGCTTTTGTCGCTGTGGTGACCCGGGTCGGACGCGCTCGTACCAGAGACGTAACAGCAAACTGCCTTTGTGAAGTGCCTTTCAAAGCCATACAGGCAGTCTCCCCGGGTTACGGAAGGGTTAGGTTCCCGAGAACGATCCGGAACCCGAATTTTCCGTATGTCAGAAACTGAACAGTTTTTCCTCCAAAATCAACGATAAAATCCATTTACCTTAATCCGAGTGAATCTCCGCGCTGTTCATCCGCAACCTCGCATCGCTGCACTACTTGCGCTCGCATAACGAAAGCAACATTTTCCGCGTATTGTAAAAACATCTTTTACAGGATTATGGGAGCATTTCCGCAAGGTCCGATGTCCGTAAGTCTGGTCCTCAGCAACCCGCGGACTATCTCAAAAGCGCGCTACAAACATAAATCAACTTGGGGCTCCACCCCCCCCAAACCCCACCCTGGATCCACCAATGCACCCTTGCACCATTGCCTGAAATTCTGCCCGATGACATTTTATTTAATTTTATTTTGAAGGCCGCACAGTGTTGTTGTTGTTGAGTGTGTTTGACCTGTTGTTGTTTGCTGCGCTTGGTCAGCAGTGACGAGGCAGCAGCGGCATCATCAGCTCATTTGTTTAATCGATGCCATCGCTGTTATGATGATGCCCGTCGCGCTTTTCTGGCACAAATCTGCCACTCAAGAGCGCCATCATTACATCAGTAACTCAACATAAAAAGACAATTCCATAAAATAAGAAAATATATATGCTATCTATAAACTAAATTTTTGGTTATTTTACCAGGTATGGCCCACTGAGCTGTGTAGCTCTCTTTCAGAAGCGACCTGGCCACAGTTGATAGCCCAACGAAGTTGGCTCATCACTTGGAAATGTATAGCAGCCAAATACTCGAAACGTGTGTTGATTCTAAATGTGGAGGGGAAAAACCAGAGGACCCAGTAGAAATATCAACGTGACCACAGGGAGAGAGAGAGACACAGCATACTCCAAATATACAGCAGCAGCAGGCGTCAGGGTCGGGATCGAACCCACGACCTCCTGCATACCAGGCGAGGTAGTCAACATCTCCTAGCCACCGTGATGATGATGAGAGAGAGAGACACGCAAACTCCAAATATACAGCAGCAGCAGGCGTCAGGGTCGGGATCGAACCCACGACCTCCTGTATACCAAGCGAGGTAGTCAACATCTCCTAGCCACCGTGATGATGATGAGAGAGAGAGACACGCATACTCCAAATATACAGCAGCAGCAGGCGTCAGGGTCGGGATCGAACCCACGACCTCCTGCATACCAGGCGAGGTAGTCAACATCTCCTAGCCACCGCGGCATCCCTAGTTGTGCTGATGTTCTAAACACCCTTTTTAAGTGGCGCGTGACCGGCAGCTTGCGGTGCACTGTGGTGATCGTCGCTTTCGCTTTGCAGGAGCATGACGGAGATTCTAAAGGACACCAACGAACACTTGGAAGACACCTTGTGTCGCACTTTCACCGTAAGTGGAGCGATCGTTACCGTCGTTCGTTGTCCGTCGTTGCGATCGAGACTCGTGTTTTGCCCACGGCAGGACTAATACCTCCGCCGTGGCTGACCATTGCTATAACGCTGTGGGCTCTCATGATATTGTTTTTTTCCGAGACCAAGGTGCTCTGCAAACCTTCGGGCTACTATCAAATGTTTGCTCATGAAGCCATCCAGATATATAAACGTAGACGTAACTTCAACCGAGAAGATGGATACAAATTGAGCAATCATTGGAAGGATGTTATTAACCAGGTAAAACGTTGACTGCTTTATGGTGTTGCCTTCATTTTCCGCATCTCCAGTCCTCGTCAGCTTCCCACTCCCAGCCCCGCTCACTTCAGCACTCCCCTCCCCCTACCCCCCCCCCCTCTCCCCCCTTGCTCCTCCCCCCTCTGTTACCCAAATAGCCTCCTGTTACAGCAGCCGTTTTGCCCACTTCAGCAATTGTCTCTTGCTGTGGGCGTCCCACCTGATGACGGACGCTTGTGTGTTGCGCCCGAAACGTCGTGATTTAATTAATTTCATTTTATACCCACGTGATGACTTCACCGAAAGAACCAAAGAGGAGTACGCGCGTCCTTGCGCGCGTCCTTGCGCGCGAATATACGGAGCACAAACTCGTCACCCCGCGGCCATTGTGGGAACGTGCAAAATGTTGCACCGGCGTGGGTAATGGTCGCTGTCGTTACCGTTGGTTGTTTTTTTTGTTTGACAGTACCAGTATGAAGCCAACGGAAAGGTGCTGACGAGAGAGCTGATTCCGGGAGGACGCTCCACGATGGTGACGCAGCGGAACAAGTGAGTGCGGATCGCCAGCGGTGCGCTCGGTGCACGCGCAGCCAGAGACACCTGCTTGCCCGGCAAAATGGGGAGCGGTGGTGTCGTGGGGAGCGCTGCACTGTGAACCCGGCGACACCGACGCGGTGACCACCGTCTTTGCTCGACGGCCAGCCAAAAGTCGCCCCTGCGAGGTTGACGGGATTTCGAGCGACGGTTTATGCTTCTCGACGAGAACGGCAAGGTTGTCGATTGTGGTTCATTTGTGGCGAGCGCTTTGCGTGTTTGTGTGTGAGATATGAGTGCCTTGTGCCGCGCGGGGACGGCCGCCGCTTGGGGTTTCCCCTTTCAGAGCGTCCGTTGAGATGAGATGCGACGATGTAAAGCGCTCCGAGATGCCCCCAGTGTACAGGGACCCCTCTACTTACGAACGAGGCAGGTTCCAAAGGTTCTGTCGATTTGTTCCTAAGTCCCAACTTTACTCCCGTCAATTCCACACACGTTGTACGGCGTGTGTACACTGAAGCACGGGGAATGCCTTTCAAAGTTGTATCATCTCCTGTAGATGTAGATGCTACTGGTTCTTCACGTTCTGCAGATGTAGATGCCACTGGTTCTTCACGTTCTGCAGATGTAGATGCCACTGGTTCTTCACGTTCTGTAGATGTTGATGCCACTGGTTCTTCATGCTCTGCGCTGGTTCTTCACGTTCTGCAGATATATAAACCACTGGTTCTTCACGTTCTGCAGATGTAGATGCCACTGGTTCTTCACGTTCTGTAGATGTTGATGCCACTGGTTCTTCATGCTCTGTGCTGGTTCTTCACGTTCTGCAGATATATAAACCACTGGTTCTTCACGTTCTGCAGATGTAGATGCCACTGGTTCTTCACGTTCTGCAGATGTAGATGCCACTGGTTCTTCACGTTCTGTAGATGTTGATGCCACTGGTTCTTAATGCTCTGCGCTGGCTCTTCACGTTCTGCAGATATATAAACCACTGGTTCTTCACGTTCTGTAGATGTAGATGCCACTGGTTCTTCATCCTCTGCGCTGGTTCTTCATCCTCTGCGCTGGTTCTTCACCCTCTGCGCTGGTTCTTCACGTTCTGCAGATGTAGATGCCACGCTCCTGAGACACAATGGGGGTTGATGATGTTCGTGAAAAGCACAGAGAGCGTCGTAGTGAACCGCACAGCGATGACACAACAACAGCGGACGATGGCGGTGGCCCAGGCAGTAATGTTGGGAATGCTGGGTAATGACACCGAACAACCACCGCCATCTCGGTCCGAACGGGCAACTGTGGACATACCGACAGGTTTGTTCGTATCTCTGAAAATTCGTTAGTCGGGTGTTTGTAAGTAGAGGAGTCTCTGTATAGGAGTGGCGGCTAAAAACAAGCCCTATATATATAAAAAGCCTCACGGTCGCCGTCGCCCTCCCTGTGCCGCGTGACAGGCGCGAGTACGTGGAGAGGTTCGTGCATCACAGGTTCTGCAGCGACGCGGTGCAGCGGAAGTTTGAGAGGTTCGAGTCAGGGTTCAAGTCCGTCTGCGAGGTGCTCCGCTTCCGTCTGCTGAGCCCACGCGAGCTGAGGGACGTCGCGTTCGGCAAGGCGAGCCACGACTGGCCCGCTCTCGAACAGGTCAGCGCAGCGCCCCCCTTGCGCAGCACGCGGACGCGCCCGGAGCTGGCCTGCTCACGGGAGGCGGCGGCTGTCGGCAAGGTCCCTCGCATCGCAAGCGGTCCCCTGGGCAGCAACGATGGCCTTAACTCTGACTTCTGCCGTCGCGTTTGGTATTCTTCCCGCGTCGTTTTCCATCACCGTGTGCCACACACCCACCCCTCCCCCATCCCCCGGGTCTTCACGTTGAGTAACATGCGACCCACTCCTGCCTGTCCCTCCCTCTCGGCGGTCGCGTTTGCCGGTATCCTGTCGCGGTGCCGCCTCGGCTTTCTCGGCAGTCGCTGGCGCGGGGAGGTTCTCGCCGCGCGGCTCTCCCCTTGCCGGCGCCCCCTTGCGCCCTCGTCGCCGTGCCGTCGTTCGGGCCCCGCCGCGAAACGTCGAGGACAGAGCGATCGTCGGGGCCACTCGACGACCCCCCGGGTGCCGTCGCCGCCGCAATTTGCATCGGGTAGACACCGGCGGGTGGTGCCGCGCGTGTTTCCTGCAGGGCGTTCTCTACGTCAAGGGATTCAGCGCCCGGCACAACACCGTCAAGATGTTCTGGGAGGTCTTCCGTGAGCTGACCGACGAGCAGAAGAAGCGATTCCTGAGTGAGTGGCGCAGGGCCCAAACCCGCCAGCTGTCCCCAACGGATTGTATTTAATTTGTTATTTATTCCGCTCGTCGCTTGCCCGGGGAAAGTCTCGCCGAGTCTCGAGTTTTGCCGCAGCCGTGGCCGATGCTGCCGCTGCAGCGCGCGCTCTGTGCGTGATCCCAGTCGGGCCTCTCTCTGTCGTGCGCGACGAGTCGTGATTCAGGAGTCGACGCTGCCCCCACGACTCGCAGTCCGGTGGAAGTCGCATCAGGCTCACGTGGTTTGTGTCTTCTTATTCGTAACGCTCAATTATCTTCTTGGTTCTTTCGGTAAAGTCACGCAGACCTGAAATAAGATAATAAAAATAAAACGTAATATTACGTAACGTAATATTACGTTTTATTTTTAAAATAAAACGTAATATTACGTTTTATTTTTATTATCTTATTTCAAGTCTACGTGACTTTAACGAAAGAACCAAGAAGGTGAATCCCTGCAGTCACGAAAGCTTTAAATCGAAACACTAAATTACTGCAGTCTGTTTTCCTATAATGCGGTGATAGTTGCATTAATGAAGAACACAGCATTGTGGGAAAAAAAAAAAGATCACGTTGTGATGGCCGGGTCGCTTACGAAAAATTGCTACACAGCTCAGTGAGGCCTTACCTGGTGACAATAAAAAATAGTTGGGAGGTTTAGAGCTGAGTTTGTGCGTCGCACAGGGACAGCCGTTACTGGGGAGGGGGGGTGGGTGCCATTGAGAGGGCGGCTTTTATCAAGCGCCGCAGTTCCATCGTCGCCGTCGCTTTCGTTTATACGGTGCGCCGAGAGCAAGCGGTTGCAGCGGCTGCACCTTTGCCCTCGATACCCGACCGGCGCAAGGTCACGGCCGCGTTCACCCCCGTCTGTCCCCGTTGCCGCAGTTTTCGTGACCGGCACGGACCGCGTGCCGCTGTCGGGGATGAATACGCTGCGAATCACCTTCTCCATGGCCGAAGACCCGGAGGGCCTGCCGCAGGCCCACACGTGTTTCCGCACGTTCTACCTGCCGGCCTACGGCGACAAGACGGACCTTCGCAACAAGCTCAGCCTCGCTCTCGAGCAGTGCTTCGGCTTTGCACCTTTGGAATAGAACCCCGCTCGTCGGTCATGCTCCCCCCCTTCCACCGCCCTCCCCCCCCACCTTCCCCCCTCGACTCGTCTGTAATAATACGCTTGTTGTTCGTGCGCGCGGAGGCGCCTCGTGAAGGACGCTGCTGCTGGGCAGTGGGAGGCAGTCGCCCCCTCCAACAACAACGGAGGGCGGAGGAGCGACGCTCACAACAAAGAGCGGAGCGCCCGGGAGGCTAAAATGTGGCGAGTTGACACAGTAGGTGGTGCATCTGCCAGTCATCTCAGTCGGTCAACTCATGGCGCCTGCTGGGTCTGTCCCGTGACCTCCTGTTAGCGAGCCTTTCGACACTTCACGTGGCCCTCAAAGTGCACCTGGCCTGGCACGGGCGCCGTGGTGGTGATGTTACCCCCACTTAAGCGGCAAATGGCGGTTGTGTTGGTATCGACTCCGTCTGTAACGGAGCGGCGTAGAGACCTGGGGTGGTGTGAGGTCACGCGAGATCGGAGTGAGTTGGCGAGGAAGAGGGTGGCGGTGACGTCGCGCGACTCCGAGAACTTTTAAATCAAGACACAAAAAATACCGACATGACGAAATATTCAAATTGTCCGAAACACAAATACCTGAATGATAAGACGTCATAGACATTCGGCATTCTCGTTTTCGCGAATGTTCCACGTGTTGCTGCCAGTTAGCGGTCGGAGCGCCGTCCCTGGCATCGGCGCTGTCGTTCCCACAGCGCCGGGGCGACCGTCGCGGGGGGAAGGCGGCTCGCGCTGGCGCGGTCGGCAGCCGTGCGCAGGACTCCCCCCCCCCCCCCCCCCCCCTCGTCGTTCGCGAAGAGCGATACCTTCTGGGGAGGCTCGTGAATAGCAGATTTCGCGGATAATATTGGCTGTGCGAAAAACCTATCTTCTAAAGCTTCAAGAAGTTCGCTCTCATCGCAAATTGTCTAAAATCACTTTCTCTCTCGTCACTATCTCAGCACTTTATCTCTCATCAATGTATCTCGCCACTTTCTCTCTCATCAATGTATCTCACCACTTTATCTCTCATCAATGTATCTCACCACTTTATCTCTCATCAATGTATCTCACCACTTTATCTCTCATCAATGTATCTCACCACTTTATCTCTCATCAATGTAACTCACCACTTTATCTCTCATCAATGTATCTCACCACTTTCTCTCTCATCAATGTATCTCGCCACTTTATCTCTCATCAATGTATCTCACCAATTTCTCTCTCGT
Organism: Petromyzon marinus; assembly: GCF_048934315.1. Classification (NCBI taxonomy): domain Eukaryota; kingdom Metazoa; phylum Chordata; class Hyperoartia; order Petromyzontiformes; family Petromyzontidae; genus Petromyzon; species Petromyzon marinus. The sequence continues at coordinate 8,524,698 of NC_133729.1, forward strand.
CAATGTATCTCACCACTTTATCTCTCGTCAATGTATCTCACCACTTTATCTCTCATCAATGTATCTCACCACTTTCTCTCTCATCAATGTATCTCGCCACTTTCTCTCTCATCAATGTATCTCGCCACTTTCTCTCTCATCAATGTATCTCACCACTTTCTCTCTCATCAATGTATCTCACCACTTTATCTCTCATCAATGTATCTCAGCACTTTATCTCTCATCAATGTATCTCACCACTTTATCTCTCATCAATGTATCTCGCCACTTTATCTCTCATCAATGTATCTCACCAATTTCTCTCTCGTCAATGTATCTCACCACTTTATCTCTCATCAATGTATCTCACCACTTTATCTCTCATCAATGTATCTCGCCACTTTCTCTCTCATCAATGTATCTCGCCACTTTATCTCTCATCAATGTATCTCACCACTTTATCTCTCATCAATGTATCTCACCACTTTCTCTCTCATCAATGTTTCTCACCACTTTATCTCTCATCAATGTATCTCGCCACTTTATCTCTCATCAATGTATCTCACCACTTTATCTCTCATCAATGTATCTCGCCACTTTATCTCTCATCAATGTATCTCACCACTTTATCTCTCATCAATGTATCTCGCCACTTTCTCTCTCATCAATGTATCTCGCCACTTTATCTCTCATCAATGTATCTCACCACTTTATCTCTCATCAATGTATCTCACCACTTTCTCTCTCATCAATGTATCTCACCACTTTATCTCTCATCAATGTATCTCGCCACTTTCTCTCTCGTCAATGTATCTCACCACTTTATCTCTCATCAATGTATCTCACCACTTTCTCTCTCATCAATGTATCTCACCACTTTATCTCTCATCAATGTATCTCAGCACTTTATCTCTCATCAATGTATCTCACCACTTTCTCTCTCATCAATGTATCTCACCACTTTATCTCTCATCAATGTATCTCACCACTTTCTCTCTCATCAATGTATCTCACCACTTTCTCTCTCATCAGTGTATCTCACCACTTTCTCTCTCATCAATGTATCTCACCACTTTATCTCTCATCAATGTATCTCGCCACTTTATCTCTCATCAATGTATCTCACCACTTTATCTCTCATCAATGTATCTCACCACTTTATCTCTCATCAATGTATCTCGCCACTTTATCTCTCATCAATGTATCTCACCACTTTATCTCTCATCAATGTATCTCACCACTTTATCTCTCATCAATGTATCTCGCCACTTTCTCTCTCATCAATGTATCTCGCCACTTTATCTCTCATCAATGTATCTCACCACTTTATCTCTCATCAATGTATCTCAGCACTTTATCTCTCATCAATGTATCTCGCCACTTGATCTCTCATCAATGTATCTCACCACTTTATCTCTCATCAATGTATCTCAGCACTTTATCTCTCATCAATGTATCTCGCCACTTTATCTCTCATCAATGTATCTCACCACTTTATCTCTCATCAATGTATCTCACCACTTTCTCTCTCATCAATGTATCTCACCACTTTCTCTCTCATCAATGTATCTCACCACTTTATCTCTCATCAATGTATCTCGCCACTTTATCTCTCATCAATGTATCTCACCACTTTATCTCTCATCAATGTATCTCACCACTTTATCTCTCATCAATGTATCTCGCCACTTTATCTCTCATCAATGTATCTCACCACTTTATCTCTCATCAATGTATCTCACCACTTTATCTCTCATCAATGTATCTCGCCACTTTCTCTCTCATCAATGTATCTCGCCACTTTATCTCTCATCAATGTATCTCACCACTTTATCTCTCATCAATGTATCTCAGCACTTTATCTCTCATCAATGTATCTCGCCACTTGATCTCTCATCAATGTATCTCACCACTTTATCTCTCATCAATGTATCTCAGCACTTTATCTCTCATCAATGTATCTCGCCACTTTATCTCTCATCAATGTATCTCACCACTTTATCTCTCATCAATGTATCTCACCACTTTCTCTCTCATCAATGTATCTCACCACTTTCTCTCTCATCAATGTATCTCACCACTTTATCTCTCATCAATGTATCTCACCACTTTATCTCTCATCAATGTATCTCGCCACTTTATCTCTCGTCAATGTATCTCAGCACTTTATCTCTCATCAATGTATCTCACCACTTTCTCTCTCATCAATGTATCTCAGCACTTTATCTCTCATCAATGTATCTCACCACTTTATCTCTCATCAATGTATCTCACCACTTCATCTCTCATCAATGTATCTCACCACTTTATCTCTCATCAATGTATCTCACCACTTTCTCTCTCATCAATGTATCTCGCCACTTTATCTCTCGTCAATGTATCTCAGCACTTTATCTCTCATCAATGTATCTCACCACTTTCTCTCTCATCAATGTATCTCACCACTTTCTCTCTCATCAATGTATCTCACCACTTTATCTCTCATCAATGTATCTCACCACTTTATCTCTCATCAATGTATCTCACCACTTTATCTCTCATCAATGTATCTCACCACTTTATCTCTCATCAATGTATCTCACCACTTTCTCTCTCATCAATGTATCTCGCCACTTTATCTCTCATCAATGTATCTCACCACTTTATCTCTCATCAATGTATCTCACCACTTTCTCTCTCATCAATGTATCTCACCACTTTATCTCTCATCAATGTATCTCGCCACTTTCTCTCTCATCAATGTATCTCACCACTTTATCTCTCATCAATGTTTCTCACCACTTTCTCTCTCATCAATGTATCTCGCCACTTTATCTCTCATCAATGTATCTCAGCACTTTATCTCTCATCAATGTATCTCGCCACTTTATCTCTCATCAATGTATCTCAGCACTTTCTCTCTCGTCAATGTATCTCACCACTTTATCTCTCATCAATGTATCTCACCACTTTATCTCGCTCTCTCGATACAGTTGTGTAGAGTTCCATCTTGTAACTCAATTGTAACCCACTTCCCAAAATCGCGGAAAGCAAGTTCGTGAATACCGAGGGAATACTGCCCTGCCTACCGGCGTCCATTACAACCAACTAATTGGCGTCATCTGGTCGAGCACCAATTGGGTCGAGGCTCAAAAGAAAGCCGTCCCTTGGTGTGGACCAATCAGTTTCAAGGACAATGCCACATATATCATCATAGTTTGTTTTTGCTTTGCATTTTGACTGCAGGTATTGTGGTTAATGCAGACATGAATCGTTGTAAAAAGGTTTCAGTTTTGTTGCCAGAAAAGAGGGGAAAACCCCCTATTATTATTGAACTAATTGTTGCAAAGACTACATTATAATTACACTTACACGTGAGTGAACACCCAAGACGTTTGATAAGTCGGTAACAAATCAGCATGTATACCATTTAACGCGTGTAAAATGGACGAACACTTGAGCAAAAGTCACTCCTTTTGAAGCTCAGTAAGTTCCGGTCGCCATGCAGCCGCGGGAGGAACCAACTGAGGATCACCGGTGGAAGACCGCACTCATTTTCTGATTGGGCTTTGAAGATTTGACAAATGTTTTCGTGCGTTTTATCGAATGCGATGCACGGGGTGTAAATGTGCGAACGAGAGAGCGGCGGCGGCGGTGGTGGGCAAGAAGAGTGGAACAGAGACAATCACAAATCTACCAAATAGAATAACGTACACGTGCCGAGTGACCTTTCACGTCGATACGAATCCCGTGGGGCAGCGACTACTACCTCTCTGTCTGTCCATGGAGTTGTAGAAGAGGAGGGGAAGGCGAGACCTCTTATTTGACAGCTAACAACGCGGTGACACAATACAGCGGAGTGACACTCGACTGGTCTCCGTCACGGGCAAGTGTAACTGTTGTCTGCGACTCTCACCTTTTATTTACACGCTTTCATTTAACTCACTCTGTTGTTGTATCCTCAAATCTTTTAACTCAATTTTAACCCATTTCCCAATGTGGTATCGACTGCAAACTTGGTATACTTATGCCATACTGGTGACAATACTATATTCTATCATAAAAAATGGAAAAACATTTGTAAGCAATCTTTTTTAGATGTTATGTTTCGGCTTGGCTCTAATTGTCCACGCTCAACTCACGTTGGCTGTAATTGGCCACGGTCCCCTTACGTCGTGGCAAGCTTCGGGGCCACTTCCTGGAGTCGTGGAGTTCTTACATTACTAGTACGCAGGGGCGGAGCCAGGATTTTGACTTTGGGGGGGGAGGGGGGCTGACTTCAATATTCTGAGATATCCAGTGTGTAATGTTTTCCAATGGGCGCCACAAATGTATAAAACAATTTATTGGATTTGAACGCGGAGTTTATTAATAGGTCGGAGCCGCTGACGTGGCTAATAAGTTCCATAAGTTCGAAAGGCTGCCGCCCAAGCAGCCTGCAGGGCAGCACAAGGTGGCAGCCTGCAGGGAGCACAAGGTGACAGCACAAGGTGGCAACCTGCAGGGCAGCACGAGGTGGCAGCCTGCAGGGCAGCACACAAGGTGGCAGTCTGCAGGGCAGCACACAAGATGGCAGCCTGCAGGGAGCACAAGGTGACAGCACAAGGTGGCAGCCTGCAGGGCAGCACACAAGGTGGCAGCCTGCAGGGCAGCACACAAGGTGGCAGCCTGCAGGGCAGCACACAAGGTGGCAGCCTGCAGGGCAGCACACAAGGTGGCAGCCTGCAGGGCAGCACGAGGTGGCTGCCTGCAGCATTTGACAGCAGCCGGATATCCGGTTATCCCGATTACCGACTTTCCAAAAATTTAAGGGGGGGGGGGGCTGAACCCCCCCCCCAGCCCCACTGTGGCTCCGCCCCTGATTCATCTTCTTTGGAAAGAACCAAAGAAGATGAATCATTGCAGTCACGAAAGCTTTAAATCGAAACCCGTGTTCTGTTTCTAGTTTCTCTCGGCACCCCGCGTGTTTCTTTACGTGTTTGTAGATCTTTAGTGGATCCGTGGAACCTTCCTCCACTCATACAATCGCGATGATGTATCGAGTGGGGGGGGGGGGCTATCTCACCACGCCGGGTTAATTTAAGTTTTTAAGTTTAATTTTTTAGGTATATAACCATGTGAGCCATGCGGCTCTTGACTCGGGTGCAACCGCAACAAACAAAAACGTGAACAAGAAAACATCTTAAAGTGACTACGCGCAACAGAAAAATCCAGGAAAAAAACAGCAAAGTCTTCCAGAAAAAACACCGCATTTCAACGCTGCGTGCAAAAATCCCAGGGGGATCCACTTCAAACAATAACCATGAGACAATTTATGTTAAAGTTATCAGGCTAACTCTGTACCACAACAGCAGGAACCGGTGGGGCCGTCTCTGGCCTCCAACTCCCCCCGCTACCTGCCCTGAAGCTCGTGGCCTAAATGTTCCGTTCCCACTCATCTCGTTTCATCTCGCCAAACATCGTGGCCCGCAGTTAGTTCAGTATTTTTTAAAATCATTTTTGCATGGTGTACAGTCTGGAAAGTACCCACAGGGCAAATTTCCAGTTTGTTGCATGTCGGGAAGTACGCGAAACATTTTGAACAGACACACAATCACAACTTTGCCTTTTATATATATGGAGATGAAGATCCCCCGTTTAGCCTTGACAGAGTGTAGGAGGAAGCGCTGTTCGCGAATAGGCGAGTACCACCTATGAAGGCCGGCACTGCACACGAGGGGGTGGGTGGCCAACACCACGCCCGTCCGCCTTTGTCTCCCCAGTGGCGATGTTTTTACGCTCTGCACCAGGTGCTCATTTGAGGCTGAGTCCACCTAGGGGAGGCCCCCGGACCGGTTCAGATAATCGTCACCGGTGTTGGCCGTGAGCAGATATCGAACTCGGGTCGTGAGGTTTGGAGCATAGGGCACTAACCACTACACTTCCGCTCCCCATAAGCTATCTATAACACACACATACAAATGGTAATTACGGCTATAATATAGTTTTTTTTTGGGTTAGGTCGTGTAAATATAAATGTATCGTTAAAAAAACATGGATGATATTGGTCGCGAAAGCCTATGTGTTAAACTGGTAGTTACGGCGATGAAAATGTGGTTTAAAAGCAATTTCTCACCAATAGTATGCAATGTTGCAACGTGTGAGCCGAATTGAGTACCTGTCCAGGTAACTGTTCAGCATTTTTCAGCTGCCGCTGCTGCAAATATGCCGTCCATAAATGACGTCACGCGATTTTAGACCCCCCCCCTTCGTCACACGGCGTCACAACAAGTCAGACCCCCCCCCCTCAAATATGACGTCACAAAGCTCTGCCCCCCCCCCCCCAAAAGAAAAAAATGCTTCAAATCGCTTTAAACTATTGTCATTGTAGTGCGTATCGAATGTGGCGCTGCACTCTGATGTAGTAGGAGAAAACATTAAAAAAGTTTATTTAAATAAGTAGAACGTGTTGTCTATATTTATTTAAAGTTGCGCATTTTGATGTGACGTCACATTTCTCAAACCCTCCCCCCCTCGTCACACATCGTCACAAATGTCTGACCCCCCCCCCCTTCCCCCGTTGCTGCTTTGCCCAATGAATAATGAATACTACACAAGACTCTCACGATCGTTTGTGAAGTTGATGTTCGTGATTGGTGGGTGGTGATTGGTGGGTGGTGATTGTTTGGTGGTAATTGGCTGGTGGTGGATTGTGATTGGTTGGTGGTAATTGGGTAATTGGTTGGTGGTGATTGGTTGGTTTGTGGTGATTGGTGGGTAGTGATTGGTTGGTGGTAATTGGTTGGTGGTGATTGGTGGCTGGTGATTGGTGGGTGGTGGTGTCGCGTCATCGGCCTCCTGCTCGAGACTCGTCACTGCTGGCTGCATCAGATCCTGAACCAACTCCACACCACGTTCAGTGGCGACTGCTCCGCACTGTTGAGGACCCTCCCTGCTTCACTCCTCCATGGTCCGAGGAGTTCGTGGTCCACATCGGGTGAGCGAAGCGGCGAGTCGATGCGCGCGTGTTAAGGTATGCGTGTGTGTATGTGTGTGTGTATGTTACCATCAGTAGGCCTGGGCTCTGGGTTGTTCTTCGTGCTTTCGGAGTCCCTGACCCTCTGCTCACGATCATTAAGGACCTTCATGATGGTGAGCGGGCCCGGGTAAAATTTACGTGGCCGGTAGTTAGAGCCATTCCCTGTACACCTTGGGGTGCGACAGGGATGTCCTCTGGCTCCCACATTATTTAACATCTATTTTGACGACATAGTTCGTGAAGCCTTCAATAGCTGTACCGGGGGAGTCTCTATTTGGTACAGATATAATGGGAGGCTGATCGATGCCCGGGTGCGGTCAAGGGATGGCTCCCTATTGCTCAACCACGTTATGTATGCCGATGATTTGGTAATTGCTGCTCATTAAGAGGAGGAGTTGGAGACACTTCTGCTGAGACTGGAGCATGCCACTAAGAGATGGGGCCTTACCATCAGCCCCACCAAAACTAAGCACCTACCTGGGTATGTTGTACCATTGGACACTCCACCCCCACAACTCCTAATCGGTGATGGGGCAGTTGTGGAGAGAGTGGAGAGTTTCCCATACCTGTGCAGTGTGCGCATGACCAGCTCCGGTTTGACAGCAGAGGTCTCACTCCGAATCAGTCAGGCGGCCAATGGCTTTTCAGGTAGGGCGGGCAACCTCTCCAGCAATTAAAAATTATAGAGGAGTTGTTAGTAAGAAGTTGTTAGTAAGGAGTTGTTAGTAAGTTGTTAGTGAGTAAGGAGTTGTTAGTGAGTAAGGAGTTGTTAGTAGGTAAGGAGTTGTTAGTAGGTAAGGAGTTGTTAGTAAGTTGTTAGTAGGTAAGGAGTTGTTAGTGAGTAAGGAGTTGTTAGTGAGTAAGGAGTTGTTAGTGAGTAAGGAGTTGTTAGTAAGGAGTTGTTAGTAAGTGAGGAGTTGTTAGTAAGTAAGGAGTTGTTAGTAGGTAAGGAGTTGTTAGTAGGTAAGGAGTTGTTAGTAGGTAAGGAGTTGTTAGTAAGAAGTTGTTAGTAAGAAGTTGTTAGTAAGTTGTTAGTAGGTAAGGAGTTGTTAGTGAGTAAGGAGTTGTTAGTAAGGAGTTGTTAGTAGGTAAGGAGTTGTTAGTAAGGAGTTGCTAGTAAGTAAGGAGTTGTTAGTAGGTAAGGAGTTGTTAGTAAGGAGTTGTTAGTAAGTAAGGAGCTGTTAGTAGGTAAGGAGTTGTTAGTAGGTAAGGAGTTGTTAGTAGGTAAGGAGTTGTTAGTAAGGAGTTGTTAGTAAGTAAGGAGCTGTTAGTAGGTAAGGAGTTGTTGGTAGGTAAGGAGTTGTTAGTAGGTAAGGAGTTGTTAGTAAGGAGTTGTTAGTGAGTAAGGAGTTGTTAGTAAGTAAGGAGTTGTTAGTAAGGAGTTAGTAAGGAGTTGTTAGTAAGTAAGGAGTTGTTAGTAAGTAAGGAGTTGTTAGTAAGGAGTTGCTAGTAAGTAAGGAGTTGTTAGTAAGGAGTTGTTAGTAGGTAAGGAGTTGTTAGTAAGTTGTTAGTAGGTAAGGAGTTGTTAGTAAGTTGTTAGTAGGTAAGGAGTTGTTAGTGAGTAAGGAGTTGTTAGTGAGTAAGGAGTTGTTAGTGAGTAGGGAGTTGTTAGTAAGGAGTTGTTAGTAAGTGAGGAGTTGTTAGTAAGTAAGGAGTTGTTAGTAGGTAAGGAGTTGTTAGTAGGTAAGGAGTTGTTAGTAAGAAGTTGTTAGTAAGAAGTTGTTAGTAAGTTGTTAGTAGGTAAGGAGTTGTTAGTGAGTAAGGAGTTGTTAGTGAGTAAGGAGTTGTTAGTAAGGAGTTGTTAGTAGGTAAGGAGTTGTTAGTAAGGAGTTGCTAGTAAGTAAGGAGTTGTTAGTAGGTAAGGAGTTGTTAGTAAGGAGTTGTTAGTAGGTAAGGAGTTGTTAGTAGGTAAGGAGTTGTTAGTAGGTAAGGAGTTGTTAGTAAGGAGTTGTTAGTAAGTAAGGAGCTGTTAGTAGGTAAGGAGTTGTTGGTAGGTAAGGAGTTGTTAGTAGGTAAGGAGTTGTTAGTAAGGAGTTGTTAGTGAGTAAGGAGTTGTTAGTAAGTAAGGAGTTGTTAGTAAGGAGTTAGTAAGGAGTTGTTAGTAAGTAAGGAGTTGTTAGTAAGTAAGGAGTTGCTAGTAAGTAAGGAGTTGCTAGTAAGTAAGGAGTTGTTAGTAAGGAGTTGTTAGTAGGTAAGGAGTTGTTAGTAGGTAAGGAGTTGTTAGTAGGTAAGGAGTTGGTAAGTAAGGAGTTGTTAGTGAGGAGTTGTTGGTAAGGAGTTGTTAGTGAGTAAGGAGTTGTTAGCGAGTAAGGAGTTGTTAGTAAGTAAGGAGTTGTTAGTAAGTAAGGAGTTGCTAGTAAGTAAGGAGTTGCTAGTAAGTAAGGAGTTGTTAGTAAGGAGTTGTTAGTAGGTAAGGAGTTGTTAGTAGGTAAGGAGTTGTTAGTAGGTAAGGAGTTGGTAAGTAAGGAGTTGTTAGTGAGGAGTTGTTGGTAAGGAGTTGTTAGTGAGTAAGGAGTTGTTAGCGAGTAAGGAGTTGTTAGTAAGTAAGGAGTTGTTAGTAAGTAAGGAGTTGTTAGTAAGTAAGGAGTTGTTAGTAAGGAGTTGCTAGTAAGTAAGGAGTTGTTAGTAAAGAGTTGTTAGTTGGCAAGGAGTTGTTAGTAAGGAGTTGTTAGTAAGTAAGGAGTTGTTGGTAAGGAGATGTTAGTGAGTAAGGAGTTAGTAGGTAAGGAGTTAAGGAGTTGTTAGTAAGGAGTTGTTGGTAAGTAAGGAGTTGTTGGCAAGTAAGGAGTTGTTAGTAAGGAGTTGTCAGTAAGTAAGGAGTTGTTAGTAAGGAGTTCTTAGTAAGGAGTTGTTAGCAAGTAAGGAGTTGTTAGCAAGTAAGGAGTTGTTAGTAAGGAGTTGTTAGTAAGCAAGGAGTTGTTAGTAAGGAGTTGTTAGTGAGTAAGGAGTTTAGTAAGTAAGGAGTTGTTAGTAAGGAGTTGTTAGTGAGTAAGGAGTTGTTAGTGAGTAAGGAGTTGTTAGTAAGGAGTTGTTAGGAGTTTTTAGTAAGTAAGGAGTTGTTCGCAAGGAGTTGCTGGTAAGTAAGGAGTTGTTAGAAAGGAGTTGATAGTAAGTAAGGAGTTGTTAGTAAGTAAGGAGTTGTTAGTAAGTAAGGAGTTGTTGGTAAGTAATGAGTTGTTGGTAAGTAAAGAGTTGTTGGTAAGTAAGGAGTTGTTAGTAAGTAAGGAGTTGTTGGTAAGTAAGGAGTTGTTAGTAAGTAAGGAGTTGTTAGCAAGTAAGGAGTTGTTAGTAAGGAGTTGCTAGTGAGTAAGGAGTTGTTAGTAAGGAGCTGTTAGTAAGTAAGGAGTTGTTAGTAAGGAGTTGTTGGTAAGGAGTTGTTAGTAAGTAAGGAGTTGTTAGTAAGTAAGTTGTTAGCAAGTAAGGAGTTGTTAGTAAGGAGTTGCTAGTGAGTAAGGAGTTGTTAGTAAGGAGCTGTTAGTAAGCAAGGAGTTGTTAGTAAGGAGTTGTTGGTAAGGAGTTGTTAGTAAGTAAGGAGTTGTTAGTAAGTAAGGAGTTGTTAGTAAGTAAGGAGTTGTTAGTAAGGACTTGTCCCTTGCTTTTTATTCGATGCGTGGGTGCCGATGGCACAGCCATCGATCGAGGGTCGAATTTGAACCGCGTTGTGTGATCGGCATCGCGCTCGCTGAATACCTTCAGGGAAGTCGTGTACTGTATACGCAGCTCGGCACAATTCTGAGTCACTTATAACTGCTTTGCCGTTACTTCTTGCCAATTATGGACTCGGACTATTGTCCTATCATCTCATAGAGTCCCTGGCACGTAATAATATCCTACACAGTGGCAGTGGGTGTTGCAAAATGCCGATTTATTACTAATAAACCACAATGATCCGATCGAAATTAGGGATTTCGATCGAATCATTGGGGAGGTACGTGCCACCCCACCCCCCCTACTGGCTCCGCCAGTGCAGGCGGCATATTTTCATCGGCTGCGCAATGATGTATGGAAGCTACCTAGTCTGTCACTCTGCACAAAGCTTCGGGTCTTCTCGGCCAGCCATGCCCTCCCTTCTCTATGCTTGTGAAACGTGGACCCTTCTAATGAAACATCTGCGCAGGCGAGCTCACAAATCCTTTAAAGATCTGGACACATTCCTATCGGTGAGCTCCTCCGGCAGGCAAGGCTGCGTTGGCTGGGTCATGTAGCCCGCATGCACAGCCACCGCATGCCTAAGCAGCTTCTGTTTGGCTGCATAGAGGGGGCTAAACGGGCACGACATGGGCTGGAGAAGAGATGGAGTGATGTGGTACGGGAGGATGTGGAACCGAGTGAACTTGTCGACGACTGGTACCAGCGGTGTCAAGATCGGCTTCTATGAAAGAGGCTCGTGAAGGACGCAACTGGGCAGTTGGAGGCAGTTGCCCTCCAGCAACAATGGAGCGCGGAGGAACAACAGCTCACAACGAGCGGAGCGCGCCGGGCGGCTAAAATTCAGCAATTTGGCACAGTAGGGGATACAGCTGGTGCATCTACCAGTCATCTCGGTCAGCCAACCCATGGCACCTGGGTCTGTCCCGAGACCACCTGTCGGCAAGCCTTCGACACTTCACGTGGCCTCAAAGTGCACCTGGGTACTGTGGCGATGTCACCGTCACATAGTGGCGAATGGCGGGTATTGGTGTGTAGTTTCCTGTGTGGGCAGTAGGTAAGGGCTGTTGTGTAGCTAGAGAGTTGTCTGTGCATGTTAGGGGTAATGTGCGGGGTTAGTGGAGGAGCACACGTGTGCTATTACGACTCGAGTATCTGGCTGCAGTGTGTTAAAACATTAGTGATGAGAAGGTTGCCGGGCGTGGTACTGGCCACCAAGGCCCCCTTTGTGTCCCATGCTGGTCATCATAAGGTGGTTGCTAACAGCACTTGGCCCATGCCTATTGGTGGGATCTTTGTCTCTGTGGTTGTACATGAGTAGGTTGTTTAACGGCACTCTTCACGGCAGGCGTGGAGGCATTCTCCCCCCCCCGCTCCCACAGACTCCGGGACTCTGAAGAATCCTGCCAGGTAATCCACAGTCACTTCGGTCGAAGTGGTCGTGGGACTATAACCAGACTCCCCCAAGGCACCAACAACAGTAACGACAGACCCCCCCCCCCGCCCCACCCCTCCGTGTAGCTGTAACAGACTTCGGGCCGGTGCTGTTAGCGAGCACAAATCAAAATCGGAATATTTATTTATACTGCAGGAGGAATCCGATGAGCTATAAAGCTCTTTTTCACATATGTCCAGCAGGGGCACAGGGTAAGAACGTTGCAACAAACAATACAACACGATAGTAGTACAACGTACAAGAAAGGTAAACAAATCACCCAAACAAATACAACACTAAACCATCCCCCATCCTACCAGAGAGAAGGTAGTGGGGATAGTGGTGAGTGGGGATAGTGGTGAGTGGGGATAGTGGTGAGTGGGGACAGTAGTGGTGAGTGGGGACAGTAGTGGTGAGTGGGGACAGTAGTGGTGAGTGGGGATTATCAAGGGTGAGTGGGGAGAGGAGGTAGTGGTGAGTGGGGATAGTGGTGAGTGGGGACAGTAGTGGTGAGTGGGGATAGTGGTGAGTGGGGATTATCAAGGGATGAGTGGGAAGAGGAGGTAGTGGTGAGTGGGGAGAGGAGGTAGTGGTGAGTGGGGATAGTGGTGAGTGGGGAGAGGAGGTAGTGGTGAGTGGGGAGAGGAGGTAGTGGTGAGTGGGGAGAGGAGGTAGTGGTGAGTGGGGAGAGGAGGTAGTGGTGAGTGGGGAGAGGAGGTAGTGGTGAGTGGGGAGAGGAGGTAGTGGTGAGTGGGGAGAGGAGGTAGTGGTGAGTGGGGATAGTGGTGAGTGGGGAGAGGAGGTAGTGGTGAGTGGGGAGAGGAGGTAGTGGTGAGTGGGGATAGTGGTGAGTGGGGACAGTAGTGGTGAGTGGGGATAGTGGTGAGTGGGGATTATCAAGGGATGAGTGGGGACAGTAGGTAGTGGTGAGTGGGGATTATCAAGGGATGAGTGGGAAGAGGAGGTAGTGGTGAGTGGGGAGAGGAGGTAGTGGTGAGTGGGGAGAGGAGGTAGTGGTGAGTGGGGAGAGGAGGTAGTGGTGAGTGGGGATAGTGGTGAGTGGGGAGAGGAGGTAGTGGTGAGTGGGGAGAGGAGGTAGTGGTGAGTGGGGAGAGGAGGTAGTGGTGAGTGGGGACAGTAGTGGTGAGTGGGGATAGTGGTGAGTGGGGATTATCAAGGGATGAGTGGGGACAGTAGGTAGTGGTGAGTGGGAAGAGGAGGTAGTGGTGAGTGGGGAGAGGAGGTAGTGGTGAGTGGGGAGAGGAGGTAGTGGTGAGTGGGGAGAGGAGGTAGTGGTGACAGTAGGTAATGGTGAGTGGGGAGAGTAGGTTGTGGTGAGTGGGGAGAGGAGGTAGTGGTGAGTGGGGAGAGTAGGTAGTGGTGAGTGGGGACAGGAGGTAGTGGTGAGTGGGGACAGGAGGTAGTGGTGAGTGGGGACAGGAGGTAGTGGTGAGTGGGGACAGGAGGTAGTGGTGAGTGGGGACAGGAGGTAGTGGTGAGTGGGGACAGGAGGTAGTGGTGAGTGGGGACAGGAGGTAGTGGTGAGAGTAGGTAGTGGTGAGTGGGGAGAGGAGGTAGTGGTGAGTGGGGATTATCAAGGGATGAGTGAGCACAGTTTGTAGTGGTGAGGCAGCTTCATGACAATGACCAAAATACCTATTTTCGCAACATCATAGATCTACTGATGTGATAAACTGATAACACGCTAGTCTTGAAATGTGTCCTGTCCAAGTCCACTTCTCTTAAGGTCACGGCGATGTCACTGCGTAGCACCGTGCTCCCAGGTCCATCATGCTCCTCTGTGCGATCTCTCCATGCGCGGTCATAGTGCTCGTGGGAACTCGACTACGGCGACTCAACGAGAGTGCTTGCATTGGATGACGATTAAGCGAAGTGCCCAGGCACTTGCAGTGCTGATGCCACCCCCTCCTCTCACTGTGCCCCAGGTCTCGCTTGCCTAAGGCCCCGCACGCTCAAGGAGCCGAGTCCCCGTCACCCGAAGCACCACCTCCTCCACGACACCGCCCTCCTCCTGACGGCTGAGCAGCCCCTGCTTGAATCTGAGCAGATGCTGCCGGTGCCTGGGCGGCCCCCGCCTCGCTCCTCCCCGCTGGTGCGCCCGGCCGCATTTTGGGAGGCCGCGGTTCTCGGCGACGCCGGTAGCCGCCTCAACGACCCGAGCGCGGAAGAGAGCCAGAGCTGCTGGTGTTCATGGCAGCCCCTTGGGGCTCGTCCCACGCGAAGTGCGCCCAGGCTGTGGGAGTGGTGAAGACGCGGGTGCAGAGGGCCTGCTCTGCCGGCATGGCCAAGGGAGCTTCCAAGAGGGAGGCCACTTGACTGTGGACCTCTCTCTGCTGGGGTACCTTTGTAGTGACCAGTAGCATCACGACTGTGAACACACACACAATGTGACGTCACTATGCGGGGGGAGCATCACTACCACGCGGGTCTATACATGACATCATCCTGGCTGGAGGCGGGAATGACGTCAGGGCCGGTTCTGGACTCGGGAGGCCACGGGGGTGGTGTGAGGCCGTGGCACTCTGTGACCCCGGCTGGACACGTGACCGGATCCAAGTGGGGGCCGGGGGGGCGCACCTTGGGGGGCACGTGGACAGCAGGGAGGAGGCTTCGAGAGGGTTCTCGAAGGGAGGCGTGACCGGGGCGGGGCCCGGGCACGCCGAGGCCCATATAAGCAGCCTCCTCACGAGGCTCGAGGCTGCAGCCCGTATCAAGAACGAAGATGCATCGTGAAGACGCCAAGAAGAGTCAAGCCTCCAGTCAGCGGGACCCGCCAGTAGCCCACCTGGCTGGGTCACGCGAGCGTATCCGAGAGGCGGTGCTAGAGAGGACGCTGTGTGTTAGCTAGAGTAGGACGGTGGTTACCACCCTATGTAACTCGACAGTGCTGGTGTTCATAAATAGTGTTGCCTCCCAAGAAGCTGTGTGTGCCTATTTGAGCCCACTACACCTTCGCTGCACAAGCGGCGCTGCCAGGAGGGGAAGATTTTCATCTGAGAATCTTCAGGTGAACATGTGAAGAGTTGAGGGGGTCTCTTCCCCTGTCCTTGTGTCCTCTCACCCCCCAGTGTCTGGACTGAGGGACACAGGGAGAGAAGAGAGCCAGCATAATAGCACCTCATGTTTGTAAATACTCTTATACCCGCAAAATAAAATTGTTTTGAATTCTGTTCTCTGTGGCTCCATGCTGTCAGAATTATATTGTCCTACTCCCTAAGTATATTACACAACTATAATAGTCCATATCATCTATGTGCTGTAATGATTCTATATACTTTAATATTATGTTGAAGGATGATTTATTTTTCTGTAATTGTAGTGAAGGCAAGGCCTCTGATGGCTGTAGGAGACACCTAGACCCATTACGTGAATCGAAAAATAATTGATTTGATTTAATGCATGAGGTAAAAGTATCAAAACTTGATTCACTGTCCTTTAAATTTAACTAAAATAAGTGCCCAAAAATGTAAGCTGTAAATGACAAACCCATCAACAAAAAGAGTGTACGACCAAAATGTAATGATATTTATCGAACGCGCCTTCACTCAAGGCATTTGACACAGCTTACAAAGACAATGCGATGATTTAGTTAGCAGTGACGTGCTCCAAGGATTGAGTGACAGTGTGTCCCCTCCCCCATAACCTTTCATGAGAAAGGTTATAGGGGAGGGGACAGGAAGCGATGGAGGGGCAAGGGGAGGTTTGGTCACTGCTCGACATGGCAAATAACCAGCGGGAATGATACCTGTAGTACCGTGAGAGGCCCTCCCTGCCATCAGGGCCCCGTGCGCTGCGTGAAGAACGCCCGGACGCTAGCAGCAGCCCCTCGGCCGACCGCGATGGCGAGCTGCTCATCGGAGGCGGTGGACAGCGCGTGTAGGCTCGGGAAGCGCTCCAGTAGGGCCAGAGCCTTCACGCGCCCGATGCCCGGGATGTGCGTGACGCAGTCGAGAACGGCGGCGTCGCCAGAGCCCGCCGCGCCCCGCGAGGGCGAGAAGGGGTTAGTCCCGGGACTCTTGCCTTCATCGGCCACCTGCGGACCAAACGGCGAGCATACCCACGGCCGTAGGGAGAGCGTCAGCTTTCCGTTAACGCAGCCGCACTTGATGTTCATTCGATAGCCCCGGACGTGAGGAGAGAGGTTAGGGCTCCTTGCCATCAAGGCCCCGTGCGCCAGGGTTAAGAATGTCCTTGCCTATGAATGTTCGTGTTGCAAAAATGAGGCTCCTACACTACTCCAGTTCTCACCACGGGTGACACAATATCAACTTGCCCTTGAGTTATGTTGCTGCAACCGCCACCCCCCCTCCCACCCGTGACCTAAGTCTCAGGATGCTCGGCCGGCCTAGCGCAACGCGCGCAGCTCCTGCTCACCAGGTGGGCGACGACAAGTGAAACAAAATCAACTTGACCACAAGAGGTGTTTTTTGGGTTAGATCGTGTATATATAAATGTCGTTAAACCCGCCACCACCCAACACAGCCAATTAGCAAGGTTTGTCACCTTAGCAAGGTTTATCACGAAAACAAAACATGCCAATTCGTTACTAG
The DNA here is from genome assembly GCF_048934315.1 of Petromyzon marinus. Classification (NCBI taxonomy): domain Eukaryota; kingdom Metazoa; phylum Chordata; class Hyperoartia; order Petromyzontiformes; family Petromyzontidae; genus Petromyzon; species Petromyzon marinus. Next base: position 8,541,328 of record NC_133729.1, read on the forward strand.
TACAGCACACGGGTGTGATTGAGAGTAAACCCACAACATTTACAATTTGAGTACGACGTTTCACCAGTAATTACAATCAGTATCATCAGACGGCGGCCAGATATGTGGAGAAATCCTCCTGCTTCGTTCTTAAATAGAGGGATGTGATGTCGTCACTTGTGAGCCAATCAGGTGCAAAGGCCAGAGGGTTATGGTTTGATCTAACCCAAAAAACCTCTTGTGGATAATCTTGATTTGAAGCTTTCGTGACTGCAAGAATCCATACTCTTTTGGTAAAGTCACGTAGTTAGAAATAAAATAAAAAAAACCCAGAGCACTATGGATAATATTGGTCGCGAAGGCCAACAACAGGTTAAAAGTGAGAATCAACTCTACCTTAAGATAAGTTCCCCCGCCGCGCCCGCCCCCCCCCCCCACCGTGACCAGTCTCTGGACGCACGGCCGGCCCAGCGCGATGCGCACGGCTCCTGCTCACCAGGTGGGCGATGACGAGCGCTGCTTCGGCCTGGCCGCTCACCGGGACGATGGCCATGCCCAGGTCGAGCACCACGAAAGCCTGCACGTCGGCAAAGTACTGCTCGCTCAGCGGCGTCAGCTCCACCAGCACCAGGGAGTTAGCGGCGCTCTTCTGTCTCACGCGAAAGACAAAGATCCCCACCCCACCCGTGTAGCCTTAAGCGGACTGCTGGGGCAAGTTGCCGTTAGTAGCGAGCAGCAGCACCTATGAAGGCTGGCACTGTGGCACACGAGGGGGTGGGTGGACGGCACCACGCCCTTCCGTCTCCCTCGCGACGATGTTGACACATTGCACCAGGTACTTTGCGCCGGTGTCGTGTTTTTGTACCGTTGTTGTAACGTTCAGACCCCGTGCCCCTACTGGACATCTGTGACAAGAGCTTTATAGCTCATCGCATTCCTCCTGCAGTAAAAATAAATATTATGATTCTTAAGGCACAAAGGTTTATGCTGTCGGCCAAATGCCGGCACGACCTCACCTTTCGGAAGCGCACGAGCCTGCGCTTGTAGTCCGAGCCGGTGACCTGGTCACTCTCTGTGATGAACAGGAGGCACATGCGGTCCGAGAGCTGGAAGTCTGTGAGGCCCATCGCCTCCTCGAACACAAGTCGCACCTTTCCTGCACGCAGACACAAAGCACAACCCAGGTGTTTGTGCACAAACGCCGAACGGTCAGGACGTGAACGTGAAGATGCCGTCAAGCCTGCAGCACAGGGCCCTAAGGTATAACGAGGTGATGGTCTTGTCCAAGTTTACCAACAGTGGCTGCGCAAATAAAGCGACATGAAATTTGGTTCTGCACAGAGGGTGATATCCAGCCAAGAATGAACGACATCAGTTTGACTGTCATCCGACGATCATCACTCTCAGTGGCGGAGTGGGTGGGAAAGTGTTGCCCTCCATACTTTGTGGAAACTAGCTACTTGAAGAAGGGATCTCAGAGGTAGTTCTTTGACATCCACTTCTACGGGCTGTCCTCTCACACAAAGGTTTGAACTGCTCAGTAAGTTTCAAATAGATTCTTCGTCTAATGATGCGACATCAAGATATATTCTAGATTTGAAGTTTTCGTGACTGCAAGGATCCATATTCTTTGGTTCTTTCGGTAAAGTCACGTAGATGGAAAAAATAATAAAAAAATCAAGATATAATTGGGGAAAATGGTTTAAAAATAATATACTCTTTATTTTAATTGATGGGTCGGCATCTTAACCCTTTCCCTTACCGAGACGTCTGCAAGTTGCAGGGTGGGTATCCCGTTCACCGCTTAATCTCAGAAGGTGCAAGCGGTTAACGTTAATTTTATTTATAAACACATAGCGCCCTTTTTAAAGACACTGCTCATTGCAGAAAACCATAGCGACACGACCGTGCTCTGTGATAGCTGGATCCAAACTGTGCCACACACCTTCCCGCATGGCCTTGTGGATGCCTCGTTACCGTTAAAGTTTACAATTTTTCTTACGATTCCGTTCCGATGACGTACGCATACATCATCGAAATGGAATCAAAAGATGATGTACGTGTACACATACGTCATTGGAAATGGTTAATAGCGCAGCCCTCATCATGACCACGCACCGGATAGCGCCTGTGCCACCTGCGTTCCCCTCCACTTCTCGCTGATGAGCACGTGCCCGGGGGGCGCGCTCGTGCCGGGCCGGGCAGGGGTGCCCCCCCTCACGCAGGACTCGTTCATGCCGACACCGACGCTGCCCGCCTCTCACTCGCCCGCCCCGGGGTCCGATCGGCGTCCCCCGCTCACTCGCCGGGAAAACACGAAGTGGGCGCGGCTACCCCACTGGGTACCAGCGCTCCGGGCACCAACACTGAAACGCAGAGAAACGGTGAAGAGTGGGACGTGTATTCAAGTATGCTGAACTTCTTTCGCACCGTACGTTTGCCAAGCGTGCTAATAGGGAGGTATGACCGTGCTAATCAGAGGTGAGGCATGGCTTAGTGTGGGGGGTGGTGGGGGTATTGGCAGGGTTCAGGTCAGTTTGAAGGTTGGTACTCGGGGCTGAGTTTGCTTCCTTCTGTAACTCATCGGCATTGGCAGAGGCCTTATTCATCCAGCATTAGCTGATGATGAAAAACACAAATTACACTGAAAGTCACATTTTATTTTGGAAAGCCTCACCGAGACTACCGACTACATTTCAGGAGAGTCCTGCCAGGTGTTTGCAGTGGAAGATGTAGGCTAGGGCTGAACGATTTGGGGAAAATATCTAATTGCGATTTTTCTGACAGATATTGCGATTTGATTTGCGATTATATTTTTTTAAAGTGAAGCTTCAGTTCAATATTCACTGTGTAATAGATTGAAAACATGTGATGCAGCATTACCACGTGATACCATCAAAATATGAACTGCTCTATATATTCTAATGCAAGGATGAAAACTTAAAAGATATGAATAGCTTCCAACATGTATTTATGAAAATGATTTAATTGAAATAGAACAATCAAATTTCGATTTAAAGCTTTCGTGACTGCAAGGATTCATCTTCTTTGGTTCTTTCGGTAAAGTCACTTAGAATGAGAATAAAATAATAAAATAAAACAATAAAATTCTCACTAATTTTATTGTTTTATTTTTATTATCTTCTTCTTCGGTTCTTTCGGTAAAGTCACGTAGAATGAGAATAAAATAATAAAATAAAACAACAAAAATCTCACTAATTTTATTTTTATTATTTTATTGCCATTCTACGTGACTTTACCGAAAGAACCAAAGAAGAAGAACAATCAAACATAGAATAATTAAGTTAAATAAAGTTATAATCATAAAAAATAAAAAATATTCCAATAAGAAAGTAATATCACTTTTCAAATCGCTAAAAATCGCGGCCTTTGCTTTTTACTAATCGCATTGTTTCAAATTGCGATTTCGATTTGAAATCGATTAATCGTTCAGCCCGAGTGTAGGGGCGGCAATAATTGGTATGTGCAGTGTACTCCCCTTTGAGCAATTTGTGGTGCAATTTTTAAAAATTAAAAAAATATATTTGGCTTGTGATGCTTGCACACAATGACGTCACAGGGCCTCCTCCCAATGTTCCCCGTGAAGATCAAATCTGTAGAGGAGAACACTCTATCGTCATAACAGAATCATAATGCAGGCCAGACAACCGTACATTTCAAAGCCACACTCAGAGACGTGTACAAGAAGCACTCGGCTTTTGTGCATTACGCAACAAGAAAACATTAGCAGTTTATAAAGGTCGCACACCAAGCCCCCTGTCCCACAAATGAACCACAATACTTCGCTGATCTCACCAAAGAGCACAAACCACCATCACGCGAACTCCGCTCATCCTCGTGTGCTTTCAGATGCGCTTCTGCGGCCACCCGGAATGCTCTTCCGATATGAGGAAGCCACTGGATATATGCACCTTTAAATCTGGATTGAAAACTCAATCCTTTAGAAGAGCTTTTTTGTGTGTTTATTTAGTTGCCCTTCCCCCGCACTACCAATTAGCTTTGGTATGATGCTAAATTTAAACAAAACCGTGCTGATGCATGCTAATGATAACGAAACCTGCCCACAGCAGTCTATCACTGTCAGTCACTTTTGCTCGATTGGTATTGACCGTGACCGAAGAAAACACGAGGAACAACGATGCAGTTCTTTGGGAACTGCTGATGGTGGTTCCTGCATAATAATGCAGAGTTACTCCGCCTCCCCACCCCATCGTGTCGCATTTTCTGTGGTTACCACGACAGCTTACAACAGAAACATATACACAGTATATAAATAGATAAATGTACACGTCATGAGCAATACAATAGTGTGATTAAGCTATTCTCACGATACATTCCTAAGCAGCGGCCAAGGAACGCAGTCGCCTTCCCGTTCGCCAGGACCTCAAAAGAACGTCCCTCGCCATCGCTGGGAGTCACGCAAAGCCATGGAGGGCCCACGCGCTTCACAACTTCACCCGTGGGAGTTCACAACTTCAACCGTGGTAGTTCACAACTTCAACCGTGGTAGTTCACAACTTCAACCGTGGGAGTTCACAACTTCAACCGTGGTAGTTCACAACTTCAACCATGGGAGTTCACAACTTCAACCGTGGGGGTTCACAACTTCAACCGTGGTGGTTCACAACTTCAACCGTGGGGGTTCACAACTTCAACCGTGGTAGTTCACAACATCAACCGTGGGGGTTCACAACTTCAACCGTGGTAGTTCACAACTTCAACCGTGGGGGTTCACAACTTCAACCGTGGTAGTTCACAACATCAACCGTGGGGGTTCACAACTTCAACCGTGGTAGTTCACAACTTCAACCGTGGTAGTTCACAACTTCAACCGTGGTAGTTCACAACTTCAACCGTGGTAGTTCACAACTTCAACCGTGGTAGTTCACAACTTCAACCGTGGTAGTTCACAACATCAACCGTGGGGGTTCACAACTTCAACCGTGGGCGTTCACAACTTCAACCGTGGTAGTTCACAACTTCGACCGTGGTAGTTCACAACTTCAACCATGGGAGTTCACAACTTCAACCGTGGGGGTTCACAACTTCAACCGTGGTGGTTCACAACTTCAACCGTGGTAGTTCACAACTTCAACCGTGGTAGTTCACAACATCAACCGTGGGGGTTCACAACTTCAACCGTGGGCGTTCACAACTTCAACCGTGGTAGTTCACAACTTCGACCGTGGTAGTTCACAACTTCAACCGTGGTAGTTCACAACTTCAACCATGGGAGTTCACAACTTCAACCGTGGGGGTTCACAACTTCAACCATGGGGGTTCACAACTTCAACCGTGGTAGTTCACAACATCAACCGTGGGGGTTCACAACTTCAACCGTGGTAGTTCACAACTTCAACCGTGGTAGTTCACAACTTCAACCGTGGTAGTTCACAACTTCAACCGTGGTAGTTCACAACTTCAACCGTGGTAGTTCACAACATCAACCGTGGGGGTTCACAACTTCAACCGTGGGCGTTCACAACTTCAACCGTGGTAGTTCACAACTTCGACCGTGGTAGTTCACAACTTCCACCGTGGGAGTTCACAACTTCAACCGTGAGAGTTCACAACTTCAACTTTGGGGGTTCACAACTTCAACCGTGGGGGTTCACAACTTCAACCGTGGTAGTTCACAACTTCAACCGTGGGAGTTCACAACTTCCACCGTGGGAGTTCACAACTTCAACCGTGAGGGTTCACAACTTCAACCGTGGGGGTTCACAACTTCAACCGTGGTGGTTCACAACTTCCACCGTGGTAGTTCACAACTTCCACCGTGGTGGTTCACAACTTCAACCGTGGTGGTTCACAACTTCAACCGTGGGGGTTCACAACTTCAACCGTGGTGGTTCACAACTTCCACCGTGGTAGTTCACAACTTCCACCGTGGTGGTTCACAACTTCAACCGTGGTGGTTCACAACTTCAACCGTGGGGGTTCACAACTTCAACCGTGGCGGTTCACAACTTCAACCGTGGGGGTTCACAACTTCCACCGTGGGGGTTCACAACTTCAACCGTGGGAGTTCACAACTTCAACCGTGGTAGTTCACAACTTCAACCGTGGTAGTTCACAACTTCCACCGTGGGAGTTCTCAACTTCAACCGTGGGAGTTCACAACTTCCACCGTGGGGGTTCACAACTTCAACCGTGGTAGTTCACAACTTCAACCGTGGTAGTTCACAACTTCAACCGTGGTAGTTCACAACTTCCACCGTGGGAGTTCACAACTTCAACCGTGGTAGTTCACAACTTCAACCGTGGGAGTTCACAACTTCAACGGTGGGGGTTCACAACTTCAACCGTGGGGGTTCACAACTTCAACCGTGGTGGTTCACAACTTCAACCGTGGTAGTTCACAACTTCAACCGTGGTAGTTCACAACTTCAACCGTGGTGGTTCACAACTTCAACCGTGGTGGTTCACAACTTCAACGTTGGGGTTCACAACTTCAACCGTGGTGGTTCACAACTTCAACCGTGGTAGTTCACAACTTCAACCGTGGTGGTTCACAACTTCCACCGTGGTGGTTCACAACTTCCACCGTGGGAGTTCACAACTTCAACCGTGGTAGTTCACAACTTCAGCCGTGGTAGTTCACAACTTCAGCCGTGTTAGTTCACAACTTCAACAATGGGAGTTCACAACTTCAACCGTGGTAGTTCACAACTTCAACCGTGGGCGTTCACAACATCAACCGTGGTAGTTCACAACTTCAACCGTGGTGGTTCACAACATCAACCGTGGTGGTTCACAACTTCAACCGTCGTGGTTCACAACTTCAACCGTGGGAGTTCACAACTTCAACCGTGGTGGTTCACAACATCAACCGTGGTAGTTCACAACTTCAACCGTGGTGGTTCACAACTTCCACCGTGGGAGTTCACAACTTCAACCGTGGTAGTTCACAACTTCAGCCGTGGTAGTTCACAACTTCAACAATGGGAGTTCACAACTTCAACCGTGGTAGTTCACAACTTCAACCGTGGGCGTTCACAACATCAACCGTGGTAGTTCACAACTTCAACCGTGGTGGTTCACAACATCAACCGTGGTGGTTCACAACTTCAACCGTCGTGGTTCACAACTTCAACCGTGGGAGTTCACAACTTCAACCGTGGTGGTTCACAACATCAACCGTGGTAGTTCACAACTTCAACCGTGGGAGTTCACAACTTCAACCGTGGTAGTTCACAACTTCAACCGTGGTAGTTCACAACTTCAACCGTGGTAGTTCACAACTTCAACAGTGGTAGTTCACAACTTCAACCGTGGGAGTTCACAACTTCAGCCGTGGTAGTTCACAACTTCAACCGTGGGAGTTCACAACTTCAACCGTGGTAGTTCACAACTTCAACCGTGGGAGTTCACAACTTCAACCGTGTTTTTCTACTCTCACACAGCTTAAAGGTCGTGATCTAAGCGTGGCTTCTCCCACTCCAGCGCTGTCCTCCAGACAGTCTCGTCCCTTCACCTGATGAAGGCCGCTTGTGTTGTGGCCGAAACGTCGTGATTTTTTGTTATTTTATTTTCACCTACGTGACTTTACCCAATAGAACCAAAGAGTATGGATCCTAGCAGTCACGAAAGCTTTAAATCTAGAATCAACCGTGGTAGTTCACAACTTCAACCGTGGTAGTTCACAACTTCCACCGTGGGAGTTCTCAACTTCAACCGTGGGAGTTCACAACTTCCACCGTGGGGGTTCACAACTTCAACCGTGGTAGTTCACAACTTCAACCGTGGTAGTTCACAACTTCAACCGTGGTAGTTCACAACTTCCACCGTGGGAGTTCACAACTTCAACCGTGGTAGTTCACAACTTCAACCGTGGGAGTTCACAACTTCAACGGTGGGGGTTCACAACTTCAACCGTGGGGGTTCACAACTTCAACCGTGGTGGTTCACAACTTCAACCGTGGTAGTTCACAACTTCAACCGTGGTAGTTCACAACTTCAACCGTGGTGGTTCACAACTTCAACCGTGGTGGTTCACAACTTCAACGTTGGGGTTCACAACTTCAACCGTGGTGGTTCACAACTTCAACCGTGGTAGTTCACAACTTCAACCGTGGTGGTTCACAACTTCCACCGTGGTGGTTCACAACTTCCACCGTGGGAGTTCACAACTTCAACCGTGGTAGTTCACAACTTCAGCCGTGGTAGTTCACAACTTCAGCCGTGTTAGTTCACAACTTCAACAATGGGAGTTCACAACTTCAACCGTGGTAGTTCACAACTTCAACCGTGGGCGTTCACAACATCAACCGTGGTAGTTCACAACTTCAACCGTGGTGGTTCACAACATCAACCGTGGTGGTTCACAACTTCAACCGTCGTGGTTCACAACTTCAACCGTGGGAGTTCACAACTTCAACCGTGGTGGTTCACAACATCAACCGTGGTAGTTCACAACTTCAACCGTGGTGGTTCACAACTTCCACCGTGGGAGTTCACAACTTCAACCGTGGTAGTTCACAACTTCAGCCGTGGTAGTTCACAACTTCAACAATGGGAGTTCACAACTTCAACCGTGGTAGTTCACAACTTCAACCGTGGGCGTTCACAACATCAACCGTGGTAGTTCACAACTTCAACCGTGGTGGTTCACAACATCAACCGTGGTGGTTCACAACTTCAACCGTCGTGGTTCACAACTTCAACCGTGGGAGTTCACAACTTCAACCGTGGTGGTTCACAACATCAACCGTGGTAGTTCACAACTTCAACCGTGGGAGTTCACAACTTCAACCGTGGTAGTTCACAACTTCAACCGTGGTAGTTCACAACTTCAACCGTGGTAGTTCACAACTTCAACAGTGGTAGTTCACAACTTCAACCGTGGGAGTTCACAACTTCAGCCGTGGTAGTTCACAACTTCAACCGTGGGAGTTCACAACTTCAACCGTGGTAGTTCACAACTTCAACCGTGGGAGTTCACAACTTCAACCGTGTTTTTCTACTCTCACACAGCTTAAAGGTCGTGATCTAAGCGTGGCTTCTCCCACTCCAGCGCTGTCCTCCAGACAGTCTCGTCCCTTCACCTGATGAAGGCCGCTTGTGTTGTGGCCGAAACGTCGTGATTTTTTGTTATTTTATTTTCACCTACGTGACTTTACCCAATAGAACCAAAGAGTATGGATCCTAGCAGTCACGAAAGCTTTAAATCTAGAATCAACCGTGGTAGTTCACAACGCCCCCCCCCCCCACGATGCAGCTTGGAGAGCTGATCCGAGTTCACAAGAACTCGCAAACACCGCCCTGTTGTGATCGACCCAACCGCAAGCAGAAGATCCCTGGGCTTTGATCTAGCAGCAGCAGATGTGGGATACCCTGGTGCACAAATTTAAAGTTAAAAAGCCCTCCAGTGGTAGCGGTGCCACCGTGGTCATCCAGAACACAGAGCGACGCAATGCCCCCGACCTACAAGTACGAAGCCAGAGCGATACACTCCGCTACGCCTGACGTGGTTATCTGGCTTGACCACCTCGATGTGGCGAGATGTTAACTACCTCGCCTGGTATACAGGAGGTTCGTGGGTTCGAGCCCGACCCTGACGATGCCTGCTGCTGCTGCATATTTGGAGTTGTCTGCGTGTTTCTCTCTCTCTCCATGATCGCGATGATTTATCTACGGGTCCCTCCGGGTTTCCCCTCCACATTTGGAGTCAACATCACCACGCGTTTGGAGTATTTGGCCGCTGCTATAAATGTCCGCATGATGATGATAAGCCCATCTTGTTGAGGTATAATTTGTGAAGGCCAGGTCGCTGCTGAACAAGAGCTACTCAGGTAGGGAGGCCTTACCTGGTCAAATAAAACAAATACACTTTATATTCATATTCTTAGTTTTTTCGGTAAAGTCACGTTGAAGAGAAACAACAAAATAACAAAATATATATAAAACAATAAAAAATTCTCACGACGTTTCGACCATAACTCAAACGGTCATCATCAGGTGTGGCGGTTTGCATAAATTTATTTTGAAAACGGCATATTTATTTATATATATAAAAATAACGTTTGCGTCACGCGCAACGATGGCAGTTTGCCCAGGACTAGTCCATCTATTTTTTGAAAAGAGGAGGGGGGAGACGAAATTTGTTTTTATGTATGCTGTCTGAAAGCCACTGTAAGCGTGAACAATCAATCAAGAAGTGAAATGATTTATCAAATCTTTCCAATGATTGCTAAGATAGAATCCATCTTCTCGGTTGAAATTGTCTCTGTGTTTGTATATGTGGATAGCCTCATGAACGAATCTCTCATGGAAGCCAGATGGCTTACAAAGAACCTCCGTCTTGGAAAAGTCAATGGCATGTGAGCCTACTGAATTAGAACAATGATCTGCTACGGCCGAGGTGTTGGTCCTACCGTGTTTAAGGTCTGCTTTATGTTCACGAATGCGGTCCGAGATATGGCGTTTGGTTTCTCCAATGTAACTACTACCACAGAGGCAACTTAGTTTGTAGACACCAGGGTATTGTATGTCCGGAATCACATCTTTTACAGACGGAACCAGATCACGGATTTTATGTAATGTGTTGAAACGGACCTGGATCTTGTGTTTATTCAAGATTTTGGAGGTCTTTTTTGTGATCCCAGCAATGTAGGGTAAAGTGTTTTATATATATTTTGTTATTTTGTTGTTTCTCTTCAACGTGACTTTACCGAAAAAACTAAGAATATGAATTACTGCAGTCACGAAAGCTTTAAATCAAAATACACTTTAGTTTAAAAAAATAGAACGCCACATTGTGGTTGTTGCTCTGCACGAACGAAGAAGCATCATCGTCAGCATCAGCCATCACCAATTCACCGCTTGGATGAAGGACCTCCCTCGGGCGAGCCGACGCCGCCGCTCGCAACGCTGCCAGGGGGAAACAAATCCGAGCCGGCGGCGCCGAGATCGGCCCCTACCGCGGCGCCTGCCGTCGTCAGCACCACCACCGCCGTCGCCGCAGCCGTGCCAGGCGGCGTCGAGTCGCTCCGTCTCATGGAGGCCGCCGCCGCCGCCGGCCCCGCCGTCTCCTGACCCCCTCGCACCCTCAACTTTCGCGCCAATTTTTGTTGCACACGGATGAGGGGGGGGAGATAATCCCGTGGATCGATTCGCGTGAATCGCGAGCGCTCTGCGATAACAATTTGAGAATCGATCGGTCTGTGAAAACGCTTTGGAATCGATCTGTGAAAACCCTTTGGAATAGAGCTAAACTATAGAACATGTCGAATCGATCAATCGATTCTTCCGAAGAAATTACCGCACGCACACCTGGCGCCTGCTTACCACCCACGTGACCAGCTCTCCGGCCAATGGGAAGCCGGCTCCATGCCCTTGCCTGTGTACCCGAAACGTCGCCCCTACGCCCTTGCCCGTGTACCCGAAACGTCGCCTATTAAATGTTTCGTTTCCTGTTGCAGCCGGACTGTTATTAAGGACAGCGTCTAGTTTGAAAGTGACCATGAACGTGGTGAAGGTTCTCACGAATGGACGAGCACGCAAGGTGCCTCACAATGCCGCTCGCCACCAGATGGCGCCTGTGCCAGGCTAGGTGCACGTTGCAGGCAGCCACGAGAAGTGTCGGGAGAGCTCTCTGCTGGCAAGGAAGTCCTGGGACAGACCCCAGCAGGTGCCATGGGTTGGCCGACTGAGATGACCACCGGTAGATGCACCACCAGCTGTTGTACCCCCTACTGTGCCAGGCTAGGTGCAGGAGATCACGGGACAGACCCAGCAGGTGCCATGGGTTGGCCGACTGAGATGAGTGGTAGATGCACCACCAGCTGTTGTACCCCCTACTGTGCCAGGCTAGGTGCAGGAGGAGGTCTCGGGACAGACCCAGCAGGTGCCATGGCTTGGCCGACTGAGATGATCGGTAGATGCACCACCAGCTGTTGTACCCCCTACTGTGCCAGGCTAGGTGCAGGAGGAGGTCTCTGGACAGACCCAGCAGGTGCCATGGGTTGACCGACTGAGATGACCGGTAGATGCACCACCAGCTGTACCCCCTACTGTGCCAACTTGCTGCGTTTTATCCGCCCGGCGCTCCGCTCGTTGTTGTGAGCGTCGCTCCTCCGCCCTCCGTTGTTGTTGGAGGGCGACTGCCTCCAACTGCCCAGTAGCGTCCTTCACGAGCCTCCTCCACAGAGGCCGATCTTGACACCGCTGGTAACGCTCATTGGCAAGTCCACTCAGCTCAACGTCCTCCTGTACCACATCACTCCATCTCTATTCTGCACACATCCCATCAGCTACACAGCAGCCTTGGTAATAATACTACCCTCGTCAGCGAGGCAGGGCCTCATTATCATAACGGCTCGCATTTGCATAATCGCATAATAAATACGATTAGCTCTCTAATTAGCATATTTCATGCGCATAATTACAGAAATTAACATATTTTCGGATAATTACACATTTTTCTAAATTACATTTAATTTTAAATATTTTCATAAAATTTTCATACCCAGCTGTGAGTGCGAAGGGACTGGTGGCCACGGGAGGTAATGACAGGGGAGTCAGCTGTGAGTGCGAAGGGACTAATGGGCCTGGGAGGTAATGACAGGGGAGCCAGTTGTGAATGCGAAGGGACTAGTGGCAACGGGAGGTAATGACAGGGGAGTCAGCTGTGAGCGCGAAGGGACCGGTGGCCATGGGAATGTTCGAGAAGGGGGCGTGGTCAGGTGACGAAGAGGCCAGTGGAGCGAGCGTCCAGAGTCGGCGAGAAAGATCGAGAAGGGGGACCGTGGCCTCGTGTTGGTATTTAAGGGGGAGATGCGTGGGAGACTCGGGGCTGTTACAGTAGGGGGTCTACGCCTGATGCCAAGTGAACTCTCCAAATATTGAATAAACACAAGATCCAGGTCCGATTCAACACATTACATAAAATCCGTGAACTGGTTCCATCTATAAAAGATGTGATTCCGGACATACAGTACCCTGGCATCTACAAACTAAGTTGCCTCTGTGGTAGTAGTTACAATGGAGAAACCAAACAACATGTCTTGGACCGCATTCGTGAACACAAAGCAGATCTAAAACACGGTAGGACCAACACCTCGGCCATGGCAGATCACTGTTATAATTCAGTAGGCTCACATGACATTGACTTCTCCAAGACAGAGGTTCTTTGCAAGCCATCTGGCTACCATGAGAGATTCGTTCATGAGGCTATCCGTCGTGAGAATTTTATTTTATTTTATCAATTTATTATTTTATTCTCATTCTACGTGACTTTACCAAAAGAACCAAAGAAGAGGCTATCCACATATACAAACACAGAGACAATTTCAACCAAGATGGATTCTGGCTTAGCAATCATTGGATTTGATAAACCATTTCGGGTCTTAATTGATTGTTCACGCTTACGGCGGCTTTCAGACCGCACCCATTATTTTTCGTCTCCTCCCTCCTCTTTTCCGAACATAGATGGACTCATCCATCTGAACAAACTGTCAAATCGCTGTCCGTGGTGCTAACGTTAAAAATAACCGCCACTTTTTTCAAATTTTCTTGCTGTGGTTTTCACACCTGATGATGATTGCTTGTGTTGCAGTCGAAATGACGTGAGAATTTTGTTTTATATTTTTATTATTTTATTGTTTCCCTTCTACGTGACTTTACCGAAAGAAGCAAGAATATTTGTCTTCAATAGTGCCATTTCAAGAGAAGTGCGTCAAGTAGTCATTGCATATGTAATGAGCGACTTACAACACTGGCCAACCTTTTTCTTCTCACTCCGAGTACAACACTTAGATATTAACGTCTCGACCAGCTACACACGCACAGCCGGTCACTCGGCGCGGTCCCACCGCCCTCACTCGGCCACGCCGCTGGCTGGCGGCGTGACGATGACGGCGATGGAAACCCCGCAGGAGACCTTCCGCGTGACCGGACGACGGAGAGAGATGGCGGCGAGCAGCGACGCAGCCGGGACCCAAGACTCCACACACGAACCCCGAGCCCCGGTCCGCCCGCCCGCCCGCCCTTATAACTCCCCAGGCGTGGCTAGGCCCCGCCTCCGGCCACGCCCTCTCGTGGAATCTTCGAGCGGGCTCCCGGAGCATCTCGGTCAACCACGCCTGTTACCTTTGCCCCAGATACCTCTCCCTCGTGCCCGTACCCGTGCTGCCCTTCCCCAGCCAGCAGGTGTCATCATGTCATTACGCACATTCTGATTCTGTACATTATAAACGTGCATTTAGAGTGTTTGACTGCTGATATACATTTCCACGTGCTAAGCCACCTCGATCCTGACCTTGATGCTGCTGTATATTTGCAGTCTGCGTCTCTCTCATCATAATGATGGCTGGGATATGTTAACTACCTCTTCTGGTATACAGGAGGTCGAGGGTTGGATCCCGACCCTGACGCCTGCTGTATATTTGGAGTTTGCGGTGTCTCACTCTCCCCGTGGTCGCGTGGATTTTTCTCCGGGTTCCCTCCGTTTTTTTTCCCTCCACATTTAGAATCACACATTTATAGCATTTGGCTGCTGCTATAAATGTCCACGTGATGATGATGATGATAAGCCACCAATTTGTTGAGCTATCATTTGTGATGGCCAGGCCGCTTCTGAAAAAGAGGTACATAGTTCAGTGGGGCCTTAAACCTGGTAAAAATAGTTTATCGTTTATATTGGTCATAGTTGGATGCAATATTATAGAATATTGCCCTTAATCTTCCGTGAGCACTTTTCGTTGTTGTGTGGAGACACGATGGCAGTCATGTTTTCAGCTGCTCCTATTTCACATGTCTCTGAATGTTGTGTCGGCGGTCCCCATCTCCCGTTTACACAACCCCGAGCCTGCGGTGGCGATTCCACGTTCCTATGACAGGCATATCCATAGGACGTCGCCACAAAGCCGGTACTTATTTTATCGACCAGAGAAGGCCGATGGGCTGAGCCATCTGGCTCGTCTACTAATTAGCATGATATATTATACATTTTATGACACTGGCCTATTGTATACTTTTAAATCCACAGTCCGATTAGTCAGGTTTGTCACAAACAGAACTTGCCAAATTGTCACTAGTACAGCACACCGGTGTGTTGGGGAGCCAAGCCACAACATTTACAATCGGAGTATGATGTTTCGCCAGTAATTACAACTAGCTTCATCAGATTTGTTTACGTAACAAACCTTATTAATTTGGCTGTCGGGTGGTGGTGGGTTTAACGACACAATAATATATTAACGCGATCTAAAACAAAACAAAAAAACCTGTATTATGGATATTTGTCGCGACAGCCTACGTATTTAACTACAGTGCTCTCGTTTAACAGTAAACTATCACCGCAACAAGTGGATGTGTTTACAAACCTCGCAATGTTTTCACCGCAGTTCGGATTAAAGAAGTAACTTCTGCTTTATTTTTCCCCAACGCAAGCTTCCAATTCGATACAAAACATCACAGGGGGTGGGTGGGCAGTCACCATCAGCGAGCCACGGTGTTCGTGGGGGGCGAGGCGGCCGGGGGTTGTTGGGGGGCCATGAATAGGACCGACGGCAGTCGAAATCAAGAGCGAGACCGCGATACGTTTCTCCCCGGTGAAGAATCCCGTGTGTGCGCGAAATGTGGAAAAGAAATGACGCAAGAGGCTAAGGCCCTCCCCGGGGAGACGGCACATCGCATCCGCACACAGGAACCCGTCGGTAACACGATCTTCCGCGGCGAGAAGACCCCCCGTGGTCGTTTGACTTTCGCTTCCAACGCGACGCTAAAGAACAGTCGCCCATCGGTCACCGTGCGAGCGTTCAAACAACCTCCAAGCGAGTCGGCGCCGTTCCCCCGGTTGCCGGTGTAAACGAGTTCAGCGTGCGTTAGCGTGCCGCTTCGTGAGCTGGCAAACGATGTGGAGCCCACCGGAGCCACGGGGACGCGGGAGAGAAGCGGTCCGAAACGCTTGGCAAGCACCGCGCAGGGCGACGTTCACGGTGGGGTGGGTCGGCGGCGCGGCGGTTAGCACTCCGCACGCAGCGTCGGTGGCGGAGTGGCATCAGAACCGGTCCTGCACTGGCTGCCGCTTCGCCGAGCTGCTTTGACCGGCGCGGTGAATTACGGTAAAAAAAAAACTTCATGAGTGACGTGGCACAAGGAGCGCGGGGGTGATTCATGCCAACGCGGCGCGATGCCACGATATAAACGATCCACCGTCGTTGACAGAATCGCCAAATGCGTCACGCGCCTACCGCATAAACGCCGTCGTCCAAGAAGCACGCGAACTTGAAGTAGCGAGCGCACACAGACACACCCACAGACACGCCCACAGACACGCCCACAGACACGCACACAGACACGCACACAGACACGCACACAGACACGCCCACAGACACGCACACAGACACGCACACAGACACGCACACAGACACGCACACAGACACGCACACAGACACGCACACAGACACGCACACAGACACGCACACAGACACCCACACGTGGGTCACCAACGTCGGGCATCGTCACCTGCCACTGCCGGTGCTACAGACGCCAAGTCGGGCATCGTACCTTGTGGCAACTTGCAGAACAGTTCTCGTTTAGTCAACAGTTTTTTTTACTTGAGTCATTTCAGCCTTTGGGCTGGATTCTTAAGTTTGCCGGCTTGGCTCTGGGCTCGGCCTTCTTGCACTCAAGAGGCCCAGCTCAGGCTTGAGTTGCTCTGGTCGCTTCCCAATAACACGCGCGTGAGTCGCTCGGCCTTGGCTCGGCTAAGCCGTGGCTCGGCTAAGCCGTGGCTCGGCTAATACCGTGGCTGGGCTAATACCGTCGCTCAGCCTTGGCTCGGCTAAGCCATGGCTCGGCTAATACCGTGGCTCGGCTAATACCGTGGCTCGGCTAATACCGTGGCTGGGCTAATACCGTGGCTTAGCCAAGGCTCGGCTCAGCCGTGGCTCAGCTCATACCGTCGCTGGGCTCAAATAAATCTTAAGCTGGGCTGGGACCCATATTCGGAGGCGGCCAAAGTTTTCAAAACTTTTCTACTTTACCGGTTAAGGCCCCACTGATCTAAGTCGCTATTTTTTTCAGAAGCAACCTGGCCACCACAAATGACAGCTCTGCGAAGTGGCTTATCATCATCATCATCACGTGGAAATTTATAGCAGCCAAAGGAGGCAGGCCTGAGCCGGGCCGTGACTATGAATACGGACCTTAGTCTGAGCAACTAAAGCGGTCAAATATGTAGTCAGACACTCTTAGTTAACGGCTGTTGGGAGTGATTCATGGAATCCGGGGGCAGCCAATCGGTGATTGCAGCAAATCTTTTTGTACACACGACCAATTATAAATGTTGTGTCTTCCTCAGCGCACCATCTCGAATAACATTACCACCTCATCTCTTTATTATTATTATCTTGGAATGCGTCTTCACTCGGACTCGCCATGTCTCGCCTCGTTAGGGCGGGACACGCTTAGGTCTTTGGTCGGCGGTGGTCGTCATCGTCACGCGTGAGAGGTGGCTCTCGGCCACACGCGGTCATCGCTGATTTAAAAAAAAGGAGCGAAAAAATAAACACTTCACGCTTTAGCGTCGAATATTTCCATCGCTAATTAATTTACCAACAGTGGGGGGTGGTGGGGGGGGGGGGGGGCGGTGACGCGGTGAAGCGGTGACGCGACCCACTGACGGCGGGGTAGCGCTGTTCCGCTGCTCCTTGTCGCACGGAGGTTCGTGGTTCGAGCCCAACGGCCGCCCCGGTTAATACTGCGGTGCGCGTCGGCCCCAAAAAATTACCACCACGCGTCCGCGTGCTTCAACGGCGGACGTCGTAGTGATGCCGCGACGCCATTCGCAAGAGCACGCCACTGCGGCGCCGGCGTCGTGGTCCGGCTTTGCTACAACTGAAACTCCCCCCAACCCCCCCCCCCCCTTCCCAACCCCCCACCGCAAACGACTTCACGTGGACGACGCGTGGCAAACGCCGGTCGCTCCCCCCCCTCCGACCACCCCCCACCCCGCTACTTCGAAAACTTGGCAGAAACCCTGCTGAAAAAAGAAGAAAGACCAAGAGTCGCACGCGAGACTCGGCGAGGCTTCCCTGGGTAAACGAGCGCGACGACGACGGAGGAGGAGGACGAGGAAACGGAACGCCACATGCGCCAAGGCCTCTCTCCTCTCTCCGCGCGGTTCACAGGCCGATGGTGGAGGAGCGTCCCGCGGGGTTGTGCAGGACGGACGTCATCGGGGACGTGATGGCCCACTCGTACCACACCTTCTGCTGGTTGCAGCAGCGCCAGAAGCGGAGGCACACCGTGTCGCCGCTCCGCACCGGCATGGGGTGCTGGGGCGGGGGGAGGAGGGGGTCGAGACGGCGCGGTGACGGAAACACAATGGGGGGGGGGGGGGTCACGGGACACGGCGGACCGAGTACGCTTGGTGCGGTCACTGTCGTTCTCAAGGCCTTTAAATACTGCGGTTAAGCGAGCAGCACCAGTGAAGGCCGGCACGGCACACGAGGGGGTGGGTGGCCAGCACCACGCCCGGCCGCCTTTGTCTCCCCAGTGACGATGTTTACTACACACCGCATCAGGTACTCATCTGAGGCTGAATCGACCTCGGGGAGGCCTAGGACCGGTTGAGATAATCGTCACTGGTGTTGGCCGTGAGTGGCAATCGAACTCGAGTCGCCGGGTTAATAGCGCAGCGTAGCGCTAACCGCTGCACTACCGCTCCCCCACACACCCACAGCAGGATTATACACACCTATACACACACACAGCAGGACTACACACACACACACACAGCAGGACTACACACACACAGCAGGACTACACGCACATACACACAGCAGCACTACACACACACAGCAGCACTACACACACACAGCAGGACTACACACACACACACACAGCACTACACACACACAGCAGGACTACACACACACAGCAGGACTACACACATACACAGCAACACTACACACAGCAGGACTACACACACACAGCAGGACTACACACACACAGCAGGACTACACACACACAGCAGGACTACACACACACAGCACTACACACACACAGCACTACACACACACAGCAGGACTACACACACACAGCAGGACTACACACACACAGCAGGACTACACACACACAGCACTACACACACACAGCAGCACTACACACACACAGCACTACACACACACAGCAACACTACACACACACAGCAACACTACACACACACAGCAGGACTACACACACACAGCAGGACTACACACACACAGCAGGACTACACACACACAGCAGGACTACACACACACAGCAGCACTACACACACACAGCAGGACTACACACACACAGCAGGACTACACACACACAGCAGGGCTACACACACACAGCAGGACTACACACACATACACACAGCAGCACTACACACACACAGCACTACACACACACAGCAGGACTACACACACACAGCACTACACACACACAGCCGGACTACACACACACAGCAGGACTACACACACACACAGCAGGACTACACAAACACACAGCAGGACTACACAAACAGCACTACACACACAGCAGGACTACACACACACAAAGCACTACACACACACAGCAGGACTACACACACACACACAGCACTACACACACAGCACTACACACACACACCACTACACACACACAGCAGGACTACACACACACAACAGCACTACACAAACAGCACTACACACACACAGCACTACACACACACACAGCAGCACTACACACACACACAGCAGGACTACACACACAGACAGCAGCACTACACACACACAACAGCACTACACAAACAGCACTACACACACACAGCACTACACACACACACAGCACTACACACACACACAGCAGCACTACACACACACAGCACTACACACACACACAGCACTACACACACACACAGCAGCACTACACACACACACAACAGGACTACACACACAGACAGCAGCACTACACACACACAGCAGGACTACACAAACAGCACTACACACACAGCACTACACACACAGCACTACACACACAGCACTACACACACAGCACTACACACACAGCACTACACACACACAGCAGCTATCGTCATCTCGCCGTGGCGAGAGCTGACCAGGAGGCTCCTGAGACTTGCTGGGGGAGCCTCTCCCTGGGCGAAGCAGCATGGCGTGGGGCTCGTAAGGTCTTGCTGGGTCGTAAACATTTGAGACGCTCGCGTTGTAACGCGCCGCGGGTTCATAGTTCGCTTACCTTGATGGGGAAGAGAATGGGAAACCAGGAGAACATGCCGGGAGAGTGGGTCTCGGGATGAATGCCTGCAAAACAAAACGCCACCCCCCCCCCGTCTGTTACACCCGTTACCTCCTGCATTTGGATGTAAGCGCACCCTAATATGAGCGCACAGTCGGTTCATCGATCGTCACGTCTGTCGCTCGCCGCACGTTCAATCGAGGTGCGACAAGTCTCCAGGCAGCGGGGGCGAGAAGGAGCTCCATCGGTCACAACTTGACCGACACCAAAGTACCACTTAGCGTGTTTTGTAGCGAAACAAACCTCGCCCCCACCCAACCCCGATGATTCGCGACGGTCAAGTTCCGCAAGTGGGGTTCTCTAGCGTCCGCGGCGACGCCGACAGCGGGCGCTAAATGTACGGTTAATGCAACAGTCGGCCAACGCGCCACCACAGCTGGGCAGCGACACCCACCCACGGCGCAACGCACGGTGTCTCGTGGCCAGGGCGATAAGCTAAAACTGAATGTGTTTTTTCGTTATTTTACCGCGGCGTAAGGCCCGCCGAGCTACGTAGCCCTTTTTCAGTAAAGCGACCCGGCTATGACAAATGGCAGCTCAACGAAGTGGCGGCTGATCACCGTGCGTGGAACGTGATAGCAGTAGAATACCCTGAACGCGTGTCGTTGTTGATTCTAAATGTGGAAGGGAAAACCGGAGCACTCAAAGAAAAATCCACGCGACCACGGGGAGAGAGAGAGACGCAAACTCCAAATGTACAGCAGCAGGCGTCAGGGTCGGGATCGAACCCACGACCTCCTGCATACCAGGCGAGGTAGTCAACATCTCCTAGCCACCGTGATGATGATGAGAGAGACGCAGACTGCAAATATACAGCAGGCAGGCGTCAGGGTCGGGATCGAGGTGGCTTATCGCGTGGAAATGTATAGCAGCAGCCAAACACTCTAAACGCACGTTTATAATGTACAGAATCAGAATGTGTGTGCAATACAGCAAGGGTCAGGTTCGGCATCGACGAGGGAGTTAACATCTCGACACTGTGGTGCGTCTCCTGGATGGTGTGGAATGGCGAAATCTTTTTGGCTCGCGCAATGCGACCGCACGTGCATGCGATGTCGCCAGCACACGTACTTAGCGTCACATCCTTGTACAGCACCGTCTCAAAGTATCCTGCGAAGCCGTGCAGCACCGTGTCTGTGCTGATGGGGAACTCCAGGGCTTTATACCGGCTGTTGTCCATCCCGGGCTCTGTTCGCAACACAAGAGTCAAAGAACCCCCGTGAAGCCTTAACAGAGCTTTTGGGCAAATGTTCGTTGGTACCGGGGGGAAGCCGACGAGCCGTGAAGCTCTTTTTCTAACAGACGTCGTCCGGCAGCTCACCTGTGTTGGGATGCACGAACGTGAAGCAGGGCTGTGGCTTGGCCAGCTCGTGGTAGTTGTGAAGGCGCACCACGTAGGGCATCTCAAAGTGGGCCTGGGCGAACACGGCACACACACACACACAAGTGTCATCACACACACACACAAGCGTCACGGCGTGCACACACACAAGCGTCAAGGCACACACACACACAAGCGTCATCACGCACACACACGTGTCATCACACACACACACACACACGCGTCATCACGCACACACACAAGCGTCACCGAGCGCACACACACAAGTGTCATCACACACACACGTGTCATCACACACACAAGTGTCATCACACACACAAGTGTCATCACACACACACGTGTCATCACACACACACAAGCGTCACCGAGCGCACACACAAGTGTCATCTCACACACACACACACGTGTCATCACACACACACATAAGCGTCACGGCACACACACACACATAAGCGTCATCACGCACACACACACAAGTGTCATTACACACACACACGTGTCATCACACACACACACACACAAGTGTCATCACACACACACACGTGTCATCACACACACACACAAGTGTCACGGCACACACACACACACACACGTGTCATCACACACACACACACAAGCGTCACGGCACACACACACACATAAGCGTCATCACGCACACACACACAAGTGTCATCACACACACACACAAGTGTCATCACACACACACACACACACGTGTCATCACACACACACAAGCGTCACCAAATACACATACAAGCGTCATGGCACACACACAAGTATCACCGCGAGTGAATGAGTGAATCAGTCAATGAGCGAGTGAATGAATGAGTGAATGTGTGAGTGAATGAGTGAATGAGCGAGTGCGAGTGAATGAGTGAGTGAATGAGTGAGTGAGCGAGTGAATGAGCGAGTGAATGAGTGAGTGAATGAGTGAGTGCATGAATGAGTGAGTGAATGAGTGAGTGAATGAGCGAGTGAATGAGTGCGAGTGGGATAGCGGTCTCACCTCTGGATCTTTGTCCTTTTCGCGGCAGGCGCGCACCTCATTGTAGAGCTTGGACGAGGAGATGGGGGAGATGTAGGAGGTGTACTCACGCGGGATGCTGATGCCGTCCTCTGAGGGGACACAGCAGCAGCGTGTTATATCCACATTGTTATATCCCCATTGTTATATCCCCAATGTTATATCCCCATTGTTATATCCCCATTGTTATATCCACATTGTTATATCCCCAGTGTTATACCACCATTGTTATATCCCCATTGTTATATCCCCATTGTTATATCCCCATTGTTATATCCCCATTGTTATATCCACATTGTTATATCCCCAGTGTTATACCACCATTGTTATATCCCCATTGTTATATCCCCATTGTTATATTCCCATTGTTATATCCACATTGTTATATCCCCAGTGTTATACCACCATTGTTATATCCCCATTGTTATATCCCCATTGTTATATCCCCATTGTTATATCCACATTGTTATATCCCCAGTGTTATACCACCATTGTTATATCCCCATTGTTATATCCCCATTGTTATATCCACATTGTTATATCCCCAGTGTTATATCCCCATTGTTATATCCCCATTGTTATATCCACATTGTTATATTCCCCAGTGTTATACCACCATTGTTATATCCCCATTGTTATATCCCCATTGTTATATCCCCAGTGTTATACCATCATTGTTATATCCCCAGTGTTATATCCCCATTGTTATATCCCCGTTGTGCCATCGCCCATTTCGTCAGCAAGAAACGTAAACAGTGATCACGTGGAATCCGGTGCTCATCCTTGCAGCAGCAGCAGCAGCTTTTGGCTCAGCCGTCGAACAAAGACCGCGGTCACCGCATCATCGCGCGGCGCTTTCCTCTGCGCTTCTGCGGCCGTCTGGAACGTGCTCTTCCTTCAGGTAAGGTCATGTGGTCACAGGCCAGGTGGCGGCGCGTGAAGTGAGACCCGTGTGTGTGTAAGTGTGTGTGCGTGCGCGTGTGTGTGCATGTGTGCGCGTGCGCGTGTGTGTGTGCGTGTGTACGTGCGTGTGTGTGCGTGTGTGTGCGTGTGTATGTGGGGAGCGACAGTGTAGCGGTTAGCGCTACGCTGCGCTATGAACCTGGCGACCCGAGTTCGACTCCCGCTCACGGCCAACACCAGTGACGATTATCTGAACCGGTCCCGGGCCTCCCCTAGGTCGACTCAGCCTCAAATGAGTACCTGGTGCGGTGTGTAAACATTGCCACTAGGGAGACAAAGGCGGTCGGGCGTGGTGCTGGCCACCCACCCCCTCGTGTACCATTCCAGCCTTCATAGGTGCTCGCTAACAGCACTTGCCCCTACAGTCTGTTAAGGCTATATGGGGGATCTTTGTGTGCGTGTGTGTGTGTGCGTGTGTGCGCGTGCGTGTGTGTGCGTGTGTGTGCGTGTGTGTACGTGCATGCGCGTGCGTGGGTGTGTGTGTGTGCGTGGGTGTGTGTGCATGCGTGTACATGCGTGCGCGCGTGTGTACGTGCGTGCGCGTGTGTACGTGCGTGCGCGTGTGTACGTGCGTGCGCGTGCGTGTGCGTGCATGCGTGTGCGTGCGTGTGCGTGCGTGCGTGTGTGCGTGCGCGTGCGTGTGCGTGCATGCGTGTGCGTGCGTGTGTGTGTGCGCCAGGACTCTCTACCCGAGAGGAAGCGCTGCGCCCCGTCCAGGCACTCGGGGGAGAGTTCGTTGTCGCCGAAGGAGCCCAGCAGCTCGCTCACGATGATGTCGGCCTTCTCGGGCGCCAGCCACTCGCGCATGTCGCACGACACCACGGTCACGCTGTCTCCCCACTCCTCCGCCTTCCAGTTCTCCAGCCTGGGTGACGTGACGTATGCACGGACGCGCGGGCGGTGAACTTCGTTCGCGCCGTACGTAGCCAACCGCGCTAATCGGAGGCGCGGGGGTAAGGGCAACAAACTAGACATGGAAAAACAAACGCACACTTTGGTTTGCCGAGGCTGCTCAGTGGCAGAGGGGCACCTCCAGACTCCCCGCGGTGGGATCTCAATGGGGGGGGGCGGGGGATTATACGGCACCCCCCCCCCCCTCGACCCAAACCACTGCTCAGTAGACACCCTGAGTAATGAATCGGAATCGAGGCGTCGTCTCTCTGTGCAGGAGACCCCATGCCACGAGCCCTCCCCCCCTCCCACGTACGTGACGACGGCGTTGGGGTTCTTCTCCACGGCGTAGACGCGGATCTTCCTGCCCGCGGCCTTCGCCGCGCGCAGCGAGGAATTGACCAGGGGACCTCGGCCCGCGCCCAGCACCATCAGCACCCTGGGCACACGCAAAGACGAAGGTCAACCCCGCGTAGCCGCCTTCAACGGACGGTCCGCGGCTAAGTGCCGCCTACGAAGGCCGCCACGGATCAGCAAGGGGAGGGGGCCGGGGGGGTGGCAAACGCCACGAGCCGAGCAGCCTCCGTCTCTCCGGTGCTGACGTTTACAAAAGATGCTCATTTAATGGCCGAGTCAACGTAGGGAGGGCAGAGGCCCAGGACCGGTCCAGATATCCGCTCGCCATGTTGGCCGTGAACAGTAAATCGAACTCGGGTCGCCGGGTTCACGGTGGTGGGAGTGGGGGTGGTTACCAGATCACCTTAGTTTAGAATAACGACGCGAGGAGCTTCACTTACAAATTCACCCAGCGGCATCGCCCCCGCCCCCGCCCCCGCCCCCCGGAGTCTGAGAAAGCGGACAACCGAGCGAGGAGGGACGGAGAACAAAAAAAAAACGAATCGTACGCCTTTCAAATGCCCTGCACTCGGGAGCGTTTAACGTAATGAGAAGGCCAGGCCATGTATCACATTATAGGGCCCACAATTGATCAAAGCAGGCACCGCTGAGTGGAATAATTCAAACGGATTAACCCTCTCCCGTTCCGAGACGTCTGCAAGTGGCAGCGCGGGTGCGGCGCGCGTCTCCTGTTCAACGCCGAATCTCGGACCGCGCGCGAGCGGCTGGACGCCGATTTCATTTAGAGAGGCGTAGCTGCAGCGGCGCCGTTCTTAACGACGTCGTTACTCACCGCACGAAACCGCAGCGACACGACCGCCGCCACCCTACGACGGCTGGCGCCAAAGCGCGCCAAAGCGCGCCCTTCCGCGGCGGCCGTGCGGGAGGAAACCCCGCTAACCGATAAAGTTACGTCGGTTGTAGTTCACGTGCGCGTCGCCGGATCGGGAAATCGGAAGAAAACGGGACAGGGTTAACTTCTCGCTAGGCCGGCTTTGTCTCCACTACTCTGGACGTGGGGCGGGGGGGGGGTGATCCTCCAAGGTCACAATCACGTCGGCTGCAGGAGCACGAGTGAAGCAGGGCTCCGTTTCAGAACCAGGATTACGGCTGCTCTCGGGGTAACAATTTCGTCATGACAATTTAAAATCCGGTCGTCGGAAAAACAATATTCGCAAATCGCGTTTCACATCAGGACCCCCCTCCCCCGCCTCACACCATCTCTCATCTTCCTCATCTTCGCTATGTCTCTCCACCGGCCTCTCTACGAACCGAGGCCCATCACCCGAAACGTTAAACCATCGTACTTTTCACGGCGACGCGCTCGCACTCGCTCGCGCACGAAGCGTCGTTCATGACAAAAGCTGCCGAGTTTTTGGTTGGCTGTCAACCGTAGGCTTGGGCGCAACTGCCAGCACCATTCACAAATAATGTGTTTAACTAAAAGGTTCCTTTCCGAGTTACCTTTCAGAGCAATCGTCAAATGGAACTGACGAGGGTTAGGAGGGGGCACACACAGAGGCTCCGGTGCACCGCCCGTAGCAACGCTTTTAACCGTAACCAAGGTTTTTGTTGGGTTAGATGGCGTAAATATAAAGTGTCGGTAAACCCGCCACCACCACCCGGCGGAGCAAATTGGCAAGGTTTGTCACGTAAGCAAACGGTGCCAATTCGTTGCTAGTCCAGCACTAACCGGCTGTGTGTTGGAGAGTAAACCCACCACAACATTTACAATTCGAGTAGCGTGATCTTCCGTCGGTAATTACAACCAGCATCATCAGGCGACAGCCACAGAGTAGCGGAGAAAATCTCTCTCCGTCTTAAATAGACGGGGGGATAAACGTGACGTGGTCACCTGTGAGCCAATCAGGTGCGAGGACCAGAGGGGTTTTTATTGGGGTTCACGTATTCACATAAATGGCAATGGTTATCCATACCTATTGGTTGGGTCATTCACAGTTCATCAACACCAAGCGAGGCGATGTCGCACGCTCAACGAAACTAAAGCGGCACTCACAGCACTCGCGAGTCCTTCTCCTCTTCCGGTACCTTGTCCAAGAGCGCCATGTACACAGCCTGCGGAACCAACCGTGGCCGTCAACACGAGCCCGCACGGGGGGAGGGGGGGGGTGGTGGGCCCACAGAGACACAACGGAGATGATGCACGGGAGACCAACAGTGACCCGCAGACGGATAGAGATGCGGAGAGATACGTAGAGACACGCAGAGATACATATGTAGTGTAGTAGAACGACACTACTGTGTTGGCTCGGTATGGGGGCTGTAGGCGGGTGTCACAGGGGTCGTGTCAGGCCGTGACACTCTGCGTGAACCCAACAGGACACGTGACCGGATAAAGGGGGGCCAGGGGCCCCAGGGGGGGTCACGTGGTTGGGGGCTCGGGCCTTCCCGAAGGATCGGGAAGGGGGGCGTGGCCTGGGGCGGAGCTGGCCACGCCCCCCTTCCCAAAGGATCGGGAAGGGGGGCGTGTCCTGGGGCGGAGCCGGCCACGCCCCCCTTCCCCGAAGGATCGGGAAGGGGGGCGTGTCCTGGGGCATGTCCTGAGGCGGAGCCGGCCACGCCGGAGTGGTTATAAGCGGGGTGTGGACGGAGAGCTGGGGGCTGGTCTGCTGGGTCAAGTCTGGGATGAAGTCACCGACCACGATCCTCAGTCTCCGGTCTCCGCTAGTGAACCAGGCAGCGTGTTGAGCTGTCCTGGTCCAGTGATGAAGTATCCCCGTGTGGTAGCTAAGTTAGGAACGGTGGCTACCACCCTATGTCGTTATCCTGTTAATGATAATGAGATGCATAGAGGTACATAGAGACCCATAGATACATAGAGACCCATAGATATCCAATGAGATGCATAGAGGTACATAGAGACCCATAGATACATAGAGACCCATAGATACATAGAGACCCATAGATACATAGAGACCCATAGATATCTAATGAGATGCATAGAGGTACATAGATACACAGAGATACATAGAGACCCATAGATATACAATGAGATGCATAGAGGTACATAGATACGCATAGATACATAGAGACCCATAGATGTCTAATGAGATGCATAGAGGTACATAGATACACAGAGATACATAGAGACTCATAGATATCCAATGAGATGCATAGAGGTACATAGATACACAGAGATACATAGAGACCCATAGATGTCTAATGAGATGCATAGAGGTACATAGATACAGAGATACATAGAGACCCATAGATATCTAATGAGATGCATAGAGGTACATAGATACACAGAGATACATAGAGACCCATAGATATATAATGAGATGCATAGAGGTACATAGATACACAGAGATACATATAGACCCATAGATATCCAATGAGATGCATAGAGGTACATAGATACACAGAGATACAGATCAGAATGTTTCTTGTTACATTATTACACTGCAGGACAGAATGTGGAGACCTTCAACCAGCAGCGGATTGACCATGGCAGACGAGGACGACGATGACGACAATGGCAGATGTGACAATGTGTGTGTGGAACTCACCCGCTGATATTGGGAATACTTGATCGGATCCTTCTCAAACACTTCGTACGTCTGAGACTCCAGGTTGTCCATGAGCGGCTGCGGGAGACACAAGCGGCGTTATTAACACAGCCATGCCAGGGCGCCACCGTGGTGAGATGTTGACTACCTCGCCCGGTGTGCAGGAGATCGTGGGTTCGATCCCGACCCTGATGCCTGCTGTATATTTTGAGTTTGCGTGTCTCTCATCATCATCACGGTGGCTAGGGGATGTTGACTACCTCGCCTGGTCTACAGGAGGTCGTGGGTTCAATCCCGACCCTGATGCCTGCTGCTGTATATTTTGCGTTTGTGTGTCTCTCATCATCATCACGGTGGCTAGATGTTGACTCCCTCGCCTGGTATGCAGGAGTTCGTGGGTTCGATCCCGACTCTGACGCCTGCTGCTGTATATTTGGAGCGTGCATGTTCTCTCCGTGGTCACGTGGATTTTCCTCCGGGTCCTCCGGTTTTCCCCTCCACATTCAGAATTACGTCACGCGTTTAGAGTGTGTGGCTGCTATCACTTTCCACGTGATGATGATCGCCACTTCGCTGAGCTATCATTTATGGCCAGGTCGTTCCTGAAAACGAGCTACATAAGTCAGTGGGACTTACCTAGTAATATAAACAAAACATATATACAGGGTGCTTAAAAAAAAACTTATATGGGACTCTCGGTATTGTTGTGTTAACATTTTTATGAAGCACCCTGTTTTTCAATGGTTTTATTTAACTCCACTTGTGTTTGTCGTGGTTAAATCTTGTAATCAAAAGTTAGTGTCCTTGCTGCTGCCCAATCAATTACAAATTTTTGCACACACACTCAGATGCGGCGACAATGCATGCCTGTATGAACATCGGCATCAATTCATCAATTAATTGCCTCCTTTCAAGCAAGTACAATTTTTGTATGGACGGCTTATTAATTATATATATTTGTGTAGGTCAAAAACGCCGCGGTCCCTAAACTGTGGAATTGGCTCACACACAAAGCAGGTGCCACGTGTCTCAGGCTCGCACACTAAGCAGGCGCCACGTGTCTCAGACTCACAAAGCAGGTGCCACGTGTCTCAGGCTCACACACAAAGCAGGTGGCACGTGTCTCAGGCTCACACACAAACCAGGCGCCACGTGTCTCAGGCTCACACACAAAGCAGGTGCCACGTGTCTCAGGCTCACACACAAAGCAGGTGCCACGTGTCTCAGGGGAGCCACGTGTCTCAGAGGAGCCACGTGTCTCAGACTCACACACAAAGCAGGTGCCACGTGTCTCAGAGGAGCCACGTGTCTCAGACTCACACACAAAGCAGGTGCCACGTGTCTCAGAGGAGCCACGTGTCTCAGACTCACACACAAAGCAGGTGCCACGTGTCTCAGACTCACACACAAAGCAGGTGCCACGTGTCTCAGGCTCACACACAAAGCAGGTGCCACGTGTCTCACACACAAAGCAGGTGCCACGTGTCTCAGGCTCACACACAAAGCAGGTGCCACGTGTCTCAGAGGAGCCACGTGTCTCAGACTCACACACAAAGCAGGTGCCACGTGTCTCAGGCTCACACACAAAGCAGGTGCCACGTGTCTCACACACAAAGCAGGTGGCACGTGTCTCAGGCTCACACAAAGCAGGTGGCACGTGTCTCAGACTCACACACAAAGCAGGTGGCACGTGTCTCAGACTCACACACAAAGCAGGTGCCACGTGTCTCAGACTCACACACAAAGCAGGTGCCACGTGTCTCAGACTCACACACAAAGCAGGTGGCACGTGTCTCAGGCTCACACACAAAGCAGGTGCCACGTGTCTCAGGCTCACACACAAAGCAGGTGCCACGTGTCTCAGAGGAGCCACGTGTCTCAGACTCACACACAAAGCAGGTGCCACGTGTCTCAGGCTCACACACAAAGCATGTGCCACGTGTCTCACACACAAAGCAGGTGGCACGTGTCTCAGGCTCACAAAGCAGGTGGCACGTGTCTCAGACTCACACACAAAGCAGGTGCCACGTGTCTCAGACTCACACACAAAGCAGGTGCCACGTGTCTCAGGCTCACACACAAAGCAGGTGGCACGTGTCTCAGGCTCACACACAAAGCAGGTGCCACGTGTCTCAGAGGAGCCACGTGTCTCAGACTCACACACAAAGCAGGTGCCACGTGTCTCAGGCTCACACACAAAGCAGGTGCCACGTGTCTCACACACAAAGCAGGTGGCACGTGTCTCAGGCTCACACAAAGCAGGTGCCACGTGTCTCAGACTCACACACAAAGCAGGTGCCACGTGTCTCAGGCTCACACACAAAGCAGGTGCCACGTGTCTCAGAGGAGCCACGTGTCTCAGACTCACACACAAAGCAGGTGCCACGTGTCTCAGGCTCACACACAAAGCAGGTGCCACGTGTCTCACACACAAAGCAGGTGGCACGTGTCTCAGGCTCACACAAAGCAGGTGGCACGTGTCTCAGACTCACACACAAAGCAGGTGCCACGTGTCTCAGATTCACACACAAAGCAGGTGCCACGTGTCTCAGGCTCACACACAAAGCAGGTGGCACGTGTCTCAGGCTCACACACAAAGCAGGTGCCACGTGTCTCAGGCTCACACACAAAGCAGGTGCCACGTGTCTCAGAGGAGCCACGTGTCTCAGACTCACACACAAAGCAGGTGCCACGTGTCTCAGGCTCACACACAAAGCAGGTGCCACGTGTCTCACAAAAAAGCAGGTGGCACGTGTCTCAGGCTCACACAAAGCAGGTGCCACGTGTCTCAGACTCACACACAAAGCAGGTGGCACGTGTCTCAGACTCACACACAAAGCAGGTGCCACGTGTCTCAGACTCACACACAAAGCAGGTGCCACGTGTCTCAGGCTCACACACAAAGCAGGTGGCACGTGTCTCAGGCTCACACACAAAGCAGGTGCAATGTATCTCAGGCGCGACTGATGCTACTTCTCGACCGTGAGATAAACAAAGTTGTTAATAAAACCGTTGTTTAAATTTTTCTAAGGAGTTTATTTACTGATTTGCTTACCTTCCCTATACTTTGCACTGCTATCATGTTTTCGAACTGTGTTTGTTGTAACTTACTGACCCCCCCCACCACCCCGTGCCCCCTGTGGGGTGGGGGGGGGAAAGAGCTTTATAGCTCATGGGATTCCTCCTCCTCCACCTCCTGCAGTCTCAATAAAACTTTCCCCTCGAGGGTGCAAAGTGCTCCAAGCGACGCCTGCGGCCTGCACGGCCAAACGCAGGGGGGGCAGCCGGGGCAGCCGGGGCAGCCCCGCGTCTGTTCTGAGAGGGGCACCTGGAGAGGACACTGCAGGTAGTCCTCATAACCCTTGGAGAAGATGTCGTAGTTTGACGGCGGAGGGCGGTGCTGGGACAGGTGCTGCAGGTACTGGATGTAGGCGCGCAGCTCCTTGTCCGAGTGGCAGCTCATGCCCGAGATGATGAACTGAACGTCCAGCTGAGGAGGGCGGAGGGGGGAGGCGCCGCCCGCGTTGAGATCACGGCACGCAGCCAAACACAAACAGTCGCGATGGCTATCACAAACGACAGCTCAACGAAAGTTGGCTCATCGTCATCGTTAGGTGGCCATTTATAGCGGCGGCGGCGGCGGCCAAACACTCTGAACGCGTGACGCCGTTTCTAAAAGTGGAACCTGGAAAAAAATCCACGCGACCACGGCGAGGGAGAGACGCAAACTCCAAATACACAGCAGCAGCAGCAGGCGTCAGCGTCGGGATCGAACCCACAACCTCCTGTACACCCGGCGAGGGAGTTAACATCTCCTAGCCACCGTGATGATGAGAGACACAAACTCCAAATACACAGCAGCAGCAGCAGGCGTCAGCGTCGGGATCGAACCCACAACCTCCTGTACACCCGGCGAGGGAGTTAACATCTCCTAGCCACCGTGATGATGAGAGAGAGACGCAAACTCCAAATATACAGCAGCAGCTGCAGTAGGCCACAACCTCCTGTACACCCGGCGAGGGAGTTAACATCTCCTACCCACCGTGACACCCCGATCGCCGTCGCTGCCATCAGCACCGGGACGGGTGGCGACGTGGCCTAGTGCTCAGCGAGGGAGCAAGACGTCTGTGAACGAGAGCTTCACAGCTCATCGGATTTCCTCCAGGATAAAATAAATAAATATTGTGGACATTTGGTATTTGCGTCACCGATAATGTAGGTTTTTTTTGGGTTAGATCGCGTAAATATCTAAATGTGTCGTTAAACCCCGCCACCACCCGACACAGCCAACTAGTAAGGGTTGTCATGTAAACAGAACGTGGCCAATTCGTTACTAGTACAGCACTAACCGGTGTGTTGGAGAGCCAAGCCACAACATTCACAATCTGAGTACGACGTTTCGCCAGTAATTACAACCAGCTTCATCAGGCGACAGCCAGATTTGTACCTCCTGTCGATTGCACGCACCCCTGTCGATTGTGTTCGCGTCACGTATACAGCGCAAGGAGTTTGTAAATCTGGACGACGATTTTATAAAATAAAATGCGTAGCTCCGAGTGCGCTCCTAATATCGTAAAGGAAGAGCGTTCCAGACGGCCGCCAGTAGCGCGTCTCTCCGAAAGCGCCGCGCGATGCGGCGGTGACCGCCGTCTTTGTTCCGACAGCCGAGTCAAAACCGCCGCCGCCGCCGCCACCGCCGGCACGACAGGAAGTTCGCGCCGCGGTCTGCGTTTCCGTCTGGCGGCAATCGAGGCGGCTCCCGCGGCGCACCTTGAAGAGGCGGAAGACGAGCAGCTGGTGCGCCTGCGCCAGCACCGGGAAGCCCTTCTTGTTGGTAAGGAAGGTGCTCGTGTGCAGCACCACCGCCTTGATCGGCTCGCCCAGCCACTTCTGGATCACCTCCTCGCTCGGCAGGTCGGCCGACAGCTCCAGGGCTGTGCGAGGAGACGGGGAGCGGCGCCGACATTGAAGCCGCGCGTGCAAAAAAAATATTAACATCCCGCCGGTTAAGGCGTGCGCCGAATTCGAGCGAGGCCGACCCTGCTGGCGAGACACTGAATGTCGAAACCGGTCAGGAGGTCGTTGTTTGCCGTTTTTTTTTTCGCTTGCGCCAAATGCAATTCCGCTGGCCGTATGCGCTTCTCGGACGGGGCCGTGGCGCCGCTGGATTGCGTACGAAATAGATTTAACGCAGAGCAGTCGGCTTACGCGGCCAAACGTATGATTCACGTTGCATTATTATTTTTTTGGGTCAGATCACGCAAGTAAAATGTGCGTCGTACACCCTCCTCCGCCCGACACTGTCAATTAATCCTCTCCGGTTCCCGTGACAGGGTGTGGGTGTCTCCCGTTCACCGCTGAATCTTGGGAAGCGTGAGAGTGGCTCGGTGTTAAATTTGACTTCAGAGGCGTAGCAGCAGCAGCGGCGGCGGCAGCAGCAGCAGTAGCAGCAGCAGCAGCAGCGCCGTTGTTTATGAAGACATTTGAACCGTAGCGACATGGCCGCCGCCCCACTCTACGACTGCTGGCGCTAAACTGTGCCACGCGCCCTGCCGCACGGCCTTGTGGGAGCCTCGATACCGACAAAGTTAGTTTATTTTTCCTTCCGGTTTAGTTTTGACGATGTACACGTACGTCACCGGAATGGAAAGGGTTAATAAAGCTGTCGTGTGATGAGCAAGCTTCAGCAGCACCACTGGTCGACTACCCATCTCAATGTCGAGAGATTTGTCCAACACACCGGTGTTATGAAACTAAACCATTTTTTATTTTACGAGGAGGTAAGGCCTACTGAGCTATGCAGCTCTTTTTCAGAAGCGACCTGGCTACCACAAATCATAGCTCAATTAAGTGATGAATCATCACGTGGAAATGTATCGCCACGATTCTAAATGTGGAGGGAAAAACCGGACGACCCGGAGAAAAATCCACGCGACCACGGGGAGAGAGACACGCAGACTCCAACTATACAGCAGCAGCAGGCGTCGGGGTCGGGATCAAACCCACGACCTCCTGTGTACCAGGCGAGGTAGTCAACATCTCCTAGCCACCGTGGCGCCCTCTCTCTCTCTTGACTTCCTTAATTTTACTCATTCTCAAGTGAACGCCAGAGTGATTTCCCGCTCACATGACTTTGACAAATTGCTAAGCTAACGCTGATCGGGTCCCCACTTTACCGGCTTCACACGCAGACAGCTGTTGTCCACGCACACAACACTGCACCGCGTCTGCTGCACGCAACGACGCATCGGTGTTCAATCGCAGTTGGTTATTAGCGGGTGTTTTGGCCTACTCTTCCACACTGGCCAGGCCTCTTGGAATGTACGTATGAATGTTGAACTTCTTTCACACCTTCCGTAGCCAACCGCGATAATCGGAGGTGCGGGAAAAGTTTAGTCAGTTCAGTGAGACTACCAAACTCTGTCCTGCCTGCCCACGGACTAACTGTGGTGTTACCCACGAATACAGGCAGGCGGATAGCAGTGGAGTGAACCTGACAAAAAGCTTGCCGAATGATTCGACTGCCACGCCACAGCGGATACCGACCGCGGTGACCTCTGAACCGCAAGTCCAGCGCGCTAACCGTCAAGGCCGCGGTGAGTTTTCTTATTTCCTTAATCTACGTGTCTTGCCGTAGCCAACAGAGGGCACGACGCTTCACGTGCGGGCAGCCGCACGTCCTGCCATCTTCCGGCCGCTCACCCAGAGAGATGCGCTTGTTGTAGTCGCAGAGAGACCGGAAGCTGTTCCACCTGTGGGTTGGGGGCGGGGTGGTAAACAGAGAAGACACGATGAGGCTCAGCTGGGAAGGCCTCATCTCGCAAAAGTGGGCGTGGTGGCTAGATGTTAACTCCCTCGCCTGGTGTGCAGGAGCTCGTGGGCTACATCCCGACCCTGACGCCTGCTGCTGTATAATTTGAGTTTGCGTGTCTCTCTCTCTCATCATCATCACGGTGGCTAGGAGATGTTAACTCCCTCGCCTGGTGTGCAGGAGGTCATGGGTTTGATTCCGACCCTGACGCCTGCTGCATATTTGGAGTTTGCGTGTCTCTCTCCCCTTGGCCCCACGTGGATTTTTCTCCAGGTCCTCCGGTTTTCCCCTCCACATTTAGAATCAACGTCACGCGTTTAGTGTATCTGGCTGCTATAAAATGTCACATGATGATGATAATAAGCCACTTTGTTGGGCTATCATGTGTGATGGCCAGGTCTCCTGAAAAAGAGCTGTATAGCTCAGTGGGCCTTACCTGGTAAAATAAAATATAGCTTAAATAGCTCAAATGGTTTCGATCGCGACCGTTTGTTTGTATTGGGCTGCGTGCCGTCATCACAACGCGGCAGCGCGCCCTAAAAAGTCTAGTGACGGACACACCCCACCGCCTCCCAGCCCTCCTCCCGACCCCACCCCGGCCTCCTCCTCCTCCACCCCCCCCCCCTCGTCCTGCGCTCCTCCGCCAACTCGCGCACAGGCGGGGCCCGTAGCGAGCGTTACCAGGCCCAGGTGTCCTGGGGTTCGGTGGGGCCTTTGAGCTCTCCGGCCTTGCCGCCGGCGCCGCCACTGCCGTCGCTGCCGTCGTCATCGTCCACCACTTCGTCAACCTCGTCAGCCGCGGAGACCAGGGGGACGCGGATCCAGAACTGGGGGGAGAGGAGAGGGAGGGAGCGGAGGGGAGGGACGGAGGGAAAGGAGGGGAGGGAGCCTCGTTTTAGCAGGGTGGATGTATCGTCACTGCAGTGATATACGTTTGTTGAACTTCTTCCGCGCCCTACGTAGTCAACCGCGCTAAACGGAGATCGCGGGGGAAGCACAACAAGCTAACACAAAAAGCGGTTCTCAAGAATTGAGTCCGCAGGTGACGCTCGTGCCCCACAGCGGGAAGGGGCTGGGTTCGATTCACCGACCCGGGCGCCTTTCTGACGACCGCTGCGCGCGCGGGTGATCCCGAATCAAGTCAATTGGCAGCGCAAGTAAAATGTTCAAATTTGGCAAGACGTGGAGGCCTGGCGCCGGCACACGCCGGCCTGCCCTGGCGTCCACGGCGTCTTTTAAACGTCCGGGGCCACCGGGCGAAGCGGACGGCGGTCCTGGCGTCGTTTCGGCGTCCACGGCCTTGCGGTAATAACCGGGGCGGCAGCCGTTCCCCGTGGGCGCACGGCGCCCCGCCTTCAGCACGTGGCCTGACCAACGGGCGGCGGGGCCGGGCTGCCGGTAGGGGCTGCGGTGATTGCCGCCGTCGCCGCGTGTAGTCCCATCCGAGTAATTTATTTTTACGTGGGAAATTTAGTTCGAGAAGCCTGCGCCCATGCGTGTGTGCGCGTGCGTGCGTGTTTGTGCGCGTGTGTGCGTGTTTGTGCGCGTGTGTGTGCGTGTGTGCGTGTTTGTGCGCGTGTGTGCGCGTGCGTGCGTGCGTGTTTGTGTGTGTGGGCACGCACGCAGGGGGTAACGTAGCGGGGGAGCGGCGCGGCGCTTAGCGCGCCGAGCTACGAACCCGCCGTTCCGGGTTCGTTTCCCGCTCACGGCCACCGACAACCGATGACGATTACCTGAACCGGTCCCGGGTCTCCCCCTGGGTCGACTCGTCCTCATACGAGTTACCTGGTGCCGTGTGTAAAAAAAAAAAAAATCGCCACCAGGGAGACAAAGGCGGCCGGGTGCGGTGCTGGCCACCCACTCCCTCGTGTGCCAGTGCCGACTAACAGCACTCGCCCCAACAGTCTGTTAAGGCTACGCGGGGCATCTTTTTGGTCTTGCTCTTGTAGCGTCTCACCGCTTGGCTGTGGTGACCTTTCTGGATGTGGTTGATGAGGACGTGTGCCAGGTTGCTGTTGTCGGCCTGAGTCAGCGGGATGACCACCGCTGGAAGACTCAAGTAGGCCGTGAAGTTCAGCTCCTGGATCAAGGCCTGCGGAAGAGGGGCGCCACGGTTACTAGGAGGTGTTAACTCCCTCGCCTGGTATGCACGAGGTCGCGGGGTTCGATCCCGACCCTTCCGCTTGCTGTATATTTAGAGTTTGCGTCTCTCTTATCATCATCATCAGGGTGGCTAAGAGATGTTAATGACCTAGCCTGGTATGCATGAGGTCGCGGGTTTGATCTCCGTGGGGACAGCCCGGAGACATTCACAGTTAACTCAACGACACTCGCCCCAAACTCGCACTGACAAACGACGACATTAAACGCTCGACATCTACAGGATTAAAAAAACCCCCCAAAAACACGCCAACGCAGAGAGGCAGATTTACAAACTTACGGAGGGTTCGTGAAAAAAAAAACAGCGCACCACTGGGGATCTGGCTTCGAATCCAGGCTGCCGTCCGTGGTTACACCGCGTCCTCAAGCGTCGGACATTGATGGTCTCAGCCCGATCATCGATGACCACAAACAAAACAAAAAACCCATCAACGTTAAACCCGGCTCTGAAACTACGTTTTGCCGAATTCGAGCCGTGAGTATGAACCTTTCCATTTGACCTTGGCGCCAAGGAAGACCCCTCACTCTTTCTCTCTCTCTCTCACACACGGCAGTGCACGGGGGGGGGGGCGGGGGGGCAATGAAAGTGCTGCCTGCCTGTGCTCTGTGCGCGGGACCAGAGGCCCCCTTGACGCAGGGAATCCCCGAGGGGTAGCCCTGCGGAATCCGCTTCCGCGGGTCATTCTGGAACAGGCGGGGTCGCACCGCTATGCGAGCGACGGTCCGAGCGGATTCTTTTGACTCGTGACGACGCGATGCCAATTAGCGGTCGGGTTGTGGGGGGGAGGGTGGTGTGCGTCAAGAAAAATATTTTACAATTTTTTTTTTAACACACGCACACACCAGCGCCATTATCCCAGCTTGGCCGACAGCCGGCCGGGAGGAGATTAGCTCGCCGAGAATTTCCCCGACGATAGCTTTCGGGCACGCGAACACGGCAGCTTTCGCGATAACGACGATTAACGGGGCGCGCTGGTGAGCAGCTGTCAGCCAATTTGAAAGGGGTTCGGGCTGAGAAGGGCAAAGAGGAGAGAGCGGCGATGTCATCTGCCGTGTCCTGTCCTTCCCGGTGGGGGAGGCGAGGCAGCGGCAGGGGGGCGTGTAACGGACGAGTCGATTCGTACCGATTCACATCGATCACCGATCCGCGGGCAGACAGGCCCCCAACGTAGGTGTCCAGTGCGCATTACATCGCTTGGTTCCACCTCCCTCTCCGTCTTGTGCCAATGTTTCTGGCACCAATCTCTCACGTCGCCGGCGTCGGCGTCGTCGGCGTCGTCGTTATCATCGTCAAGCCAATCTCCCTGTTAAGAGTCTACCTCTCTTTCCGATTCCTTACAACGCCGACAACACCACCACCACACTTTGATTGTTCCCTTGTTGTCCAGCCCACATCGATTGTCAGCAGTTGCAAATCACTCGGCGACACCGCTGCTGCCACTGCCGGTGCTGCTGCCGGTGCTGCCGCGTCGGCAGCAGAACTCCTCGGCGCGTCTCTCAACGCCAACAACAACAGCTGCGCGCGGCCTTAAAATGAAAAATATATAACGGGCGACGTTTCGGGCAACGGCCCTTCTCCATGGCAGATGCACAGAGAGGCCAGGAGAGACGGAGTGGACATTACGCGTTGGAGGCCTGCACTTGCTTACACTGTGCCGTTTGATAACAAAATACATTTGTAAAAATCTGAATCACGTGCCATGAAGAAGGACCTTTGCCCGAAACGTCGGCGATTACAGCACACCTTTTTTTCTTTTAAGGCCCCAGTGTTGTTGTTGTTGTTATTGACGAGCGTGTCGAGTCGTGTTGTTCGCTGTGCGCCGCTGCCAACACAGCAGCATCGCGGAATTTGTTTGGATAATGAAATTGGGTTTCTCGGCTGGATCACGGCACCCGCATCGGATCGCGCGTGCGTTCAAACGGAGCCTTTTCGTCAATTTCATTAAAGTTGTTAACCCCATCGGCGTGACTCCAAGCGCAGCGTGCTTCCCTGCGCGCTCTTCAGCGTCCGCGCCGCCCTCTCCTTTGCCGGCGCCTGGCACGGTTTGGCCACGTGCCGGCGCTAAAAGAACTTGGGCACGCGCACGTCCGTCAGAGCCTTCCGATCCGTGCGTCACAGCTGGGAGCGACCCACCGATGAGCGACCCCCCCCCCCTCGTCTCTACGCGCGTCGGCGCGTCGCTTCGCACCGCCAAGTTCGCTCGGCGCGGGAGCCGGCGGACGCGCTCGACGGCACGGCGAGCGGGGAGGCGTGGAATCCTCAACGGCCCGCGCGGATGACAAACCTAGCAACGCGCGGACTCGCGGTCCAAGAGTAAAGACCCCCCCAGGGCGGAACCGCAGCCCCCGCTACGCCGCTCTCCGCGACGGTCCAAACGGAACGATTCCCGGACGGTTTCTGGTCGGCAACCCGGATTCTGTCGCGTGCGGGGGGCGGCGAGTGTTGGTGCCGGACGGAGGCTCGGGCTTAGTGACCAATCTGGAGTCCATCGCGCGCGCGCACACGCGCACACACACGCGCACACACGCACACACGCACACACACACACGCGCACACACACGCGCACACACGCACACACGCACACACACACACGCGCACGCGCACACGCGCAGCCAGCCAAAACAAATACAGGTCTCGCAACGCGCCCCTAAGCGGGTTCGGTTCGCTCCCCTATTTCGAGCCAACATTCGCCGCGCGCGGTTTTTGAATTCGCTCGGACGCAGCTGTGGCAGTCGGAAGTGGGACAAGATTGTGCACCGTGTGTGTACCGTGTGTGTACCGTGCGTGTACTGCGTGCATCGTGTGCACTGCGTTGTGCACTGCGCGCGCTACTCGGCAGGCGGCTGTCTCCTCGTGCGTTTCGCTTTGCGTGCCCGTTTAATTTGAAATGCATCTACTACCGCGCAGAGCCGGGGGGAGACCTATACCGCTGATTTTAAAGGTGAAAGTGCGGCCCTGCAATTACTGGCTCAAGCCACTGCTGGCGGAAGGGCCTCTACTGTAGACGAAGCTCCAGAGAGCCCCCTCCAGGCGAGGTGCTCGGCCTACTTTTCCACGCTCGGCACCGCGTCTCTGGAAGCGAACGACGACGACTTACAGCCTCCGAATTCTTCCGCACGTACTCCACTTCGGAATCCGGTTGCAGCCACGGTGACAGCTTCCCCACCACCAGGCTGCCCCAGTCTGCAACACAAAGGCAGCGGTGGGCGCAGAGCGGGCGCGTCATAAACCCGCACGAAGGAAAACGCAACGGGCGAAGGAGACCGGTAACCGTGACGACGAGCAGGGGGGACCAACGCTCGCAAAGGACGGTAACCATGACGACGAGCAGGGGGGACCCCCCGCGCGTCCCCACAGCTGCCCTTCGTCTCCAGTCTCGTAACAGAAGAGGTGGGGGGGGGGTACGGCGACTCAGAGGCGCCAGGAGGAGGAGGAACCACAGACAAGGCAGCCACGCTTGTCAGCCGACGCCGCCAACAATCGCCCAAGCTCTGCAGTCCTCCATATAGTGAGGCAGCGCTCTTCATTGCAAGGCCCGAGAGGGGCCACTGGCAGCCCCTCGTGGCCTTTAGTGCGGCCCCCAATATTACACAAAAGTGAAAACACCCCCCATCATCAGCGTGCTGCTGCTGTCAAACCCTCAGTGGTTTCAAATCAGAGGCGGACCTCGACCCCCCTCTGAAGAACACTGCCCTATGGTGTTATTAGCCAATTAGTGAAGAACACTGCCCTATGGTGTTATTAGCCAATTAGTGAACAACACTGCCCTATGGTGTTATTAGCCAATTAGTGAACAACACTGCCCTATGGTGTTATTAGCCAATTAGTGAACAACACTGCCCTATGGTGTTATTAGCCAATTAGTGAAGAACACTGCCCTATCGTGTTATTAGCCAATTAGTGAAGAACACTGCCCTATGGTGGTATTAGCCAATTAGTGAAGAACACTGCCCTATGGTGTTATTAGCCAATTAGTGAACAACACTGCCCTATGGTGGTATTAGCCAATTAGTGAAGAACACTGCCCTATGGTGGTATTAGCCAATTAGTGAAGAACACTGCCCTATGGTGTTATTAGCCAATTAGTGAACAACACTGCCCTATGGTGTTATTAGCCAATTAGTGAAGAACACTGCCCTATAGTGTTATTAGCCAATTAGTGAAGAACACTGCCCTATGGTGTTATTAGCCAATTAGTGAAGAACACTTCCCTATGGTGGCATTAGCCAATTAGTGAACAACACTGCCCTATGGTGGTATTAGCCAATTAGTGAAGAACACTGCCCTATGGTGTTATTAGTCAATTAGTGAACAACACTGCCCTATGGTGTTATTAGCCAATTAGTGAAGAACACTGCCCTATGGTGTTATTAGCCAATTAGTGAAGAACACTGCCCTATGGTGTTATTAGCCAATTAGTGAAGAACACTGCCCTATGGTGTTATTAGCCAATTAGTGAACAACACTGCCCTATGGTGTTATTAGCCAATTAGTGAACAACACTGCCCTATGGTGTCATTACACAATTAGTGAAGAACACTTCCCTATGGTGGTATTAGCCAATTAGTGAACAACACTGCCCTATGGTGTTATTAGCCAATTAGTGAAGAACACTGCCCTATGGTGTTATTAGCCAATTAGTGAAGAACACTTCCCTATGGTGTTATTAGCCAATTAGTGAAGAACACTTCCCTATGGTGTTATTAGCCAATTAGTGAAGAACACTTCCCTATGGTGTTATTAGCCAATTAGTGAAGAACACTTCCCTATGGTGTTATTAGCCAATTAGTGAAGAACACTTCCCTATGGTGTCATTAGCCAATTAGTGAACAACACTGCCCTATGGTGTTATTAGCCAATTAGTGAACAACACTGCCCTATGGTGTTATTAGCCAATTAGTGAACAACACTGCCCTATGGTGTTATTAGCCAATTAGTGAACAACACTGCCCTATGGTGGTATTAGCCAATTAGTGAAGAACAATGCCCTATCGTGTTATTAGCCAATTAGTGAACAACATTGCCCTATGGTGGTATTAGCCAATTAGTGAACAACACTGCCCTATGGTGTTATTAGCCAATTAGTGAACAACACTGCCCTATAGTGTTATTAGCCAATTAGTGAACAACACTGCCCTATAGTGTTATCAGCCAATTAGTGAAGAACACTGCCCTATGGTGTTATTAGCCAATTAGTGAACAACACTGCCCTATGGTGTTATTAGCCAATTAGTGAACAACACTGCCCTATGGTGTTATTAGCCAATTAGTGAACAACACTGCCCTATGGTGTTATTAGCCAATTAGTGAACAACACTGCCCTATGGTGTTATTAGCCAATTAGTGAACAACAATGCCCTATGGTGTTATTAGCCAATTAGTGAAGAACACTGCCCTATGGTGTTATTAGCCAATTAGTGAACAACACTGCCCTATGGTGTTATTAGCCAATTAGTGAACAACACTGCCCTATGGTGTTATTAGCCAATTAGTGAACAACACTGCCCTATGGTGTTATTAGCCAATTAGTGAACAACACTGCCCTGTGGTGTTATTAGCCAATTAGTGAACAACACTGCCCTATGGTGTTATTAGCCAATTAGTGAAGAACACTGCCCTATGGTGTTATTAGCCAATTAGTGAACAACACTGCCCTATGGTGTTATTAGCCAATTAGTGAACAACACTGCCCTGTGGTGTTATTAGCCAATTAGTGAACAACACTGCCCTGTGGTGTTATTAGCCAATTAGTGAAGAACACTGCCCTGTGGTGTTATTAGCCAATTAGTGAAGAATACTGCCCTATGGTGTTATTAGCCAATTAGTGAAGAACACTGCCCTGTGGTGTTATTAGTCAATTAGTGAACAACACTGCCCTATGGTGTTATTAGCCAATTAGTGAAGAACACTGCCCTATGGTGTTATTAGCCAATTAGTGAACAACACTGCCCTATGGTGGTATTAGCCAATTAGTGAAGAACACTGCCCTATGGTGTTATTAGCCAATTAGTGAAGAACACTGCCCTATGGTGTTATCAGCCAATTAGTGAACAACACTGCCCTATGGTGTTATTAGCCAATTAGTGAACAACACTGCCCTATGGTGTTATCAGCCAATTAGTGAACAACACTGCCCTATCGTGTTATTAGCCATTTAGTGAACAACACTGCCCTATGGTGGTATTAGCCAATTAGTGAAGAACACTGCCCTATGGTGTTATTAGCCAATTAGTGAAAAACACTGCCCTATGGTGTTATCAGCCAATTAGTGAACAACACTGCCCTATGGTGTTATTAGCCAATTAGTGAACAACACTGCCCTATGGTGTTATCAGCCAATTAGTGAACAACACTGCCCTATCGTGTTATTAGCCAATTAGTGAAGAACACTGCCCTATGGTGTTATTAGCCAATTAGTGAAGAATACTGCCCTATGGTGTTATTAGCCAATTAGTGAAGAACACTGTCCTATGGTGTTATTAGCCAATTAGTGAAGAATACTGCCCTATGGTGTTGTTAGTCAATTAGTGAAGAACACTGCCCTATGGTGTTATTAGCCAATAAGTGAAGAATACTGCCCTATGGTGTTATTAGTCAATTAGTGAATGTTTATTTGCGTAGGAGGACAGGGGAGGGGGCTGCATATGATTATCAATTCGCTGGTTCACCCAGGGAAAGCCTCGCCGAGTCTCAAGACCACGTGTTCACGAGGGTCCTGCCAAGTTTTCGCAGTAAGAGGGCCATGCTGCTGATGCTGCCGCTGCTGTGTGCGACCCCCAATTGAGTCAATGTTGCAGTTACTTTTTTTTCAGCATTGAGATGTTTGGGCCAATAGCAGGTCCCGGGAAACAAACCCAGCACCGTGCTTGTTGCGAGGTGCGAGTTAAAGCGCCGTGGCGCACCACATCAAGGCGACTCACACAGCAGCAGGAACAAGGTGGGGGGGGGGATGGCAGTGGTGGCAGTCCCTCCTTGGGGGGGGGGAGGCACCACTCCTAATATGGTGGTGAGATGTTGACTACCTCGCCTGGTATGCAGGAGGTCGTAAGTTCGATCCCGACCCTGACGCCTGCTGCTGAATATTTAGAGTTTGCGTCTCTCTCTCATCATCATCACAGTGGCTAGGAGATGTTAACTACCTTGCCTGGTATGCAGGAAGTCGTGGGTTCGATCCCAACCCTGCCGACGCCTGCTGCTGCTGTATATTTGGAGTGTGCGTGTCTCTCTCTCCGTGGTTGCGTGGAGTTGTCTCAGGGTCCTCCGGTTTTTCCCTCCACATTTAAAATCGGCGACACGCGTGTAGAGTATGTGACTACTGCTATAAATTTCCACGTGATGATGATAAGCCACTTCGTTGAGCTATCGTTTGT
Source organism: Petromyzon marinus (assembly GCF_048934315.1). Lineage (NCBI taxonomy): Eukaryota > Metazoa > Chordata > Hyperoartia > Petromyzontiformes > Petromyzontidae > Petromyzon > Petromyzon marinus. The sequence continues at coordinate 8,586,090 of NC_133729.1, forward strand.
GATGGCCAGTGGGCCTTGCCCGGTAATATCTAAAATAGTTTACTAGAAGCAAGCAGTGGGGACTCTCTGATTTATGGTGGTGGGGGGCGTAGACACCGCAGTCACGGTGGTGGTGGTGGGAGCGGTGGTGGTGGTGGTGGTGGTGGCGATGGTGGTGGTGATGGGAGCGGTGGTGGTGGTGGGAGCGGTGGTGGTGGTGGTGATGGGAGCGGTGGTGGTGGGAGCGGTGGTGGTGGGAGCGGTGGTGGTGGTGGTGGGAGCGGTGGTGGTGAGAGCGGTGGTGGTGGTGATGGGAGCGGTGGTGGTGGTGGTGGGAGCGGTGGTGGTGGTGGGAGCAGTGGTGGTGGGAGCCACTGTAGCCACAGTGGTAGTGGGAGCGGTGGGTGGGGGCAGCCAGAATGTCTCCGCAGTCCGGCTCGGGCCTCACCTTGGTTTGCGAGCAGCAGGTCGGAGCGGGTGAGCGGGCCGGCCCGGGACTTGCCGGGCTCCACCAGCGCCTCGCGCTTTTGCCGCGGGTGGACGAGCGGCACGCACACAAAGTCGAAGCTGAACACACGGGGGGTGGGGGCGTCACGGGAGGGGGGGGGGTTAAAGGCGCAGCCCCGCAGGCTCCCCCGCTAGCGCCGCTGCTGGTGGAGGGGCCTCGACCAGAGGTGAACCCTGTCGAGGTCATTCCCAACGTGCACAATCTTCCCTGAAAACTTAATTAGTTCAGTTTAAAATTTTAGCAATTTCATCGTTTCAATATTCATGTTCTTTGCTGTTATTTTTTTATGCCGAAAATTAATATCTGTGTCTATTATGAAACTGTGGAGTTAGAAAGACTGTCCAAAAAACCCCCCCCACACATTCCTGATTTATAGGTTATTCAATTAATGGGAAAATCCATTTTCGCTTTCGGTTTTTCAAACGCACAAATTCTTGCTCCGGCCATCATTCATCACCGCAAAACGTGCGACCCCTTGCATGGACGGCTCTCGCTGCCACACGCCGGCCTCTCGCTGCCACACGCCGGCCTCTCGCTGCCACACGCCGGCCTCTCCACTGATTTGTTTCATCGTGGGGGGGGGCTGTCGCCATTCCTTCCGAGGGTCGTGGTGACCCCCGACTTACGACGGCTCAAGTTGACCCCCCCAACATTACGACCTTTCTTATAGTGAGCGAGACCCCCACAGTAACGATCAAAACTCGTATCTACAACCGGCTCACGACTGCTACCTACGAATGTGCGCATGTGATGCGCACACTCGTAGGTAGTGTATAGTAGTGCATAGTGTAGTGTATAATGGTAGTGTATAGTAGTGTCGTGTTTCGTAGTGTATAGTATATAGTGTAATATTTAGTAGCGTAGTAGTGTAGTGTATAGTAGTGCATAGTGTAGTGTATAATAGTAGTGTATAGTAGTGTCGTGTTTCGTAGTGTATAGTATATAGTGTAATATTTAGTAGAGTAGTAGTGTAGTGTATAGTAGTGCATAGTGTATTGTATAATAGTAGTGTATAGTAGTGTCGTGTTTCGTAGTGTATAGTATATAGTGTAATATTTAGTAGAGTTGTAGTGTAGTGTATAGTGTAGTGTATAATGGTAGTGTATAGTAGTGCATAGTGTAGTGTATAATGGTAGTGTATAGTAGTGTCGTGTTTCGTAGTGTATAGTATATAGTGTAATATTTAGTAGAGTAGTAGTGTAGTGTATAGTAGTGCATAGTGTAGTGTATAATAGTAGTGTATAGTAGTGTCGTGTTTCTTAGTGTATAGTATATAGTCTAATATTTAGTAGAGTAGTAGTGTAGTGTATAGTAGTGCATAGTGTATTGTATAATAGTAGTGTATAGTAGTGTCGTGTTTCGCAGTGTATAGTATATAGTGTAATATTTAGTAGAGTAGTAGTGTAGTGTATAGTAGTGCATAGTGTATTGTATAATAGTAGTGTATAGTAGTGTCGTGTTTCGTAGTGTATAGTATAGTGTAATATTTAGTAGAGTAGTAGTGTAGTGTATAGTAGTGTCGTGTATAGTGTAGTGTTTAGTGTAGTGCATAGTGTAGTGTACAGCCGACACGTCATGCACAAACTCGGCGCCTGATGGCACTGCTTTGCTCTCCCGCCGTGTGCGTGTGTAGTGTATAGTGCAGGGTATAGTGTAGTGTATAGTGTAGTGTATAGTGTAGTGTATAGTGTAGTATATAGGCGACACGTCATGCACAAACTCGGCGCCTGATGGCACTGCTTTGCTCTCCCGCCGTGTGCGTGTGTAGTGTATAGTGCAGGGTATAGTGTAGTGTATAGTGTAGTGTATAGTGTAGTGTATAGTGTAGTATATAGGCGACACGTCATGCACAAACTCGGCGCCTGATGGCACTGCTTTGCTCTCCCGCCGTGTGCGTGTGTAGTGTATAGTGCAAGGTATAGTGTTGTGTATAGAAAAGTGCCGTATTTTCCCGCATATAACCCGCAGACGCATATACCCCGAAAAAATAGCGTTTTGCGTAAAACAAATTTCAGATAGCCCGCACCTCCATATACCCCGCACCTCCATATACCCCGCATGCATTAATATCTTTAACGTCGTTACCGCAGCTTAATTCCATCATATTAATACGAAGTTGACATTTGTAATACATTCCACTATCAATTGTTAACATTAAAATCATAACGTGCACACACAAAGACAACAAACTAACCGGAAAAGAGTGAACTTAAAACAGTAAATAAGTAACAAAAGTATATCCAATAAATAAGCAACACCTAACTGGTAGATAAGTAAGCGTACTGTTAGGCTTATCGGCATTCGACCTCATCATATTACAGCTACTGGACCAGTAATTACCCCTGTACAGTTTTAGCACTGGTAGATTGCGCACTGCGCAGACAATAACGGCACTACTATAACGCCATTGCCTCCTGGCAACAAAGCCATTGGAAGTTTGCAACAAAGCTCATGGTCGCAACTGTATAGTGCTCAGCCAATAGCAGCGGCCTGAGGGACTCAGCAATTATGATTCCGCGTCTGGTAGACGCTTGTTAAGGCCCTTCCCATTGTGCAATGTGAAGCCTCGGCTGAAACTTTCGCACCCCCCTACAGCCACTGAGAGTGTTACGGTAAACAAAGTGCGCCCAATTCAAACATTGTCGTTTCATTGTACAAACAATTCGAATAACTTAAAAAGTGATAACATGTGCAATTTTGGTGCGAGTGGTTTATTCAGCAGTGCTTTAGTCAAAGGTAAGTGTTGCATAGTGGATAGTCCTACCATTAAATCTTTTTACGAGTTATGACATGTCACACGTGTAAAATATTTTTGGGATAGCCCGCACCTCCATATACCCCGCAGGGTCTTGTTTAGTTTGTATAAAGTGGTATACCCCGCGGGTTATATGCGGGAAAATACGGTACTTTAGGATTTTTCCAATGTGTTTGTCTTCACTTAATAAATATTTGTAAGGGTTATGTAAAGTTACAATAAATGTTTGTTAGGGTTATTTAAATGTATTTTCGTGGTCAATTCTGGTATTTTTATGGTTCGTAATGATTTCTTCCAGGAACAAAACCCCAATGCATAACATTGCTCCCCCCTGTGGGAACGAAGGGGCTGGATTCACGACGGCTCCACTCATGAGCGTCGTGCAGGAACCAATTCGGCCGTAGGTGCGGGGGTGGCATGCAATAGTTGACGTGTACAAGGCGCAATTCATCCCAGGATCGCAGTGCGCCACGCACGAAGCTATGAGATACGAGCACCGCAAAGTCCACCGGGTGTTACGTGGGTATGTGTGGCGCGGCCAGGCGTGATAGGCGAGTCCTTAGTAGCGAAGACCGACACACAAGGTGACCGACCGCGCCTGTCTGGCCACAGGCGGCAGGGCCTTCCGTAGCCTCGGCGCGGTGCATGGCAGTCTCGGTCACCCCAGGTGCATCGTCTGATTGTCGGCACGCGACGGTGAGGTGCGACCGACTCGGCCGTTGAATGTAAAAACGGCGCAAGGCCGTTCGAGGGCCCTTGAATGCGAGCGGCAACTTTTGTTTGTTTGTTCTGAATTCGACTCTAAATTTCATTGGCAGCCAATACAGAGATTTGTATTATCGCGGCATGACGTGCTCGCGGGAAGGAGGTTCTCGCGTGAGCGTCCTGGCGGCTGCGGCCTCAACTAGCGGCAGTTGTCCCAACGCCTTGGTCGGAACTCCCGGGAGGAAGCGATGCGATACGCCAAGTGTCGCCGTCCAGCCACGGGAACTGACGACCGTCAAAGCCAAAAACGAGGGAAGTAAAGCGTTGTCCGTCCGTGTTCCCGAGGTGTCGCGCTTGATTTGGGTCGCGCTTGATTTGGGTCGCGCTATTGACTTCACGAATCGATGCCGTTGTTTTTGTTGTGTCGATGTTTTTTGTTGTGTCGATGTTTTGGTTGTGTTGTAGTTTTTTGTTGTTGTCTTTGTCTCTCGTTTACATCCTCGTGTTCGTCTGCTTTGTACAATTTTAAGGCCGCATAATTTACAGGAATCGATCGTTAAGAAATATAGCACGCTATTTCATGTAGATAACGAGGTTCAGAATTTGATATTATGCATCCATACACTTCCACACACACCCAATACACTCATTTATTCACTCACACGCCAATGCATTAAGTCACTCACACATTCACTCACCCACACACTCAATCATTCACTCTCCTATGCATTCATTCATTCAACCACGCCCATTCATTCAGCACATCCATGCATTCGCTCATTTGCCCATGCATGAATTAATGCATTCGCTGAACCTACGGCATTAATTCATGCAATTACACACCCACTCACACATTATTTCATTCACTCACGCATACCAATCCTACACACACACCATTCCATACATTCACTCACCCATGTTATAAATTCATTCATTCTCCTGCACACAATGACTCACACACCCATGCGCTCATTAATTTACCTACATCATCCATACAATCTCCTACACAACAATCCATGCATCCATTCACTTGCACTCATTAATTCACCTACACAACAACAAAAGAACAAAGATTCCCCGAATAGCCTTAACAGACTGTAGGGGCAAGTGCTGTTAGCGAGCACCTATGAAGGCCGGAACGGTACACGAGGAGGTGGGTGTCCAGCACCACGCCCGGCCGCCTTTGTCTCCCCAGTGGCGATGTTTACTACACACCGCACCAGGTACTACTCATTTGAAGCTGAGTCGACCTACACAACAATCCATACACTCACGCATTAATTCATTCACCAAAACTAATCCCATACATTAATTCATTCCACCAACACCCCCAATAGATACTAACACACCCATGCATTCATTCATTCACCGATCCAATTCCATTCATTCTCCTGCACCCCAATACACTCGAAGCCCCACGCATTCATTCATTCATCAAACACGAATCCGCGATTCCCTTCTCCCGCACACTAAAATCCACAACTCGCTGACCACAAACGACGCCTATCCTCTGGACGCACATCACACACCGACTGTATTGTTATATAACATTGGGCGCTTATATTGATAGACATCACTCTGCGTGCATGCCCACGTCTAGGGGGAGCGGTGGTACCGCGGTTCGCGCAGTCGCACTACGATCTCCGCCCCCCCCCCCCCCCCCCGGGAGGGCAACCTAAGCTCAATTCCCGACCCAGTGGCTAATATCTGAACCTGGGGAGACAAAGGCGGCCGGGCGCGGCGCGGCTCCGACCACGCCACCGCGACCACGTGCGCAGTTGCGGCCTTCCGTGGGCGCTGGCGGGCACTTGCCCCATCAGCAGCAGCGCCGTGTGTGGTGCTACCGGGGACACCTTTGTCTGTGCGGTGGGTGTAGCGGCCCTTCCCCGCCTAGGTCGACTCGGCCTCAAATGAGTCCCCTGTGCGGTGTATAAGTGAGACAAAGGCGGCCCCAGGCGTGGTGCTGGCCACCCACTCACGCCACCTCGTGTGTGGGCACGCTCCCGGCCTTCGTAGGCGCTGCCCGCTAGCGGCACTTGCCCCGACAGTCTGCTGCAGGCTACACGGGGGATCTTTGTCTCGTGTATTTGGTGTGGCGGATGAACACCACAACAACGACAACCCCAGTTCGATCCCGGCCCAGGGCGGCGACTCTGGGCCTCGAGCGAGGCTGGGGGGGGGGGGGGGGGGGGGGGGGGGGGGGGGGGGGCCTGCAGCGTGTGGCGAGATCGTCAGGCGGGAGACAAAGGCGGCCGGGAGCGGTGCTACTGACCACATCACCACCATCATCATCACCACCAACACCACATCACATCATCATCACCACCACCACATCACCAACACCACCACATCACCATCACCACATCACCACCAACACCACCGCCACCATCACCACCACCATCACCACCAAATCACCAACACCACATCACCAACACCACATCACCAACACCACATCACCAACACCATCACCAACACTGCCGCGTGTCACCGTGATGAGTGGCGCGCTACCCACTGAGAGTCGCTAACGGCACTTGGGGCCTCAGAGAGAGGGGGGGTTGGTGGATCTTTGTCATCCTCCTCGTGTCGTGTGGTGGTGCGTGGTGGTGCGTGGTGGTGGTGATGTGTCGTGGTGTTGTGGTGGTGTGGTGATGTGGTGGTGTGGTAGTGGTGTAGTGATGTGGTGGTGTGGTAGTGGTGTAGTGGTGGTGGTGTGGTGGTGCGTGGTGTGGTGGTGTGGTAGTGGTGGTGTTGTGGTGTTGTGGTAGTGGTGGTGTTGTGGTGGTGGTTCGTGGTAGTGGTGTGGTGGTGGTGTTGTGGTGGTGTGTGGTGGTGGTGTGGTGGTGGTGTGGTAGTGGTGTGGTGGTAGTGGTGGTGGGTGTCGTCTCTCACCCCTGCCTGGACGCGGAGTCCATGGTGCTGGCGATCTCGGGCGCGCTCGCCGCGTCTCGTCCGAACGAGATGCGGGTGGAGGCGTGGGACGAAGCCATCTCTCGCTGCCGTCTCTACCACGCGAACACCGCCACCACCGTCTCTACCACCACCACTACCACGCGAACACCACCACTACTATCACCACTACTATCACCACCACTACTATCACCACCACTACTATCACCACCACCACTACCACCACCACTATCACCACCACTACTATCACTACCACCAGTACCACGCAAACACCACCACTATCACTACCACGCAAACACCACCACCAGGCCGCACACAGACCACGCGTGCGAATCGATTCCCTCGCAGAGGCGAAGTGAAAACGCCGCCACCGAATCGATTCTCAGTGTCCGTTACACACCAACTCACACCTCGTCAGTGTCATTACTACCTCGTTACACACCAACTCACACCTCGTTACACACCAACTCACACCTCGTCAGTGTCATTACTACCTCGTTACACACCAACTCACACCTCGTTACACACCAACTCACACCTCGTTACACACCAACTCACACCTCGTTACACACAAACTCACACCTCGTCAGTGTCCTGACTACCTCGTTACACACCAACTCACACCTCGTCAGTGTCATTACTACCTCGTTACACACCAACTCACACCTCGTTACACACCAACTCACACCTCGCCAGTGTCATTACTACCTCGTTACACACCAACTCACACCTCGTTACACACCAACTCACACCTCGTCAGTGTCATTACTACCTCGTTACACACCAACTCACACCTCGTTACACACCAACTCACACCTCGTTACACACCAACTCACACCTCGTCAGTGTCATTACTACCTCGTTACACACCAACTCACACCTCGTTACACACCAACTCACACCTCGTTACACACCAACTCACACCTCGTTACACACAAACTCACACCTCGTCAGTGTCCTGACTACCTCGTTACACACCAACTCACACCTCGTTACACACCAACTCACACCTCGTTACACACCAACTCACACCTCGTTACACACCAACTCACACCTCGTTACACACCAACTCACACCTCGTCAGTGTCCTGACTACCTCGTTACACACCAACTCACACCTCGTTACACACCAACTCACACCTCGTCAGTGTCATTACTACCTCGTTACACACCAACTCACACCTCGTTACACACCAACTCACACCTCGTCAGTGTTCTGACTACCTCGTTACACACCAACTCACACCTCGTTACACACCAACTCACACCTCGTCAGTGTCATTCCTACCTCGTTACACACCAACTCACACCTCGTCAGTGCCCTGACTACCTCGTTACACACCAACTCACACCTCGTTACACACCAACTCACACCTCGTCGGTCACCACGTGCCCCTTATAAATCTCGACGTGCATCCTACAATTTCCCATCACAAGGAAGAGACACAGACACACAGAGACAAATGTTGATATTTGTTGCCCCTATTGAAACGGCTGTGCGCTGTATGGATCTGGAAACTCAATTTCCCTGCACAAGAATCCGGGCTGAACCCTACGGGTTGACAGCTATAGGATTGGGACCCACATGGTTTTTGCCCTGCATCCACAGGTGATGAAAAATAAGAATAGTTAATTTAACCATCTCTGGCAATGAAGCAGGAGACGCGGTTAAGATGTTCAAACACCAAATGGTTTAAACCTTGAGCAAGAAACCGAGTTACTGCATTCACCACACACACAGTACTTGTGAACATGCAAAAAACATGCTCTCATACTACTAATTATCTATGCATTGTCTTTTATTATTGATTGGCCTACAACAGACACGCTCGTTCGTATAATCACAATCATAAAAAAATATAATTAATCATAATTAAGAATAATAATGATAATAATGATTATAATAAATAATAATTAATAAGAATAAGAATGATAATAATTATAATTAAGAATAATAATTATAGTAATTAAGAATAAGAATAATTATAATAAATAATAATTAAGAATAATAATTAATAATAATTAAATTCAATTGGCGCTTTTCATCCAAGGATCTCAAAGCGCTGTACAGGGCACAGCAGCAGCAGCAGCCACTCAGCAAAAAATGAATTAATAAGAATATAAATACATTTTAATGATCAAATTAGTGAGTATAAACTAAAAGAGTCGGAACCGAAAATAAACACGTTTCTAAGAGGCATTTAAAAAGATGTATCCACAAACTCCCTCCCCCCCGCCTCTCTCTCTGTCGAGGGGGGAGAGATCTCTGAAATATCTCAGAGGGCATCCCGCAGCCTAGGGGCGACTCTGGACCACCAAGGTGCACGACGCACAGCCGAGTTCTCCGTGGAGAGGAACAATCTCGACAAACTGCTCTTGTCTACATTTTGATTGGAAGGCTTTCGTAACTGCGGTAATTCATATATCCTTCTTTGGTTCTTTCGGTAAAGTCACGTAGAATGAGAATACAATAATTAATTGATAAAATAAAATAACACAATATTTTATTTTATCAATTTATTATTTTATTCTCATTCTACGTGACACAATAATATTTTATTTTATCAATTTATTATTTTATTCTCATTCTACGTGACTTTACCGAAAGAACCAAAGAAGATGATTAATTGCAGTCACGAAATCTTTAAATCGAAATTCATATATTGTTAGGTCTTTCGGTAAAGTCCCTTCAACGTGACTTTACCGAAAGAGCTAAGAGTATATCCTCTTGTCTAGTCATTTTTGTAGTAATTCAGTGTAATTGCGTGGTCATTTTGATTCGCATGTTTGATGTTTTTTGCTGACTTCATGTGAACGAACAGACACACACATTCGCACGTTTTCCCATTGAAAATCGGTACATTTCAAAATATCGCTGTCCTGGTCACAAAAACAAAGTTCGTGGGGGAATAATGATAATAATAACCACTATCTGTACTTTTGAGGCGTAAGCAATTAGGAACTCTCACTTACTAGCCAGGAACAAAAACTGTTACATCGTGTTATCGATCCAGTGCGCACTCGGAATCGATTCTACTTTGTTGGTCTGTTGCGAATCGATTTGTCTACACGTTCACTTACATCGATACGTGCACCACTTTCACTCCATTTAACTTTTGTTTTAAAAGAAGCGATACGTTTCATTTCACGCGCACAATGAGATTCGTATCTAAATCGCTCACCGTTGACAAAGCTATGTTCACGAACATTGACTCATCCTTTGTATTGTTTCAGACTTCGATTCGATCCGGCTATCGAGTATGTTTGTTATTAAATTATTGCAATGCTGCCTCGTCTGAATATAGATAAATTATCGAAGGATTTTTGTTTCATCTGCCACGCTGCCTCCCTCGTTCCAATAGCAGACGTTCCAATCGTAACCATTCATCTCCTCGCCGAAGGTTAATATTGCTGATCGGAATCGACGTCCTCGATTGACGCGATCGATTCTCTTTTATACTGCGCTGGATAGGGATGACTGGCGATCGTATAGACGTCTGTGGAAAAGAGCTTTATAGCTCATCGGATTCCTCCAGCATACGTCAAAGATTCTGATTCACATTTTTGCAACGTTTCCTCATGAACGGTTTATATAAATAAATAATTATTGATCGAGTCGTACACATTGTGGACCACATGTCTTGTGACACCCAAATACAAATTGACCCCTAAATTATTTTTCTCTACATGTTCATTCCTGTTTAAATAAACCTTACTTTTAAATTAATATACATGAAGTTTTACTGTGTAGGAACCTCCCGGTTACTACACCACCAGCCCACGGGGGATTATTGTGTCCGTCCGTCCGTCGTGCATCCAAAAATGGGAGGGGTGGGGCTGGGTGGGGAGGGGAGGGTGGGGAGGGGCTGGGTGGGGAGGGTGGGGAGGGAGGGGCTGGGAGGGGAGGGTGGGGAGGGGCTGGGTGGGGAGGGAGGGGCTGGGTGGGGAGGGTGGGGAGGGGTTGGGTGGGGAGGGGCTGGGTGGGGAGGGGAGGGTGGGGGGAGGGTGGGGAGGGGCTGGGTGGGGAGGGTGGGGAGGGGTTGGGTGGGGGCTGGGTGGGGGGAGGGTGGGGAGGAGTGCGGCTGGGTGGGGAGGGAGGGGCTGGGTAGGGTGGGGCTGGGTGGGGAGGGATGGGGCTGGGTGGGGAGGGGCTGGTCACCCCGTGGTGCCCTTATAAAACTCAACGTTTCACCTACTCACGCCGGCTTGTGCCCGCCCTCACAGTCGGGCATATTTGCGGAATACACCACGTGGTGTCCGCCGTTGACCCTGACCATTGACCGAGCAACCCAACGTTCCTACCAGCTCCCTCCGCAGGAGAATGTGTTAGATAGTTACAATGAGGTTGACGAGAATTCATCATCTGGACCACCGCAGTACGTCGATGCAGGTTGGCCACTAGAGGCCGCTCGAGATCGCGACTTGACAGTAGCGAGGGTCACGTGGGCTCCGCTGCACAAATGCACGTCACCCGAACGAGCTGTCCGCAAACAACTCACAACAACAACAGCAACAACAACAACTCCCCGCAAGCGACAGATCGAACGAGACCGGAACTCCATCACCGAGAAGTGGGAGCAGCCCTATCGATCAGTGCACAGATTGGCTGGGAGATGTTGACTACCTCGCCTGGTACACAGGAGGTCGTGGGTTCGATCCCGACCCTGACGCAGCTCTATATGTAGAGTTTGTGGTGTCTCTCTCTCGGTAATCACGTGGATTCTTCTCCGAGTCCTCTGGGTTTTCCCTCCAACATTTATAATCAACATCACGCGTTTAGACTATTTCGCTCCTGCTATAAATTTCCACACTGACGATGAAAAGCCATTTCGTTGGGCTCTCATTTGTGATTGCCCGGTCGCTTCTGCAACAGAGTTATAATGCTTAGTTGGGGCTTAACTTGGCAAAATAAATAAAATAGTTTAGTTTTTAGTTCACTTCGACTGGAGGAATCCGATGAGCTACTGGGGCTGTGTTTCACAGATGTCCGGTAGGGGTGGGGGAGTAAGTTAAAAGTTTTACTAACGTGCATTAACTTTTATTGCGTTGTGTAATTTACATTTTTATCGATGTCACGATATTCACGTTTTAAAAAAATTTGTCCATCCGTGAAGCGCTCTGTGACAATGCTACCGTGAAGGGCGCCGTACTAACCACCGTTTGGTTGATGGATTGAAATAAAAAAAAATACACGACATCAGTGCAAAATGTTTGAAAGGTAAGCAGGTCACTGAAATAAAGTCCAACAGGGCACCAGCAAATGATGGGCCGCGTCCAGAGGTCGTAGAGTACCTGGGGCTTTGTGGACAACGATGCCTTTGCAAAAGCTGCACCGTCACACACGAGATAACAGCAACAACAATAGCAACAATAATATAAATAAGAGCAGCAGCAACAACAGCAGCAACAACAATAATAGCAACAGCAACAGCAGCAGCAAAAGCAACAATGATCGCAAATAACAACAATAGCAGCAAGACCAACAATAGCGAGCCACTGGAGCTATGCACGTTTAAATCTCTAATGAAAACTAATTTCTTTAGAACTGCTTGCTGTTGTTGCTGTTGTTGTTGTGTTTAGGTTGTTGTCTTGCCCCCGCAGCTGCGATACGCGCGGTTGGCTACGCACGGTGCAAAGGAAATTCAACAAAACGCACGGGCAGCTGCGAGACTCCCAACTCCAGGCCAATTGCCCATCTTGTCCTTCGCCTCCACGCGGATTGGAAGTGCCACCCATGCTTGCGAGACTCTCCCGCAGTGTCTGTTGCTGGAGGGCGACTGCCTCCAGCAGCAGCAGCGTCCATCACGAGCCTCCTCCTCCTCCTCCACAGAGGCCGATCTCGACACCGCTCCTTACCGCTCGTCTGCGAATTCCACTTCGGCTCCACGTCCTCCCGGCACTGCATCAGCTCCGTCTCCTCTCGAGCCCGTGCCGCGCCTGTTTAGCCCCCCGCCTCTATCCGGCCAAACAGAAGCCGCCTGGCCACGCGGTGGCTGGAGGGCACGGGCGCTGAGTGACCTGAGCCAAGGCAGCCAACTCGACACTCAAGAAGACGGAGGACATTTTAACTTCACAACAGAAAGCGTAGCCCGTGTCGGTGAATCGAACCCAGGGGGGAGGAGCCCTTCGTGCCTGCGAGGCGCACGTGTCGCCACTGAGTCACCCTGGCCAGTGGCGCGAGACGTCGGACATCGTGAAAGTAGAGCAGGAGAACACGAACGAAGAGAGAGAGAGAGAGAGGGCGCGTGTTGTGGTATGTTACAGCCCCTGCCATTACTCGGGCGATGTAATCCGGCATTTGCAATCAGACGATGATCTCTGGAGACGTCGTTAGGCCGGGAAATTCATTATTATTAAAACGCAGCGGAACGCAGATATCAATTGGCAGCAATTAATCACGGCCGCCGCTGTCTGGAAGCTCCGCTGACAGCCAGAATACGTGTGTGCTGGAGCCGGCAACGGGGGTGGGTGGGTGTTTTTTTTAGTTTTTGGGATGAATGATGGAATCGGTCCTTGGGTCCTCTAAGAAGGCTCTCCACACGTTGCTCCTCCTGAACACCGCGTTAATTAAACGCGGTGTTCAGTAGGAGCCAGAGAGATGAAAGAGATATCTACTGTGTAGATATAGGCGTGCTGGTGGAGATATATACACACGTTGTTGGAGAGAGAGATATGTAGTGTAGCTACACACACGGTGTTGGAGAGAGAGATGTAGTGTAGCTACATACACGGTGTTGGAGAGAGAGATATGTAGTGTAGCTACATACACGGTGTTGGAGAGAGAGATGTAGTGTAGCTACATACACGGTGTTGGAGAGAAAGATATGTAGTGTAACTACACACACGGTGTTGGAGAGAGATATGAAGTGTAGCTACATACACGGTGTTGGAGAGAGAGATATGTAGTGTAGCTACACACACGGTGTTGGAGAGAGAGAGATGTAGTGTAGCTACATACACGGTGTTGGAGAGAGAGATGTAGTGTAGCTACATACACGGTGTTGGAGAGAGAGATATGTAGTGTAGCTACACACACAGTGTTGGAGAGAGATATGTAGTGTAGCTACACACACGGTGTTGGAGAGAGAGAGAGATGTAGTGTAGCTACATACACAGTGTTGGAGAGAGATGTAGTGTAGCTACATACACGGTGTTGGAGAGAGATATGTAGTGTAGCTACACACACGGTGTTGGAGAGAGATGTAGTGTAGCTACATACACGGTGTTGGAGAGAGATATGTAGTGTAGCTACACACACGGTGTTGGAGAGAGATGTAGTGTAGCTACATACACGGTGTTGGAGAGAGAGATATGTAGTGTAGCTACACACACGGTGTTGGAGAGAGATGTAGTGTAGCTACATACACGGTGTTGGAGAGATATGTAGTGTAGCTACATACACGGTGTTGGAGAGAGAGATATGTAGTGTAGCTACACACGGTGTTGGAGAGAGAGATATGTAGTGTAGCTACATGCACGGTGTTGGAGAGAGAGAGATGTAGTGTAGCTACATACACGGTGTTGGGGTAAATGCAGCAGCAGTAGCAACAGACTGGGATAATATATTCTTGGTTCTTTCGGTAAAGTCACGTAGAAGGGAAACAATGAAATAATAAAAATATATTATTATTTTTATTATTTATTGATGCTGCATCATCATTGTTTCCCTTCTACGTGACTTTACCGAAAGAACCAAGAATATGAATGCCTGCAGTCACGAAAGCTTTAAATCAAGACTGGGATAAGTTTCGGTGAATTTAACGTTGGGCAGCTGTCAGGACCTCATTACGTGAGCAGAAGATCAATGATAACTCCCGCCCCCTCCTCCAATCACGGGGCGTTGTAAATGAATAGGAACGCGCTAATTAGCCGCAAATGAACATCGCTGATTCCTATGTCGTGTGCGTCAGTTGTGTGGGAGCCCCCTACCCCTTACCCCCCCTTCGACGCCGCGATGCCGTCGGCGGTGAACGTCACCTCTGGCCGCCTCTTCAATTGCGCCACGGCCATTCCTGGCCATTTCTAAGGCCGTGTAGGGACCAATGATGCTGCATCATCATCAGCATCATTTCTAGGCTCCAAACTCAGTGGAATTATTTTTTTAATTATCCGCACGCGCACACGCGCGTCAGTGTGTGCTGTGTGTGTGTGTGAGTACAAGTGGAGAGCGGTGGCGCAGTGGTTAGCGCTACGCTGCGCTACGAACCCGGCGACCCGAGTTCAATTCACGCTCACGGCCACCAACACTGGGGACGATTGTCTGAACCGGGTACTGGGTCTCTCCTAGGTCGACTCAGCCTCAAACGAGTAACTGGGTGCGATGTGTAAACATCGCCACTCGGGAGACAAAGGCGGCCGGGCGTGGTGTTGGGCACCCACCCCCTCGTGTGCCGTGCCGGTCTTCATAGGTGCTGCTCGCTAACAGCACTTGCCCAAGCAGTCTGTGAGGGCTACACGGGGGATATTTGTCTTTGCGTGCTTTCAGGATGACCCAAAAGTCAGGACGCACGGGGTATTTAATTTAATTTAAACAGCGGCATGAAACATTTTAATGCTTTAATCTTAATCAAGTTAATATAATATATGATGATCACGATCATTATCAAAATCTATTTTTATTATTCTTTACAAAACTCGATGTGCTCTCGATTTTCAGGTTAATCGGAGATTAATTAAACTAAATTCCGTGCCGACGACTGTCGGATCAACTACTCCGCCGAAAGGATGATAATAAGTCAAATCCGAACGTCAGTCGAGCGTCAAGCGTTCTTCAAAATCAGGCATCCCTCACCCCACCCAAACACCCCAACCACCACCCCACCCACCACCCCACCCACCACACCCACCACACCCCACCCAAACACCCCATCCACCACCTCACCCACCACACCCCACCCACCACACCCCACCCACCCCACCCACCACCTCACCCACCACATCCACCACACCACCCACCACACCCCACCCACCACACCCACCACCCCACCCACCCCATCCACCACCCCACCCATCACACCCATCACACCCCACCCATCCACCCCACCAATCACACCCCATCCACCACACCCCACCCACCACCCCACCCACCACACCCCACCCATCACATCCCACCCACCACCCCACCCACCACCCCACCCACCACACCCCACCCATCCACCCCACCAATCATACCCCACCCACCACACCCCACCCACCACCCCACCCACCCACCACACCCACCACACCCCACCCATCCACCCCATAAATCACACCCCACCCACCACACCCCACCCACCACCCCACCACACCACCCACCACACCCCACCCCCACCCACCACACCCAGGACCGGTTCCAGGCGTGGGGGCTGCAGCCAGGGCCCTCCGCCAGCTGGAGGGCCTCCAGAGGTGAAGTGAAAAGTTATTCCACTTGTCAATGCTGAATTTTATTTGTTGTTAGCCTTGTAAAAATACAATTTTATTTAACTTTGTTTTCCTTTTGGAAATTCCTGTATTACTGGGGGGGGGGGGGGGGGGGGGGCATCACCAGGACCTGTAGCCCTGGGGTCGACAAAATCTTAATCGGTCCCTGACCACACCCCACCCACCACCACCGCACCCACCCACACCACCCACCCCACACCACCCAGACTACCCACCACACCCACCCCACCCCACCCCACACCACCCACACTACCCACCACACCCACACCACCCACCACACCCACACCACCCACACCACCCACCACACCCACACCACCCACACCACCCACCACACCCCCACACCACCCACCACAACCACCCACCACACCCACACTACCCACCACACCCACCCCACACCACCCACCCCACACCACCCACACTACCCACCACACCCACACCACCCACCACACCCACACCACCCACCACACCCACACCACCCACCCCACACCACCCACCACATCCACTCCACCCCGCCCCCTCTCAACAGTGACTCCTCGCCGCCAGTCTGGAGGATTTCAAAAGATCTCCGAGTAATTCAGGACCGGCCGCAAGTATGTCCGGCTGGCTGCGGACGCGTTGGGCGAGCAGCACCACACGCGGCGCGTGTTGGTGTCATGTCGACCTCGTGGAGAAGGGCAATGGGGGACGGGGGCGGCTAGCGGCTACGAAAAAAATTGAACAAGACGTGGACAAACGAAATCGCAGGAACCGGAGCGGCTCCTTTGAAGAGAAACCACGAAGAAGCAACCGCACACGGAATCCAAGACCGGAGCTGGTCAGAATTTAAAACCGTTGCCATTGCTACACAGAGACTCATAGATGACGCAGAGACCCATAGACTGCACAGAGAGCCATATACTACACAGAGACCCATAGACTACAGAGAAACACATAGACTACACAGAGACCCATAGACTACACAGAGAGCCATATACTACACAGAGACCCATAGACTACACAGAAACCCAGAGATGACGCAGAGACCCATAGACTACACAGAGATCCATAGATGACGCAGAGACCCATAGACTACACAGAAACATATAGACTACACAGAGACCCATAGACAACACAGAAACCCATAGATGACGCAGAGACCCATAGACTACACAGAAACCCATAGACTACACAGAGACACATAGACTACACAGAGACCCATAGACTACACAGAGACCCATAGACTACACAGAGACCCATAGCCTACATAGAGACCCATAGACTACACAGAGACCCATAGACTACACAGAGACCCATAGACTACACAGAGACCCATAGACTACACAGAGGGCCATAGACTCACACAAAGACCCATAGACTCACACAGAGACCCATGAACTCACATAGATACCCAGACTCACATAGACACCCATATAATCATTACATAGATATCCATAGACTCACATGAGACCACAGACTCATGCAGATACCCATAGTCTCGCATAGATACCCATAGACTCACATAGATACCCATAGACTCACGCAGAGACCCATAGACTCACATAAATACCCATAGACTCACATAGATACCCATAGACTCACACAGAGACCTATAGACTCACATATAGATACCCATATACTCACATGAGACCCATAGACTCACACAGAGACCCATAGACTCACACAGAGACGCATAGACACATAGAGACCCATAGACACATAGAGACCCATAGACACATAGAGACCCGTAGACACATAGAGACCCATAGACTCACACAGAGACCCATAGACTCACACAGAGACCAATAGACACATAGAGACCCATAGACTCACACAGAGACTCATAAACTCACACAGAGACCCATAGACTCACACAGAGACCCATAGACTCACACAGAGACCCACAGACACATAGAGACCTGTAGTTTCACAGAGATACCCATGAGTGTTGGGACCGGCAATTTGGGGATTGCAGGCGGCGGTGGCGGGGAGGTCCGTGGGAGTTGTTAGGGTGGGGGGGGGGGGGCACCCCAGAATATTGTAATCAACAAGAGTTCCACTGACACCCCCTCCCGCCTCTCTCCGTCAAGGAGGCATCAACCTCCACCACGCCAACTCCTACGGTGGTCATCCTCGCAGCAGCGGCTTCTGGCTCAGCCATCGAAACAAAGACGGTGGTCACCGCATCATCATCATCGTCATCATCGTCGTCATCATCGTCGTCATCATCATCGTCGTCGTCATTGTCATCATCGTCGTCATCATCATCATCGTCATCATCATCGTCATCATCATTGTCGTCATCGTCATCATTATCATTGTAGTCATCATCATCATCGTCATCATTATCATTTTAGTTGTCATCGTCGGCGTCATTATCGTCATCGTCGTCGTCATCGTCGTCGTTGTCATCATCGTCATCATCGTCGTCGTCATCATCGTCATCATCGTCGTCATCATCGTCATTGCGTGTCGTTCTCAGATGCCGCTTGCTGCGGCCGTCTGGGAGGGCGCTCTGGGGAGCTCTGATGCACTTTTACATCATCACCATCATCATCACCATCATCATCACCATCACCATCATCACCATCATCATCATCATCACCATCATCATCACCATCATCATCACCATCATCATCACCATCATCATCACCATCATCATCATCACCATCATCATCACCATCATCATCATCACCATCATCATCACCATCATCATCATCATCACCATCATCATCATCACCATCATCATCACCATCATCATCACCATCATCATCACCATCATCATCACCATCATCATCACCATCATCATCATCATCACCATCATCATCATCACCATCATCATCATCACCATCATCATCATCACCATCATCATCACCATCATCATCACCATCATCATCACCATCATCATCATCACCATCATCATCATCACCATCATCATCATCACCATCATCATCACCATCATCATCATCACCATCATCATCATCACCATCATCATCACCATCATCATCATCACCATCATCATCACCATCATCATCACCATCATCATCATCACCATCATCACCATCATCATCATCACCATCATCATCACCATCATCATCACCATCATCATCACCATCATCATCATCACCATCATCATCATCACCATCATCATCACCATCATCATGGAGATTGACCAACTCGTTTGTTTACAACTCAGTTTTGTCTTTGCTTTGTCCTTCCCACCGCGCATACCTCCGATTAGCACGGCTGGCTACGTAGGGTGCAAAATAAGTACAAAAAAACCACCTACAAAAAACACTACCACTTTCATTTAACCAGGTAAGGCCCCCGGAGCTGTGTAGCTCTTTAACAGAAGCAACGTGGCCACAAATGAGAGCCCAACGAAGCGGCTTATCACGTGAAAATGTCTTGCAGCAGACAAATACTCTAAAAGCATGTTGACAAATGTAGAGCGGTAAAACCGGGAGGACCCGGAGAAAAATCCACGCCACCACGGGGAGAGAGACGACACGCAGACCCCAAATACACAGCAGCAACAGCAGCAGCAGGCGTCAGGGTCGGGATCGGGATCGAACCCACGACCTCCTGTACACGAGGCGAGGCAGTCAACTACGGGTCTCTCTGTGTGTGTGTGTGATTGCCCAGCAGCCAGGCACGACCCTGCCCATGCTGCGCTCACATCTGGCGCCCAGAGCTCCGTCCAGAGCAAGATTTATATTCCAGGTCGTCGTGATTAAATCTCGATTCCTGCGTGCCGGAGGTAGCACGCACCACATGTCTCCGCCTCTCCCACTAGATTCTTCTTCTGTTTTCCTGATGTGTTTGTGTCTGTGCGTGCGTGTACGCGCCGAGTTGTGCGGCGTGGTGTGGTGCGTGTTGGCGTGCTTGCACCACGACGAACCCGGCCACCCAGGTTCGACTCCCCCTCACGGTCACCAACAGCAGCGACGATTATCCGACCCCCCCCCACCCCGCTCCCCCTAGGTGGACTCAGTCTCAAATGAGTAGCTGGTGCGGTGCGTGGTAAACATCGCCACTGGGGATACAAAGGCGGCCGGGCGTGGTGCTGGACACCCACCCCCATTTGTGTTCCGTTGTGGCTTTCGCTAACAGCACTTGCCCTAACAGTCTGTTAAGGCTACACGGGGATCTTTGTCTTCGTGTGTGTGTGTGGAGGGTGACGTGTGTGTGTGTGTCGAGGGTGACGTGTGTGTGTGTCGAGGGTGACATGTGTGTGTGTGTCGAGGGTGACGTGTGTGTGTGTCGAGGGTGACATGTGTGTGTGTGTCGAGGGTGACGTGTGTGTGTGTCGAGGGTGACATGTGTGTGTGTGTGGAGGGTGACGTGTGTGTGTGTTTCGAGGGTGACGTGTGTGTGTGTGTGTCGAGGGTGACGTGTGTGTGTGTCGAGGGTGACATGTGTGTGTGTCGAGGGTGACGTGTGTGTGTGTCGAGGGTGACATGTGTGTGTGTGTGGAGGGTGACGTGTGTGTGTGTTTCGAGGGTGACGTGTGTGTGTGTGTGTCGAGGGTGACGTGTGTGTGTGGGTTGAGGGTGACGTGTGTGTGTGTGGAGAGTGACGTGTGTGTGTGTGGAGGGTGACGTGTGTGTGTGTGACGTGTGTGTGTGTGTGTGACGTGTGTGTGTGTCGAGGGTGACGTGTGTGTGTGTGGGTCGAGGGTGACGTGTGTGTGTGTGG
Organism: Petromyzon marinus; assembly: GCF_048934315.1. Taxonomy (NCBI): domain Eukaryota; kingdom Metazoa; phylum Chordata; class Hyperoartia; order Petromyzontiformes; family Petromyzontidae; genus Petromyzon; species Petromyzon marinus. The sequence goes on from NC_133729.1 coordinate 8,607,038, forward strand.
GTCTAGGGTGACGTGTGTGTGTGTGTGTCGAGTGATACGTGTGTGTGTGTGTGTGGATATTCTTCATGGGACCGCCGGATCCATTGGTGAGACGCAACATCTGCCGCTGCTGATGCCGCCAAGTTCGACGCGTGGAAGCGTCTCGATGGCAGTGAAAGCTTTGCCAACGACCCCGCACGTACCGGTCCGGCACCGAGGAAGAAATACAATAAAGCTAAAGCGTAGAGTGCCAAGTAGCTCAAGGGGGGGGGGGGGTCACGGGGAAAATCGGCGTGCGTGAAATGAAAATATATAAATATGTAATGTCCAGTGTTTAGTGTTGTGTTGTTCTTCCCGCAGACCTCCGATTAGCATGGTTAGCTACGTACGGTGGTGCAGAATACACTATACACTACATACTGCACTATACACTACATACTACACTACACACTATAAACTACACTATACACTACATACTGCACTATACACTACACACTACACTACATACTACATTATACACTACATATTACACTACATACTACACTACACACAATATACTACACTATACACTACATACTAAACTATACACTACATACTACATTTCACACTATATACTACACTATACACTACACACTACACTATACACTACATACTACACTATACACTACACTATACACTACATACTACACTATACACTACACACTACACTATACACTACATACTACACTACACACTACATACCACACTATACATTACATACTTCACTATACACTACATACTACACTATACACTACATACTACACTATACACTACATACTACACTATACACTACATACTACACTATACACTACACTATACAATACATACTACAGTATACACTACATACTACACTATACACTACGCAACGCACTACGCTATACGCTACTAAACACTACACTAGTATATACTACATTGTTTTGCACTACACCACTATACTATATTGAAATGTAATTTGTTTAGAACTGTTTATCGTGTCCAGTTTGTTGTCCTTCCCGCACACCTCCGATTAGCACGGTTGGCTACGTACGGTGCCCAAGAAGTTCAACATACAAACTGAACACAGACAAACACTACCCATAGACTCAACACTACCCATAGACCAACACTACCCATAGACAAACACTACCCGTAGACTAACACTACCCATAGACTAACACTACCCATAGACTAACACTACCCGTAGACTAACACTACCCATAGACTAACACTACCCATAGACTAACACTACCCATAGACCAACACTACCCATAGACTCAACACTACCCATAGACTAACAAAACCCATAGACTAACACTACCCATAGACTAACACTACCCATAGACTAACAAAACCCATAGACTAACACTACCCATAGACTAACAATACCCATAGACTAACACTACCCATAGACTCAACACTACCCATAGACTAACACTACCCATAGACTAACACTACCCATAGACTAACACTGCCCATAGACTAACACTACCCATAGACTAACACTACCCATAGACTCAACACTACCCATAGACTAACAAAACCCATAGACTAACACTACCCATAGACTAACACTACCCATAGACTAACAAAACCCATAGACTAACACTACCCATAGACTAACACTACCCATAGACTCAACACTACCCATAGACTAACACTACCCATAGACTAACACTGCCCATAGACTAACACTACCCATAGACTAACACTACCCATAGACTAACACTACCCATAGACTCAACACTACCCATAGACTAACACTACCCATAGACTAATACTGCCCATAGACTAACACTACCCATAGACTCAACACTGCACACAGACTAACACTACCCATAGACTCAACACTACCCATAGACTAACACTACCCATAGACTCAACACTGCCCATAGACTAACACTACCCATAGACTCAACACTACCCATAGACTAACACTACCCGTAGACTAACACTACCCATAGACTAACACTACCCATAGACTAACACTACCCATAGACTAACACTGCCCATAGACTAACACTGCCCATAGACTCAACACTGCCCATAGACTCAACACTACCCATATACTAACACTGCCCATAGACTAACACTGCCCATAGACTCAACACTGCCCATAGACTCAACACTACCCATAGACTAAACACTACCTATAGACTAACACTACCCATAGACTAACACTACCCATAGACTAACACTACCCATAGACTAACACTACCCATAGACTAACACTACTAATAGACTAACACTACCCATAGACTTACACTGCACACAGACTAACACTACCCATAGATTAACACTACCCATAGACTAACACTACGCATAGACCCAACACTGCCCATAGACTAACACTACCCATAGACTAACACTACCCATAGACCCAACACTACCCATAGACTAACACTACCCATAGACCAACACTACCCATAGACTCACACTACCCGTAGACTAACACTACCCATAGACCAACACTACCCATAGACTCACACTACCCGTAGACTAACACTACCCATAGTCCAACACTACCCATAGACCCAACACTACCCATAGACTAACACTACCCATAGACCAACACTACCCATAGACTCACACTACCCATAGACTAACACTACCTATAGACCCAACACTACCCATAGACTAACACTACCCATAGACCAACACTACCCATAGACTCACACTACCCGTAGACTAACACTACCCATAGACCAACACTACCCATAGACTCACACTACCCATAGACTAACACTACCCATAGATTAACACTACCCATAGACTAACACTACGCATAGACCCAACACTGCCCATAGACTAACACTACCCATAGACCAACACTACCCATAGACAAACACTACCCGTAGACTAACACTACCCATAGACTAACACTACCCATAGACTAACACTACCCGTAGACTAACACTACCCATAGACTAACACTACCCATAGACTAACACTACCCATAGACCAACACTACCCATAGACTCAACACTACCCATAGACTAACAAAACCCATAGACTAACACTACCCATAGACTAACACTACCCATAGACTAACAAAACCCATAGACTAACACTACCCATAGACTAACAATACCCATAGACTAACACTACCCATAGACTCAACACTACCCATAGACTAACACTACCCATAGACTAACACTACCCATAGACTAACACTGCCCATAGACTAACACTACCCATAGACTAACACTACCCATAGACTCAACACTACCCATAGACTAACAAAACCCATAGACTAACACTACCCATAGACTAACACTACCCATAGACTAACAAAACCCATAGACTAACACTACCCATAGACTAACACTACCCATAGACTCAACACTACCCATAGACTAACACTACCCATAGACTAACACTGCCCATAGACTAACACTACCCATAGACTAACACTACCCATAGACTAACACTACCCATAGACTCAACACTACCCATAGACTAACACTACCCATAGACTAATACTGCCCATAGACTAACACTACCCATAGACTCAACACTGCACACAGACTAACACTACCCATAGACTCAACACTACCCATAGACTAACACTACCCATAGACTCAACACTGCCCATAGACTAACACTACCCATAGACTCAACACTACCCATAGACTAACACTACCCATAGACTAACACTGCCCATAGACTAACACTGCCCATAGACTCAACACTGCCCATAGACTCAACACTACCCATATACTAACACTGCCCATAGACTAACACTGCCCATAGACTCAACACTGCCCATAGACTCAACACTACCCATAGACTAAACACTACCTATAGACTAACACTACCCATAGACTAACACTACCCATAGACTAACACTACCCATAGACTAACACTACCCATAGACTAACACTACCCATAGACTAACACTACTAATAGACTAACACTACCCATAGACTTACACTGCACACAGACTAACACTACCCATAGATTAACACTACCCATAGACTAACACTACGCATAGACCCAACACTGCCCATAGACTAACACTACCCATAGATTAACACTACCCATAGACCCAACACTACCCATAGACTAACACTACCCATAGACCAACACTACCCATAGACTCACACTACCCGTAGACTAACACTACCCATAGACCAACACTACCCATAGACTCACACTACCCGTAGACTAACACTACCCATAGTCCAACACTACCCATAGACCCAACACTACCCATAGACTAACACTACCCATAGACCAACACTACCCATAGACTCACACTACCCGTAGACTAACACTACCCATAGACTAACGCTACCCATAAACTAACACTACCCATAGACTCAACACTGCCCATAGACTAACACTACCCATACACTAACACTACCTATAGACTAACACTACCCATACACTAACACTACCCATACACTAACACTACCTATAGACTAACACTACCCATAGACTAACACTACCCATAGACTAACACTACCCATACACTAACACTACCCATAGACTAACACTACCCATAGACTAACACTACCTATAGACTAACACTACCCATAGACTAACACTACCCATAGACTAACACTACCCATAGACTCAACACTACCCATAGACTAACACTGCCCATAGACTAACACTGCCCATAGACTAACACTGCCCATAGACTAACACTACCCATAGACTAACACTACCCATAGACTAACACTACCCATAGACTCAACACTGCGTACGGTGCGAAAGAAGTTCAACGTACACACTGCACAGAGGGGGCGTCCATAAATGACGTCACGCGATTTTGGACTATTTTTACCCTCCCCCCTCGTCACACATCGTTACAAATGTCTACCCCCCCCCCCCCCCCTAAGGTGCGTGACATCATTTATGGACGGCCCCATACACGAGACCAACTTATAAAAAATCTACCGCGTCATAGCGCTAACTATAGTGACGTCACGCGCACCCCCCCCCCCTCTCACGCGGTCGTCATTTGGCGGGAAAAATCACGGGCACGTGGACGTCACTTCCGATTTTCCGATATATAAATTGTGGGCAGCGCTTTCTGGATTATGATCGTGATATGATGATGATAATAATGACGCACGGCTTATCGAGTTGTTTAATCAGATTTCGGGCTAATAAAATAGAAATTCAAATGTTTCCACTGATCTCTGTTATAAATGTCATTGCTGTACGATTCCAATCATTTTTATCGTCAAAGTCGCCAAATTTGCGGAGCTCCGCTGCAAATTCAGGGAGAGACGAGAGGTGAGGCAGGGACGAGCTCAGCCTCCCCTCTGATTGCGCAACCCCTCAGTAACTGGATGGAGCGCGGGCATTAAGCGCGTGCCTGTTACTATCTCTCAGTGTGTCACCAATGCGATGTTTGTAGACCCCTTCATTACGTGTCCTCGCCTTACCAGAGTCCAGGTAACGTATTTCACGTATGTGTATAAACATATGTAGGCTCGCTGGTCTCGTCATGAAACTGCAATGGAAAAGCACCGGGGGAGGCAGCTGTCACGTCTGCCTCACTGAGGGGGGGGGGCGTGTCAGACACGTGTCAGACACGCCCCCCCCTCAGTGAGGACACGCCCCCCTCAGTATGTAAATCTGCCTCCGATACTCGCCAGTGCCTCCACAGCCATCGACCTCACCGCACGTCACCGGCGCCGCCGCTGCGATGCGTGAAGTCATTTCCGGCGGGTGACGTCACAAAGATCACGAACTCTCGCGTGTGACGTAGGGCCACCTCCGCCCCCTCCCTCCTCCTGCCGTCGAGTGCATCGCAACTGCCTCGTGCGTGGCGCATCGCGCCCACGCTCTGCGATGACATCATCACAATCAGCCCACGCGGTGCTGTTGTTGTTGTTGCCTGAGACAGAGAGAGATGGCCCTGAACGAGACGAGAGAGAGAGGCGGAAGCTCTCAGGCCTCGTTGTTTGTTCTGCGGATGGGCGCCAAAGGGACAGTTCATAAATGACGTCACGCACCTGGGGGGGGGGGGGCGGGGTCAGACATTTGTGACGAGGGGGGCGGGGGGTGTTTGAGAAATGTGACGTCACATCAAAATGCGCAACTTTATAAATAAATATAGACAACACGTTCTACTTAATTAAATAGACTTTGTAATAAATGTTTTCTCCTACAACATCAGAGTGCAGCGCCACATTAAATATGCGCTACAATGGCAATAGTTCAAAGCGATTTGAAGCATTTTTTATATATTTTTTTTTGGGGGGGGAAGACCTTTGTGACGTCATATTTGAGGGGGGGGGGGTCTGACTTTTTGTGACGCCGTGTGACGACGGGGGGTGGGGGTCAAAAATCGTCCAAAATCGCGTGACGTCATTTATGTACGACCCCCAAGGTGGCGAGATGCGAACAACCTCGCGTGGAGGTCGTGGGTTCCATCCCCACCCTGACTGCCGCCTGCTGCATACACTCCAACACACAAGCGTGACCAGTTGTCTCCTTGTTGTGCTTCAGTGACAAACCTTTACTTATTTTGGTGATTTCGAAAAGTTTTTTGTTTGTTTGTTTTGGCCATGTTTTTGTTTATTGTAGTACGGAGTTAGACTGATGGCCTTAATCTTAGTTGTCTTGTGGTTGTTGTGGTTGTTGTTATTTGACTTGCATCCCACTGGGATTTTCGCACACAGAGTTGGTGTACGGTGCTATTTCAGGAATATTTTGATGTTTTTTTTCCTGTATTTTCTGTTTGCACAGTCAGACAAAGTCACTTTAAGATGTTTTCTTGTTCATGTTTTTTGTTTGTTGAGGTTGCACCCGATTCGAGAGCCGAATGGCTCACAGGACTATACCAAAATAAATAAACTATGAACTATCGGCTGTGTCGGGTGGTGGCGGGTTTAACGACACCACATTAATACTAGCGCGATCTCACCCCCCTCGCCACCTGTGGTATGAGTGACATCGTCTGTGAAAGCCCCCGGCTGCTGCGTGCAGTCTTGCACCATCCCAGAGAGACCCAGAACGCTCCCCCGCAGCCTGTGAACGCGTGACCCATTGTCCGAAACGTCGCCGATTGTGTTGTTGTGTTTGTTTAAAGCCACGCAAAGATCCCCCGTGTAGCCTTAGCAGACTGTAGGGGCAAGTGCTGTTAGCGAGCGGCACCTATGAAGGCCGGTACGGCACACGAGGGGGTGGGTGGCCAGCACCACGCCCGGCCGACTTTGTCTCCCCAGTGGCGATGTTTACAACACACCGCACCAGGTACTCATTAGAGGCTGAGTCGACCTAGGGGAGGCCCAGGACCGGTTTAGATAATCGTCGCGATAATCGTATCGTGCGTTAAAGACCACGATAATCGTATCGTCCGTTAAAGACCACGATAATCGCATCGTCCGTTAATGACCACGATAATCGTATCGTCTGTTAAAGACCACGATAATCGTATCGTCCGTTAAAGACCACGATAATCGTATCGTCCGTTAAAGACCACGATAATCGTACCGTCCGTTAAAGACCACGATAATCGTATCGTCTGTTAAAGAGCACGATAATCGTATCGTCCGTTAAAGACCACGATAATCGTATCGTCCGTTAAAACCCACGATAATCGTATCGTCCGTTAAAGACCACGATAATCGTATCGTCCGTTAATGACCACGATAATCGTATCGTCCGTTAAAGACCACGATAATCGTATCGTCCGTTAAAGACCACGATAATCGTATCGTCTGTTAAAGACCACGATAATCGCATCGTCCGTTAATGACCACGATAATCGTATCGTCCGTTAAAGACCACGATAATCGTATCGTCCGTTAATGACAACGATAATCGTATCGTCCGTTAATGACCACGATAATCGTATCGTCTGTTAAAAACCACGATAATCGCATCGTCTGTTAAAGAGCACGATAATCGTATCGTCCGTTAATGACCAAGATAATCGCATCGTCTGTTAAAGTATATGGATCTCTATCGGTCTCTATGGGTGTCTATGATCTCTATGGATCTCTATTGGTCTCTATGGGTAGGCAGGAGGTAGGCAGGAGCTAGGCAGCCGGTAGGCTGCCGGAAGGCAGGAGGTAGGCAGGAGGTAGGCAGTCGGAAGGCAGTCGGCATGCAGGAGGTAGGCAGTCGGTAGGCAGTCGGTAGGCAGTCGGTAGGCAGGAGGTAGGCAGGAGGTAGGCAGTCGGTAGGCAGGAGGTAGGCAGCCGGTAGGCAGGAGGTATGCAGTCGGTAGGCAGGAGGTAGGCAGCCGGTAGGCAGGAGGTAGGCAGTCGGTAGGCAGGAGGTAGGCAGTCGGTAGGCAGCCGGTAGGCAGGAGGTAGGCAGGAGGTAGGCAGGAGCTAGGCAGGAGCTAGGCAGCCGGTAGGCAGGAGGTAGGCAGGAGGTAGGTAGGAGGTAGGCAGCCGGCAGACAGGAGGTAGGCAGGAGGTAGGCAGGAGGTAGGCAGCCCATAGGCAGGAGGTAGGCAGTCGGTAGGCAGTCGGTAGGCAGGAGGTAGGCAGGAGGTAGGCAGGAGCTAGGCAGCCAGTAGGCAGCCGGTAGGCAGGAGGTAGGCAGGAGGTAGGCAGTCGGTAGGCAGTCGGTAGGCTGGAGGTAGGCAGTCGGTAGGCAGGAGGTAGGCAGGAGGTAGGCAGTCGGTAGGCTGGAGGTAGGCAGTCGGTAGGCAGTCGGTAGGCAGTCAGTAGGCTGGAGGTAGGCAGTCGGTAGGCAGGAGGTAGGCAGGAAGTAGTCAGTCGGTAGGCAGTCGGTAGGCTGGAGGTAGGCAGGAGGTAGGCAGGAGGTAGGCAGGAGCTAGGCAGCCAGTAGGCAGCCGGTAGGCAGGAGGTAGGCAGGAGGTAGGCAGTCGGTAGGCAGTCGGTAGGCTGGAGGTAGGCAGTCGGTAGGCAGGAGGTAGGCAGTCGGTAGGCAGTCGGTAGGCTGGAGGTAGGCAGTCGGTAGGCAGTCGGTAGGCAGTCGGTAGGCTGGAGGTAGGCAGTCGGTAGGCAGGAGGTAGGCAGGAGGTAGGCAGTCCGTAGGCAGTCGGTAGGCTGGAGGTAGGCAGTCGGTAGGCAGTCAGTAGGCAGGAGGTAGGCAGCCGGCAGACAGGAGGTAGGCAGGAGGTAGGCAGGAGGTAGGCAGCCGGTAGGCAGGAGGTAGGCAGTCGGTAGGCAGTGGGTAGGCAGGAGGTAGGCAGTCGGTAGGCAGTCGGTAGGCAGGGGGTAGCCAGTTGGTAGGCTGGAGCTAGGCAGTCGGTAGGCAGAAGCTAGGCAGCCGGTAGGCAGGAGGTAGGCAGTCGGTAGGCAGCCGGTAGACAGGAGGTAGGCAGTCGGTAGGCAGTCGGTAGGCAGTCGGTAGTCAGGAGGTAGGCAGGAGGTAGGCAGCAGGTAGGCTGGGGCTAGGCAGCCGGTAGGCAGGAGGTAGGCAGTCGGTAGGCAGTCGGTAGGCAGGAGGTAGGCAGCCGGCAGACAGGAGGTAGGCAGGAGGTAGGCAGGAGGTAGGCAGGACGTAAGCAGTCGGTAGGCAGGAGGTCGGCAGGAGGTAGGCATTCGGTCGGCAGGAGGTAGGCAGTCGGTAGGCAGGAGGTAGGCAGTCGGTAGGCAGGAGGTAGGCAGTCGGTAGGCAGGAGCTAGGCAGCCGGTAGGCAGGAGGTAGGCACGAGGTAGGCAGTCGGTAGGCAGGAGGTAGGCAGCCGGCAGACAGGAGGTAGGCATTCGGTAGGCAGTCGGTAGGCAGCAGGTAGGCAGGAGCTAGGCAGCCGGTAGGCAGGAGGTAAGCATGAGGTAGGCAGTCAGTAGGCAGGAGGTAGGCAGGAGGTAGGCAGCCGGCACACAGGAGTTAGGCAGGAGGTAGGCAGTCTGTAGGCAGTCGGTAGGCAGGAGGTAGGCAGTCGGTAGGTAGGAGGTAGGCAGTCGGTAGACAGTCAGTAGGCAGGAGGTAGGCAGTAGGTAGGCAGGAGATAGGCAGCCAGTAAGCAGGAGCTAGGCAGTAGGTAGGCAGGAGAAAGGCAGTCGGTAGGCACGAGGTAGGCAGCCGGTAGGCAGGAGGTAGGCAGGAGGTAGGCAGTCGGTAGGCAGTCGGTAGGCAGGAGGTAGGCAGTCGGTAGGCAGGAGGTAGGCAGGAGGTAAGCAGCCGGTAGGCAGGAGCTAGGCAGCCGGCATGCAGTCGGTAGGCAGTCGGTAGGCAGGAGGTAGGCAGTCGGTAGGCAGGAGGTAGGCAGCCGGTAGGCAGGAGGTAGGCAGTCGGTAGGCAGGAGGTAGGCAGTCGGTAGGCAGCCGGTAGGCAGGAGGTAGGCAGGAGGTAGGCAGCCGGTAGGCAGGAGGTAGGCAGTCGGTAGGCAGTCAGTAGGCAGGAGGTAGGCAGTCGGTAGGCATGAGGTAAGCATGAGGTAGGCAGTCGGTAGGCGTCGGTCGGCAGGAGGTAGGCAGTCAGTATGCAGGAGGTAGGCAGTCGGTAGGCAGAGGTAGGCAGGAGGTAGGCAGTGGGAGGGCAGAAGGTAGGCAGGAGGTAGGCAGGAGCTAGGCAGCCGGTAGGCAGAAGGTAGGCAGTCGGTAGGAAGGAGGTAGGCAGGAGGTAGGCAGCCGGCAGACAGGTGTTAGGCAGGAGGTAGGCAGTCGGTAGGCAGTCGGTAGGCAGGAGGTAGGCAGTCGGTAGGTAGGAGGTAGGCAATCGGTAGACAGTCGGAAGGCAGGAGGTAGGCATTCGGTAGGCAGTCGGTAGGCAGCCGATAGGCAGGAGGTAGGCAGTTGGTAGGCAGGAGGTAGGCAGGAGGTAGGCAGCCGGCACACAGGAGTTAGGCAGGAGGTAGGCAGTCTGTAGGCAGTCGGTAGGCAGGAGGTAGGCAGTCGGTAGGTAGGAGGTAGGCAGTCGGTAGACAGTCAGTAGGCAGGAGGTAGGCAGTAGGTAGGCAGGAGATAGGCAGCCAGTAAGCAGGAGCTAGGCAGTAGGTAGGCAGGAGAAAGGCAGTCGGTAGGCACGAGGTAGGCAGCCGGTAGGCAGGAGGTAGGCAGTCGGTAGGCAGGAGGTTGGCAGTCGGTAGGCAGTCGGTAGGCAGGAGGTAGGCAGTCGGTAGGCAGGAGGTAGGCAGGAGGTAAGCAGCCGGTAGGCAGGAGCTAGGCAGCTGGCATGCAGTCGGTAGGCAGTCGGTAGGCAGGAGGTAGGCAGTCGGTAGGCAGGAGGTAGGCAGCCGGTAGGCAGGAGGTAGGCAGTCGGTAGGCAGGAGGTAGGCAGTCGGTAGGCAGCCGGTAGGCAGGAGGTAGGCAGGAGGTAGGCAGCCGGTAGGCAGTCGGTAGGCAGTCGGTAGGCAGTCAGTAGGCAGGAGGTAGGCAGTCGGTAGGCATGAGGTAGGCAGTCGGTAGGCAGTCGGTAGGCAGTCAGTAGGCAGGAGGTAGGCAGTCGGTAGGCAGGAGGTAGGCAGTCGGTAGGCAGGAGGTAGGCAGCCGGTAGGCAGGAGGTAGGCAGTCGGTAGGCAGGAGGTAGGCAGTCGGTAGGCAGCCGGTAGGCAGGAGGTAGGCAGGAGGTAGGCAGCCGGTAGGCAGGAGGTAGGCAGTCGGTAGGCAGTCAGTAGGCAGGAGGTAGGCAGTCGGTAGGCATGAGGTAAGCATGAGGTAGGCAGTCGGTAGGCGTCGGTCGGCAGGAGGTAGGCAGTCAGTATGCAGGAGGTAGGCAGTCGGTAGGCAGAGGTAGGCAGGAGGTAGGCAGTGGGAGGGCAGAAGGTAGGCAGGAGGTAGGCAGGAGCTAGGCAGCCGGTAGGCAGAAGGTAGGCAGTCGGTAGGAAGGAGGTAGGCAGGAGGTAGGCAGCCGGCAGACAGGTGTTAGGCAGGAGGTAGGCAGTCGGTAGGCAGTCGGTAGGCAGGAGGTAGGCAGTCGGTAGGTAGGAGGTAGGCAATCGGTAGACAGTCGGAAGGCAGGAGGTAGGCATTCGGTAGGCAGTCGGTAGGCAGCCGATAGGCAGGAGGTAGGCAGTTGGTAGGCAGGAGGTAGGCAGGAGGTAGGCAGCCGGCACACAGGAGTTAGGCAGGAGGTAGGCAGTCTGTAGGCAGTCGGTAGGCAGGAGGTAGGCAGTCGGTAGGTAGGAGGTAGGCAGTCGGTAGACAGTCAGTAGGCAGGAGGTAGGCAGTAGGTAGGCAGGAGATAGGCAGCCAGTAAGCAGGAGCTAGGCAGTAGGTAGGCAGGAGAAAGGCAGTCGGTAGGCACGAGGTAGGCAGCCGGTAGGCAGGAGGTAGGCAGTCGGTAGGCAGGAGGTTGGCAGTCGGTAGGCAGTCGGTAGGCAGCAGGTAGGCAGTCGGTAGGCAGGAGGTAGGCAGGAGGTAAGCAGCCGGTAGGCAGGAGCTAGGCAGCTGGCATGCAGTCGGTAGGCAGTCGGTAGGCAGGAGGTAGGCAGTCGGTAGGCAGGAGGTAGGCAGCCGGTAGGCAGGAGGTAGGCAGTCGGTAGGCAGGAGGTAGGCAGTCGGTAGGCAGCCGGTAGGCAGGAGGTAGGCAGGAGGTAGGCAGCCGGTAGGCAGTCGGTAGGCAGTCGGTAGGCAGTCAGTAGGCAGGAGGTAGGCAGTCGGTAGGCATGAGGTAGGCATGAGGTAGGCAGTCGGTAGGCGTCGGTCGGCAGGAGGTAGGCAGTCAGTATGCAGGAGGTAGGCAGTCGGTAGGCAGAGGTAGGCAGGAGGTAGGCAGTGGGAGGGCAGAAGGTAGGCAGGAGGTAGGCAGGAGCTAGGCAGCCGGTAGGCAGAAGGTAGGCAGTCGGTAGGAAGGAGGTAGGCAGGAGGTAGGCAGCCGGCAGACAGGTGTTAGGCAGGAGGTAGGCAGTCGGTAGGCAGTCGGTAGGCAGGAGGTAGACAGTCGGTAGGTAGGAGGTAGGCAATCGGTAGACAGTCGGTAGGCAGGAGGTAGGCATTCGGTAGGCAGTCGGTAGGCAGCCGATAGGCAGGAGGTAGGCAGTTGGTAGGCAGGAGGTAGGCAGGAGGTAGGCAGCCGGTAGGCAGTCGGTAGGCAGGAGGTAGGCAGTCGGTAGGCAGTCGGTAGGCAGTCGGTAGGCAGGAGGTAGGCAGCCGGTAGGCAGTCGGTAGGCAGTCGGTAGGCAGGAGGTAGGCAGTCGGTAGGCAGGAGGTAGGCAGTCAGTAGGCAGGAGGTAGGTTGCTGGTAGGCAGGAGGTAAGCAGTCGATAGGCAGGAGGTAGGCTGGCGGTAGGCATTCGGTAGGCAGGAGGTAGGCATTCGGTAGGCAGTCGGTAGCCAGGAGGTAGGCAGTCGGTAGGCAGGAGGTAGGCAGTCGGAAGGCAGCCAGTAGGCAGGAGGTAGGCAGGAGATAGGCACCCGGTAGGCAGGAGCTAGGTAGCCAGTAGGCAGGAGGTAGGCAGTCGGTAGGCAGTCGGTAGGTAGCCGGTAGGCAGGAGGTAGGCAGTCGGTAGGCAGGAGGTAGGCAGGCGGTAGGCCGTCGGTAGGCAGTCGGTAGGCAGTCGGTAGGCAGTCGGTAGGCAGCCGGTAGGCAGGATGTAGGCAGTCGGTAGGCAGCCAGTAGGCAGGAGGTAGGCAGTCGGTAAGCAGGAGGTAGGCAGCCGGTAGGCAGGAGGTAGGCAGGAGGTAGGCAGGAGGTAGGCAGTCGGTCGGCAGGAGGTAGGCGGTCGGTAGGCAGTCGGTAGGCAGGAGGTAGGCAGTCGGTAGGCAGGAGGTAGGCAGGAGGTAGGCAGCCGGTAGGCAGGAGCTAGGCAGCCAGTAGGCAGGAGGTAGGCAGCCGATAGACAGGAGGTAGGCAGTCGGTAGGCAGTCGGTAGCAGCCAGTAGGCAGGAGGTAGGCAGGAAGTAGGCAGGCGGTAGGCAGGAGGTAGGCAGGAGGTAGGCAGGAGCTAGGCAGCCGATAGGCTGCCGGAAGGCAGGAGGTAGGCAGGAGGTAGGCAGTCTGTAGGCAGTCAGCATGCAGGAGGTAGGCAGTTGGTAAGCAGTCGGTAGGCAGGAGGTAGGCAGCCAGCAGACAGGAGGTAGGCAGGAGGTAGGCAGCCGGTAGGCAGGAGGTAGCCAGTCGGTAGGCAGGAGGTAGACAGGAGGTAGGCAGGAGCTAGGCAGCCAGCAGGCAGCCGGTAGGCAGGAGGTAGGCAGTCGGTAGGCAGGAGGTAGGCAGCCGGCAGACAGGAGGTAGGCAGGAGGTAGGCAGGAGGTAGGCAGCCGTTAGGCAGGAGGTAGGCAGCCGGCAGACAGGAGGTAGGCATTCGGTAGGCAGTCGGTAGGCAGCAGGTAGGCAGGAGCTAGGCAGCCGGTAGGCAGGAGGTAAGCAGGAGGTAGGCAGTCAGTAGGCAGGAGGTAGGCAGGAGGCAGGCAGCCGGCACACAGGAGTTAGGCAGGAGGTAGGCAGTCGGTAGGCAGTCGGTAGGCAGGAGGTAGGCAGTCGGTAGGTAGGAGGTAGGCAGTCGGTAGACAGTCGGTAGGCAGGAGGTAGGCAGTAGGTAGGCAGGAGATAGGCAGCCAGTAAGCAGGAGCTAGGCAGCCGGTAGGCAGGAGAGGGGCAGTCGGTAGGCACGAGGTAGGCAGCCGGTAGGCAGGAGGTAGGCAGTCGGTAGGCAGTCGGTAGGCAGTCGGTAGGCAGGATGTAGGCAGTCGGTAGGCAGGAGGTAGGCAGGAGGTAAGCAGCCGGTAGGCAGGAGCTAGGCAGCCGGCAGGCAGTTGGTAGGCAGTCGGTAGGCAGGAGGTATGCAGTCGGTAGGCAGGAGTGCAAGCAGCCGGTAGGCAGGAGCTAGGCAGCCGGCAGGCAGTTGGTAGGCAGTCGGTAGGCAGGAGGTATGCAGTCGGTAGGCAGCCGGTAGGCAGGAGGTAGGCAGGAGGTAGGCAGCCGGTAGGCAGGAGGTAGGCAGTCGGTAGGCAGGAGGTAGGCAGGAGGTAGGTAGTCGGTAGGCGTCGGTCGGCAGGAGGTAGGCAGTCAGTAGGCAGGAGGTAGGCAGTCGGTAGGCAGAGGTAGGCAGGAGGTAGGCAGTCAGAGGGCAGAAGGTAGGCAGGAGGTAGGCAGGAGCTAGGCAGCCGGTAGGCAGAAGGTAGGCAGGAGGTAGGCAGTCGGTAGGAAGGAGGTAGGCAAGAGGTAGGCAGCCGGCAGACAGTCGGTAGGCAGGAGGTAGGCATTCGGTAGGCAGTCGGTAGGCAGCCGATAGGCAGGAGGTAGGCAGTCGGTAGGCAGTCAGTAGGCAGGAGGTAGGCAGTCGGTAGGCAGTTGGTAGGCAGCAGGTAGGCAGTCGGTAGGCAGGAGGTAGGCAGGAGGTAAGCAGCCGGTAGGCAGGAGCTAGGCAGCCGGCAGGCAGTTGGTAGGCAGTCGGTAGGCAGGAGGTATGCAGTCGGTAGGCAGGAAGTAGGCAGCCGGTAGGCAGGAGGTAGGCAGTCGGTAGGCAGTCGGTAGGCAGGAGGTAGGCAGGAGGTAGGCAGCCGGTAGGCAGGAGGTAGGCAGTCGGTAGGCAGTCAGTAGGCAGGAGGTAGTTAGTCGGTAGGCAGTCGGTAGGCAGGAGGTAGGCAGTCGGTAGGCGTAGGTCGGCAGGAGGTAGGCAGCCAGTAGGCAGGAGGTAGGCAGTCGGTAGGCAGAGGTAGGCAGGAGGTAGGCAGTCGGAGGGCAGAAGGTAGGCAGGAGGTAGGCAGTAGCTAGGCAGCCGGTAGGCAGAAGGTAGGCAGGAGGTAGGCAGTCGGTAAGAAGGAGGTAGGCAAGAGGTAGGCAGCCGGCAGACAGGTGTTAGGCAGGATGTAGGCAGTCGGTAGGCAGTCGGTAGGCAGGAGGTAGGCAGTCGGTAGGTAGGAGGTAGGCAGTCGGTAGACAGTCGGTAGGCAGGAGGTAGGCATTCGGTAGGCAGTCGGTAGGCAGCCGATAGGCAGGAGGTAGGCAGTCGGTAGGCAGTCAGTAGGCAGTCGGTAGGCAGGAGGTAGGCAGGAGGTAGGCAGCTGGTAGGCAGTCGGTAGGCAGTCGGTAGGCAGGAGGTAGGCAGGAGGTAGGCAGTCGGTAGGCAGGAGGTAGGCAGTCAGTAGGCAGGAGGTAGGTAGCCCGTAGGAAGGAGGTAAGCAGTCGGTAGGCAGGAGGTAGGCTGGCGGTAGGCATTCGGTAGGCATTTGGTAGGTAGTCGGTAGGCAGTCGGTAGCCAGGAGGTAGGCAGTCGGTAGGCAGGAGGTAGGCAGTCGGAAGGCAGCCAGTAGGCAGGAGGTAGGCAGGAGATAGGCAGCCGGTAGGCAGGAGCTAGGTAGCCAGTAGGCAGGAGGTAGGCAGACGGTAGGCAAGAGGTAGGTAGCCGGTAGGCAGGAGGTAGGCAGACGGTAGGCAGTCGGTAGGCAGGAAGTAGGCAGGAGGTAGGCAGCCGGTAGGCAGTCGGTAGGCAGGAGGTAGGCAGTCGGTAAGCAGGAGGTAGGCAGTCAGTAGGCAGGAGGTAGGTAGCCGGTAGGCAGGAGGTAAGTAGTCGGTAGGCAGGAGGTAGGCTGGCGGTAGGCATTCGGTAGGCAGGAGGTAGGCAGTCGGTAGGCAGTCGGTAGCCAGGAGGTAGGAAGTCGGTAGCCAGTCGGTAGGCAGTCGGTAGGCAGGAGGTAGGCAGTCGGTAGGCAGGAGGTAGGCAGGAGGTAGGCAGCCGGTAGGCAGGAGCTAGGCAGCCAGTAGGCAGGAGGTAGGCAGCCGATAGGCAGGAGGTAGGAAGTCGGTAGGCAGCCGGTAGGCAGGAGGTAGGCAGGAAGTAGGCAGTCGGTAGGCAGGAGGTAGGCAGGAGGTAGGCAGGAGGTAGGCAGCCGGTAGGCTGCCGGAAGGCAGGAGGTAGGCAGGAGGTAGGCAGTCGGTAGGCAGTCGACATGCAGGAGGAAGGCAGTCGGTAGGCAGGAAGTAGGCAGCCAGCAGACAGGAGGTAGGCAGGAGGTAGGCAGCCGGTAGGCAGGAGGTAGGCAGTCGGTAGGCAGGAGCTAGGCAGAAAGCAGGCAGCCGGTAGGCAGGAGGTAGGCAGTCGGTAGGCAGTCCGTAGGCTGGAGGTAGGCAGATGGTAGGCAGTCGGTAGGCAGGAGTTAGGCAGCTGGCAGACAGGAGGTAGGCAGGAGGTAGGCAGCAGGTAGGCAGTCGGTAGGCAGTCGGTAGGCAGTCGGTAGGCAGTCGGTAGGCAGGAGGTAGCCAGCTGGTAGGCGGGAGCTAGGCAGTCGGTAGGCAGAAGCTAGGCAGCCGGTAGGAAAGAGATAGGCAGTCGGGAGGCAGCCGGTAGGCAGGAGGTAGGCAGTCGGTAGGCAGTCGGTAGGCAGGAGGTAGGCAGGAGGTAGGCAGCAGGTAGGCTGGAGCTAGGCAGCCGGTAGGCAGGAGGTAGGCAGGAGGTAGGTAGTCGGTAGGCAGGAGGTAGGCAGCCAGCAGACAGGAGGTAGGCAGGAGGTAGGCAGTCGGTAGGCAGGAGGTAGTCAGTCGGTAGGCAGGAGGTCGGCAGGAGGTAGGCAGTCGGTCGGCAGGAGGTAGGCAGTCGGTAGGCAGTCGGTAGGCAGTCAGTAGGCAGTCGACATGCAGGAGGTAGGCAGTCGGTAAGCAGTCGGTAGGCAGGAGGTAGGCAGCCAGCAGACAGGAGGTAGGCAGGAGGTAGGAAGCCGGTAGGCAGGAGGTAGGCAGTCGGTAGGCAGGAGCTAGGCAGCCAGCAGGCAGCCGGTAGGCAGGAGGTAGGCAGTCGGTAGGCAGTCGGTAGGCTGGAGGTAGGCAGACGGTAGGCAGTCGGTAAGCAGGAGGTAGGCAGCTGGCAGACAGGAGGTAGGCAGGAGGTAGGCAGGAGGTAGACGGCCGGTAGGCAGGAGGTAGGCAGTCGGTAGGCAGTCGGTAGGCAGGAGGTAGGCAGTCGGTAGGCAGGAGGTAGGCAGTCGGTAGGCTGGAGGTAGGCAGACGGTAGGCAGTCGGTAAGCAGGAGGTAGGCAGCTGGCAGACAGGAGGTAGGCAGGAGGTAGGCAGGAGGTAGACGGCCGGTAGGCAGGAGGTAGGCAGTCGGTAGGCAGTCGGTAGGCAGGAGGTAGGCAGTCGGTAGGCAGGAGGTAGCCAGCTGGTAGGCGAGAGCTAGGCAGTCGGTAGGCAGAAGGTAGGCAGCCGGTAGGCAAGAGGTAGGCAGTCGGGAGGCAGCCGGTAGGCAGGAGGTAGGCAGCCAGCAGACAGGAGGTAGGCAGGAGGTAGGCAGTCGGTAGGCAGGAGGTAGTCAGTCGGTAGGCAGGAGGTCGGCAGGAGGTAGGCAGTCGGTAGGCAGTCGGTAGGCTGGAGGTAGGCAGACGGTAGGCAGTCAGTAAGCAGGAGGTAGGCAGCTGGCAGACAGGAGGTAGGCAGGAGGTAGGCAGGAGGTAGACGGCCGGTAGGCAGGAGGTAGGCAGTCGGTAGGCAGTCGGTAGGCAGGAGGTAGGCAGTCGGTAGGCAGGAGGTAGGCAGACGGTAGGCAGTCGGTAAGCAGGAGGTAGGCAGCTGGCAGACAGGAGGTAGGCAGGAGGTAGGCAGGAGGTAGACGGCCGGTAGGCAGGAGGTAGGCAGTCGGTAGGCAGTCGGTAGGCAGGAGGTAGGCAGTCGGTAGGCAGGAGGTAGCCAGCTGGTAGGCGAGAGCTAGGCAGTCGGTAGGCAGAAGGTAGGCAGCCGGAAGGCAAGAGGTAGGCAGTCGGGAGGCAGCCGGTAGGCAGGAGGTAGGCAGCCAGCAGACAGGAGGTAGGCAGGAGGTAGGCAGTCGGTAGGCAGGAGGTAGTCAGTCGGTAGGCAGGAGGTCGGCAGGAGGTAGGCAGTCGGTCGGCAGGAGGTAGGCAGTCGGTAGGCAGTCGGTAGGCAGTCAGTAGGCAGTCGACATGCAGGAGGTAGGCAGTCGGTAAGCAGTCGGTAGGCAGGAGGTAGGCAGCCAGCAGACAGGAGGTAGGCAGGAGGTAGGCAGCCGGTAGGCAGGAGGTAGGCAGTCGGTAGGCAGGAGCTAGGCAGCCAGCAGGCAGCCGGTAGGCAGGAGGTAGGCAGTCGGTAGGCAGTCGGTAGGCTGGAGGTAGGCAGACGGTAGGCAGTCGGTAAGCAGGAGGTAGGCAGCTGGCAGACAGGAGGTAGGCAGGAGGTAGGCAGGAGGTAGACGGCCGGTAGGCAGGAGGTAGGCAGTCGGTAGGCAGTCGGTAGGCAGGAGGTAGGCAGTCGGTAGGCAGGAGGTAGCCAGCTGGTAGGCGAGAGCTAGGCAGTCGGTAGGCAGAAGGTAGGCAGCCGGTAGGCAAGAGGTAGGCAGTCGGGAGGCAGGAGGTAGGCAGTCGGTAGGCAGTCGGTAGGCAGTCGGTAGGCAGGAGGTAGGCAGGAGGTAGGCAGTCGGTAGGCAGGAGGTCGGCAGGAGGTAGGCAGTCGGTCGGCAGGCGGTAGGCAGTCGGTAGGCAGGAGCTAGGCAGTCGGTAGGCAGGAGGTAGGCAGGAGGTAGGCAGGAGCTAGGCAGCCGGTAGGCAGGAGGTAGGCAGGAGGTAGGCAGTCGGTAGGCAGGAGGTAGGCAGCCGGCAGACAGGAGGTAGGCATGAGGTAGGCAGGAGGTCGGCAGCCGGTAGGCAGGAGGTGGGCAGTCGGTAGGCAGCCGGTAGGCAGGAGGTAGGCAGTCGGTAGGCAGAAGCTAGGGAGCCGGTAGGCAGGAGGTAGGCAGTCGGTAGGCAGCCGGTAGGCAGGAGGTAGGCAGTCGGTAGGCAGGAGGTAGGCAGCCGGTAGGCATGAGGTAGGCAGTCGGTAGGCAGGAGGTAGGCAGTCGGTAGGCAGTCGGTAGACAGTCGGTCGGCAGGAGGTAGGCAGGAGGTAGGCAGTCGGTAGGCAGGAGGTAGGCAGGAGGTAGGCAGCCGGTAGGCAGGAGCTAGACAGCCAGTAGGCAGGAGGTAGGCAGCCGGCAAGCAGGAGGTAGGCAGTCGGTAGTCAGGCGGTAGGCAGTCGGTAGGCAGCCGGTAGGCAGGAGGTAGGCAGGAAGTAGGCAGCAGGTAGGCAGGAGGTAGGCAGGAGGAAGGCAGGAGCTAGGCAGCCGGTAGGCTGCCGGAAGGCAGGAGGTAGGCAGGAGGTAGGCAGTCGGTAGGCAGTCGGCAGGCAGGAGGTAGGCAGTCGGTAAGCAGTCGGTATGCAGGAGGTAGGCAGCCGGCAGACAGGAGGTAGGCAGCCGGTAGGCAGGAGGTAGGCAGTCGGTAGGCAGGAGGAGGGCAGGAGGTAGGCAGGAGCTAGGCAGCCAGTAGGCAGCCGGTAGGCAGTCGTTAGGCAGTCGGTAGGCAGTCGGTAGGCAGTTGGTAGGTTGGAGGTAGGCAGTCGGTAGGCAGGAGGTAGGCAGCCGGCAGAGAGCAGGTAGCAGGAGGTAGGCAGGAGGTAGGCAGCCGGTAGGCAGGAGATAGGTAGTCAGTAGGCAGTGGGTAGGCAGGAGGTAGGCAGTCGGTAGGCAGGAGGTAGCCACTTGGTAGGCTAGAGCTAGGCAGTCGGTAGGCAGAAGCTAGGCAGCCGGTAGGCAGGAGGTAGGCAGTCGGTAGGCAGCCGGTAGGAATGAGGTAGGCTGTCGGTAGGCAGTCGGTAGGCAGTCCGTAGGCAGGAGGTAGGCAGCAGGTAGGTTGGAGCTAGGCTGCCGGTAGGCAGGAGGTAGGCAGTCGGTAGGCAGTCGGTAGGCAGGAGGTAGGCAGCCGGCAGACAGGAGGTAGGCAGGAGGTAGGCAGTCGGTAGGCAGGAGGTAAGCAGTCGGTAGGCAGGAGGTCGGCAGGAGGTAGGCAGTCGGTCGGCAGGAGGTAGGCAGTCGGTAGGCAGGAGGTAGGCAGTCGGTAGACAGGAGGTAGGCAGGAGGTAGGCAGGAGCTAGGCAGCCAGTAGGCAGGAGGTAGGCCGGAGGTAGGCAGGAGGTAGGCAGCCGGCAGACAGGAGGTAGGCAGGAGGTAGGAAGTCGGTAGGCAGCAGGTAGGCAGGAGCTAAGCAGCCGGTAGGCAGGAGGTAAGCAGGAGGTAGGCAGTCAGTAGGCAGTTGGTAGGCAGGAGGTAGGCAGGAGGTAGGCAGCCGGCACACAGGAGTTAGGCAGGAGGTAGGCAGTTGGTAGGCAGTCGGTAGGCAGGAGGTAGGTAGGAGGTAGGCAGTCGGTAGACAGTCGGTAGGCAGGAGGTAGGCAGTAGGTAGGCTGGAGAAAAGGCAGCCAGTAAGCAGGAGCTAGGCAGCCGGTAGGCATGAGTTAGGCAGTCGGTAGGCACGAGGTAGGCAGCCGGTAGGCAGGAGGTAGGCAGTCGGTAGGCAGTCGGTAGGCAGTCCGTATGCAGTCGGTAGGCAGGAGGTAGGCAGGATGTAAGCAGCCGGTAGGCAGGAGCTAGGCAGCCGGCAGGCAGTCGGTAGGCAGTCGGTAGGCAGGAGGTAGGCAGTCGGTATGCAGGAGGTAGGCAGCCGGTAGGCAGGAGGTAGGCAGTCGGTAGGCAGGAGGTAGGCAGTCGGTAGGCAGCCGGTAGGCAGGAGGTAGGCAGGAGGTAGGCAGCCGGTAAGCAGGAGGTAGGCAGTCGGTAGGCAGTGAGTAGGCAGGAGGTAGGCAGTCGGTAGGCAGGAGGTAGGCAGTCGGTAGGCGTCGGTCGGCAGGAGGTAGGCAGTCGGTAGTCAGCCGGTAGGCAGGAGGTAGGCAGGAGGTAGGCAGCCAGTAAGCAGGAGGTAGGCAGTCGGTAGGCAGTCGGTAGGCAGTCGGTAGGCAGGAGGAAGTCAGTCAGTAGGCAGGAGGTAGGTAGCCGGTAGGCAGGAGGTAGGCAGTCGGTAGAAATGAGGTAGCCTAGCGGTAGGCATTCGGTGGGCAGGAGGTAGGCAGTCGGTAGGCAGTCGGTAGCCAGGAGGTAGGCAGTCGGTAGGCAGGAGGTAGGCAGTCGGTAGTCAGCCAGTAGGCAGGAGGTAGGCAGGAGATAGGCAGCTGGTAGGCAGGAGCTAGGTAGCCAGTAGGCAGGAGGTAGGCAGTCGGTAGGCAGGAGGTAGGTAGCCGGTAGGCAGGAGGTAGGCAGTCGGTAGGCAGGAGGTAGGCAGGCGGTAGGCCGTCGGTAGGCAGGAGGTAGGCAGTCGGTAGGCAGTCGGTACGCAGGAGGTAGGCTGCCGGTAAGCAGGAGGTAGGCAGTAGGTAGGCAGGAGGTAGGCAGGAGCTAGGCAGCCGGTAGGCAGCCAGTAGGCACGAGGTAGGCAGGAGGTAGGCAGTCGTTAGGCAGGAGGTAGGCAGGAGGTAGGCAGTCGTTAGGCAGGAGGTAGGCAGCCGGCAGACAGGAGGTAGGCAAGAGATAGGCAGGAGGTAAGTAGCCGGTAGTCAGTCGGTAGGCAGTCGGTAGGCAGGAGGTAGGCAGTCAATAGGCAGCCGGTAGGCAGGAGGTAGGCAGGAGGTAGGCAGTCGGTAGGCAGAAGCTTGGCAGCCAGTAGGCAGGAGGTAGGCAGGTGGTAGGCAGCAGGTATGCAGGAGGTAGGCAGTCGGTAAGCAGTCGGTAGGTAGGAGGTAGACAGGCAGTAGGCAGTCAGTAGGCAGGAGGTAGGCAGTCGGTAGGCAGTCGGTAGGCAGGAGGTAGGCAGGAGGTAAGCAGCCGGTCAGCAGGAGGTAGGCAGTCGGTAGGCAGAAGCTAGGCAGCCGGTAGGCAGGAGGTAGGCAGTCGGTAGGCAGTCGGTAGGCAGGAGGTAGGCAGGAGGTAGGCATTCGGTAGGCAGGAGGTAGGCAGCTGGCAGACAGGAGGTAGGCAAGAGGTAGGCAGGAGGTAAGCAGCCGGTCAGCAGGAGGTAGGCAGTCGGTAGGCAGAAGCTAGGCAGCCGGTAGGCAGGAGGTAGGCAGTCGGTAGGCAGCCGGTAGGCAGGAGGTAGGCAGCCGGTAGGCAGGAGGTAGGCAGGAGGTAGGCAGCCAGTAGGCAGTCGGTAGGCAGTCGGTGGGCAGGAGGTAGGCAGTCGGTAGGCAGGAGGTAGGCAGGAGGTAGGCAGGAGGTAGGCAGGAGGTAGGCAGCCGGTAGGCAGGAGCTAGACAGTCAGTAGGAAGGAGGTAGGCAGTCGGTAGGCAGGAGGTAGGCAGCAGGTAGGCAGGAGGTAGGCAGTGGGTAGGCAGGAGGTAGGCAGGCGATAAGCAGTCGGTAGGCAGCCGGTAGGCAGGAGGTAGGCAGGCGGTAGGCAGCAGGTTGGCAGGAGGTAGGCAGTCGGTAGGCAGGAGGTAGGCAGCCGGTATGCAGGAGGTAGGCAGTCGGTAGGCATTCGGTAGGCAGCAGGTAGGCAGGCAGTAGGCAGTCAGTAGGCAGGAGGTAGGTAGTCGGTAGGCAGGAGGTAGGCAGGAGGTAGGCAGCTGGCAGACAGGAGGTAGGCAAGAGGTAGGCAGGAGGTAAGCAGCCGGTCGGCAGGAGGTAGGCAGTCGGTAGGCAGAAGCTAGGCAGCCAGTAGGCAGGAGGTAGGCAGTCGGTAGGCAGCCGGTAGGCAGGAGGTAGGCAGCCGGTAGGCAGGAGGTAGGCAGGAGGTAGGCAGCCAGTAGGCAGTCTGTAGGTAGTCGGGAGGCAGGAGGTAGGCAGTCGGTAGGCAGTGGGTAGGCAGGAGGTAGGCAGGAGGTAGGCAGGAGGTAGGCGGTCGGTAGGCAGGAGGTTGGCAGGAGGTAGGCAGCCGGTAGGCAGGAGCTAGACAGCCAGTAGGCAGGAGGTAGGCAGTCGGTAGGCAGGAGGTAGGCAGCCGGTAGGCAGGAGGTAGGCAGTCGGTAGGCAGGAGGTAGGCAGGCGGTAGGCCATCGGTAGGCAGGAGGTAGGCAGTCGGTAGGCAGCCGGTAGGCAGGAGGTAGGCAGGAGGTAGGCAGCCGGTAGGCAGTCGGTAGGCAGTCGGTAGGCAGGAGGTAGGCAGGAGCTAGGCAGCCGGTAGGCAGTTGGTAGGCATGAGGTAGGCAGCTGGCAGACAGGAGGTATGCAGGAGTTAGGCAGCCAGTAGACAGGAGGTAGGCAGTCGGTAGGCAGCCGGTAGGCAGGAGGTAGGCAGGAGGTAGGCAGCCGGTAGGCAGGAGGTAGGCAGTCGATAGGCAGCCGGTAGGCAGGAGGTAGGCAGTCGGTAGGCAGGAGGTAGGCAGTCGGTAGGCAGGAGGTAGGCATGAGCTAGGCAGCTGGTAGGCAGCCGGTAGGCAGGAGGTAGGCAGGAGGTAGGCAGTCGGTAGGCAGTTGGTAGGCAGGAGGTAGGCAGCCGGCAGGCAGGAAGTAGGCAGTCGGTAGGCAGTCAGTAGGCAGTTGGTAGGCAGGAGCTAGGCAGCCGGAAGGCAGGAGGTAGGCAGGAGGTAGGCAGGAGGTAGGCAGCCGGCAGACAGGAGGTAGGCAGGAGGTAGGAAGTCGGTAGGCAGGAGGTAGGCAGCAGGTAGGCAGGAGCTAAGCAGCCGGTAGGCAGGAGGTAGGCAGGAGGTAGGCAGGAGGTAGTCAGCCGGCACACAGGAGTTAGGCAGGAGGTAGGCAGTCGGTAGGCAGTCGGTAGGCAGGAGGTATGCAGTCGGTAAGTAGGAGGTAGGCAGTCGGTAGACAGTCGGTAGGCAGGAGG
This sequence comes from Petromyzon marinus, assembly GCF_048934315.1. NCBI lineage: Eukaryota > Metazoa > Chordata > Hyperoartia > Petromyzontiformes > Petromyzontidae > Petromyzon > Petromyzon marinus. The sequence continues at coordinate 8,631,382 of NC_133729.1, forward strand.
AAGGCAGTAGGTAGGCAGGAGATAAGCAGCCAGTAAGCAGGAGCTAGGCAGCTGGTAGGCAGGAGTTAGGCAGTCGGTAGGCACGAGGTAGGCAGCAGGTAGGCAGTCGGTAGGCAGTCGGTAGGCAGTCGGTAGGCAGGAGGTAGGCAGGAGGTAAGCAGCCGGTAGGCAGGAGCTAGGCAGTCGGTAGGCAGTCGGTAGGCAGGAGGTAGGCAGTCGGTAGGCAGGAGGTAGGCAGTCGGTAGGCAGTCGGTAGGCAGGAGGTAGGCAGTCGGTAGGCAGGAGGTAGGCAGGAGGTAGGCAGGAGCTAGGCAGCCGGTAGGCAGCCGGTAGGCACGAGGTAGGCAGGAGGTAGGCAGTCGGTAGGCAGGAGGTAGGCAGTCGGTAGGCAGCCGGTAGGCAGGAGGTAGGCAGGAGGTAGGCAGTCGGTAGGCAGAAGCTAGGCAGCCGGTAGGCAGGAGGTAGGCAGGCGGTAGGCAGCAGGTAGGCAGGAGGTAGGCAGTCGGTAGGCAGGAGGTAGGCAGCCGGTATGCAGGAGGTAGGCAGTCGGTAGGCAGTCTGTAGGCAGGCGGTAGGCAGTCAGTAGGCAGTCGGTAGGCAGTCGATAGGCATGAGGTAGGCAGGAGGTAGGCATTCGGTAGGCAGGAGGTAGGCAGCTGGCAGACAGGAGGTAGGCAAGAGGTAGGCAGGAGGTAAGCAGCCGGTCGGCAGGAGGTAGGCAGTCGGTATGCAGAAGCTAGGCAGCCGGTAGGCAGGAGGTAGGCAGTCGGTAGGCAGCTGGTAGGCAGGAGGTAGGCGGCCGGTAGGCAGGAGGTAGGCAGGTGGGAGGCAGCCAGTAGGCAGTCGGTAGGCAGGAGGTAGGCAGTCGGTAGGCAGTGGGTAGGCAGGAGGTAGGCAGGAGGTAGGCAGCCAGTAGGCAGGAGCTAGACAGCCAGTATGCAGGAGGTAGGCAGTCGGTAGGCAGGAGGTAGGCAGCCGGTAGGCAGGAGGTAGGCAGTCGGTAGGCAGGAGGTAGGCAGGCGATAAGCAGTCGGTAGGCAGCCGGTAGGCAGGAGGTAGGCAGGAGGTAGGCAGCCGGTAGGCAGGAGGTAGGCAGTCGGTAGGCAGAAGGTAGGCAGGAGCTAGGCAGCCGGTAGGCAGTTGGTAGGCAGTCGGTAGGCAGGAGGTAGGCAGCTGGCAGACAGGAGGTATGCAGGAGGTAGGCAGCCGGTAGGTAGGAGGTAGGCAGGAGGTAGGCAGGAGATAGGCAGCCGGTAGGCAGTCGGTAGGCAGTCGGTAGGCAGTCGGCAGACTAGAGGTAGGCAGGAGGTAGGCAGTCGGTAGACAGCCGGTAGGCAGGAGGTAGGCAGTCGGTAGGCAGCCGGTAGGCAGGAGGTAGGCAGCCGGTAGGCAGGAGGTAGGCTGTCGGTAGGCAGGAGGTAGGCAGTTGGTAGGCAGCAGGTAGGCAGGAGGTTGGCAGGAGCTAGGCAGCCGGTATGCAGGAGGTAGGCAGCCGGTAGGCAGTCGGTAGGCAGCCGGTAGGCAGGAGGTAGGCAGAAGGTAGGCAGCCGGTAGGCAGGAGGTAGACAGAAGGTAGGCAGCCTTTAGGCAGTCGGTAGGTAGTCGGTAGGCAGGAGCTAGGCAGCCGGTAGGCAGTCGGAAGTCAGCCGGTAGGCAGGAGGTAGGCAGTCGGTCGGCAGAAGGTAGGCAGTCAGTAGGCAGTCAGTAGGCAGGAGGTAGGCAGTCGGTAGTCAGCCGGTAGGCAGTCTGTAGGCAGTCGGTAGGCAGGAGGTAGGCAGGAGGTAGGCAGTCGGTAGACAGGAGGTAGGCAGGAGGTAGGCAGCCGGTAGGCAGGAGCTAGGCAGCCGGTAGACAGGAGGTAGGCAGTCGGTAGGCAGCCGGTAGGCAGGAGGTAGGCAGGAGGTAGGCAGCCGGTAGGCAGGAGCTAGGCAGCCGGTAGACAGGAGGTAGGCAGTCGGTAGGCAGCCGGTAGGCAGGAGGTAGGCAGGAGGTAGGCAGCCGGTAGGCAGGAGGTAGGCAGTCGATAGGCAGCCGGTAGTCCGGAGGTAGGCAGTCGGTAGGCAGTCGGTCGGCAGGAGGTAGGCAGTCGGTAGGCAGGAGGTAGGCAGGAGGTAGGCAGCCGGTAGGCAGGAGGTAGGCAGTCGGTAGGCAGAAGGTAGGCAGGAGCTAGGCAGCCGGTAGGCAGTTGGTAGGCAGTCGGTAGGCAGGAGGTAGGCAGCTGGCAGACAGGAGGTATGCAGGAGGTCGGCAGCCGGTAGGTAGGAGGTAGGCAGGAGGTAGGCAGGAGCTAGGCAGCCGGTAGGCAGTCGGTAGGCAGTCGGTAGACAAGAGGTAGGCAGGAGGTAGGCAGTCGGTAGACAGCCGGTAGGCAGGAGGTAGGCAGTCGGTAGGCAGCCGGTAGGCAGGAGGTAGGCAGCCGGTAGGCAGGAGGTAGGCTGTCGGTAGGCAGGAGGTAGGCAGTTGGTAGGCAGCAGGTAGGCAGGAGGTTGGCAGGAGCTAGGCAGCCGGTATGCAGGAGGTAGGCAGCCGGTGGGCAGTCGGTAGGCAGCCGGTAGGCAGGAGGTAGGCAGAAGGTAGGCAGCCGGTAGGCAGGAGGTAGACAGAAGGTAGGCAGCCTTTAGGCAGTCGGTAGGTAGTCGGTAGGCAGGAGCTAGGCAGCCGGTAGGCAGTCGGAAGTCAGCCGGTAGGCAGGAGGTAGGCAGTCGGTCGGCTGAAGGTAGGCAGTCGGTAGGCAGTCAGTAGGCAGGAGGTAGGCAGTCGGTAGTCAGCCGGTAGGCAGTCGGTAGGCAGTCGGTAGGCAGGAGGTAGGCAGGAGGTAGGCAGTCGGTAGACAGTAGGTAGGCAGGAGGTAGGCAGCCGGTAGGCAGGAGCTAGGCAGCCGGTAGACAGGAGGTAGGCAGTCGGTAGGCAGCCGGTAGGCAGGAGGTAGGCAGGAGGTAGGCAGCCGGTAGGCAGGAGGTAGGCAGTCGATAGGCAGCCGGTAGTCAGGAGGTAGGCAGTCGGTAGGCAGTCGGTCGGCAGGAGGTAGGCAGTCGGTAGGCAGTCGGTAGGCAGGAGGTAGGCAGTCGGTAGGCATGAGGTAGGCAGGAGCTAGGCAGCTGGTAGGCAGCCGGTAGGCAGGAGGTAGGCAGGAGGTAGGCAGTCGGTAGGCAGTTGGTAGGCAGGAGGTAGGCAGCCGACAGGCAGGAAGTAGGCAGTCAGTAGGCAGTCAGTAGGCAGTTGGTAGGCAGGAGCTAGGCAGCCGGTAGGCAGGAGGTAGGCAGGAGGTAGGCAGGAGGTAGGCAGCCGGCAGACATGAGGTAGGCAGGAGGTAGGAAGTCGGTAGGCAGGAAGTAGGTAGCAGGTAGGCAGGAGCTAAGCAGCCGGTAGGCAGGAGGTAGGCAGGAGGAAGGCAGGAGGTAGGCAGCTGGCACACAACAGTTAGGCAGGAGGTAGGCAGTCGGTAGGCAGTCGGTAGGCAGGAGGTAGGCAGTCGGTAAGTAGGAGGTAGGCAGTCGGTAGACAGTCGGTAGGCAGGATGTAGGCAGTAGGTAGGCAGGAGGTAGGCAGTCGGTAGGCAGGAGGTAGGCAGTCGGTAGGCAACCGGTAGGCAGGAGGTAGGCAGCCGGTAGGCAGGAGTTAGGCAGTCGGTAGGCACGAGGTAGGCAGTCGGTAGGCAGTCGGTAGGCAGTCGGTAGGCAGGAGGTAGGCAGCCGGTAGGCAGGAGGTAGGCAGTCGGTAGGCAGGAGGTAGGCAGTCGGTAGGCAACCGGTAGGCAGGAGGTAGGCAGCCGGTAGGCAGGAGTTAGGCAGTCGGTAGGCAGTCAGTAGGCAGGAGGTAGGCAGTTGGTAGGCAGTCGGAGGGCAGAAGGTAGGCAGGAGGTAGGCAGTCGGTAGGCAGGAAGTAGGCAGGAGGTAGGCAGCCGGCAGACAGGTGTTAGGCAGGAGGTAGGCAGTCGGTAGGCAGTCGGTAGGCAGGAGGTAGGCAATCGGTAGGTAGGAGGTAGGCAGTCGGTAGACAGTCGGTAGGCAGGAGGTAGGCAGTCGGTAGGTAGGAGGTAGGCAGTCGGTAGACAGTCGGTAGGCAGGAGGTAGGCATTCGGTAGGCAGTCGGTAGGCAGCCGATAGGCAGGAGGTAGGCAGTCGGTAGGCAGCCGGTAGGCAGGAAGTAGGCAGGAGGAAGGCAGCCGGTAGGCAGTCGGTAGGCAGGAGGTAGGCAGTCGGTAGGCAGCCGGTAGGCAGGAGGTAGGCAGTCGGTAGGCAGGAGGTAGGCAGGAGGTAGGCAGTCGGTAGGCAGGAGGTAGGCAGTCAGTAGGCAGGAGGTAGGTAGCCGGTAGGCAGGAGGTAGGCAGTCGGTAGAAAGGAGGTAGGCTGGCGGTAGGCATTCGGTAGGCAGGAGGTAGGCAGTCGGTAGGCAGTCGGTAGTCAGGAGGTAGGCAGTCGGTAGGCAGTCGGTAGGCAGGCAGTAGGCAGGAGGTAGGCAGGAGATAGGCAGCCGGTAGGCAGGAGCTAGGTAGCCAGTAGGCAGGAGGAAGGCAGTCGGTAGGCAGGAGGTAGGTAGCCGGTAAGCAGGAGGTAGGCAGTCGGTAGGCAGGAGGTAGGCAGGCGGTAGGCCGTCGGTAGGCAGTCGGTAGGCAGTCGGTAGGCAGTCGGTAGGCAGGAGGCAGGCTGCCGGTAAGCAGGAGGTAGGCAGGAGGTAGGCAGGAGGTAGGCAGGAGCTAGGCAGCCGGTAGGCACGAGGTAGGCAGGAGGTAAGCAGTCGGTAGGCAGGAGGTAGGCAGGAGGTAGGCAGGAGGTAGGCAGCCGGCAGACAGGAGGTAGGCAATAGATAGGCAGGAGGTAAGCAGCCGATAGGCAGTCGGTAGGCAGTCGGTAGGCAGGAGGTAGGCAGTCGGTAGGCAGGAGGAAGGCAGCCGGCAGACAGGAGGTAGGCAATAGATAGGCAGGAGGTAAGCAGCCGGTAGGCAGTCGGTAGGCAGCCGGTAGGCAGGAGGTAGGCAGGAGGTAGGCAGCCGGTAGGCAGGAGGTAGGCAGTCGGTAGGCAGGAGGTAGGCAGGAGCTAGGCAGCCGGTAGGCAGTTGGTAGGCAGTCGGTAGGCAGGAGGTAGGCAGCTGGCAGACAGGAGGAATGCAGGAGTTAGGCAGCCGGTAGGCAGGAGGTAGGCAGTCGGTAGGCAGCTGGTAGGCAGGAGGTAGGCAGCCGGTAGGCAGGAGGTAGGCAGGAGGTAGGCAGCCAGTAGGCAGTCGGTAGGCAGGAGGTAGGCAGTCGGTAGGCACGAGGTAGGCAGTCGGTAGGCAGTCGGTAGGCAGTCGGTAGGCAGGAGGTAGGCAGCCGGTAGGCAGGAGGTAGGCAGTCGGTAGGCAGGAGGTAGGCAGTCGGTAGGCAACCGGTAGGCAGGAGGTAGGCAGGAGGTAGGCAGCCGGTAGGCAGGAGTTAGGCAGTCGGTAGGCAGTCAGTAGGCAGGAGGTAGGCAGTCGGTAGGCAGTCGGAGGGCAGAAGGTAGGCAGGAGGTAGGCAGTCGGTAGGCAGGAAGTAGGCAGGAGGTAGGCAGCCGGCAGACAGGTGTTAGGCAGGAGGTAGGCAGTCGGTAGGCAGTCGGTAGGCAGGAGGTAGGCAATCGGTATGTAGGAGGTAGGCAGTCGGTAGACAGTCGGTAGGCAGGAGGTAGGCAGTCGGTAGGTAGGAGGTAGGCAGTCGGTAGACAGTCGGTAGGCAGGAGGTAGGCATTCGGTAGGCAGTCGGTAGGCAGCCGATAGGCAGGAGGTAGGCAGTCGGTAGGCAGCCGGTAGGCAGGAAGTAGGCAGGAGGAAGGCAGCCGGTAGGCAGTCGGTAGGCAGGAGGTAGGCAGTCGGTAGGCAGCCAGTAGGCAGGAGGTAGGCAGTCGGTAGGCAGTCGGTAGGCAGGAGGTAGGCAGTCGGTAGGCAGGAGGTAGGCAGTCAGTAGGCAGGAGGTAGGTAGCCGGTAGGCAGGAGGTAGGCAGTCGGTAGAAAAGAGGTAGGCTGGCGGTAGGCATTCGGTAGGCAGTCGGTAGGCAGTCGGTAGCCAGGAGGTAGGCAGTCGGTAGGCAGTCGGTAGGCAGCCAGTAGGCAGGAGGTAGGAAGGAGATAGGCAGCCGGTAGGCAGGAGCTAGGTAGCCAGTAGGCAGGAGGAAGGCAGTCGGTAGGCAGGAGGTAGGTAGCCGGTAAGCAGGAGGTAGGCAGTCGGTAGGCAGGAGGTAGGCAGGCGGTAGGCCGTCGGTAGGCAGGAGGTAGGCAGTCGGTAGGCAGTCGGTAGGCAGGAGGCAGGCTGCCGGTAAGCAGGAGGTAGGCAGGAGGTAGGCAGGAGGTAGGCAGGAGCTAGGCAGCCGGTAGGCACGAGGTAGGCAGGAGGTAAGCAGTCGGTAGGCAGGAGGTAGGCAGGAGGTAGGCAGGAGGTAGGCAGCCGGCAGACAGGAGGTAGGCAATAGATAGGCAGGAGGTAAGCAGCCGGTAGGCAGTCGGTAGGCAGTCGGTAGGCAGGAGGTAGGCAGTCGGTAGGCAGGAGGTAGGCAGTCGGTAGGCAGGAGGTAGGCAGGAGCTAGGCAGCCGGTAGGCAGTTGGTAGGCAGTCGGTAGGCAGGAGGTAGGCAGCTGGCAGACAGGAGGTATGCAGGAGTTAGGCAGCCAGTAGGTAGGAGGTAGGCAGGAGGTAGGCAGGAGCTAGGCAGCCGGTAGGCAGTCGGTAGGCAGTCGGTAGGCAGTCGGCAGACAAGAGGTAAGCAGGAGGTAGGCAGTCGGTAGGCAGCCGGTAGGCATGAGGTAGGCAGTCGGTAGGCAGCCGGTAGGCAGCATGTAGGCAGCCGGTAGGCAGGAGGTAGGCTGTCTGTAGGCAGGAGGTAGGCAGGAGGTAGGCAGGAGGTAGGCAGGAGGTAGGCAGCCGGTAGGCAGGAGCTAGGCAGCCGGTAGACAGGAGGTAGGCAGTCGGTAGGCAGCCGGTGGGCAGGAGGTAGGCAGGAGGTAGGCAGCCGGTAGGCAGGAGGTAGGCAGTCGATAGGCAGCTGGTAGGCAGGCAGTCGGTAGGCAGTCAGTCGGCAGGAGGTAGGCAGTCAGTAGGCAGGAGGTAGGCAGGAGGTAGGCAGTCGGTAGGCAGGAGGTAGGCAGGAGCTAGGCAGCTGGTAGGCAGCCGGTAGGCAGGAGGTAGGCAGGAGGTAGGCAGTCGGTAGGCAGTTAGTAGGCAGGAGGTAGGCAGCCGGCAGGCAGGAAGTAGGCAGTTGGTAGGCAGTCAGTAGGCAGTTGGTAGGCAGGAGCTAGGCAGCCGGAAGGCATAAGGTAGGCAGGAGGTAGGCAGCCGGCAGACAGGAGGTAGGCAGGAGGTAGGAAGTCGGTAGGCAGGAGGTAGGCAGCAGGTAGGCAGGAGCTAAGCAGCCGGTAGGCAGGAGGTAGGCAGGAGGTAGGCAGGAGGTAGGCAGGAGGTAGTCAGCCGGCACACAGGAGTTAGGCAGGAGGTAGGCAGTCGGTAGGCAGTCGGTAGGCAGGAGGTATGCAGTCGGTAAGTAGGAGGTAGGCAGTCGGTAGACAGTCGGTAGGCAGGAGGAAGGCAGTAGGTAAGCAGGAGATAAGCAGCCAGTAAGCAGGAGCTAGGCAGCTGGTAGGCAGGAGTTAGGCAGTCGGTAGGCACGAGGTAGGCAGCCGGTAGGCAGTCGGTAGGCAGTCGGTAGGCAGTCGGTAGGCAGGAGGTAGGCAGTCGGTAGGCAGGAGGTAGGCAGGAGGTAAGCAGCCGGTAGGCAGGAGCTAGGCAGTCGGTAGGCAGTCGGTAGGCAGTCGGTAGGCAGGAGGTAGGCAGTCGGTAGGCAGGAGGTAGGCAGTCGGTAGGCAGTCGGTAGGCAGGAGGTAGGCAGTCAGTAGGCAGGAGGTAGGCAGGCGGTAGGCCGTCGGTAGGCAGGAGGTAGGCAGTCGGTAGGCAGTCGGTAGGCAGGAGGAAGGCTGCCAGTAAGCAGGAGGTAGGCAGTCGGTAGGCAGGAGGTAGGCAGGAGGTAGGCAGGAGCTAGGCAGCCGGTAGGCAGCCGGTAGGCACGAGTAGGGCAGGAGGTAGGCAGTCGGTAGGCAGGAGGTAGGCAGTCGGTAGGCAGCCGGTAGGCAGGAGGTAGGCAGGAGGTAGGCAGTCGGTAGGCAGAAGCTAGGCAGCCGGTAGGCAGGAGGTAGGCAGGCGGTAGGCAGCAGGTAGGCAGTCGGTAGGCAGTCGGTAGGCAGGAGGTAGGCAGCCGGTATGCAGGAGGTAGGCAGTCGGTAGGCAGTCGGTAGGCAGGCGGTAGGCAGTCAGTAGGAAGTCGGTAGGCAGTCGATAGGCATGAGGTAGGCAGGAGGTAGGCATTCGGTAGGCAGGAGGTAGGCAGCTGGCAGACAGGAGGTAGGCAAGAGGTAGGCAGGAGGTAAGCAGCCGGTCGGCAGGAGGTAGGCAGTCGGTATGCAGAAGCTAGTCAGCCGGTAGGCAGGAGGTAGGCAGTCGGTAGGCAGCTGGTAGGCAGGAGGTAGGCAGCCGGTAGGCAGGAGGTAGGCAGGAGGTAGGCAGCCAGTAGGCAGTCGGTAGGCAGGAGGTAGGCAGTCGGTAGGCAGTGGGTAGGCAGGAGGTAGGCAGGAGGTAGGCAGGAGGTAGGCAGCCGGTAGGCAGGAGCTAGACAACCAGTAGGCAGGAGGTAGGCAGTCGGTAGGCAGGAGGTAGGCAGCCGGTAGGCAGGAGGTAGGCAGTCGGTAGGCAGGAGGTAGGCAGGCGATAAGCAGTCGGTAGGCAGCCGGTAGGCAGGAGGTAGGCAGGAGGTAGGCAGCCGGTAGGCAGGAGGTAGGCAGTCGGTAGACAGAAGGTAGGCAGGAGCTAGGCAGCCGGTAGGCAGTTGGTAGGCAGTCGGTAGGCAGGAGGTAGGCAGCCGGTAGGTAGGAGGTAGGCAGGAGGTAGGCAGGAGATAGGCAGCCGGTAGGCAGTCGGTAGGCAGTCGGTAGGCAGTCGGCAGACAAGAGGTAGGCAGGAGGTAGGCAGTCGGTAGACAGCCGGTAGGCAGGAGGTAGGCAGTCGGTAGGCAGCCGGTAGGCAGGAGGTAGGCAGCCGGTAGGCAGTCGGTAGGCAGCCGGTAGGCAGGAGGTAGGCAGAAGGTAGGCAGCCGGTAGGCAGGAGGTAAACAGAAGGTAGGCAGCCTTTAGGCAGTCGGTAGGTAGTCGGTAGGCAGGAGCTAGGCAGCCGGTAGGCAGTCGTAAGTCAGCCGGTAGGCAGGAGGTAGGCAGTCGGTCGGCAGAAGGTAGGCAGTCGGTAGGCAGTCAGTAGGCAGGAGGTAGGCAGTCGGTAGTCAGCCGGTAGGCAGTCGGTAGGCAGTCGGTAGACAGGAGGTAGGCAGGAGGTAGGCAGCCGGTAGGCAGGAGCTAGGCAGCCGGTAGACAGGAGGTAGGCAGTCGGTAGGCAGCCGGTAGGCAGGAGGTAGGCAGGAGGTAGGCAGCCGGTAGGCAGGAGGTAGGCAGTCGATAGGCAGCCGGTAGTCAGGAGGTAGGCAGTCGGTAGGCAGTCGGTCGGCAGGAGGTAGGCAGTCGGTAGGCAGGAGCTAGGCAGCTCGTAGGCAGCCGGTAGGCAGGAGGTAGGCAGGAGGTAGGCAGTCGGTAGGCAGTTGGTAGGCAGGAGGTAGGCAGCCGACAGGCAGGAAGTAGGCAGTCGGTAGGCAGTCAGTAGGCAGTTGGTAGGCAGCAGCTAGGCAGCCGGTAGGCAGGAGGTAGGCAGGAGGTAGGCAGGAGATAGGCAGCCGGCAGACAGGAGGTAGGCAGGAGGTAGGAAGTCGGTAGGCAGGAAGTAGGTAGCAGGTAGGCAGGAGCTAAGCAGCCGGTAGGCAGGAGGTAGGCAGGAGGTAGGCAGGAGGTAGGCAGCCGGCACACAACATTTAGGCAGGAGGTAGGCAGTCGGTAGGCAATCGGTAGGCAGGAGGTAGGCAGTCGGTAATTAGGAGGTAGGCAGTCGGTAGACAGTCGGTAGGCAGGAGGTAGGCAGTAGGTAGGCAGGAGATAAGCAGCCAGTAAGCAGGAGCTAGGCAGCCGGTAGGCAGGAGTTAGGCAGTCGGTAGGCAGTCGGTAGGCAGTCGGTAGGCAGTCGGTAGGCAGCCGGTAGGCAGGAGGTAGGCAGTCGGTAGGCAGCCGGTAGGCAGGAGGTAGGCAGCCAGTAGGCAGGAGTTAGGCAGTCGGTAGGCAGTCAGTAGGCAGGAGGTAGGCAGTCGGTAGGCAGTCGGAGGGCAGAAGGTAGGCAGGAGGTAGGCAGTCGGTAGGCAGGAAGTAGGCAGGAGGTAGGCAGCCGGCAGACAGGTGTTAGGCAGGAGGTAGGCAGTCGGTAGGCAGTCGGTAGGCAGGAGGTAGGCAATTGGTAGGTAGGAGGTAGGCAGTCGGTAGACAGTCGGTAGGCAGGAGGTAGGCAGTCGGTAGGTAGGAGGTAGGCAGTCGGTAGACAGTCGGTAGGCAGGAGGTAGGCATTCGGTAGGCAGTCGGTAGGCAGCCGATAGGCAGGAGGTAGGCAGTCGGTAGGCAGCCGGTAGGCAGGAAGTAGGCAGGAGGAAGGCAGCCGGTAGGCAGTCGGTAGGCAGGAGGTAGGCAGTCGGTAGGCAGCCGGTAGGCAGGAGGTAAACAGAAGGTAGGCAGCCTTTAGGCAGTCGGTAGGTAGTCGGTAGGCAGGAGCTAGGCAGCCGGTAGGCAGTCAGAAGTCAGCCGGTAGGCAGGAGGTAGGCAGTCGGTCGGCAGAAGGTAGGCAGTCGGTAGGCAGTCAGTAGGCAGGAGGTAGGCAGTCGGTAGTCAGCCGGTAGGCAGTCGGTAGGCAGTCGGTAGGCAGTCGGTAGGCAGGAGGTAGGCAGTCGGTAGACAGGAGGTAGGAAGGAGGTAGGCAGCCGGTAGGCAGGAGCTAGGCAGCCGGTAGACAGGAGGTAGGCAGTCGGTAGGCAGCCGGTAGGCAGGAGGTAGGCAGGAGGTAGGCAGCCGGTAGGCAGGAGGTAGGCAGTCGATAGGCAGCCGGTAGTCAGGAGGTAGGCAGTCGGTAGGCAGTCGGTCGGCAGGAGGTAGGCAGTCGGTAGGCAGTCGGTAGGCAGGAGGTAGGCAGTCGGTAGGCAGTCGGTAGGCAGGAGCTAGGCAGCTGGTAGGCAGCCGGTAGGCAGGAGGTAGGCAGGAGGTAGGCAGTCGGTAGGCAGTTGGTAGGCAGGAAGTAGGCAGCCGACAGGCAGGAAGTAGGCAGTCGGTAGACAGTCAGTAGGCAGTTGGTAGGCAGGAGCTAGGCAGCCGGTAGGCAGGAGGTAGGCAGGAGGTAGGCAGGAGGTAGGCAGCCGGCAGACAGGAGGTAGGCAGGAGGTAGGAAGTCGGTAGGCAGGAAGTAGGTAGCAGGTAGGCAGGAGCTAAGCAGCCGGTAGGCAGGAGGTAGGCAGGAGGTAGGCAGGAGGTAGGCAGCCGGCACACAACAGTTAGGCAGGAGGTAGGCAGTCGGTAGGCAGTCGGTAGGCAGGAGGTAGGCAGTCGGTAAGTAGGAGGTAGGCAGTCGGTAGACAGTCGGTAGGCAGGAGATAGGCAGTAGGTAGGCAGGAGATAAGCAGCCAGTAAGCAGGAGCTAGGCAGCCGGTAGGCATGAGTTAGGCAGTCGGTAGGCACGAGGTAGGCAGTCGGTAGGCAGTCGGTAGGCAGTCGGTAGGCAGGAGGTAGGCAGCCGGTAGGCAGGAGGTAGGCAGTCGGTAGGCAGGAGGTAGGCAGTCGGTAGGCAGCCGGTAGGCAGGAGGTAGGCAGCCAGTAGGCAGGAGTTAGGCAGTCGGTAGGCAGTCAGTAGGCAGGAGGTAGGCAGTCGGTAGGCAGTCGGAGGGCAGAAGGTAGGCAGGAGGTAGGCAGTCGGTAGGCAGGAAGTAGGCAGGAGGTAGGCAGCCGGCAGACAGGTGTTAGGCAGGAGGTAGGCAGTCGGTAGGCAGTCGGTAGGCAGGAGGTAGGCATTCGGTAGGCAGTCGGTAGGCAGCCGATAGGCAGGAGGTAGGCAGTCGGTAGGCAGCCGGTAGGCAGGAAGTAGGCAGGAGGAAGGCAGCCGGTAGGCAGTCGGTAGGCAGGAGGTAGGCAGTCGGTAGGCAGCCGGTAGGCAGGAGGTAGGCAGTCCATAGGCAGGAGGTAGGCAGGAGGTAGGCAGTCGGTAGGCAGGAGGTAGGCAGTCAGTAGGCAGGAGGTAGGTAGCCGGTAGGCAGGAGGTAGGCAGTCGGTAGAAAGGAGGTAGGCTGGCGGTAGGCATTCAGTAGGCAGGAGGTAGTCAGTCGGTAGGCAGTCGGTAGCCAGGAGGTAGGCAGTCGGTAGGCAGTCGGTAGGCATCCAGTAGGCAGGAGGTAGGCAGGAGATAGGCAGCCAGTAGGCAGGAGCTAGGTAGCCAGTAGGCAGGAGGAAGGCAGTCGGTAGGCAGGAGGTAGGTAGCCGGTAAGCAGGAGGTAGGCAGTCGGTAGGCAGGAGGTAGGCAGGCGGTAGGCCGTCGGTAGACAGGAGGTAGGCAGTCGGTAGGCAGTCGGTAGGCAGGAGGCAGGCTGCCGGTAAGCAGGAGGTAGGCAGGAGGAAGGCAGGAGGTAGGCAGGAGCTAGGCAGCCGGTAGGCACGAGGTAGGCAGGAGGTAAGCAGTCGGTAGGCAGGAGGTAGGCAGGAGGTAGGCAGTCGGTAGGCAGGAGGTAGGCAGCCGGCAGACAGGAGGTAGGCAATAGATAGGCAGGAGGTAAGCAGCCGGTAGGCAGTCGGTAGGCAGTCGGTAGGCAGTCGGTAGGCAGCCGGTAGGCAGGAGGTAGGCAGGAGGTAGGCAGTCGGTAGGCAGAAGCTAGGCAGCCGGTAGGCGGGAGGTAGGCAGGCGGTAGGCAGGAGGTAGGCAGTCGATAGGCAGCCAGTAGGCAGGAGGTAAGCAGGAGGTAGGCAGTCGGTAGGCAGAAGCTAGGCAGCCGGTATGCAGGAGGTAGGCAGTCGGTAGGCAGTCGGTAGGCAGGAGGTAGGCAGGCGGTAGGCAGTCAGTAGGCAGGAGGTAGGCAGTCGGTAGGCAGGAGGTAGGCAGGAGGTAGGCAGGAGTTAGGCATTCGGTAGGCAGGAGGTAGGCAGCTGGCAGACAGGAGGTAGGTAAGAGGTAGGCAGGAGGTAAGCAGCCGGTCGGCAGTCGGTAGGCAGTCGGTAGGCAGAAGCTAGGCAGCCGGTAGGCAGGAGGTAGGCAGTCGGTAGGCAGCCGGTAGGCAGGAGGTAGGCAGCCAGTAGGCAGGAGGTAGGCAGGAGGTAGGCAGCCAGTAGGCAGTCGGTAGGCAGTCGTTAGGCAGGAGGTAGGCAGTCGGTAGGCAGGAGGTAGGCAGGAGGTAGGCAGGAGGTAGGCAGTCGGTAGGCAGGAGGTAGGCAGCCGGTAGGCAGGAGCTAGACAGCCAGTAGGCAGGAGGTAGGCAGTCGGTAGGCAGGAGGTAGGCAGCCGGTAGGCAGGAGGTAGGCAGCCAGTAGGCAGGAGGTAGGCAGTCGGTAGGCAGGAGGTAGGCAGCCGGTAGGCAGTCGGTAGGCAGTCGGTAGGCAGGAGGTAGGCAGGCGATAAGCAGTCGGTAGGCAGCCGGTAGGCAGGAGGTAGGCAGGAGGTAGGCAGCCGGTAGGCAGGAGGTAGGCAGTCGGTAGGCAGGAGCTAGGCAGCCGGTAGGCAGTTGGTAGGCAGTCGGTAGGCAGGAGGTAGGCAGCTGGCAGACAGGAGGTATGCAGGAGGTCGGCAGCCGGTAGGTAGGAGGTAGGCAGGAGGTAGGCAGGAGCTAGGCAGCCGGTAGGCAGTCGGTAGGCAGTCGGTAGACAAGAGGTAGGCAGGAGGTAGGCAGTCGGTAGACAGCCGGTAGGCAGGAGGTAGGCAGTCGGTAGGCAGCCGGTAGGCAGGAGGTAGGCAGCCGGTAGGCAGGAGGTAGGCTGTCGGTAGGCAGGAGGTAGGCAGTTGGTAGGCAGCAGGTAGGCAGGAGGTTGGCAGGAGCTAGGCAGCCGGTATGCAGGAGGTAGGCAGCCGGTGGGCAGTCGGTAGGCAGCCGGTAGGCAGGAGGTAGGCAGAAGGTAGGCAGCCGGTAGGCAGGAGGTAGACAGAAGGTAGGCAGCCTTTAGGCAGTCGGTAGGTAGTCGGTAGGCAGGAGCTAGGCAGCCGGTAGGCAGTCGGAAGTCAGCCGGTAGGCAGGAGGTAGGCAGTCGGTCGGCTGAAGGTAGGCAGTCGGTAGGCAGTCAGTAGGCAGGAGGTAGGCAGTCGGTAGTCAGCCGGTAGGCAGTCGGTAGGCAGTCGGTAGGCAGGAGGTAGGCAGGAGGTAGGCAGTCGGTAGACAGTAGGTAGGCAGGAGGTAGGCAGCCGGTAGGCAGGAGCTAGGCAGCCGGTAGACAGGAGGTAGGCAGTCGGTAGGCAGCCGGTAGGCAGGAGGTAGGCAGGAGGTAGGCAGCCGGTAGGCAGGAGGTAGGCAGTCGATAGGCAGCCGGTAGTCAGGAGGTAGGCAGTCGGTAGGCAGTCGGTCGGCAGGAGGTAGGCAGTCGGTAGGCAGTCGGTAGGCAGGAGGTAGGCAGTCGGTAGGCATGAGGTAGGCAGGAGCTAGGCAGCTGGTAGGCAGCCGGTAGGCAGGAGGTAGGCAGGAGGTAGGCAGTCGGTAGGCAGTTGGTAGGCAGGAGGTAGGCAGCCGACAGGCAGGAAGTAGGCAGTCAGTAGGCAGTCAGTAGGCAGTTGGTAGGCAGGAGCTAGGCAGCCGGTAGGCAGGAGGTAGGCAGGAGGTAGGCAGGAGGTAGGCAGCCGGCAGACATGAGGTAGGCAGGAGGTAGGAAGTCGGTAGGCAGGAAGTAGGTAGCAGGTAGGCAGGAGCTAAGCAGCCGGTAGGCAGGAGGTAGGCAGGAGGAAGGCAGGAGGTAGGCAGCTGGCACACAACAGTTAGGCAGGAGGTAGGCAGTCGGTAGGCAGTCGGTAGGCAGGAGGTAGGCAGTCGGTAAGTAGGAGGTAGGCAGTCGGTAGACAGTCGGTAGGCAGGATGTAGGCAGTAGGTAGGCAGGAGGTAGGCAGTCGGTAGGCAGGAGGTAGGCAGTCGGTAGGCAACCGGTAGGCAGGAGGTAGGCAGCCGGTAGGCAGGAGTTAGGCAGTCGGTAGGCACGAGGTAGGCAGTCGGTAGGCAGTCGGTAGGCAGTCGGTAGGCAGGAGGTAGGCAGCCGGTAGGCAGGAGGTAGGCAGTCGGTAGGCAGGAGGTAGGCAGTCGGTAGGCAACCGGTAGGCAGGAGGTAGGCAGCCGGTAGGCAGGAGTTAGGCAGTCGGTAGGCAGTCAGTAGGCAGGAGGTAGGCAGTTGGTAGGCAGTCGGAGGGCAGAAGGTAGGCAGGAGGTAGGCAGTCGGTAGGCAGGAAGTAGGCAGGAGGTAGGCAGCCGGCAGACAGGTGTTAGGCAGGAGGTAGGCAGTCGGTAGGCAGTCGGTAGGCAGGAGGTAGGCAATCGGTAGGTAGGAGGTAGGCAGTCGGTAGACAGTCGGTAGGCAGGAGGTAGGCAGTCGGTAGGTAGGAGGTAGGCAGTCGGTAGACAGTCGGTAGGCAGGAGGTAGGCATTCGGTAGGCAGTCGGTAGGCAGCCGATAGGCAGGAGGTAGGCAGTCGGTAGGCAGCCGGTAGGCAGGAAGTAGGCAGGAGGAAGGCAGCCGGTAGGCAGTCGGTAGGCAGGAGGTAGGCAGTCGGTAGGCAGCCGGTAGGCAGGAGGTAGGCAGTCGGTAGGCAGGAGGTAGGCAGGAGGTAGGCAGTCGGTAGGCAGGAGGTAGGCAGTCAGTAGGCAGGAGGTAGGTAGCCGGTAGGCAGGAGGTAGGCAGTCGGTAGAAAGGAGGTAGGCTGGCGGTAGGCATTCGGTAGGCAGGAGGTAGGCAGTCGGTAGGCAGTCGGTAGTCAGGAGGTAGGCAGTCGGTAGGCAGTCGGTAGGCAGGCAGTAGGCAGGAGGTAGGCAGGAGATAGGCAGCCGGTAGGCAGGAGCTAGGTAGCCAGTAGGCAGGAGGAAGGCAGTCGGTAGGCAGGAGGTAGGTAGCCGGTAAGCAGGAGGTAGGCAGTCGGTAGGCAGGAGGTAGGCAGGCGGTAGGCCGTCGGTAGGCAGTCGGTAGGCAGTCGGTAGGCAGTCGGTAGGCAGGAGGCAGGCTGCCGGTAAGCAGGAGGTAGGCAGGAGGTAGGCAGGAGGTAGGCAGGAGCTAGGCAGCCGGTAGGCACGAGGTAGGCAGGAGGTAAGCAGTCGGTAGGCAGGAGGTAGGCAGGAGGTAGGCAGGAGGTAGGCAGCCGGCAGACAGGAGGTAGGCAATAGATAGGCAGGAGGTAAGCAGCCGATAGGCAGTCGGTAGGCAGTCGGTAGGCAGGAGGTAGGCAGTCGGTAGGCAGGAGGAAGGCAGCCGGCAGACAGGAGGTAGGCAATAGATAGGCAGGAGGTAAGCAGCCGGTAGGCAGTCGGTAGGCAGCCGGTAGGCAGGAGGTAGGCAGGAGGTAGGCAGCCGGTAGGCAGGAGGTAGGCAGTCGGTAGGCAGGAGGTAGGCAGGAGCTAGGCAGCCGGTAGGCAGTTGGTAGGCAGTCGGTAGGCAGGAGGTAGGCAGCTGGCAGACAGGAGGAATGCAGGAGTTAGGCAGCCGGTAGGCAGGAGGTAGGCAGTCGGTAGGCAGCTGGTAGGCAGGAGGTAGGCAGCCGGTAGGCAGGAGGTAGGCAGGAGGTAGGCAGCCAGTAGGCAGTCGGTAGGCAGGAGGTAGGCAGTCGGTAGGCACGAGGTAGGCAGTCGGTAGGCAGTCGGTAGGCAGGAGGTAGGCAGCCGGTAGGCAGGAGGTAGGCAGTCGGTAGGCAGGAGGTAGGCAGTCGGTAGGCAACCGGTAGGCAGGAGGTAGGCAGGAGGTAGGCAGCCGGTAGGCAGGAGTTAGGCAGTCGGTAGGCAGTCAGTAGGCAGGAGGTAGGCAGTCGGTAGGCAGTCGGAGGGCAGAAGGTAGGCAGGAGGTAGGCAGTCGGTAGGCAGGAAGTAGGCAGGAGGTAGGCAGCCGGCAGACAGGTGTTAGGCAGGAGGTAGGCAGTCGGTAGGCAGTCGGTAGGCAGGAGGTAGGCAATCGGTATGTAGGAGGTAGGCAGTCGGTAGACAGTCGGTAGGCAGGAGGTAGGCAGTCGGTAGGTAGGAGGTAGGCAGTCGGTAGACAGTCGGTAGGCAGGAGGTAGGCATTCGGTAGGCAGTCGGTAGGCAGCCGATAGGCAGGAGGTAGGCAGTCGGTAGGCAGCCGGTAGGCAGGAAGTAGGCAGGAGGAAGGCAGCCGGTAGGCAGTCGGTAGGCAGGAGGTAGGCAGTCGGTAGGCAGCCAGTAGGCAGGAGGTAGGCAGTCGGTAGGCAGTCGGTAGGCAGGAGGTAGGCAGTCGGTAGGCAGGAGGTAGGCAGTCAGTAGGCAGGAGGTAGGTAGCCGGTAGGCAGGAGGTAGGCAGTCGGTAGAAAAGAGGTAGGCTGGCGGTAGGCATTCGGTAGGCAGTCGGTAGGCAGTCGGTAGCCAGGAGGTAGGCAGTCGGTAGGCAGTCGGTAGGCAGCCAGTAGGCAGGAGGTAGGAAGGAGATAGGCAGCCGGTAGGCAGGAGCTAGGTAGCCAGTAGGCAGGAGGAAGGCAGTCGGTAGGCAGGAGGTAGGTAGCCGGTAAGCAGGAGGTAGGCAGTCGGTAGGCAGGAGGTAGGCAGGCGGTAGGCCGTCGGTAGGCAGGAGGTAGGCAGTCGGTAGGCAGTCGGTAGGCAGGAGGCAGGCTGCCGGTAAGCAGGAGGTAGGCAGGAGGTAGGCAGGAGGTAGGCAGGAGCTAGGCAGCCGGTAGGCACGAGGTAGGCAGGAGGTAAGCAGTCGGTAGGCAGGAGGTAGGCAGGAGGTAGGCAGGAGGTAGGCAGCCGGCAGACAGGAGGTAGGCAATAGATAGGCAGGAGGTAAGCAGCCGGTAGGCAGTCGGTAGGCAGTCGGTAGGCAGGAGGTAGGCAGTCGGTAGGCAGGAGGAAGGCAGGAGGTAGGCAGGAGGTAGGCAGCCGGTAGGCAGGAGGTAGGCAGTCGGTAGGCAGGAGGTAGGCAGGAGCTAGGCAGCCGGTAGGCAGTTGGTAGGCAGTCGGTAGGCAGGAGGTAGGCAGCTGGCAGACAGGAGGTATGCAGGAGTTAGGCAGCCAGTAGGTAGGAGGTAGGCAGGAGGTAGGCAGGAGCTAGGCAGCCGGTAGGCAGTCGGTAGGCAGTTGGTAGGCAGTCGGCAGACAAGAGGTAAGCAGGAGGTAGGCAGTCGGTAGGCAGCCGGTAGGCAGGAGGTAGGCAGTCGGTAGGCAGCCGGTAGGCAGCATGTAGGCAGCCGGTAGGCAGGAGGTAGGCTGTCTGTAGGCAGGAGGTAGGCAGGAGGTAGGCAGGAGGTAGGCAGGAGGTAGGCAGCCGGTAGGCAGGAGCTAGGCAGCCGGTAGACAGGAGGTAGGCAGTCGGTAGGCAGCCGGTGGGCAGGAGGTAGGCAGGAGGTAGGCAGCCGGTAGGCAGGAGGTAGGCAGTCGATAGGCAGCTGGTAGGCAGGCAGTCGGTAGGCAGTCAGTCGGCAGGAGGTAGGCAGTCAGTAGGCAGGAGGTAGGCAGGAGGTAGGCAGTCAGTAGGCAGGAGGTAGGCAGGAGCTAGGCAGCTGGTAGGCAGCCGGTAGGCAGGAGGTAGGCAGGAGGTAGGCAGTCGGTAGGCAGTTAGTAGGCAGGAGGTAGGCAGCCGGCAGGCAGGAAGTAGGCAGTTGGTAGGCAGTCAGTAGGCAGTTGGTAGGCAGGAGCTAGGCAGCCGGAAGGCATAAGGTAGGCAGGAGGTAGGCAGCCGGCAGACAGGAGGTAGGCAGGAGGTAGGAAGTCGGTAGGCAGGAGGTAGGCAGCAGGTAGGCAGGAGCTAAGCAGCCGGTAGGCAGGAGGTAGGCAGGAGGTAGGCAGGAGGTAGGCAGGAGGTAGTCAGCCGGCACACAGGAGTTAGGCAGGAGGTAGGCAGTCGGTAGGCAGTCGGTAGGCAGGAGGTATGCAGTCGGTAAGTAGGAGGTAGGCAGTCGGTAGACAGTCGGTAGGCAGGAGGAAGGCAGTAGGTAAGCAGGAGATAAGCAGCCAGTAAGCAGGAGCTAGGCAGCTGGTAGGCAGGAGTTAGGCAGTCGGTAGGCACGAGGTAGGCAGCCGGTAGGCAGTCGGTAGGCAGTCGGTAGGCAGTCGGTAGGCAGGAGGTAGGCAGTCGGTAGGCAGGAGGTAGGCAGGAGGTAAGCAGCCGGTAGGCAGGAGCTAGGCAGTCGGTAGGCAGTCGGTAGGCAGTCGGTAGGCAGGAGGTAGGCAGTCGGTAGGCAGGAGGTAGGCAGTCGGTAGGCAGTCGGTAGGCAGGAGGTAGGCAGTCAGTAGGCAGGAGGTAGGCAGGCGGTAGGCCGTCGGTAGGCAGGAGGTAGGCAGTCGGTAGGCAGTCGGTAGGCAGGAGGAAGGCTGCCAGTAAGCAGGAGGTAGGCAGTCGGTAGGCAGGAGGTAGGCAGGAGGTAGGCAGGAGCTAGGCAGCCGGTAGGCAGCCGGTAGGCACGAGTAGGGCAGGAGGTAGGCAGTCGGTAGGCAGGAGGTAGGCAGTCGGTAGGCAGCCGGTAGGCAGGAGGTAGGCAGGAGGTAGGCAGTCGGTAGGCAGAAGCTAGGCAGCCGGTAGGCAGGAGGTAGGCAGGCGGTAGGCAGCAGGTAGGCAGTCGGTAGGCAGTCGGTAGGCAGGAGGTAGGCAGCCGGTATGCAGGAGGTAGGCAGTCGGTAGGCAGTCGGTAGGCAGGCGGTAGGCAGTCAGTAGGAAGTCGGTAGGCAGTCGATAGGCATGAGGTAGGCAGGAGGTAGGCATTCGGTAGGCAGGAGGTAGGCAGCTGGCAGACAGGAGGTAGGCAAGAGGTAGGCAGGAGGTAAGCAGCCGGTCGGCAGGAGGTAGGCAGTCGGTATGCAGAAGCTAGTCAGCCGGTAGGCAGGAGGTAGGCAGTCGGTAGGCAGCTGGTAGGCAGGAGGTAGGCAGCCGGTAGGCAGGAGGTAGGCAGGAGGTAGGCAGCCAGTAGGCAGTCGGTAGGCAGGAGGTAGGCAGTCGGTAGGCAGTGGGTAGGCAGGAGGTAGGCAGGAGGTAGGCAGGAGGTAGGCAGCCGGTAGGCAGGAGCTAGACAACCAGTAGGCAGGAGGTAGGCAGTCGGTAGGCAGGAGGTAGGCAGCCGGTAGGCAGGAGGTAGGCAGTCGGTAGGCAGGAGGTAGGCAGGCGATAAGCAGTCGGTAGGCAGCCGGTAGGCAGGAGGTAGGCAGGAGGTAGGCAGCCGGTAGGCAGGAGGTAGGCAGTCGGTAGACAGAAGGTAGGCAGGAGCTAGGCAGCCGGTAGGCAGTTGGTAGGCAGTCGGTAGGCAGGAGGTAGGCAGCCGGTAGGTAGGAGGTAGGCAGGAGGTAGGCAGGAGATAGGCAGCCGGTAGGCAGTCGGTAGGCAGTCGGTAGGCAGTCGGCAGACAAGAGGTAGGCAGGAGGTAGGCAGTCGGTAGACAGCCGGTAGGCAGGAGGTAGGCAGTCGGTAGGCAGCCGGTAGGCAGGAGGTAGGCAGCCGGTAGGCAGTCGGTAGGCAGCCGGTAGGCAGGAGGTAGGCAGAAGGTAGGCAGCCGGTAGGCAGGAGGTAAACAGAAGGTAGGCAGCCTTTAGGCAGTCGGTAGGTAGTCGGTAGGCAGGAGCTAGGCAGCCGGTAGGCAGTCGTAAGTCAGCCGGTAGGCAGGAGGTAGGCAGTCGGTCGGCAGAAGGTAGGCAGTCGGTAGGCAGTCAGTAGGCAGGAGGTAGGCAGGAGGTAGTCAGCCGGTAGGCAGTCGGTAGGCAGTCGGTAGACAGGAGGTAGGCAGGAGGTAGGCAGCCGGTAGGCAGGAGCTAGGCAGCCGGTAGACAGGAGGTAGGCAGTCGGTAGGCAGCCGGTAGGCAGGAGGTAGGCAGGAGGTAGGCAGCCGGTAGGCAGGAGGTAGGCAGTCGATAGGCAGCCGGTAGTCAGGAGGTAGGCAGTCGGTAGGCAGTCGGTCGGCAGGAGGTAGGCAGTCGGTAGGCAGGAGCTAGGCAGCTCGTAGGCAGCCGGTAGGCAGGAGGTAGGCAGGAGGTAGGCAGTCGGTAGGCAGTTGGTAGGCAGGAGGTAGGCAGCCGACAGGCAGGAAGTAGGCAGTCGGTAGGCAGTCAGTAGGCAGTTGGTAGGCAGCAGCTAGGCAGCCGGTAGGCAGGAGGTAGGCAGGAGGTAGGCAGGAGATAGGCAGCCGGCAGACAGGAGGTAGGCAGGAGGTAGGAAGTCGGTAGGCAGGAAGTAGGTAGCAGGTAGGCAGGAGCTAAGCAGCCGGTAGGCAGGAGGTAGGCAGGAGGTAGGCAGGAGGTAGGCAGCCGGCACACAACATTTAGGCAGGAGGTAGGCAGTCGGTAGGCAATCGGTAGGCAGGAGGTAGGCAGTCGGTAATTAGGAGGTAGGCAGTCGGTAGACAGTCGGTAGGCAGGAGGTAGGCAGTAGGTAGGCAGGAGATAAGCAGCCAGTAAGCAGGAGCTAGGCAGCCGGTAGGCAGGAGTTAGGCAGTCGGTAGGCAGTCGGTAGGCAGTCGGTAGGCAGTCGGTAGGCAGCCGGTAGGCAGGAGGTAGGCAGTCGGTAGGCAGCCGGTAGGCAGGAGGTAGGCAGCCAGTAGGCAGGAGTTAGGCAGTCGGTAGGCAGTCAGTAGGCAGGAGGTAGGCAGTCGGTAGGCAGTCGGAGGGCAGAAGGTAGGCAGGAGGTAGGCAGTCGGTAGGCAGGAAGTAGGCAGGAGGTAGGCAGCCGGCAGACAGGTGTTAGGCAGGAGGTAGGCAGTCGGTAGGCAGTCGGTAGGCAGGAGGTAGGCAATTGGTAGGTAGGAGGTAGGCAGTCGGTAGACAGTCGGTAGGCAGGAGGTAGGCAGTCGGTAGGTAGGAGGTAGGCAGTCGGTAGACAGTCGGTAGGCAGGAGGTAGGCATTCGGTAGGCAGTCGGTAGGCAGCCGATAGGCAGGAGGTAGGCAGTCGGTAGGCAGCCGGTAGGCAGGAAGTAGGCAGGAGGAAGGCAGCCGGTAGGCAGTCGGTAGGCAGGAGGTAGGCAGTCGGTAGGCAGCCGGTAGGCAGGAGGTAAACAGAAGGTAGGCAGCCTTTAGGCAGTCGGTAGGTAGTCGGTAGGCAGGAGCTAGGCAGCCGGTAGGCAGTCAGAAGTCAGCCGGTAGGCAGGAGGTAGGCAGTCGGTCGGCAGAAGGTAGGCAGTCGGTAGGCAGTCAGTAGGCAGGAGGTAGGCAGTCGGTAGTCAGCCGGTAGGCAGTCGGTAGGCAGTCGGTAGGCAGTCGGTAGGCAGGAGGTAGGCAGTCGGTAGACAGGAGGTAGGAAGGAGGTAGGCAGCCGGTAGGCAGGAGCTAGGCAGCCGGTAGACAGGAGGTAGGCAGTCGGTAGGCAGCCGGTAGGCAGGAGGTAGGCAGGAGGTAGGCAGCCGGTAGGCAGGAGGTAGGCAGTCGATAGGCAGCCGGTAGTCAGGAGGTAGGCAGTCGGTAGGCAGTCGGTCGGCAGGAGGTAGGCAGTCGGTAGGCAGTCGGTAGGCAGGAGGTAGGCAGTCGGTAGGCAGTCGGTAGGCAGGAGCTAGGCAGCTGGTAGGCAGCCGGTAGGCAGGAGGTAGGCAGGAGGTAGGCAGTCGGTAGGCAGTTGGTAGGCAGGAAGTAGGCAGCCGACAGGCAGGAAGTAGGCAGTCGGTAGACAGTCAGTAGGCAGTTGGTAGGCAGGAGCTAGGCAGCCGGTAGGCAGGAGGTAGGCAGGAGGTAGGCAGGAGGTAGGCAGCCGGCAGACAGGAGGTAGGCAGGAGGTAGGAAGTCGGTAGGCAGGAAGTAGGTAGCAGGTAGGCAGGAGCTAAGCAGCCGGTAGGCAGGAGGTAGGCAGGAGGTAGGCAGGAGGTAGGCAGCCGGCACACAACAGTTAGGCAGGAGGTAGGCAGTCGGTAGGCAGTCGGTAGGCAGGAGGTAGGCAGTCGGTAAGTAGGAGGTAGGCAGTCGGTAGACAGTCGGTAGGCAGGAGATAGGCAGTAGGTAGGCAGGAGATAAGCAGCCAGTAAGCAGGAGCTAGGCAGCCGGTAGGCATGAGTTAGGCAGTCGGTAGGCACGAGGTAGGCAGTCGGTAGGCAGTCGGTAGGCAGTCGGTAGGCAGGAGGTAGGCAGCCGGTAGGCAGGAGGTAGGCAGTCGGTAGGCAGGAGGTAGGCAGTCGGTAGGCAGCCGGTAGGCAGGAGGTAGGCAGCCAGTAGGCAGGAGTTAGGCAGTCGGTAGGCAGTCAGTAGGCAGGAGGTAGGCAGTCGGTAGGCAGTCGGAGGGCAGAAGGTAGGCAGGAGGTAGGCAGTCGGTAGGCAGGAAGTAGGCAGGAGGTAGGCAGCCGGCAGACAGGTGTTAGGCAGGAGGTAGGCAGTCGGTAGGCAGTCGGTAGGCAGGAGGTAGGCATTCGGTAGGCAGTCGGTAGGCAGCCGATAGGCAGGAGGTAGGCAGTCGGTAGGCAGCCGGTAGGCAGGAAGTAGGCAGGAGGAAGGCAGCCGGTAGGCAGTCGGTAGGCAGGAGGTAGGCAGTCGGTAGGCAGCCGGTAGGCAGGAGGTAGGCAGTCCATAGGCAGGAGGTAGGCAGGAGGTAGGCAGTCGGTAGGCAGGAGGTAGGCAGTCAGTAGGCAGGAGGTAGGTAGCCGGTAGGCAGGAGGTAGGCAGTCGGTAGAAAGGAGG
The DNA here is from genome assembly GCF_048934315.1 of Petromyzon marinus. Taxonomy (NCBI): domain Eukaryota; kingdom Metazoa; phylum Chordata; class Hyperoartia; order Petromyzontiformes; family Petromyzontidae; genus Petromyzon; species Petromyzon marinus. The sequence goes on from NC_133729.1 coordinate 8,655,018, forward strand.
TAGGCTGGCGGTAGGCATTCAGTAGGCAGGAGGTAGTCAGTCGGTAGGCAGTCGGTAGCCAGGAGGTAGGCAGTCGGTAGGCAGTCGGTAGGCATCCAGTAGGCAGGAGGTAGGCAGGAGATAGGCAGCCAGTAGGCAGGAGCTAGGTGCCAGTAGGCAGGAGGAAGGCAGTCGGTAGGCAGGAGGTAGGTAGCCGGTAAGCAGGAGGTAGGCAGTCGGTAGGCAGGAGGTAGGCAGGCGGTAGGCCGTCGGTAGACAGGAGGTAGGCAGTCGGTAGGCAGTCGGTAGGCAGGAGGCAGGCTGCCGGTAAGCAGGAGGTAGGCAGGAGGAAGGCAGGAGGTAGGCAGGAGCTAGGCAGCCGGTAGGCACGAGGTAGGCAGGAGGTAAGCAGTCGGTAGGCAGGAGGTAGGCAGGAGGTAGGCAGTCGGTAGGCAGGAGGTAGGCAGCCGGCAGACAGGAGGTAGGCAATAGATAGGCAGGAGGTAAGCAGCCGGTAGGCAGTCGGTAGGCAGTCGGTAGGCAGCCGGTAGGCAGGAGGTAGGCAGGAGGTAGGCAGTCGGTAGGCAGAAGCTAGGCAGCCGGTAGGCGGGAGGTAGGCAGGCGGTAGGCAGGAGGTAGGCAGTCGATAGGCAGCCAGTAGGCAGGAGGTAAGCAGGAGGTAGGCAGTCGGTAGGCAGAAGCTAGGCAGCCGGTATGCAGGAGGTAGGCAGTCGGTAGGCAGTCGGTAGGCAGGAGGTAGGCAGGCGGTAGGCAGTCAGTAGGCAGGAGGTAGGCAGTCGGTAGGCAGGAGGTAGGCAGGAGGTAGGCAGGAGTTAGGCATTCGGTAGGCAGGAGGTAGGCAGCTGGCAGACAGGAGGTAGGTAAGAGGTAGGCAGGAGGTAAGCAGCCGGTCGGCAGTCGGTAGGCAGTCGGTAGGCAGAAGCTAGGCAGCCGGTAGGCAGGAGGTAGGCAGTCGGTAGGCAGCCGGTAGGCAGGAGGTAGGCAGCCAGTAGGCAGGAGGTAGGCAGGAGGTAGGCAGCCAGTAGGCAGTCGGTAGGCAGTCGTTAGGCAGGAGGTAGGCAGTCGGTAGGCAGGAGGTAGGCAGGAGGTAGGCAGGAGGTAGGCAGTCGGTAGGCAGGAGGTAGGCAGCCGGTAGGCAGGAGCTAGACAGCCAGTAGGCAGGAGGTAGGCAGTCGGTAGGCAGGAGGTAGGCAGCCGGTAGGCAGGAGGTAGGCAGCCAGTAGGCAGGAGGTAGGCAGTCGGTAGGCAGGAGGTAGGCAGCCGGTAGGCAGTCGGTAGGCAGTCGGTAGGCAGGAGGTAGGCAGGCGATAAGCAGTCGGTAGGCAGCCGGTAGGCAGGAGGTAGGCAGGAGGTAGGCAGCCGGTAGGCAGGAGGTAGGCAGTCGGTAGGCAGGAGCTAGGCAGCCGGTAGGCAGTTGGTAGGCAGTCGGTAGGCAGGAGGTAGGCAGCCGGCCGACAGGAGGTATGCAGGAGGTAGGCAGCCGGTAGGTAGGAGGTAGGCAGGAGGTAGGCAGGAGCTAGGCAGCCGGTAGGCAGTCGGTAGGCAGTCGGTAGGTCGTCGGCAGACAAGAGGTAGGCAGGAGGTAGGCAGTCAGTAGGCAGCCGGTAGGCAGGAGGTAGACAGTCGGTAGGCAGCCGGTAGGCAGGAGGTAGGCAGCCGGTAGGCAGGAGGTAGGCTGTCGGTAGGCAGGAGGTAGGCAGTTGGTAGGCAGGAGGTTGGCAGGAGGTAGGCAGGAGCTAGGCAGCTGGTATGCAGGAGGTAGGCAGTCGGTAGGCAGCCGGTAGGCAGGAGGTAGGCAGCCGGTAGGCAGGAGGTAGGCAGAAGGTAGGCAGCCGGTAGGCAGTCGGTAGGTAGTCAGTAGGCAGGAGCTAGGCAGCCAGTAGGCAGTTGGTAAGCAGCCGGTAGGCAGTCGGTAGGCAGGAGGTAGGCAGGAGCTAGGCAGCCGGTAGGCAGCCGGTAGGCAGGAGGTAGGCAGGAGGTAGGCAGTCGGTAGGCAGTTGGTAGGCAGGAGGTAGGCAGCTGGCAGGCAGGAGGTAGGCAGTCAGTAGGCAGTCAGTAGGCAGGAGGTAGGCAGGAGGTAGGCAGGAGGTAGGCAGTCGGTAGTCAGGAGGTAGGCTGGAGGTAGGCAGCCGGCAGGCTGGAGATAGGCAGGTGGTAGGCAGCTGGTAGGCAGGAAGTAGGCAGTTGGTAGGCAGTATGTAGGCAGCCGGTAGGCAGGAGCTAGGCAGCCAGTAGGCAGGAGGTAGGCCGTCGGTAGGCAGGAGGTAGGCAGCCGGTAGGCAGTCGGTAGGCATTCGGTAGGCAGCCGGTAGGCAGGAGGTAGGCAGGAGGTAGGCAGCCGGTCGGCAGAAGGTAGGCAGTCGGTAGGCAGTCGGTCGTCAGGAAGTAGGCAGGAGGAAGGCAGCCGGTAGGCAGTCGGTAGGCAGGAGGTAGGCAGCCGGTCAGCAGCAGGTAGGCAGCCGGTCGGCAGGAGGTAGGCAGTCGGTAGGCAGTCGGTAGGCAGCCGGTAGGCAGGAGGTAGGCAGTCGGTAGGCAATCGGTAGGCAGGATGTAGGCAGTCGGTAGGCAGGAGGTAGGCAGTCGGTAGGCAGGATGTAGGCAGGAGGTAGGCAGGAGCTAGGCAGCCGGTAGGCACCCGGTAGGCAGGAGGTAGGCAGGAGGTAGGCAGTCGGTAGGCAGGAGGTAGGCAGCCGGCAGACAGGAGGTAGGCAGTCGGTAGTCAGTCGGTAGGCAGGAGGTAGGCAGTCGGTAGGCAGTCGGTAGGCAGGAGGTAGGCAGTCGGTAGGCAGGAGGTAGGCAATAGGTAGGCAGCCAGCAGGCTGGCAGTCTGTCGGTAGGCAGGAGGTCGGCAGTCGATAGGCAGTCGGTAGGCAGTCGGTAGGCAGTCGGTAGGCAGGAGGTAGGCAGCCGGTAGGCAGTCGGTAGGTAGTCGGTAGGCAGAAGCTAGGCAGCCGGTAGGCAGGAGGTAGGCAGTCGGTAGGCAGCCGGTAGGCAGGAGGTAGGCAGCCAGTAGGCAGGAGGTAGGCAGGAGGTAGACAGCCAGTAGGCAGTCGGTAGGCAGGAGGTAGGCAGGAGGTAGGCAGTAGGTAGGCAGGAGGTAGGCAGGAGGTAGGCAGGAGCTAGGCAGCCGGTATGCAGGAGGTAGGCAGTCGGTAGGCAGCCGGTAGGCAGGAGGTAGGCAGAAGGTAGGCAGCCGGTAGGCAGGAGGTAGGCAGAAGGTAGGCAGCCGGTAGGCAGTCGGTAGGTAGTCGGTAGGCAGGAGCTAGGCAGCCAGTAGGCAGTCGGTAGGCAGCCGGTAGGCAGTCGGTAGGCAGGAGGTAGGCAGTCGGTAGACAGGAGGTAGGCAGGAGGTAGGCAGTCGGTAGGCAGGAGGTAGGCAGGAGCTAGGCAGCCGGTAGGCAGCCGGTAGGCAGGAGGTAGGCAGGAGGTAGGCAGTCGGTAGGCAGTTGGTAGGCAGGAGGTAGGCACCTGGCAGGCAGGAGGTAGGCAGTCAGTAGGCAGTCAGTAGGCAGGAGGTAGGCAGGAGGTAGGCAGTCCGTAGTCAGGAGGTAGGCTGGAGGTAGGCAGCCGGCAGGCTGGAGATAGGCAGGTGGTAGGCAGCCGGTAGGCAGGAAGTAGGCAGTTGGTAGGCAGTATGTAGGCAGCCGGTAGGCAGGAGCTAGGCAGCCGGTAGGCAGGAGGTAGGCCGTCGGTAGGCAGGAGGTAGGCAGTCGGTAGGCATTCGGTAGGCAGCCGGTAGGCTGGAGGTAGGCAGGAGGTAGGCAGCCGGTCGGCAGGAGGTAGGCAGTCGGTAGGCAGTCGGTCGTCAGGAGGTAGGCAGGAGCTAGGAAGCCGGTAGGCAGGAGGTAGGCCGTCGGTGGGCAGGAGGTAGGCAGCCGGTAGGCAGTTTGTAGGCAGTCGGTAGGCAGCCGGTAGGCAGGAGGTAGGCAGGAGGTAGGCAGCCAGTCGGCAGGAGGTAGGCAGCCGATCGGCAGGAGGTAGGCAGTCGGTAGGCAGGAGGTAGGCAGTCGGTAGGCAGTCGGTCGGCAGGAGGTAGGCAGTCGGTAGGCAGGAGGTAGGCAGTCGGTAGGCAGGATGTAGGCAGGAGGTAGGCATGAGCTAGGCAGCCGGTAGGCACCCGGTAGGCAGGAGGTAGGCAGGAGGTAGGCAGTCGGTAGGCAGGAGGTAGGCAGCCGGCAGACAGGAGGTAGGAAGTCGGTAGGCAGTCAGTAGGCAGGAGGTAGGCAGTCGGTAGGCAGTCGGTAGGCAGGAGGTAGGCAGTCGGTAGGCAGGAGGTAGGCAATAGGTAGGCAGCCAGCAGGCAGGGAGTCTGTCGGTAGGCATTCGGTAGGCATTCGGTAGGCAGTCGGTAGGCAGGAGGTCGGCAGTCGGTAGGCAGGAGGTAGGCAGTCGGTAGGCAGGAGGTAGGCAGGAGGTAGGCAGCCGGTAGGCAGTCGGTAGGTAGTCGGTAGACAGGAGGTAGGCAGTCGGTAGGCAGGAGGTAGGCAGTCGATAGGCAGGAGGTAGGCAGGAGGTAGGCAGAAGCTAGGCATCCGGTAGGCAGGAGGTAGGCATTCGGTAGGCAGTCGGTAGGCAGGAGGTAGGCAGTCGGTAGGCAGAAGGTAGGCAGCCGGTAGGCAGTCGGTAGGCAGGAGGTAGGCAGGAGGTAGGCAGGAGGTAGGCAGCCGGTGGGCAGGAGGTAGGCAGGAGGTAGGCAGAAGCTAGGCAGCCGGTAGGCAGGAGGTAAGCATTCGGTAGGCAGCCGGTAGGCAGGAGGTAGGCAGTCGGTAGGCAGGAGGTAGGCATTCGGTAGGCAGCCGGTAGGCAGGAGGTAGGCAGTCAGTAAGCAGGAGGTAGGCAGTCGGTAGGCAGCCGGTAGGGAGGAGGTAGGCAGCCGGTAGGCAGTCTTTAGGCAGTCTTTAGGCAGGAGGTAGGCAGTCGGTAGGCAGTCGGTAGGCAGTTGGTAGGCAGGAGGTAGGCAGCCAGTAGGCAGGAGCTAGGCAGCCGGTAGGCAGGAGGTAGACAGTCGTTAGGCAGCCGGTAGGCAGGAGATAGGCAGTCGATAGGCAGCCGGTAGGCAGGAGGTAGGCAGTCGGTAGGCAGTCGGTCGGCAGCAGGTAGGCAGTCGGTAGGCAGGAGGTAGGCAGTCGGTAGGCAGAAGGTAGGCAGGAGCTAGGCAGCCGGTAGGCAGGTGGTAGGCAGGAGGTAGGCAGTCGGTAGGCAGGAGGTAGGCAGGAGGTAGGCAGGAGGTAGGCAGCCGGCAGGCTGTAGGTAGGCAGGTGGTAGGCAGCCGGTAAGCAGTCGGTAGGCAGTCGGTAGGCAGGCGTTAGGCAGTCGGTAGGCTTTCGGTAGGCAGGAGGTAGGCAGGACGTAGGCAGTCGGTAGGCAGGAGGTAGGCAGCCGGTAGGCAGGAGGTAGGTAGGAGGTAGGCAGCCAGTAGGCAGCCGGTAGGCAGGAGGTAGGCAGCCTATAGGCAGTAGGTAGGCAGGAGCTAGGCAGGAGCTAGGCAGCTGGTAGGCAGGAGGTAGGCTGTCGGTAGGCAGCCGGTAGGCAGGAGGTAGGCAGGAGGTAGGCAGCCGGTAGGCAGGAGGTAGGCAGTCGATAGGCAGCCGGTAGTTAGGAGATATACAGTCTGTAGGCAGTCGATCGGCAGGAGGTACGCAGTCGGTAGTCAGGAGGTAGGCAGTCGGTATGCAGGAGGTAGGCAGGAGGTAGGCAGCCGGCAGGCAGTCGGTAGGCAGTCGGTAGGCAGTCGGTAGGCAGGAGGTAGGCAGCCGGCAGGCAGGAGGTAGGCAGGATGTAGGCAGGTGGTAGGCAGCCGGTAGGCAGTCGGTAGGCAGTCGGTAGGCAGGAGTTAGGCAGTCGGTAGGCAGTCGGTACGCAGTCGGTAGGCAGGAGGTAGGCAGGAGGTAGGCAGTCGGTAGGCAGGAGGTAGTCAGGAGGTAGGCAGCCGGTAGGCAGCCGGCAGGCAGGAGGTAGGCAGCCGGTAGGCAGGAGCTAGGCAGGAGGTAGGCAGGAGCTAGGCAGCCAATAGGCAGGAGGTAGTCAGGAGCTAGGCAAGAGGTAGGCAGCCGGTAGGCAGGAGGTAGGCAGCCGTTAGGCAGGAGGTAGGCAGGAGGTAGGCAGGAGCTAGGCAGCCGATAGGCAGGAGGTAGTCAGCAGGTAGGCAAGAGGTAGGCAGCCGGTAGGCAGGAGGTAGGCAGTCGGTAGGCAGGAGGTAGGCAGGAGCTAGGCAGCCGATAGGCAGGAGGTAGGCAGGAGGTAGGCAGCCGGTAGGCAAGAGGTAGGCAGCCGGTAAGCAGGAGCTAGGCAGGAGGTAGGCAGGAGCTAGGCAGCCGATAGGCAGGAGGTAGGCAGGAGGTAGGCAGAAGGTAGGCAGAAGGTAGGCAGCCGGTAAGCAGGAAGTAGGCAGCCGGTAGGCAGGAGGTAGCAGGAGGTAGGCAGGAGGTAGCTGCTTCATGGATTTCTGGCTGCATCGCTGGATCGTGAGAGGGAGCGGCAGTCTGCGTGTTGGACTTCTTTCGCACCGTACGTAGCCCACCGTGCTAATCGGAGGTGCGGTGGCTATTGTAGCCGTGGGGCGAGAGGAGAGGACTTCATCCAGCAGTGGATTGACCACGGAAAATGACGGCGATGATGATTACGGTGACGACGACGATCACAATGGAAGCATTAAACAGACAACGCAGCACGTGTGGCGGCTTAGAGAGATGGCTTTAAAGCCAGTTGTGTGTATATATATAACAAATAAAAAATAAAATCGCTTTTTTTATTTCTACTTTAGCAATTACGGATGACGCAGTCGCGTTCCTAGCGTTACGAGTCACGGGGGACATCATTAACTCTCTGCTGACACATTTTTTAAATTAACACGCGCACACCAACAACGAGAGTTGGGGGAACCACAGACGCACCCCCCCCCCCCCCACGTGAAGCCACATTCGTGACAGAACGAATTAATCGGGACGCCCGGATTAATTAATTGACAGCCTGTGCTCAGCCGTCAGCGACGCGCAATTAGGAAGATTTCTCAGATTTATTTTAGCAATTACCACGACCGACGGAAGGAAGAGGGGAGAAGCATCGAGCAGAGAAACGTTACAAATAATGTCGACATGGTGAGATTGAAGGCGCTGTCGCAAACAACAACAGCAGCGGCACCGTTTGACACGGAGCAGGATTCCGCGGGCAACATCGTTCGTAGTAAAGATGTTTTTTTTTTGGGGGGGGGGGGGGGTTAGATCCGGTAAAGTTGTCAATGTTGTCGTGAAGCATCCACCACCCGACACAGCCAGCGAGGTTTGTCACGTGAACAACGCGCCAGATAGTATCTACTTCAGCCCACCGGTGAGTTGGAGAGGCAATCGAATTGTCAATGTTGCGCAATGATTCTCCAACACAGCGGTGGGCTGAAGTGGTCACTCATTGGCGCGTTGTTTACGTGACAAACCTCGCCGGCTGTGTCGGGTGGTGGAGGGTCACGACACACTCACACTTTACGCGATCTAACCCAAAAACCTTTATTATGAACGACAACAACGGGGCCGTCTGGAACGCTCTTCCTTTCGAAATTAAACTGAGCACGTGTTCCTATTTCACCTGATAAGGCCCCACTGAGCTAGAGAGCTCTTTTCTTAGCAGGAGCTACCTGGCCATCGCAGTTGATAGCTCAACGAAGTGGCTTATCGTCATCATGATCATCATCATCATGATCATCATCATCATGATGATCATCATCAACATGATGATCATCATCATCATCATCGCTGTCGTCATGTGGAAATATATAGCAGCCAAATGCTCGAAACGCGTGACGTTGATCCTTAACGTGGAGGGGAAAAACCGGAGGGACCGGGAGGAAGATCCACGCGACTACGGGGAGAGAGACACGCGGACCCAAAATATACAGCAGCAGCAGGTATCGTCAGGGTCGGGATCGAACCCACGACCTCCTGCATACCAAGCGAGGGAGTTCACATCTCCTAGCCACCGTGATGATGATGATGAGACAGAAAGAGACATAGCCTCCAAATATACAGCAGCAGCAGGTATCGTCAGTGTCGGGATCGAACCCACGACCTCCTGCGTACCAGGCGAGGTAGTCAACATCTACCTAGCCACCGTGTGGGTCGATTCCATCACTCGCCTGTCTCTGGCGCGGTAGAGCCGCTACCGCTGCCGGGTGGCTGTGTGGGGCGGCAGCAGCTGTTCGGGGAGAGGGCGAGCGGGCTGTTTGTGTTGACTGTTGGCACCGCGAAGCAAGGTTAATTATCAATCAGCCCCTCGGGGACGCGTGGAATGCTGAGCCTGCCAGAGCCACTTGAAGCCGCACGCTGTTCACCTTGCTGCACACTTCACCACGGCAGTGGCGGCGGATTGTGGGGAGGGGCCTAAGCAGATATTATTTTTGGCAGCCCCCCCCCCACGCCCACCCGACCGCCCGCACCCCCCTCGTGAACGCTCCCCGTGAACAGCAGCCCGCAGGAGGAGCAGCGTCGTGAAGTTTAGTGGCGAGAGGGTGCCCGCAGTGGCTAGGAGATGTTGACTACCTCGCCTGGTACGCAGGAGGTCGTGGGTTCGATCCCGACCCTGACAACGCCTGCTGCTGCTGTATATTTGGAGTTTGCGTGTCTCTCTCTCTCATCATCATCACGGTAACTAGGAGATGTTGACTACCTCGCCTGGTGTACAGGAGGTAGTGGGTTCGATCCCGACCCTGACGACGCCTGCTGCTGCTGTATATTTGGAGTTTGCGTGTCTCTCTCCCCGTGGTCGCGTGGATTTTTCTCCGGATCCTGCGGTTGTTCTCTCCACATTTAGAATCAACGTCACCACGCGTGTAGAGTACTTGGCTGCTATAAATGTCCACATGATGATGAGAAGCCAACTTCGTTGAGCTGTCGTTTGTGGCCAGGTCGCTACTGACAAAGAGCTACATAGCTCAGTGGACCTTACCTGGTAAAATAAAAAATAAGTTTTTGTTGGGACTACCAACAATTGCCCGAGCTCTGCGGTTCACTATATATTGAGGTGTCATTGGCCCAATTAACGACGAGTGATTTCGCGTGGGAACCAACCGGTGCACCCGGAGAAAAAACCCATCAATCATGCTGGAACAGATGGATATTAGTCCACTGTTGTTGTACTACCGTCTTCTGGCCGAGCCCACGGTTAATTTCGATCTGTGCGGTGATCCACAAACCCTCGCTGCCGCTGCTGCTGCCTCCACAGCATCACTGGACTACAGACAGCCACGTGCAGCAGAGCCACCGCCGCCGCCGCCATCACCGCCACCACCACCACCGTCACCACTACCACCACCACCATCACCACCACCGCCACCATCACCGCCACCACCACCACCATCACCACCACCGCCACCACCACCGCTATCACTACCACCACCACCGCTACCACCACCACCGCTACTACCATCACCGCTACCACCACCACCGCTACATATTCACAGTGGCTCTAAGACGCAACCAGAATACCTTCCCAGCTGACTGGACCTTGCACCTGCCCGGCTGACTGGACCCGGCACCTACCCAGCTGACTGGACCCGGCACCTGCCCGGCTGACTGGACCCGGCACCATCCTGGCTGACTGGACCCGGCACCTGCTCTGTGCTGACTGGACCCGGCACCTACCCAGCTGACTGGACCCGGCACCTGCCCGGCTGACTGGACCCGGCACCATCCTGGCTGACTGGACCCGGCACCTGCTTTGTGCTGACTGGACCCGGCACCTACCCAGCTGACTGGACCCGGCACCTGCCCGGCTGACTGGACCTGGCACCTGCCCGGCTGACTGGACCCGGCACCTGCCCGGCTGACTGGACCCGGCACCATCCTGGCTGACTGGACCCGGCACCATCCTTGCTGACTGGACCCGGCACCATCCTGGCTGACTGGACCCGGCACCATCCTGGCTGACTGGACCCGGCACCATCCTGGCTGACTGGACCCGGCACCATCCTGGCTGACTGGACCCGGCACCATCCCGGCTGACTGGACCCGGCACCTGCCCGGCTGACTGGACCCGGCACCTACCCGGCTGACTGGACCCGGCACCATCCTGGCTGACTGGACCCGGCACCTGCCCGGCTGACTGGACCCGGCACCATCCTGGCTGACTGGACCCGGCACCTACCCGGCTGACTGGACCCGGCACCATCCCGGCTGACTGGACCCGGCACCTGCCCGGCTGACTGGACCCGGCACCTGCCCGGCTGACTGGACCCGGCACCATCCCGGCTGACTGGACCCGGCACCATCCTGGCTGACTGGACCCGGCACCATCCCGGCTGACTGGACCCGGCACCTGCCCGGCTGACTGGACCCGGCACCTGCCCGGCTGACTGGACCCGGCACCATCCTGGCTGACTGGACCCGGCACCTGCTTTGCGCTCCCGACTTTCGGGATTAGTCCGAAATATGCGGAAATGAGGCCTCGGTAATGAAATATCGTGGCAGCAGCAGCAGGCGAAGAACGCTACGTTTTGGAGCACATCGATTAAAAACTCAACTATTTTATTGTTGTTTTACCAGCTGAGGCCCACTGAGCTCTGTAACTCGTTTTTCAGAAGCGATCTGACAATCACAAACGCAAGCTCAACGAAGTGGGCTTATTATCATTGTCATCACGTGGAAATGCATAGCAACCAAATACTCTAAAATGCGTGATGTTGATTCTAAAAACCAGAGGACCCGTTGAAAAATCCACTCGAACACGGGGAGAGAGAGAGACACGCAGACTCCAAATATACAGCTGCGTCAGGGTCGGGATCGAACCCACGACCTCCTGCATACCGGGCGAGGTAGTCAACATCTCCAAGCCATCGCAGCGCCCCCACATCAACTGCAGTAGCGTCGTCCAGCTTGGACTTGATTTGTTTCTAATCTATGGGGCCGCTGTTATTATTGTTTTGGTCTGCAGGATTTCCTCTCGCGTGCTGCCACTGCCCTCTGCCGCACTCACCGCGGGGCCCCTTTGCCCTGCACCCCCCCCCACCCGCCCCCCGGTCGCTCCTCCGGACGGTTCAGGCCTCACCATCACAATCGCGATCCAGGCTCTAAAGATTCTGCTGGTGAGCATCCTGGGACACGTGGACAAGAGCGGCCGGGCGGGCCCGCACGCGTGTGGTACCCTGCGGTGCGGGCCATACGGTGCGGTGCGTGTGGTACGGTGCGGTGCGTGTGGTACGGTGCGGTGCAGAACGGTGCGGTGCGTGCGGTGCTGCACACGTCGGGGGAAGGAGGAGGGGTCGATTGGGTCATAGTGCAAATGATGCAAAGTTAAAGGCGCAGCCCCTGCAACGTCTCGTTCACGGCACTTCTAGCGGTAGGGTGACTCCGTCTACCCTAGTGGTTCTTAGCATTTACTGCGGCCTTGCACTCCTTTGGTTGTCAATGGTTACAACAATGTGTAATGTTAATAAGCACATCGGGTTTGATGAAACAAAGTAGTAGGCGCCCCGTGCTTAATTTGCGTCTAGATTATTTATTTTAAAAAAACCTGCCCACGTATCGCACCCCCAGAAAGGGCATCACGCAGCCCCAGGGGATGCCCCCCAGGTCAAGAGCCACTGCTGACCGAGAGGGGACTCGTGCACGTGGGCGAAGACGCCTTGGAAGAGGTGATGAGTACCTACACTTTACCCTGACTGACACTGCGGGGGGTGTGTGTGGGTGTGGGGGTGTGTGGGTGTGTGTGAGGGGTGTGTGTGTGTGTGGGAGTGTGGGTCCGGAGGCCCCGGGGAGACAGGCGTCTATGACGTCTCCTGGCCAAACCCCAATTGGCGGAGCCAGCAGATTGAATCTTTACCCTCGGGGCTCCTCCAGAAACAACGAAAAGCCACTTCGTGTGCCACGTGGGATGTTCGAACGCTCACTGCGGAGGAGAGGCTGCCACTCCTCTGTCGGGAGCTGGACGGGTACCGCCTGGATCTCTGTGGCATTCAGGAGGTCCAGTGGATCGGTTCTGGCTCCTGCCACCATAAGGGGTGAACAGTCCTCTACTCGGGGCAGGAGACTGCCAAACATCAGGGTGTGGCTCTTCTTTTGAACAAAAGAATGAAGGGGGCGTGGGAACGTGGCGGTGAGGTGTGGGAAGCTGTAAGCCCCAGGCTACTTTGGGCTCGCCGTCCCATCAACCGGAGGCGAGGAATGGTGGTCGTGGTTACTTATGCCCCCACCGAAAACGAACATCCGTGGAGGGATGCGGACAAAGCCGATGAGTCAGATGCCTTCTATGACCTCCTGTCACAGGTGCTGGCTAAAGTGGCCCCTCGGGATAAAGTCATCTTGTTGGGTGATTTCAATGCCCGAGTTGGTCATGATGCTGGCACCTAGTCTGGAGTGATTGGAGGGCATGGGCCAGATAAGCCCAAAAACAACGTTAGGAGGCTGCTAGATTTTTGTGCAGCCCATGGGCTTGTAATTACCAACACGCTGTTCCGGCATCGGCGCATCCACACAACATCACGGATACATGCCGGGTCCAAGCAAGAACATCTGCTGGACTACATACTGACGGGCCAGCAGATGTGAGTCCATGTCCTTGAAACCAGGACCTACTGTGGAGCTGATCTGCCCTTTGACCATCGACTTGTCATCTGTAAGATGCACATGCCATTCTTCCACTCTGGTGGTGGGTGTACACCTAGGACCCCATTCCAACCTAAAGTGGCCTGGTCTCAGTTATCTGATTAAAGTTGCAAGCGAGAATTTCATCATAGCTTGTGGCTGGGGTTGGCATCGTCCCCCACTCCTCCTGATGTCGAGGGTAAATGGGCGAGGTTTAGGACTGTGACTCATGCAGCTGCAATGGTTGCTTTGGGTATGCGGTCCTGACCTCCCCAGAGACCCTGGCTGACAGAGGAAGTGTTCAGGATAGTTGAGAAAAAGCGACAGGCCCACTGTCATTGGCTACAGCATCCCACGTCAGAGAATGAGGAGGCTTACCGCAGCCTTCGCTCGGAGGTTCGGAGAGCCGTGAGGCGCTGCAAGGATAGGTGGTGGTCGCGGGTTGCTGAGGAGATGAAGTCTGCCTCAATGGCCCACGATCATAAATCTCTATTTAACTCCATCAAAAAAGTAACCTGCAGCGCCACATCTATTACCATCATTAGGGAGAAAAACGGTGATCCAATATCCGACCCCCAGGAACAGGTTTACAGATTTGCTGCGCATTTCTGTGAGGTCCTGGGGGAGGGGAAATCCCTCAGCCAGGAAAACATCGTGGCACAAAGTGGAAATGAACCTGCTGAGCCTGCGGTGCCTCAAATATTGGAAGAAGTCACCCAGTGTGAGTGGCTGGCTGAGGTGCCATCTGTTGAGGAAGTACTGAAGGCGATCCGGAGTCTGAGACCAGGAAAGGCACCGGGTAGAGATGATCTCCCAAGCGAAATGCTGAGGGAGGGTGGCGTTTATGCACAGACTGCCCTATATGACATCATAACAACAGTCTGGACCACTGGATGGGTTCTGCAGGATTGGAAGGATGCCCTGGTGGTCCCCCTCTTTAAGAAGGGGGACCGCACAGATTGTAACAACTACAGGGGCATCTCACTCCTCAGTGTGAAATGTCCTGGCAAGGATTATTCAACATCGCCTTGCCAGGCATGCTGAGGAGAGGCTTGCGGAGCCCCAATGCAGTTTCAGGAAAGGGCGGTCCTGCACAGATGCCATATTTTCTGTCCGTCTGCTACAGCAGAGGTGTAGGGAATTCCAACAAGACCTACATCTCTGCTTTATTGACCTGGTCAAGGCCTATTATACCATCAGTAGGCCTGGGCTCTGGGTTGTTCTTCGTGCTTTTGGAGTCCCTGACCTTCTGCTCACGATCATTAAGGACCTTCATGATGGTGAGTGGGCCCGGGTAAAACTACGTGGCCGGGAGTCAGAACCATTCCCTGTACACCTTGGGGTGTGACATGGATGTCCTCTGGCTCAAACATTATTTAACACCTATTTTGACCACGTAGTTCATGAAGCCTTCAATAGCTGTGCCGGGGGAATCTCCATTTGGTACAGATATAATGGAAGTCTGATCGATGCCCGGGTGCAGTCAAGGGATGGCTCCCTATTGCTTAACCACGTTATGTATGCCGATGATTTGGTAATAGCTGCTCATTCAGAGGAGGAGTTGGAGACGCTGCTGCTGAGACTGGAGCGTGCCACTAAGAGATGGGGCCTTACCATCAGCCCCACCAAAACTAAGCACCTGCCTGGGTATTTTGTACCATCGGACACTCCACCCCCACAACTCCCAATCGGTGATGGGGCAGTTGTGGAGAGAGTGTAGAGTTTCCCATACCTGGGCAGTGTGCTTATGACCGGCTCTAGTTTAACAGCAGAGGTCTCACTCCGAATCAGTCGAGCGGCAATAGCTTTTCATCGGTTGCGTAACGCTGTGTGGAAGCTGCCTGGTCTGTCGCTCCGCACGAAGCTTCAGGTCTTCTCGGCCACGGTCATTCCCTCCCTTCTCTACGCTTGCGAAACGTAGACCCCCCTAATGGAACATCTTCGCCGGTTAGAAACATTTAGGCTGGCCTGCCTACGATCCATCCTGGGTTTAACCAGACTGGATTGTGTGAGCTCACAAATCCTTGAAAGATCTGGACACGGTCCCATCGGTGAGCTCCTCTGGCAGGCAAGGCTGCGTTGGCTGGGTCATGTTGCCCGCATGCCCAGCCACCGCATGCCTAAACAGCTTTTGTTCGGCCAGATCGAGGGGGCTAAACGGGCGCGGCACGGGTTAGAGAAGAGATGGAGTGATGTGGTACAGGAGGACGTGGAGCTGGGTGGACTTGCCGATGACTGGTACCAGCGGTGTCAAGATCGGCCTCTGTGGAGGAGGCTCGTGAAGGACGCTACTGGGCAGTTGGAGGCAGTCGCCCTCCAACAACAACGGAGGGCGGAGGAGCGACGCTCAGAACAACGAGCGGAGCGCCGGGTGGCTAAAGCACAGCAGGTTGGCACAGTAGGGGGCACAGGTGCTGCATCAGCCAGTCATCTCAGTCAGTCGACCCGTGGCACCTGGGTCTGCGCCATGACCTCCTGCTAGCAGGCGTTCGACACTTCACGTGGCCTCAAGGTGCACATGGCCTGGCACAAGCGTCGTGGTGACGTCACCGCCACTTAGTGGCGAATGGCGGTTGTTGTTGTTGTTGCGTGTCTGTGCGTGCGTGCTCGCTCGCCCAACAGGCACCACCAGAGGTCGATTCCCGCTCACGGCTTCCCGACCCCGGTGACGATTTCCCCTGCACCGGTCCTGGGCCTCTCACACCGCGGCGCTGCTCCGTGTACAACATCGCCACCGGAAGATTCAAAGGCAGCCCGGCGTGGTGCTGGCCACCCCCTGACCCCCGTCGTTGCACCCTGACGGCCTCCATCGGCTCGCCGCTTCGCTTCCGCGGCCCGCTCAGGCGGAGTGGGGGGACCTCCCCCCACGTGTGACTTGGTCAGCACGTGGGGGGGGAGTGATGTGGGAGTGATGTTGATGGGAGTGATGTTGCTGTGAGCGAGTCATGTGGATGGGAGTGATGTGGATGTGAGTGATGTGGGAGTGATGGTGCTGTGGGAGTGATGTGGATGGGAGTGATGGTGCTGTGTGGGAGTGATGGTGCTGTGTGGGAGTGATGGTGCTGTGTGGGAGTGATGGTGCTGTGTGGGAGTGATGTGGATGGGAGTGCTGGTGCTGTGTGGGAGTGATGTGGATGGGAGTGATGGTGCTGTGTGGGAGTGATGGTGCTGTGTGGGAGTGATGGTACTGTGTGGGAGTGATGTGGATGGGAGTGATGGTGCTGTGTGGGAGTGATAGTGCTGTGTGGAAGTGATGGTGCTGTGTGGGAGTGATGTGGATGGGAGTGATGTGGATGGGAGTGATGGTGCTGTGTGGGAGTGATGGTGCTGTGTGGGAGTGATGGTGCTGTGTGGGAGTGATGTGGCTGTGAGTGATGGTGCTGTGTGGGAGTGATGTGGATGGGAGTGATGGTGCTGTGTGGGAGTGATGTGGATGGGAGTGATGGTGCTGTGTGGGAGTGATGTGGCTGTGAGTGATGCTGCTGTGTGGGAGTGATGTGGATGGGAGTGATGGTGCTGTGTGGGAGTGATGTGGATGGGAGTGATGGTGCTGTGTGGGAGTGATGGTCCTGTGTGGGAGTGATGTGGATGGGAGTGATGGTGCTGTGTGGGAGTGATGGTGCTCTGTGGGAGTGATGGTGCTGTGTGGGAGTGATGGTGCTGTGTGGGAGTGATGGTGCTGTGTGGGAGTGATGTGGATGGGAGTGATGGTGCTGTGTGGGAGTGATGTGGATGGGAGTGATGGTGCTCTGTGGGAGTGATGGTGCTGTGTGGGAGTGATGTGGATGGGAGTGATGGTCCTGTGTGGGAGTGATGGTGCTGTGTGGGAGTGATGTGGATGGGAGTGATGGTGCTGTGTGGGAGTGATGTGGATGGGAGTGATGGTGCTCTGTGGGAGTGATGGTGCTGTGTGGGAGTGATGTGGATGGGAGTGATGGTGCTGTGTGGGAGTGATGTGGATGGGAGTGATGGTGCTGTGTGGGAGTGATGGTGCTGTGTGGGAGTGATGGTGCTGTGTGGGAGTGATGGTGCTGTGTGGGAGTGATGTGGATGGGAGTGATGTGGATGCTGTGTGGGAGTGATGTGGATGGGAGTGATGGTGCTGTGTGGGAGTGATGGTGCTGTGTGGGAGTGATGGTGCTGTGTGGGAGTGATGGTGCTGTGTGGGAGTGATGGTGCTGTGTGGGAGTGATGGTGCTGTGTGTGAGTGATGGTGCTGTGTGGGAGTGATGGTGCTGTGTGGGAGTGATGGTGCTGTGTGGGAGTGATGGTGCTGTGTGGGAGTGATGGTGCTGTGTGGGAGTGATGGTGCTGTGTGGGAGTGATGGTGCTGTGTGGGAGTGATGGTGCTGTGTGGGAGTGATGGTGCTGTGTGGGAGTGATGGTGCTGTGTGGGAGTGATGGTGCTGTGTGGGAGTGATGGTGCTGTGTGGGAGTGATGGTGCTGTGTGGGAGTGATGGTGCTGTGTGGGAGTGATGGTGCTGTGTGGGAGTGATGGTGCTGTGTGGGAGTGATGGTGCTGTGTGGGAGTGATGGTGCTGTGTGGGAGTGATGGTGCTGTGTGGGAGTGATGGTGCTGTGTGGGAGTGATGGTGCTGTGTGGGAGTGATGGTGCTGTGTGGGAGTGATGGTGCTGTGTGGGAGTGATGGTGCTGTGTGGGAGTGATGGTGCTGTGTGGGAGTGATGGTGCTGTGTGGGAGTGATGGTGCTGTGTGGGAGTGATGGTGCTGTGTGGGAGTGATGGTGCTGTGTGGGAGTGATGGTGCTGTGTGGGAGTGATGGTGCTGTGTGGGAGTGATGGTGCTGTGTGGGAGTGATGGTGCTGTGTGGGAGTGATGGTGCTGTGTGGGAGTGATGGTGCTGTGTGGGAGTGATGGTGCTGTGTGGGAGTGATGGTGCTGTGTGGGAGTGATGGTGCTGTGTGGGAGTGATGGTGCTGTGTGGGAGTGATGGTGCTGTGTGGGAGTGATGGTGCTGTGTGGGAGTGATGGTGCTGTGTGGGAGTGATGGTGCTGTGTGGGAGTGATGGTGCTGTGTGGGAGTGATGGTGCTGTGTGGGAGTGATGGTGCTGTGTGGGAGTGATGGTGCTGTGTGGGAGTGATGGTGCTGTGTGGGAGTGATGGTGCTGTGTGGGAGTGATGGTGCTGTGTGGGAGTGATGGTGCTGTGTGGGAGTGATGGTGCTGTGTGGGAGTGATGGTGCTGTGTGGGAGTGATGGTGCTGTGTGGGAGTGATGGTGCTGTGTGGGAGTGATGGTGCTGTGTGGGAGTGATGGTGCTGTGTGGGAGTGATGGTGCTGTGTGGGAGTGATGGTGCTGTGTGGGAGTGATGGTGCTGTGTGGGAGTGATGGTGCTGTGTGGGAGTGATGGTGCTGTGTGGGAGTGATGGTGCTGTGTGGGAGTGATGGTGCTGTGTGGGAGTGATGGTGCTGTGTGGGAGTGATGGTGCTGTGTGGGAGTGATGGTGCTGTGTGGGAGTGATGGTGCTGTGTGGGAGTGATGGTGCTGTGTGGGAGTGATGGTGCTGTGTGGGAGTGATGGTGCTGTGTGGGAGTGATGGTGCTGTGTGGGAGTGATGGTGCTGTGTGGGAGTGATGGTGCTGTGTGGGAGTGATGGTGCTGTGTGGGAGTGATGGTGCTGTGTGGGAGTGATGGTGCTGTGTGGGAGTGATGGTGCTGTGTGGGAGTGATGGTGCTGTGTGGGAGTGATGGTGCTGTGTGGGAGTGATGGTGCTGTGTGGGAGTGATGGTGCTGTGTGGGAGTGATGGTGCTGTGTGGGAGTGATGGTGCTGTGTGGGAGTGATGTCTCGATGGGAGTGGTCGAGGCTGGCTGATTGACTCGGCTCCGTTGACTGGCAGGGATCACCGCGCCCAACGCGCGCTGCCGCCTCCTCCCTCCCTTCCCTCGCCCTCTCCCTCCCTGCCTCCTCCTCCCTCCCCTCCTCCCTGCCTCCCCCCGCCTCCTCCTCCCCTCCTCCCTCCCTCCCTCCCGCTCGGGGCCCCACGCCGTGGCGTGCGAGAGCGCGGCGAGGGACGTGGGGAGGCGAGAGAGGGGAGAGAGCGGGCGAGGTAAGGGGAGCGGCGTCGAGAGAGAGAGAGCGGAGGAGAGAGGCTACCGACTGCACCGCGATCCGCCCGAGACAGCCTCCTTCACTTAACGTGTGCAGGCAACAGACAACAACACACGGGCACAGGGAGAGAGGCAGAGATACACAGAGACGCAGAGACACGCGGAGAGAGGCGGACATCGCGCCCCGGGGCCCGATTCGAGCCCCGCTGTAGGAAGGAAGCTGCGGGCAAGAGACGACAACGACGACGACGAGAGAGGAGAGAGCCCCCCTTGTGGGGGGAGATCGGGCGAAGCGGCGGCTGCGTCTCCTCCTCTGCCTGCTGCACCCCTCCTCGGCTGTGCCCCGCGTGCTATGCTGGGACACATGCATCGAGCGGCAGACCGGCAGACAGCAGCAGCATCATGCCCCGAGTGAAACAGCAAGCGCCGCGCAGGCTCGCAGGTAAGAACGGAATGCCGAGAGACGACACCACAGGGGACACACGCGGCCGAGAGACACGGCGGGAGACACGTGGGGACACGGAGGGAGACACGTGGGGACACGGAGGGAGACACGTGGGGACACGGCGGGAGACACGTGGGGACACGGAGGGAGACACGTGGGGACACGGAGAGACGTGTACACACGCAGGCGGGGGGACGCGGGTGAGACACGGGGAGAGACAGGGGAAGACACGTGGGGACACGGGGAGACATGGCGAGAGACAGGGGGAGAGACAGGGGAAGACACGTGGGGACACGGGGAGACATGGCGAGAGACAGGGGGAGAGACAGGGGAAGACACGTGGGGACACGGGGAGACATGGCGAGAGACAGGGGGAGAGACCGGGGGATGACACGTGGGGACACGGGGGACATGGGGAGACATGGCGAGAGAAAGGGGAAGACACGTGGGGACAAGGGGAGACATGGCGAGAGACAGGGGGAGAGACAGGGGGAGACATGAGGAGACACGGGGAGACATGGGGAGACACGGCGAGAGACAGGGAGGGGGGACACGGGGAGACATGGGGAGACACGGCGAGAGACAGGGAGGGGAGACACGGTGCAGACGTGGGAAGGCTGGGGGGACACGGCGAGACGCGTACACACGCACGTGGAGAGACACGGGGAGACACCGGGAAGACACCGGAGACACGGGGAGAGACACGGAGAGACACCGGGAAGACACCGGAGACACGAGGAGAGACACGGGGAGAGAGGAGACACACAGAGGTGTACACGCGAGGAGGGAGACTCAGAGACACAGACAGACACTGGAGAGAGGGGAGTGGATAGAGAGACACGTGGCGTCGTACAGGAGCCACACACATAGTTGTGATAGACACACAGAGAGACACGTGGGAGACATGGACAGATAGGAGACACACACAGTGGTGATAGACACACAGAGAGACACGGGGGAGACATGGACAGATAGGAGACACACAGTGGTGATAGACACACAGAGAGACACGTGGGAGACATGGACAGATAGGAGACACACACAGTGGTGATAGACACACAGAGAGACACGTGGGAGACATGGACAGATAGGAGACACACACAGTGGTGATAGACACACAGAGAGACACGTGGGAGACATGGACAGATAGGAGACACACACAGTGGTGATAGACACACAGAGAGACACGTGGGAGACATGGACAGATAGGAAACACACACATAGTTGTGATAGACACACAGAGAGACACGTGGGAGACATGGACAGATAGGAGACACACACAGTGGTGATAGACACACAGAGAGACACGTGGGAGACATGGACAGATAGGAGACACACACAGTGGTGATAGACACACAGAGAGACACGTGGGAGACATGGACAGATAGGAGACACACACAGTGGTGATAGACACACAGAGAGACACGTGGGAGACATGGACAGATAGGAGACACACACAGTTGTGATAGACACAGAGAGACACGTGGGAGACATGGACAGATAGGAGACACACACAGTTGTGATAGACACACAGAGACACGTGGGAGACACGTGGGATACATGGACAGATCGGAGACACACACAGTGGTGATAGACACACAGAGACACGTGGGAGACACGTGGGATACATGGACAGATCGGAGACACACACAGTGGTGATAGACACACAGAGAGACACGTGGGAGACATGGACAGATAGGAGACACACACAGTTGTGATAGACACACAGAGAGACACACGAGAGACACGTGGGAGACATGGGCAGATCGGAGACACACACAGTGGTGATAGACACACAGAGACACGTGGGAGACACGTGAGATACATGGACAGATCGGAGACACACACAGTGGTGATAGACACACAGAGACACGTGGGAGACATGGACAGATCGGAGACACACAGTGGTGATAGACACACAGAGAGACACACGAGAGACACGTGGGATACATGGATACACAGATAGGGGACAGCGAGCGATAGACACGCAGGAGACACATAGACACACAGACACATGGACACACACACGAAGACACAGAGCAATAGGAGACGTCTATCCACACAGGACAGATGTACACACGGACAGACACGTACAGCGACAGACACGCACAGGGACATGCACGGGGGAAGAGACAAAGATCCCCTGGATAGCCTTAACAGACGATTGGGGCAAGTGCTTTTAACGAGAGGACACACAGAGACACACCACTCAGTGGCGGTGACGTCACCACGGCGCCTGTGCCAGGCTAGGTGCACCGTGACGCCACGTGAAGTGTCGAGGGCTCTCTGCTGGCAGGAGGTGACGGAACAGACCCTGCATGAGTCGACTGAGTTGATCGGTAGATGCACCACCAACTGTGCTCCCCACTCTGACAACCTTGATGAGTTTTATCCGCCCGGCCGCTCCGCTCGTTGTTGTGAGCGTCGCTCCTCTGCCTTCCGCTGGAATGTTGTGGACAGTACTGTACCTGTAACACCGACACGGATACACAGAGACACGCGCACACAGAGATAACACAGACACGCGGACACAGACACGCAGGCACACGGACACAGAGACACACATACACACGCGCACACAGAGATAACACAGACACGCGCACACAGAGATAACACAGACACGCGGACACAGACACACGGACACAGAGACACGCGGACACAGACACACGGACACAGAGACACGCGGACACGGACACACAGACACAGACACGTGGACACAGAGACACGTGGACACAGAGACACGCGGACACAGAGACACGCGGACACAGAGACACGCGGACACAGAGACACGCGGACACAGAGACACGCGGACACAGAGACACACGGACACGAACACAGAGACACACGGACACAAATACACATGCGCACAGAGATAACAAAGACACGCGGACACAGAGACACACGGACACGGAGACACACGGACACGGAGACACACGGACACAGACACAGCAACACGGACACAGAGACACACATGCACACGGACACGGAGACACGGACACGGAGACACACGGACACAGACACACACGGACACCGTGTCCGTGTGTCTCTGAGACACATGGACACAGAGACACACGGACAAAGAGACACAGACACACGGACAAAGAGACACAGAGACACACGGACACAGACACACGGAGACACACGGAGACACACGGAGACACACGGACACAGAGACACACGGACACAAATACACACATACACACGCGCACAGAGATAACAAAGACACGCGGACACAGAGACACACGGATACAGAGACACACGGATACGGAGACACACGGACACGGACACACGGACACAGAGACACACGGACACAGAGACACACGGATACAGAGACACACGGATACAGAGACACACGGACACGGAGACACACGGACACAGACACAGCCACACGGACACAGAGACACACGGACACAGACACACATGCACACGGATACGGAGACACACGGACACGGAGACACAGAGACACACGGACACCGTGTCCGTGTGTCTCTGAGACACATGGACACAGAGACACACGGACACACGGACACAGAGACACACGGACAAAGAGACAGAGACACGGAAAAAGAGTCACAGACACACGGACACAGAGACACACGGACACAGAGACACACGGACAAAGAGACACAGAGACACACGGACACAGAGACACACGGACAAAGAGACACACGGACAAAGAGACAGAGACACGGAAAAAGAGTCACAGACACACTGACACAGAGACACACGGACACAGAGACACACGGACAAAGAGACACACGGACAAAGAGACACACGGACATAGAGACACAGAAACACACGGACACAGACACACGGACACAGAGACACACGGACACAGAGACACACGGAGACAGACACACGGACACAGAGACACACGGACACAGAGGGACACGGACACACGGACACACACGCACGCACACACACACAAAGACACACAAACACACAGTGACACACGGACAAAGAGACACACGGACAAAGAGATACACGGACACACGGACAAACAGATACAGAGACACACGGACAAAGAGACACACGGACAAAGAGACACACGGACAAAGAGACACAGAGACACACGGACACAGAGACACACGGACAAAGAGACACACGGACAAAGAGACACACGGACACACGGACAAACAGACAGAGAGACACACGGACAAAGAGACACACGGACACAGACACACGGACAAAGAGACACACGGACAAAGAGACACACGGACACACACGCACGCACACACACACACAAAGACACACACAAAGTGACACGTAACAAAGACAAAGAGGCCCCGGGTAGCCTTGTAACAACACTGCCAGGGTGGGGCAAGTGCTCGGCCGGTCGCAGCGGCCTACCAAGGCTGCAGCTTCGTCGCTGTGGGCGAGCAGCCTTGCCCGGACCGCCTTTGTATCTCCCCCCCCAGTGGTTGATGTTCAACGCGGCGCCGAGGTTCGCACTCGCTTCGGGTCGAGTCGACCTTGGGGAGACCCAGCACCGGTTCGGATACCACAAAGGCAAAGATCCCCCGTGTAGCCTGTAACAGACTAGGGGGCAAGTGCTGTTAGCGAGCAGCACCTATGAAGGCCGGCACGGCACACGTGGGAGTCGGTGGCCCACACCACGCCCGGCCGCCTTTGTCTCTCTAGTAGCGATGTTTACTACACACCGCACCAGGTACACATTTGAGGCTGAGTCGACCTAGGGGAGGCCCGGGACCAGCTCAGATAATCGTCACTGGCGGTGTTGGCTGTGAGCGGGAATCGAACTCGGGTCGCCAGGTTCTGAGCGCAACGGAGCGCTACCCGCTACACTACACGCACACAGACACACAGTACTACACACAGCACACACACACAGCACACACACAGTACTACACACAGCACACACACACAGCACACACACAGTACCACTCACACAGCACACACACAGCACACACACACCGACACAGTACTACACACACACAGCACACACACAGCACACACACCGACACAATACTACACACACAACAACAACCGCCATTCGCCACTAAGTGGCGGTGACGTCACCACGACGCTTGTGCCAGGCTATGTGCACCCTGAGGCCACGTGAAATGTCGAACGCCCGCTGGCAGGAGGTCACGGGGCAGACCCAGGTGCCACGGGTCGACTGACTGAGATGACTGGCTGATGCACCACCTGTGCCCCCTACTGTGCCAACCTGCTGTGCTTTAGCCACCCGGCGCTCCGCTCGTTGTTCTGAGCGTCGCTCCTCCGCCCTCCGTTGTTGTTGAAGGGCGACTGCCTCAAACTGCCCAGTAGCATCTTTCACGAGCCTCCTCCACAGAGGCCGATCTTGACACCGCTGGTGTCGGCAAGTCCACTCAGCTCCACGTCCTCCTGTACCACATCACTCCATCTCTTCTCTAGCCCGTACCGCGCCCGCTTTGCCCCCTCGATCCGGCCGAACAAAAGCTGTTTCGGCATGCGGTGCCTGGGCATGCGGGCTACATGACCCAGACAACGCAGCCTTGCCTGCCGGAGGAGCTCACCGATGGGACCTTGCCCACCTGCACTCACACACACCTGCACACACACACACCTGCACTCACACACACCTGCACACACACACACCTGCACTCACACACACCTGCACTCACACACACCTGCACTCACACACACACCTGCACTCACACACACCTGCACTCACACCCCCTACGCGCACACGTGCACACACCCCCTACGCACACGTGCACACACACCTACACACACATACACACACACCCTACACACACACACCTACACACACACCTGAACTCACACCCCCTACACACACAAGTGCACACACACCCCCTACGCACACGTGCACACACACCTACACACACATACACACACCCCCTACACACACCTGAACTCACACCCCCTACGCACACGTGCACACACACACCTACACACACATACACACACATACACACACCCCCTACACACACACACCTGAACTCACACCCCCTACGCACACGTGCACACACACACCTACACACCACACACACATCTGCACACACACACCTACACACACCCCCTACATACACACACCCCCTACATACACGCATACACACACCCCCTACGCACACGTGCACACGTGCAGCGGCAGTAAAGTGAAGAAGTGACGACTCGCGCGGTCTCAAACAAAAGGCGGGGATGGGTGGTGGGGGATGGAGGAGGAGGAGGAGGGGGAGTGGTTGTTGTTGTTGAAGGAGGAGGAGGTGGAGGAGGCTGCAGCAGCAGCAGCTGGCTGCAGGAGCTTCGTGTTTTTGTTCCCGGAGAGATAAGCGCTGGACCCCCCCCCCCCGTCTTGATTGATCGCCTGCCATTTGTGTTGCTGATGAACATCAGCAACACATATCACGTGCTCGCCCTGACGTCAGCGTGTGTGTGTCTACGTGTGTGTATCTACGTGTGTGTCTACGTGTGTGTGTCTACGTGTGTGTGTGTCTACGTGTGTGTGTATCTACGTGTGTGTCTACGTGTGTGTCTACGTGTGTGTGTGTCTACGTGTGTGTGTGTCTACGTGTGTGTGTGTCTGCGTGTGTGTGTGTCTACGTGTGTGTATGTCTACGTGTGTGTGTGTCTACGTGTGTGTGTGTCTGTGTGTGTCTACGTGTGTGTGTGTGTCTACGTGTGTGTGTGTCTACGTGTGTGTCTGCGTGTGTGTGTCTACGTGTGTGTGTCTACGTGTGTGTCTACGTGTGTGTGTCTACGTGTGTGTCTGCGTGTGTGTGTCTACGTGTGTGTCTGCGTGTGTGTGTCTACGTGTGTGTGTGTCTACGTGTGTCCGGTCCTGGCCCTCCCCTAGGTCGACTCACCCTCAAATGATTAGTACCTGGTGTAGCGGTGTGTAGTAAACATCGCCACTGGGGAGACAAAGGCGGCCGGGCGTGGTGCTGGACACCCACCCCCTCGTGTACCGTACTGGCCTTCATAGGCGCTACTCGCTAACAGCACTTGCCCCTACAGTCTATTACAGGCTACACGGGGGATCTTTGTCTTTGTCGCGTGTGTTGGTTCTTTAACGGGACACTGGTGTACGTTTCTATACAGCATTGGGGGAGACATAGGCGGTCGGGCGTGGTGTTGGGTACACCCCACTACCTCCTTCGTCTGTAAGTCCCTAGCTTCAACACAGGTGTTGCCACTTACCCGCGAACAGCACTTGCCCCAGCAGTCTGTTGTTGTTGCTGCTGCTGTTCTCTGTGTGTGTGTTGGCTGCATCAACGGGACACCGGTTTTTGGGAGCGGTGGCGCAGTGGTTAGCGCGCACGTCACGACGAACCCGGGCACCCGAGTTCGACTCCCGATCAAGGCCAAGAACGGTAGCCGGTGGCAGCGAGAATCTCAAGGTGGTCGGGCGTGGTGCTGGCAACCCAGTCCCTCGTGTGCCTTCGCAGGTGCCACGTGACTGCACTCTTGCCTCAGCAGTCTGTTGAAGGCTACACGGGGGATCTTTGTCTGTGTTGTTTTAACGGGACCCCGGTTTACTTTCGTAAGTTTTTTGTTCGCATCTGCCATGAAGTAGTGTTGTTGTTGTTGACGAGCGTTCCGAGTTTGTTGTTGTTGTTTCTTGTCCATGTGCACCACTGCTAATGCAGCAGCAGCGTCATCGGCACGGCGGCTAGGAGATGTTTACTACCTCGCCTGGTGTACAGGAGGTCGTGGGTTCTATCCCGACCCCGACGCCTGCTGCTGCTGTGTATTTGGAGTTTGCGTCTCTCGCTCATCATCATCATCACCACGGTGGCTAGGAGATGTTGACTACCTCGCCTGGTATGCAGGAGGTCGTTGGTTCGATCCCGACCCCGACGCCTGCTGCTGCTGCTGTATATTTGGAATTTGCGTGTCTCTCTCCCCGTGGTCGCGTGGATTTTTCTCCGGGTCCTCCGGTTTTTCCCCCCCTCCGTATTTAGAATCGACGTCACGAGTTCACAGCATTTGTATGCTGCTTTCAATGCCCACGTGATGATGAATAAGCCGCTTTGTTGGACTATCATTTGCGATGGTCAGGTGGTCTCTGAAAAAGAGCCACACATCTCAGTGGGGCCTTGCAGCTGGTAAAATAAAAACATCGTTTCTAGTTTGATTTGTTCACCTTGACACGTTCCGCTCGCCGCGTTCGTCCGTAACGTTGCGGTGATCCAATGGGGGCAAGGCTTACTAAGATCGTCTTGTCATCGGGGAACTCGCTCTGCAGAAAACTGGGTAGATTGATCGAAGCCCCCCAAACCCTCCTCCCCCCCCCCCAAAACCCTCCCCCCCCCCCCAAATCGGTGATAAAAACCCCGAGCAGCAAGACTTGTAATATGCAATCGCTTAATGCACTCGGAGCTACCAGGTCGCCTTTCGTACTGCCGACGCAGCGACTTTGGGAGACGAACGCATGCTGGAAAGCGTCAACGCGAATCCGTGCATGTGCAAGGTTTTTCTTTATTCGTCCTTGTTTTTTTTTTTTACACTTTTGCGTGAATGTGGGATGTGTGTCGGTGGTCAGCGCACCTCCGATGCGGACCCAGCGACCGCGCGAGTTCGATTCCCGCCCACGGCTAACGTCGGCGGCGAGTCAGGAATCGGATGGCTTCTTTTTCAATTATCCTGGAGAAATACGGTGAGCTATGAAGCTCTTTTTTTTTCTCACAGGCGTCCAGGTAAGGGGCGCGGGGTCAGAAAGTAACAACACCAGTCAACACGAAACCGGCGTTGGGAAACCGTTGGGTCGGGGTGGGCAGTCATCGACAGAGTGGCGTTCGGGTTTTGAATTCGCCAAGGGACAGGATGATGCGCCACGTATCCCACATTTTTATTTGCGCACTCGTCAGTTGGATGAGGGTCTCCCGCTTGGCGATTCTAAACAAACGACGACGCAGAGTTAAAAGGGGATCTGACGAGGTGACGTCACACGCGGAGTGACGTCGCACATGGGGACGTCGCACGCGCGGCGACGTCACACGCGGGGGTGACGTCGCACGCGGAGTTACGTCACGCGGGGGGGGTGACGTCGCACGCGTGAATCACTTCGCGGCGAGAGAACGCGCGTTGGTGGCACGTGGCACAGAACCTGTGCTTGTGGCGTCGTGTCTTGTTTTATTACAAAAAATATTTATTTTCAATGACCAAACGTGTCACAAAATCCCCCCACCAGTCCCTTCCCCCCCCCCCCTCGATCTGTATCTCGTTGGAGGAAGGTTGCCACCAGTCTGGCGTCTGCGTTAGGGCGGCAGGAATGGCGATGTGTCGTCGAGACTGAGTGCCGCGACTGCTGAGTGGAATTTCATGATCACGTTCAGCCACGCGTTTGTGATAAGAGGACCACGTGCTGACTGAGACATGCCCGGGCTTAGTCTGCAGACGTTAGAAGATGGTGACCAGCCTAACTTGCCACGTGCACTCTGCTCATTCGCACACCCGCCGGCCCACCCACTCACTCACCTACATACTCATCCACTCGCTCACCTACATACTCATCCACTCACTCACCTACATACTCATACACTCGCTCACCTACATACTCATCCACTCACTCACCTACATACTCATCCACTCACTCACCTACATACTCATCCACTCACTCACCTACATACTCATACACTCACTCACCTACATACTCATCCACTCACTCACCTACATACTCATCCACTCACTCACCTACATACTCATCCACTCACTCGCCTACATACTCATCCACTCACTCACCTACATACTCATCCACAAACCCAGCTATTAATTCAGCCACTCACTCACCTACATACTCATACACTCACTCACCTACATACTCATCCACTCACTCACCTACATACTCATCCACTCACTCACCTACATACTCATCCACTCACTCGCCTACATACTCATCCACTCACTCACCTACATACTCATCCACAAACCCAGCTATTAATTCAGCCACTCACTCACCTACATACTCATACACTCACTCACCTACATACTCATCCACTCACTCACCTACATACTCATCCACTCACTCACCTACATACTCATCCACTCACTCGCCTACATACTCATCCACTCACTCACCTACATACTCATCCACAAACCCAGCTATTAATTCAGCCACTCACTCACCAGCACACTCAACCACTCAGTCACTCGCAGGTTGACCCACTCACTCATCCACACAACCACCTTGGGTTGCCACCTGTGCGAGTTTGGCATCTGACGTTCGGGTGGCAGGAATTTATTTCTAACCGGGATCTGGTACCGGTGTCGCTGTTTTGAAGACCGCTGTACAGGCACACCACAGACACACCACAGACACACCACAGACACACCACAGGCACACCACAGACACACCACAGACACACCACAGACACACCACAGACACACCACAGACACACCACAGACTCACCACATACTCACCACAGACACACCACAGACACACCACATACACACCACAGACGCACCACAGACACACCACAGACTCACCACAGACACATAGACACACCACATACACACCACAGACACACCACAGACACACCACATACACACCACATACACACCACAGACACACAGACACACCACAGACACACCGCAGACACACCGCAGACTCACCGCAGACTCACCACAGACACACCACAGACACACCACAGACACACCGCAGACACACCACAGACACACCGCAGACACACCGCAGACTCACCACAGACACATAGACACACCACATACACACCACAGACACACCACAGACACACCGCTGCCTTCACAGCAGACCGACCAATGCTCATTGCTCCCGAAGTGCTCTTCTGCGTCTGGCGTCGTCCCTCTGCCCCCATGCCATGCCGCGGCCTGGCGCTGGCCGGCAAACTCCGTCAGGTTCGGTCCACGTCGGGGTTCGTGGTGGGAATGAAAGGCGGCAAAGCCTCTGCCGGAGGGAGGTAGGGGTAGGGCGAGGAGGAAAGTGATTTCAACGCGTTCCCGTTGGTTATCCCGACCGGATAAAACCTCGCTCGGCTAATCTCTTAATAATACAGACTCACAGCTCCCGGTGTTGCTGCTCGCAGACTTAAGCCAAGCAGACATCTCCTGAAATAATGTTACAACGAGAAAAAAATAATGTTACAACGAGAAGAAATAATGTTACAACGAGAAGAAATAATGTTACAACGAGAAAAAATAATGTTACAACGAGAAAAAATAATGTTACAACGAGAAGAAATAATGTTACAACGAGAAAAAATTATGTTACAACGAGAAGAAATAATGTTACAACGAGACAAAATAATGTTACAACGAGAAAAAATAATGTTACAACGAGAAAAAATAATGTTACAACGAGAAAAAATAATGTTACAACGAGAAAAAATAATGTTACAACGGGAAAAAAATAATGTTACAACGAGCAAAAATAATGTTACAACGAGAAGAAATAATGTTACAACGAGAAAAAATAATGTTACAACGAGAAAAAAATAATGTTACAACGAGAAAAAATAATGTTACAACGGGAAAAAATAATGTTACAACGGGAAAAATAATGTTACAACGAGACAAAATGATGTTACAACGAGACAATAATAATGTTACAACGAGAAATAGGCAGAGACGCAGCCTTGCGATGGCAGTCTCGCACCGCTCACCTGCAGAACAGGACCCCCTCCCCCCTCGATGTTGACTACCTCGCCTGGTGTACAGGAGGTCGTGGGTTCGGTCCCGACCCTGACGCCTGCTGCTGTATATTTAGAGTCTGCGTCTCTCTCTCTCATCATCATCACGGTGGCTAGGAGATGTTGACTACCTCGCGTGGTGTACAGGAGATCGTGGGATCGGTCCCGACCCTGACGCCTGCTGCTGTATATTTAGAGTCTGCGTCTCTCTCTCTCTCTCATCATCACGGTGGCTAGGAGATGTTAACTACCTCGCCTGGTGTACAGGAGGCCGTGGGTTCGATCCCGACCCTGACGCCTGCTCTCTCTCCTCTCCCCGTGGTCGCGTGGATTTGTCTCCGGGAGTTTGTGTGTTCTCTCCCTGTTCTACAGAGTGAGTGAGTGGAGTTTGTGTGTTCTCTCTCTGTTCAGCAGAGTGAGTGGAGTTTGTATGTTCTCTCTCTGCTCTACAGAGTGAGTGTGGAGTTTGTGTGTTCTCTCTCTGTTCTACAGAGTGAGTGAGTGGAGTTTGTGTGTTCTCTCTCTGCTTTACAGAGTGAGTGAGTGGAGTTTGTGTGTTCTCTCTCTGTTCTACAGAGTGAGTGAGTGGAGTTTGTGTGTTCTCTCTCTGTTCAGCAGAGTGAGTGGAGTTTGTATCTTCTCTCTCTGCTCTACAGAGTGAGAGTGGAGTTTGTGTGATCTCTCTCTGCTCTACAGAGTGAGTGGAGTTTGTGTGTTCTCTCTCTGTTCTACAGAGTGAGTGAGTGGAGTTTGTGTGTTCTCTCTCTGTTCTCCAGAGTGAGAGTGGAGTTTGTGTGTTCTCTCTGTTCTACAGAGTGAGTGTGGAGTTTGTGTGTTCTCTCTCTGTTCTACAGAGTGAGTGAGTGGAGTTTGTATTATCTCCCTCTGTTCTACAGAGTGAGAGTGGAGTTTGTGTGATCTCTCCCTGTTCTACAGAGTGAGTGGAGTTTGTGTGTTCTCCCCCTGTTCTACAGAGTGAGTGAGTGGAGTTTGTGTGATCTCTCCCTGTTCAGCAGAGTGAGTGGAGTTTGTGTGTTCTCTCTCTGTTCTCCAGAGTGAGAGTGGAGTTTGTGTGTTATCTCTCTGTTCTATAGAGTGAGTGAGTGGAGTTTGTGTGTTCTCTCTCTGCTCTACAGAGTGAGACTGGAGTTTGTATGATCTCCCTCTGTTCTACAGAGTGAGAGTGGAGTTTGTGTGATCTCTCCCTGTTCTACAGAGTGAGTGGAGTTTGTGTGTTCTCCCCCTGTTCTACAGAGTGAGTGAGTGGAGTTTGTGTGATTTCTCCCTGTTCAGCAGAGTGAGTGGAGTTTGTATGATCTCCCTCTGTTCTACAGAGTGAGAGTGGAGTTTGTGTGATCTCTCCCTGTTCTACAGAGTGAGTGGAGTTTGTGTGTTCTCTCCCTGTTCAGCAGAGTGAGTGTGGAGTTTGTGTGTTCTCTCCCTGTTCTACAGAGTGAGTGGAGTTTGTGTGTTCTCTCCCTGTTCAGCAGAGTGAGTGTGGAGTTTGTGTGTTCTCTCCCTGTTGTACAGAGTGAGTGGAGTTTGTGTGATCTCTCCCTGTTCAGCAGAGTGAGAGTGGAGTTTGTGTGATCTCCCTGTTCAGCAGAGTGAGTGGAGTTTGTGTTCTCTCCCTGTTCAGCAGAGTGAGAGTGGAGTTTGTGTGATCTCTCCCTGTTCTACAGAGTGAGTGGAGTTTGTGTGCTCTCTCCCTGTTCAGCAGAGTGATAGTGGAGTTTGTGTGATCTCTCCCTGTTCTACAGAGTGAGAGTGGAGTTTGTGTGATCTCTCCCTGTTCAGCAGAGTGAGAGTGGAGTTTGTGTGATCTCTCCCTGTTCAGTAGAGTGAGTGTGGAGTTTGTGTGTTCTCTCCCTGTTCAGCAGAGTGAGTGGAGTTTGTGTGATCTCTCCCTGTTCTCCAGAGTGAGAGTGGAGTTTGTGTGATCTCTCCCTGTTCTCCAGAGTGAGAGTGGAGTTTGTGTGATCTCTCCCTGTTCAGCAGATTGAGTGGAGTTTGTATGATCTCCCCCTGTTCTACAGAGTGAGAGTGGAGTTTGTGTGATCTCTCCCTGTTCTACAGAGTGAGAGTGGAGTTTGTGTGATCTCTCCCTGTTCAGCAGAGTGTGAGCGGAGTTTGTGTGATCTCTCCCTGTTCTACAGAGTGAGAGTGGAGTTTGTGTGATCTCTCCCTGTTCTACAGAGTGAGTGGAGTTTGTGTGTTCTCTGCCTGTTCAGCAGAGTGAGTGAGTGGAGTTTGTGTGATCTCTCCCTGTTCAGCAGAGTGAGTGGAGTTTGTGTGTTCTACCCCTGTTCTACAGAGTGAGTGTGGAGTTTGTGTGTTCTCTGCCTGTTCAGCAGAGTGAGTGAGTGGAGTTTATGTGATCTCTCCCTGTTCAGCAGAGTGAGTGGAGTTTGTGTGTTCTACCCCTGTTCTACAGAGTGAGTGTGGAGTTTGTGTGTTCTCTCCCTGTTTTACAGAGTGAGAGTGGAGTTTGTGTGATCTTCCCTTGTTCAGCAGAGTGAGAGTGGAGTTTGTGTGTTCTCTGCCTGTTCAGCAGAGTGAGTGAGTGGAGTTTGTGTGATCTCTCCCTGTTCTACAGAGTGAGAGTGGAGTTTGTGTGATCTCTCCCTGTTCAGCAGAGTGAGAGTGGAGTTTGTGTGATCTCTCCCTGTTCAGCAGAGTGAGAGTGGAGTTTGTATAATTTCCCTCTGTTCTACAGAGTGAGTAGAGTTTGTATGATCTCCCCCTGTTCTACAGAGTGAGTGAGTGGAGTTTGTGTGATCTCTCCCTGTTCAGCAGAGTGAGAGTGGAGTTTGTGTTCTCTCCCTGTTCTACAGAGTGAGTGGAGTTTGTGTGTTCTCTCCCTGTTCTACAGAGTGAGTGGAGTTTGTGTGTTCTCTCCCTGTTCTATAGAGTGAGTGGAGTTTGTGTGATCTCTCCCTGTTCTACAGAGTGAGTGGAGTTTGTGTGTTCTCTCCCTGTTCTACAGAGTGAGTGGAGTTTGTGTGTTCTCTCCCTGTTCTACAGAGTGAGAGTGGAGTTTGTGTGATCTCTCCCTGTTCAGCAGAGTGAGAGTAGAGTTTGTATGATCTCCCCCTGCTCTACAGTGAGAGTGGAGTTTGTATGTTCTACCCCTGCTCTTCAGAGTGAGAGTGGAGGTTGTGTGTTCTCCCCCTGTTCAGCAGAGTGAGAGTTTGAGAGAGAGTGAGTGAGTGGTGTCTGTTTGTGTTCTCCCTGTACGAGCTGCTGTACCTTTCCACGTGATGACGAGAAGTCACTTCGCTTTGCCGACCTAGCAGATGCTATATCAGCAAGGTCGCTTCTGACAGACAGATTGAGGAGCTCACGAGAGGGCCCGACCTGTTCAAATCTAACAGCTGCAGTTTACTGCGCTTGGAGTCGGGGATCTCACAATACAGCAACAGGCAGGCAGCAGCAAGCAGCAGCAGCAGGCAGCAGCAGCAGGCAGCAGCAGGCAGTAGCAGGCAGCAGCAGCAGGCAGTAGCAGCAGCAGCAGGCAGTAGCAGTAGCAGGCAGCAGCAGGCAGTAGCAGCAGCAGGCAGCAGCAGGCAGCAGCAGGCAGCAGCAGCAGCAGGCAGTAGCAGGCAGCAGCAGCAGGCAGTAGCAGCAGCAGCAGGCAGTAGCAGCAGGCAGTAGCAGGCAGCAGCAGCAGCAGGCAGCAGCAGCATCAAGCAGCAGCAGCAGCAGCAGGCAGCAGCAGCAGGCAGCAGCAGGCAGCAGCAGCAGCAGGCAGCAGCAGCAGGCAGCAGCAGCAGGCAGCATCGCCCATTGCGACAAACCCGGCAGGACCCTCGTGCAAAGCAGCGAGTCTTGAGCCTGGGCAAGGCGTCTGGTGGGCACACGAAGCGCTGTTGGACGAGGGGACACTCCAGGGGGGGGGGGGGGGTTGCTGAGAGTCGCTGGACTCGAGTTGGAGCCGTGGGGGGCGGGGGGTGGGGGGCACGTCGCCTACTCCTGGAGGCTGTGCTGGCGGCCGCGGCGATTGCCTGGGGGAGGCCTTAGTCCAGCAGTGGATCGAGCACGGCTGATGATGCACACGCAGACACACACAGAACTGGGGAGGCCTTCATCCAGCAGTGGATCGACCACGGCTGTTGCTGCTGATGATGATGACGATGTATATTATTTCCAGAGGCGTCAGAGCTTGTTGCATCACTCATTGTCAACTTTCGGTGGAGAGAAATGAAAGACGCGTGTGAGTAAATCGATGAATCAATGACTCGTGATTTCGCTGGAGGTGGGGGAGGGAGGTGGAGAGCCCCCCACACCCCCCCCCCTCCCCATATGTACAAACAACAAAGACAAAGGTCTCCCGTGTAGCCTGTAACAGACTGCTGAGGCAAGTGCTGTTAGCGAGCAGCACCTATGAAGATCGGCACGGCACACGAGGGAGTGGGTGGCCATCACCTCGCCCGGGCCGCCTTTGTCTCCCCAGTGGCGATGTTTACACATCGCACCCAGGTACTCGTTTAAGACTGAGTCGACCTAGGGGAGTCCCGGCACCAATTCGAATAACCGTCACGGGTGTCGGTGGCCGCGAGCGGGAATCGAACTCGGCTCGCCGGGGGATTCGCTGCGCTAACCGCTGCGCCACCACTCGCGCGCAACGTCACTGGCACTGGGCACCGCTGAGAAATTCCTTGCAAATTCTTCTCGATCGGGAATCGTCACACGCTGCAGCAACTTGGCGAGACCTCCTGGCAATCGAAGTCTCGCGGCTCCGGTGAGCCGCGGTGATGGGTGAGCAGGCGTGGTGACGGCACAGCGAGCCACCAGAGTCTCGAGGCCCCGGTGAGCCGCGGTGATGGGTGAGCAGGCGTGGTGACGGCACAGCGAGTCACCAGAGTCTCGCGGCTCCGGTGAGCCGCGGTGATGGGTGAGCAGGCGTGGTGACGGCACAGCGAGCCACCAGAGTCTCGCGGCTCCGGTGAGCCGCGGTGATGGGTGAGCAGGCGTGGTGACGGGGCAGCGAGCCACCAGAGTCTCGAGGCCCCGGTGAGCCGCGGTGATGGGTGAGCAGGCGTGGTGACGGCACAGCGAGTCACCAGAGTCTCGAGGCCCCGGTGAGCCGGTGAGCCGCGGTGATGGGTGAGCGTACGGCCACGAAGACGAAGATCCCCCGCGTGGCCTCTTCAGCGCTGTTAGCGAGCAGCAGCAGCTGTGAAGGCCGTCGTTGTCGCACACGATGGGTAGGGTGGCCGGCACCCACCTCCTTGGTATCCGTAAGTGGCGATGTTTACGCACCGCACCAGGCGCTCATTTTATCCCGAGTCCCTGACTGACTGAGGTGTCCCTGACTGACTGAGATGTCTCTGACCGACTGAGATGTCTCTGACCGGCTGAGATGTCCCTGACTGACTGAGGTGTCCCTGACTGACTGAGATGTCTCTGACCGACTGAGATGTCTCTGACCGGCTGAGATGTCCCTGACTGACTGAGATGTCCCTCACCGGCTGAGATGTCCCTGACCGACTGAGGTGTCCCTGACTGACTGAGGTGTCCCTGACCGACTGAGATGTCCCTGACCGACTGAGATGTCCCTGACCGACTGAGATGTCCCTGACCGACTGAGATGTCCCTGACCGACTGAGGTGTCCCTGACCGACTGAGATGTCCCTGACCGACTGAGATGTCCTTGACCGGCTGAGATGTCCCTGACCGGCTGAGATGTCCCTGACTGACTGAGATGTCTCTGACCGACTGAGATGTCTCTGACCGACTGAGATGTCCCTGACCAGCTGAGATGTCCCTGACCGACTGAGATGTCCCTGACCGACTGAGATGTCCTTGACGACTGAGATATCCCTGACTGACTGAGATGTCCCTGACTGACTGAGATGTCCCTGACCAGCTGAGATGTCCCTGACCGGCTGAGATGTCCCTGGCCAACTGAGATGTCCCTGACCGACTGAGATGTCCCTTACCGACTGAGATGTCCCTGGCCGACTGAGATATCCCTGGCCGACTGAGATGTCCCTGACCAGCTGAGATGTCCCTGACCAGCTGAGATATCCCTGACCGGTTGAGATGTCCCTGACCTACTGAGATGTCCCTGACCTACTGAGATGTCCCTGACCTACTGAGATGTCCTTGACGACTGAGATGTCCCTGACCGGCTGAGATGTCCCTGACCAGCTGAGATGTCCCTGACCGACTGAGATGTCCCTGACCAGCTGAGATATCCCTGACCGACTGAGATGTCCCCGACCGACTGAGATGTCCCTGACAGGCTGAGATATCCCTGACCGACTGAGATGTCCCTGACCAGCTGAGATATCCCTGACCGACTGAGATGTCCCTGACAGGCTGAGATATCCCTGACCGACTGAGATGTCCCTGACCAGCTGAGATGTCCCTGACCAGCTGAGATGTCCCTGACTGACTGAGATGTCCCTGACCAGCTGAGATATCCCTGACCGGCGTCGGTGGCCGTGAGCGGGAATCGAACCCGGGTCGCCGGAGAGGAGGGGGGTGGGGGGCGTCGTGGCAGCGGGGCCGAACGGCTGCCGCTACGGCCACCACCACCACCACCGCCGCTGCTGCAGCAGCAGCAGCTACAGTGGCGTGTGCTGAAAGCTGATCCACGGCCCTCAAGTGCGCGCCACTGCGCAGCAAGCCTCGCCTCAATTTAGATTTAATTGCTCCCGCACTGACAGCCGCATTTATCAAGCCTAGCCACGCTTGGATGACGGGGGAGGAGGGGAGAGAGAAGCTGGGAGGAGGTGAGGGTTAGTGGTGTGTGTGTGTGGTGGTAGGGGCTTAGTGGTGTGTGTGGTGGTGGTGGGGGCTTAGTCGTGTGTGTGGTGGTGGTGGGGGCTTAGTCGTGTGTGTGTGGTGGTGGGGGCTTAGTCGTGTGTGTGGTGGTGGTGAGGGTTAGGGGTGTGTGTGGTGGTGGGGGCTTAGTCGTGTGTGTGGTGGTGGTGGGGGCTTAGTCGTGTGTGTGTGTGTGGTGGGGGCTTAGTCGTGTGTGTGTGTGTGGTGGTGGTGGGGGCTTAGTCGTGTGTGGTGGTGGTGGGGGCTTAGTCGTGTGTGTGTGTGTGGTGGGGGCTTAGTCGTGTGTGTGTGTGGTGGTGGTGGGGGCTTAGTCGTGTGTGGTGGTGGTGGGGGCTTAGTCGTGTGTGTGTCTGGTCGTGGGGGCTTAGTCGTGTGTGTGGTGGTGGTGGTAGGGGCTTAGTGGTGTGTGTGGTGGTGGTGGTGGGGGCTTAGTCGTGTGTGTCTGGTGGTAGGGGCTTAGTCGTGTGTGTGTGGTGGTGGGGGCTTAGTCGTGTGTGTGGTGGTGGTGAGGGTTAGGGGTGTGTGTGGTGGTGGTGGGGGCTTAGTCGTGTGTGTGTGGTGGTGGGGGCTTAGTCGTGTGTGGTGGTGGTGGTGAGGGTTAGTGGTGTGTGTGGTGGTGGTGGGGGCTTAGTCGTGTGTGTGTGGTGGGGGCTTAGTCGTGTGTGTGGTGGTGGGGGCTTAGTCGTGTGTGTGTGTGGTGGTGGGGGCTTAGTCGTGTGTGTGGTGGTGGTGGGGGCTTAGTCGTGTGTGTGGTGGTGGGGGCTTAGTCGTGTGTGTGTGTGGTGGTGGGGGCTTAGTCGTGTGTGTGGTGGTGGTGGGGGCTTAGTCGTGTGTGTGGTGGTGGGGGCTTAGTCGTGTGTGTGTGTGTGTGTGGTGGTGGGGGCTTAGTCGTGTGTGTGGTGGTGGGGGCTTAGTCGTGTTTGTGTGTGTGGTGGTGGGGGCTTAGTCGTGTATGTCGTGGTGGGGGCTGAGTCGTGTGTGTGTGGTGGTGGTGGGGGCTTAGTCGTGTGTGTGGTGGTGGTGGGGGCTTAGTCGTGTTTGTGTGTGTGTGTGGTGGGGGCTGAGTGCGTGACTGGGAGTGATGATCGCGACGGCGGCGGCGCTGTCGGGTGGCGAGGCCACGCAGCTCGCGTGGAGGCAGGGGTCACGGTGGATGAGTGTCGGTGGGTGGGTTCGTGAGTGAGTGGGTTAGTGGGTTCGTGAGTGAGTGGGTTAGTGGGTTCGTGAGTGGGTTGGCGGGTTCGTGAGTGGGTTGGTGGGTTCGTGAGTGAGTGGGTTGGTGGGTTCGTGAGTGGGTTGGCGGGTTCGTGAGTGGGTTGGTGGGTTCGTGAGTGAGTGGGTTGGTGGGTTCGTGAGTGAGTGGGTTAGTGGGTTCGTGAGTGGGTTGGCGGGTTCGTGAGTGAGTGAGTTGGTGGGTTCGTGAGTGAGTGGGTTGGTGGGTTCGTGAGTGAGTGGGTTGGTGAGTTCGTGAGTGAGTGGGTTAGTGGGTTCGTGAGTGAGTGGGTTGGTGGGTTCGTGAGTGAGTGGGTTGGTGAGTTCGTGAGTGAGTGGGTTGGTGGGTTCGTGAGTGAGTGGGTTGGTGGGTTCGTGAGTGAGTGGGTTGGTGGGTTCGTGAGTGAGTGGGTTGGTGAGTTCGTGAGTGAGTGGGTTGGTGGGTTCGTGAGTGAGTGGGTTGGTGGGTTCGTGAGTGAGTGGGTTGGTGGGTTCGTGAGTGGGTTGGCGGGTTCGTGAGTGAGTGAGTTGGTGGGTTCGTGAGTGAGTGGGTTGGTGGGTTCGTGAGTGAGTGGGTTGGTGAGTTCGTGAGTGAGTGGGTTAGTGGGTTCGTGAGTGAGTGGGTTGGTGGGTTCGTGAGTGAGTGGGTTGGTGAGTTCGTGAGTGAGTGGGTTGGTGGGTTCGTGAGTGAGTGGGTTGGTGGGTTCGTGAGTGAGTGGGTTGGTGGGTTCGTGAGTGAGTGGGTTGGTGAGTTCGTGAGTGAGTGGGTTGGTGGGTTCGTGAGTGAGTGGGTTGGTGGGTTCGTGAGTGAGTGGGTTGGTGAGTTCGTGAGTGAGTGGGTTGGTGGGTTCGTGAGTGAGTGGGTTGGTGGGTTCGTGAGTGAGTGGGTTGGTGGGTTCGTGAGTGAGTGGGTTGGTGAGTTCGTGAGTGAGTGGGTTAGTGGGTTCGTGCGTGAGTGGGTTGGTGGGTTCGTGAGTGAGTGGGTTGGTGGGTTCGTGAGTGAGTGGGTTGGTGGGTTCGTGAGTGAGTTGGTGGGTTCGTGAGTGAGTGAGTGGGTTGGTGGGTTCGTGAGTGAGTGGGTTGGTGAGTTCGTGAGTGAGTGGGTTGGTGGGTTCGTGAGTGAGTGGGTTCGTGAGTGAGTGGGTTGGTGGGTTCGTGAGTGAGTGGGTTGGTGGGTTCGTGAGTGAGTGGGTTGGTGGGTTCGTGAGTGAGTGGGTTGGTGGGTTCGTGAGTGAGTGGGTTAGTGGGTTCGTGAGTGGGTTGGCGGGTTCGTGAGTGAGTGAGTTGGTGGGTTCGTGAGTGGGTTGGTGGGTTCGTGAGTGAGTGGGTTGGTGGGTTCGTGAGTGAGTGGGTTGGTGGGTTCGTGAGTGAGTGGGTTGGTGGGTTCGTGAGTGAGTGGGTTGGTGGGTTCGTGAGTGAGTGGTTTGGTGGGTTCGTGAGTGAGTGGGTTGGTGGGTTCGTGAGTGAGTGGGTTGGTGGGTTCGTGAGTGAGTGGGTTGGTGGGTTCGTGAGTGAGTGGGTTGGTGGGTTCGTGAGTGAGTGGGTGGTGGGTTCGTGAGTGAGTGGGTTGGTGAGTTCGTGAGTGAGTGGGTTGGTGGGTTGGTGAGTGAGTGGGTTGGTGGGTTGGTGAGTGAGTGGGTTGGTGGGTTGGTGAGTGAGTGGGTTGGTGGGTTCGTGAGTGAGTGGGTTGGTGTGTTCGTGAGTGAGTGGGTTGGTGGGTTCGTGAGCGAGTGGGTTGGTGGGTTGGTGAGCGAGTGGGTTGGTGGGTTCGTGAGTGAGTGGGTTGGTGGGTTCGTGAGTGAGTGGGTTTGTGAGTGAGTGGGTGAGTGGGTTAGTGGGTTGGTGAGTGAGTGGGTTGGTGGGTTCGTGAGTGAGTGGGTTGGTTGGTTCGTGAGTGAGTGGGTTGGTGGGTTCGTGAGTGAGTGGGTGAGTGGGTTGGTGAGTGAGTGGGTTGGTGGGTTCGTGAGTGAGTGGGTTGGTGGGTTCGTGAGTTCGTGAGTGAGTGGGTTGGTGGGTTCGTGAGTGAGTGGGTTGGTGGGTTCGTGAGTGAGTGGGTTGGTGGGTTCGTGAGTGAGTGGGTTGGTGGGTTCGTGAGTGAGTGGGTTGGTGGGTTCGTGAGTGAGTGGGTTTGTGAGTGAGTGGGTGAGTGGGTTGGTGGGTTCGTGAGTGAGTGGGTTGGTGGGTTCGTGAGTGAGTGGGTTGGTGGGTTCGTGAGTTAGTGGGTTCGTGAGTGAGTGGGTGGTGGGTTCGTGAGTGAGTGGGTTGGTGGGTTCGTGAGTGAGTGGGTTGGTGGGTTCGTGAGTGAGTGGGTTGGTGGGTTCGTGAGTGAGTGGGTGAGTGGGTTGGTGGGTTCGTGAGTGAGTGGGTTGGTGGGTTCGTGAGTGAGTGGGTTAGTGGGTTCGTGAGTGAGTGGGTGGTGGGTTCGTGAGTGAGTGGGTTGGTGGGTTCGTGAGTGAGTGGGTTGGTGGGTTCGTGAGTGAGTGGGTTGGTGGGTTCGTGAGTGAGTGGGTGAGTGGGTTGGTGGGTTCGTGAGTGAGTGGGTTGGTGGGTTCGTGAGTGAGTGGGTTGGTGGGTTCGTGAGTGAGTGGGGGTTGGTGGCTTAGCACTCTGTGCTACGAACCAGTGACGATTATCTGTCC
Organism: Petromyzon marinus; assembly: GCF_048934315.1. NCBI lineage: Eukaryota > Metazoa > Chordata > Hyperoartia > Petromyzontiformes > Petromyzontidae > Petromyzon > Petromyzon marinus. The sequence goes on from NC_133729.1 coordinate 8,696,379, forward strand.
TCCCCTAAGTCGATTCAGCCTCAAATGAGTACACGTACTTGGTGTGGGTTGGTGGGTGGTTTTGTAAGTGAATGAGGGTGTTGCTAGGTGGGTGGATGAGTGGGTCTGTGAGTGAATGAGTGTGTTGCTAGGTGGGTGGATGAGTGGGTCTGTGAGTGAATGAGTGTTGCTGGGTGGGTGGGTGGATGAGTGGGTCTGTGAGTGAGTGAGTGTGTTGCTGGGTGGGTGTGTTGGTGGGTGGATGAGTGGGTCTGTGAGTGAATGAGTGTTGCTGGGTGGGTGGCTGGATGAGTGGGTCTGTGAGTGAGTGAGTGTGTTGCTGGGTGGGTGTGTTGGTGGGTGGATGAGTGGGTCTGTGAGTGAGTGAGTGTGTTGCTGGGTGGATGGATGAGTGGGTCTGTGAGTGAATGAGTGTGTTGCTGGGTGGGTGTGTTGGTGGGTGGATGAGTGGGTCTGTGAGTGAGTGTGTTGCTGGGTGGGTGGATGAGTGGGTCTGTGAGTGAATGAGTGTTGCTAGGTGGGTGTGTTGGTGGGTGGATGAGTGGGTCTGTGAGTGAGTGAGTGTGTTGCTGGGTGGGTGGATGAGTGGGTCTGTGAGTGAGTGAGTGTGTTGCTGGGTGGGTGGATGAGTGGGTCTGTGAGTGAGTGTGTTGCTGGGTTGGTTGGATGAGTGGGTCTGTGAGTGAGTGTGTTGCTGGGTGGGTGGATGAGTGGGTCTGTAAGTGAGTGAGTGAGTGTGTTGCTGGGTGGGTGGATGAGTGGGTCTGTGAGTGAGTGTGTTGCTGGGTGGGTGGATGAGTGGGTCTGTGAGCGAGTGAGTGTGTTGCTGGGTGGGTGGATGAGTGGGTCTGTGAGTGAGTGAGTGTGTTGCTGGGTGGGTGGATGAGTGGGTCTGTGAGTGAGTGAGTGTGTTGCTGGGTGGGTGGATGAGTGGGTCTGTGAGTGAGTGTGTTGCTGGGTGGGTGGATGAGTGGGTCTGTGAGTGAGTGAGTGTGTTGCTGGGTGGGTGGATGAGTGGGTCTGTGAGTGAGTGAGTGTGTTGCTGGGTGGGTGGATGAGTGGGTCTGTGAGTGAGTGTGTTGCTGGGTGGGTGGATGAGTGGGTCTGTGAGCGAGTGAGTGTGTTGCTGGGTGGGTGGATGAGTGGGTCTGTGAGTGAACGAGGGTGGGAGCGATGGCAGGGGGGGGGGGCTGTCTGCCTGCTTGAGTTTTTTTCTTCCTGCTGAGCGCTTCATCAAAGACGCCTTGGCCGAGGGTCGCTGCGAGTGAGCGATGGGCGTCGGGCTGAAGCGAATTTCCGCAACAGCCGCCCCATAAGAGGGCAGGCCACGGCGCGGCTCGCAAACACGGCGGTGTGGGGGGGGGGGGGCGGTTTGGGGGGGGGGGCGGTGTGGGGGGGATGATGGCGTAAGATGGATGGGGCGAGATGGCGAGATGGGAGGGAGGGGATGGGACGAAGAAGATGGAGAGGGAGGTGCGGGTGGAATGCGGGCGGGAACGGGTGGGTGGGTGGGTGGGTGCGGCGTGGGGTGATGGGGTGGTGTGGATGGACGGATGGGAGAGATGGATAGGTGGGTGGCAGGGAGGGAGGGAGGCAGGGAGTTGAGGGGCGAGATGGAATCTTATGAAATGGGAGGGACAGATGGACGGGCAGAGAGACCAGACAGACGGATGGACGACGGACGGGGCAGGCAGGCAGACAGACAGACAACGAAGCGATGGACGGGGGAGAATGGATGGACGAGAGGCGAGGGAGAGATGGATTGAGATGGAATGGGAGTTATGGACAGACGAGCGGACGGACGGATGGATGGGAGGACGGGAGGAGGAACGGGGGGGGGGGAGATGGATGGGGAGCCTGGGGCGGGCTGCGAGCTCGAGGCAGGGAGGAGCTCGCGAACGTCCCAGCCGGTGGCCGTGACGGAGCCGCGAGGACCCCTTTCTGACGGTCGATCCACTGCTGGATGGACGGTCCCCCGCCCCGCCCCGCCCCCCCCCCCCCGCCTCCCCTCCAAGCCAGCGGCGTCCCGCCCGGAGCCCGCACCGCACGCGAGCCGAATTCACCGCCCGGTCACGACGCCGGCGGCTCCGGCGTTCGTCGCCACCGTCGCTTCTAGTCTTGTTGTCTCGCTCGGGATGACGACGACGACGACGACGGTGGTGATGATGTCGATGATGACGATGACGATGACGACAATGACGTCGATGACGACAATGACGTCGATCACGACGACGACGACGACGTCGTTAAACCCCTGCACGGTTCCCTAATCCGTGCGGCCGCTCTTTCACGCTCTCCAGAAGAGAACGGAACACAAACAAACAAACTGGAAAGTGCGCAAAAGAAGCGCGGATCGGCGCTCGATCGGCAAAACCGCGCCGCTGATGTCCCGCCGATGTCCCGTCGACGTCCCGTCGATGCCCCGTCGACGCTGCGATCGCCACCGCCGTGGCTTTTGCCGAATTGCAGAATCTATTAACAGCCCTGCCAGTCATCTGAGCAACTGTCTTGTCGACTCCAAAGAGACGTAGCTCCTGAATAATGCATCGTAACAGATGACATTAGTCACGAGCTCCCGGTGTCCTCTCAACGTGCGCTCGTCCGCACGACTCTGCGCACGCGCGACGTCCTACAGTGTGGGGGAGCGGTGGCGACGATGTTGTCGCGCCCCCAGGTCGGTCCCCTGACGGACATCCTCACCCCGGGTCCTTGCACCTCCCCTAGGTCGACTCGGCGCCTCCGACGAGCACGGTTGGCTACGTGCCGTTGCGAAAGAAGTTCAGCATGCGTACATCCTACAGTACCTGTGCGGTGTGTAAACATCGCCACCGGGAAGACAAAGGCGGGCGGGCGGGCGGGCGTGGTGCTGGCCACCGACCCCCCTCGTGTGCCGTGCTACTCGCTAACAGAACTAGCCCCTCCGGCCCTGTTAAGGCTACACAGGGGGGGAGGGGGGTGGGTTGGGGCGGGTCTTTGCATCTGCTCCGTCAAGTTATATTCCTTCCCGGCACGGGGTGGCGGTGGTGGGGGGGACAGGTGGCGCAGCGGTGAGCGTGAGCGGCTACGAGTTTGGTCGCCTGAGTTGGCTAACATCGGCAGCGCGAAGGGTGACCGGGCCAGACCCCGGACAACCCCGCCGTCCTCCGCTGCTCAAACAACCCCCGGTAACCGGTACGGCATGGGGTGGCCTTCATCCAGCAGTGGAGTGGCAATGGCCGGGCAGCGGTGGTGGTGGCTACACTGCTGCTGCTGCTGCTGCCTTTAACCCAGCGCTGTGGAGGCAGCAGCAGCAGCAGCGAGGGTTGGTGGACCATCACACAGATGGGTTGTGAAACTCCCTTCTACCCGTGGGTGGGTGTCAAGGAGGAGCCGTACCCTCTGGCTCTGCCAGGTAAAAGACGGCGGTCCAGCAGAGCGTGTGGACTCATCTCCATCTGTTTGCTCTGCGCGGGGATCGAGTGTTTCCCCCTCTCATGCGTGGGTTTTCTCCGGCGGTGCTCCGCTTTTCTCCCCGACTCCCACCAACCCACTCGTTAATTGGCTGGAAGCGTCACTGATTTCTCCGCACGCCCGTGCGCGTCACGTGGGCGTCACGTGGGCGTCACGTGCGCGTCACGTGCGCGTCACGTGCGCGTCACGTGCGCGTCACGTGACGCGTCACGTGCGCGTCACGTGCGCGTCACGTGCGCGTCACGTGCGCCTTACGTGCGCGTCACGTGCGCGTCACGTGCGCGTCACGTGCGCGTCACGTGCGCGTCACGTGCGCGTCACGTGCGCGTCACGTGCGCGTCACGTGCGCGTCACGTGCGCCTTACGTGCGCGTCACGTGCGCGTCACGTGCGCGTCACGTGCGCGTCACGTGCGCGTCACGTGCGCGTCACGTGCGCGTCACGTGCGCGTCACGTGCGCGTCACGTGCGCGTCACGTGCGCGTCACGTGCGCCTTACGTGCGCGTCACGTGCGCCTTACGTGCGGGTCACGTGACGCGTCACGTGACGCGTCACGTGGGCGTCACGTGGGCGTCACGGATCGGGCAGCGTCGTCAGATGCACTTCGCATGAGCGACGCCGCTATATATATGAAAAAAAACACAGATTACTGTCATTATCAGTATTAAATGGCTGTGTAATATCTCTATTATTATCCCAGTACACTGGGATGTATAAATACCGCATGGCAGGCGTATTTATAATATACACACAGTTTGTAGTTGGTGTTCCAAAGACATGTTGTGATCCACTCGCCCCCCCCCCCCACTCACCCACCCAGTTAGTCCGTCAGTCAGCCTGTCTGCCTGTCCACCTGTCCGTCTGTGAGTCCGTCTGTCAATCAGCCCATCTGCAAGTCGGTCCGTGTGCTGGTCCGTCCGTCGGTGCGTCAATCAGCCCGCCGACCCGTCCCTCGCTCGCTGCGTTCCGTGCGGTACCTCCGCTGGCGAGGACCCTGGGTCGTCGTCACGGCTACCGGGGACGGGGCTTGTCAATCACGGGAGGCGGGTTCGTGAGTGGCGGCCGAGCCGATTTGTGTCGCTCGGACGCCACGCGAGGGGGGGGGCGTGCCAGCGGCGGCTCTCGTTGGGATGTCGTTGAAGATCCACGGGGCGAGGGAGACGCACGCAGGCTATATTATATTGATAGTAATAGTTGTTCACAAAAAGCCACGCAAATTCACAGCGAAGCGCCTATTTCGCAAATCGGACGCGGTGCTCGATCGAGAACTTGGAGGGCGGCGGAGCAAGAGCTCCAAGTGCCTCGTGTTGCTGCCTGGACGGGTGAGAAGCTGGACGGGCGAGAGGTCATCGGAACGGGAGAGGGTCGAGTTACAGCCGTGGTTCCGTCGGTCGCGGACACATTTCACTTTGTACGATCGAGAAGGGCCCAGTGCCGCAAGCGTCGCCCAGTGCCGGCCCGGCCGACCGTAAGCCTCCGCCTTGCCACCGAACCCTATCCCCCCCCCCCGCCAGCGCCCGGCGTGGATGTAACAAGCGGAGACCGTGCTTGTTGGACAAGCGGCGGCATCGCAGAGGAACGTCCCCTTTGGTTTATTGCGAGCGCCGATTATTGCCCCGTGACGTGGCGGCGCCGGCGATGTCACCGCCACCACCACCGTCACCACGAACACCGTCGCCACCATTCTCGAACGGGAAACTGCGGGGGCACGCCAGCGCTGTGGGCTTGCCCCCCCGCTAAGGTCTCCAGGAGGTGGCATCGGCGGGAGTTGACCCTTGACCCTGAGTGTCACCCGGCCGTGGGGCGGCACGCTGGCTCTTCCTCCGGGGTTTTGCGGCTCGTCCCCACGCGAAGCTGATCACTTGATACCCAGGGTCGGCGAAAACGTGCCAGCATCACAGGAACTTTCTGAGAAGAGCGCTGCAGTGCCGCAGTGGCTAGGAGATGTTGACTCCCTCGCCTGGTATGCAGGACGTCGTGGGTTCGATCCAGACCCTGACGCCTGCTGCTGCTGCTGTATATTTGGAGTTTGCGCGTCTCTCTCCCCGTGGTCGCGTGGATTTTTATTCGGCTCCTCCGGGTTTTCCCCTCCACATTTTGAATCGGCATCGCCACGCATTTAGAGTATTTGACTGCGGCTATCAATTTCCACGTGACAATGATGATAAGCGACTTGGTTGGGCTACCATTCGTGATAGCCAGGTCGCTTCTGACAAAAAAAAAGCTGCATTGCTCAGTAGGCCTGCCCTGGTAAAATAGACAGTTTCGTTTTTAGTTTAGTTGGGAGGCTCTTGACTCTGGGTAAATGATCGGCACTACAACTCTCGGCGTAGGGCGGTGGCGCAGTGGATCGTGCTGTGCCGTACTCCACCGACTCTGGCTCACCCTGAGTTCGACTTCCCGGGCCAGGTCTGATTTGAAAGGTGCGCAGCTCCAGTGGCTTCCCAATATCGGAAGGGAAGAGCGTTCCAGACGGCCGCGGAAGCGCGTCTGAAAGCGCGGCGCGACGCGGTGACGGCACGGCCTTCGTTCGACGGCTTAGCCGGAAGCCTCCGCCGCCGCCACCGCCGCCCGACGACCGGAGGACCGGAGTGCCGCGTGACGACGGTTTACGCTCCTCGCCGACGAGGATGGCGGCGAGGATGGCGGCGAGGATGGCGGCGAGGATGGCGGCGAGGATGGCGGCGAGGATGGCGGCGAGGATGGCGGCGAGGTGTCGCGGTTCGTTCGTGGCGACCGCTCGCCGCGCGGGCGCAGGGGCGGAGCCGCCGCGGCCGTCGTTGATTCCTTCCAGCTGCCGTCGGCACACCTAGCCGTGTCGGGCAATGGACGCGCGTGGGGGGTGGTGGGGGGTGGTGGGGGGTTGGTGGGGGGGGTGGTGGGGGGTTGGTGGGGGGGGGTGGTGGGGGGTTGGTGGGGGGGGGTGGTGGGGGTGGTGGGGGGGGGGTTTGCCAGTCCGCGGGCGGGCGGTGTCACCGCCGTCGTTGCCGCACGCGTGGGGACAGCGACACAGCGTCACAGCGACACAACGTCACAACGTCACAGCGTCACAACGACACAGCGACGCTGAGACGCTGTGACGCTCTCCCCTCACGTGCACAGCGTCACAGTGATGCTGTGTCGTTGTGACGCTGTGTCGCTGAGTCGCTGAGTTGCTGTGACGCTGTGTCGCTGTGACGCTGTGTCGCTGTGACGCTGTGTCGCTGTGACGCTGTGTCGCTGTGACGCTGTGTCGCTGTGACGCTGTGTCGCTGTGTCGCTGTGTCGCTGTGTCGCTGTGACGCTGAGTCGCTGTGTCGCTGTGTCGCTGTGACGCTGAGTCGCTGTGACGCTGAGTCGCTGTGACGCTGTGTCGCTGTGTCGCTGTGTCGCTGTGTCGCTGTGTCGCTGTGACGCTGTGTCGCTGTGACGCTGTGTCGCTGTGACGCTGTGTCGCTGTGTCGCTGTGTCGCTGTGTCGCTGTGTCGCTGTGACGCTGTGTCGCTGTGACGCTGTGTCGCTGTGTCGCTGTGTCGCTGTGTCGCTGTGACGCTGTGTCGCTGTGTCGCTGTGACGCTGTGTCGCTGTGACGCTGTGTCGCTGTGTCGCTGTGTCGCTGTGTCGCTGTGACGCTGTGTCGCTGTGTCGCTGTGACGCTGTGTCGCTGTGACGCTGTGTCGCTGTGTCGCTGTGTCGCTGTGTCGCTGTGTCGCTGTGACGCTGTGTCGCTGTGACGCTGTGTCGCTGTGTCGCTGTGTCGCTGTGTCGCTGTGTCGCTGTGACGCTGTGTCGCTGTGACGCTGTGTCGCTGTGTCGCTGTGTCGCTGTGTCGCTGTGACGCTGTGTCGCTGTGACGCTGTGACGCTGTGTCGCTGTGTCGCTGTGTCGCTGTGTCGCTGTGACGCTGTGTCGCTGTGACGCTGTGTCGCTGTGTCGCTGTGTCGCTGTGTCGCTGTGACGCTGTGTCGCTGTGACGCTGTGTCGCTCTCCCCACGAGTGAAGAAGCCGCCGGCGCGATCCCCGAAGCGCCGCGGCCGCCCTTTGTCTCGGGGGGGGGGGGGGGGGATGTCCCCTCGCGACGCTGTGGGCGGTTCCTTCGCTTGGTGACCCCCCCCCACCCGCCCTTCTTTTCCACTACCGTGTTTACCGCAACAACAACAACGACAACGACAACAACAACGACAACAGATCGACGCTCGACTCAACAGAAGGTCACCGCCCCGAACGGTGGCGATTCGGCAAACCGTGGGGGCCACGAGTGACGGTGACGTTGACTTGAAGCGCCGCCGCCGCGATGGGAGGAATCCATCCGCCGCTGTCCTGTGTTGCTCGGGAACGCTCCGAGGAAGTGGGTTTCACAAAACTACCTCCGAGATTCCCGAGCGACGCTCCGGTCTACGCAAAAGCAGGGCCCACACAAGCAGACACCATGCCAGAGGGATAGACACGGCCCCCCTCTCGTTCATTTATTCCTTCTGCTGCACCCCCCGTGCCGAACGAATAGAGACGTCTCTCACCCCCAATCATTCGCTCCCATTGGCCAATCCACTGCCGCTTGTATGGGCAACCCTTCCCCGTGCCGTGTTGGTGGCGGGGGGAGTTGTTTGACCATGCTCGGCCGCCCTGGTTAGGATGCACGGAGCGTAGACGTACAGCACAGCGATGGAGTTTGCCACGCTGCCCTCTGCTGCCCAGAATGTAGTCCCCGTACAGCCTATAGCACCCAAAAGGCCTCCCCCCCCCTCCCACCTCGCTCCTCTAACCCCAACCCCAACCCGAACACGTCGCCAACGCCTTGATGTCTCACGCGGATGCATTTGTCTGCGCTTATCCAGGCTGAAGCCCGCTTAGCTTCCCGGGATCTGAAGAAAGCCCAGGTGCTTTCTGGGAAATGTTCGCCGGTTTGCCCGCCCACCCGCCTGCCCGTCCCCCGCCCGTCCCCCGCCCGCCCGTCCCCCGCCGAGTTCTTTAGCGGCCAGCGTCGCGATTCGCAGGCCGGTTTCCGTCCCCGGCCACATCGGCACGGGCGTCCCCGCTTTGTGTCGCGTGCCCTCCACCACCCAACGTGGGGGCCACGCGACAACCAAGCTGCCGCATGTGGCATGCCACTCTGATGTAGTAGTCACTCTGATGTGGTAGTCACTCTGATGTAGTAGTCACTCTGATGTAGTAGTCACTCTGATGTAGTAGTCACTCTGATGTGGTAGTCACTCTGATGTGGTAGTCACTCTGATGTGGTAGTCACTCTGATGTAGTAATCACTCTGATGTAGTAGCCACTCTGATGTAGTAGCCACTCTGATGTAGTAGTCACTCTGATGTAGTAGTCACTCTGTAGTAGTCACTCTGATGTAGTAGCCACTCTGATGTGGTGGCCACTCTGATGTAGTGGTCACTCTGTAGTAGTCACTCTGATGTAGTAGCCACTCTGATGTGGTAGCCACTCTGATGTAGTAGTCACTCTGTAGTAGTCACTCTGATGTAGTAGCCACTCTGATGTGGTGGCCACTCTGATGTAGTGGTCACTCTGTAGTAGTCACTCTGATGTAGTAGCCACTCTGATGTAGTAGCCACTCTGATGTGGTAGCCACTCTGATGTGGTAGCCACTCTGATGTAGTAGTCACACTGTAGTAGTCACTCTGCTGTGGTAGTCACTCTGATGTAGTAGTCACTCTGACGTGGTAGTCACTCTGATGTAGTAGCCACTCTGATGTAGTAGTCACTCTGATGTGGTAGCCACTCTGATGTAGTAGGCACTCTGATGTAGTAGCCACTCTGATTTAGTAGTCACTCTGATGTAGTAGCCACTCTGATGTAGTAGCCACTCTGATGTAGTAGTCACTATGATGTAGTAGTCACTCTGATGTGGTGGCCACTCTGATGTAGTGGTCACTCTGTAGTAGTCACTCTGATGTAGTAGCCACTCTGATGTGGTAGCCACTCTGATGTAGTAGTCACTCTGTAGTAGTCACTCTGATGTAGTAGCCACTCTGATGTGGTAGTCACTCTGATGTAGTAGCCACTCTGATGTGGTAGCCACTCTGATGTGGTAGCCACTCTGATGTAGTAGTCACACTGTAGTAGTCACTCTGCTGTGGTAGTCACTCTGATGTAGTAGTCACTCTGACGTGGTAGTCACTCTGATGTAGTAGCCACTCTGATGTAGTAGTCACTCTGATGTGGTAGCCACTCTGATGTAGTAGGCACTCTGATGTAGTAGCCACTCTGATTTAGTAGTCACTCTGATGTAGTAGCCACTCTGATGTAGTAGTCACTCTGCTGTGGTAGTCACTCTGATGTGGTAGCCACTCTGATGTAGTAGTCACTCTGCTGTGGTAGTCACTGATGTAGTAGCCACTCTGATGTAGTAGTCACTCTCATGTAGTAGTCACTCTGATGTAGTAGTCACTCTGATGTGGTAGTCACTCTGATGTCGTAGTCACTCTGATGTGGTAGTCACTCTGATGTGGTAGCCACTCTGCTCTGGTAGTCACTGATGTAGTAGCCACTATGATGTGGTAGTCACTCTGATGTAGTAGTCACTCTGATGTAGTAGCCACTCTGATGTAGTAGTCACTCTGATGTGGTAGTCACTCTGATGTGGTAGTCACTCAGATGTAGTAGCCACTCTGATGTGGTAGTCACTCTGATGTAGTAGTCACTCTGATGTAGTAGTCACTCTGCTGTGGTAGTCACTCTGATGTAGTAGCCACTCTGATGTGGTAGTCACTCTGATGTGGTAGTCACTCTGATGTAGTAGTCACTTTGATGTGGTAGTCACTCTGATGTGGTAGCCACTCTGATGTAGTAGTCACTCTGATGTGGTAGCCACTCTGATGTGGTAGTCACTCTGATGTAGTAGTCACTCTGATGTAGTAGCCACACTGATGTAGTAGCCACTCTGATGTAGTAGTCACACTGATGTAGTAGTCACTCTGATGTAGTAGTCACTCTGATGTAGCCACTCTGATGTAGTAGTCACTCTGATGTGGTAGCCACTCTGATGTAGTAGGCACTCTGATGTAGTAGCCACTCTGATGTAGTAGTCACTTTGATGTAGTAGTCACTCTGATGTAGTAGCCACTGATGTAGTAGTCACTCTGATGTGGTAGTCACTCTGATGTAGTAGTCACTCTGATGTAGTAGTCACTCTGATGTGGTAGTCACTCTGATTTAGTCACTCTGTAGTAGTCACTCTGATGTGGTAGTCACTCTGATGTAGTAGTCACTCTGATGTAGTAGTCACTTTGATGTAGTAGTCACTCTGATGTAGTAGCCACTGATGTAGTAGTCACTCTGATGTGGTAGTCACTCTGATGTAGTAGTCACTCTGATGTGGTAGTCACTCTGATGTAGTAGTCACTCTGCTGTGGTAGTCACTGATGTGGTAGTCACTCTGATGTAGTAGTCACTCTGATGTAGTAGTCACTTTGATGTAGTAGTCACTCTGATGTAGTAGCCACTGATGTAGTAGTCACTCTGATGTGGTAGTCACTCTGATGTAGTAGTCACTCTGATGTGGTAGTCACTCTGATGTAGTAGTCACTCTGCTGTGGTAGTCACTGATGTGGTAGTCACTCTGATGTAGTAGTCACTCTGATGTAGTAGCCACTCTGATGTGGTAGTCACTCTGATGTAGTCACTCTGATGTGGTAGTCACTCTGATGTAGTAGTCACTCTGATGTGGTAGTCACTCTGATGTGGTAGTCACTCTGATGTGGTAGTCACTCTGATGTAGTAGTCACTCTGATGTGGTAGCCACTCTGATGTGGTAGTCACTCTGATGTAGTAGTCACTCTGATGTAGTAGCCACACTGATGTAGTAGCCACTCTGATGTAGTAGTCACACTGATGTGGTGGCCACTCTGATGTGGTAGTCACTCTGATGTAGTAGTCACACTGATGTAGTAGCCACTCTGATGTGGTAGTCACTCTGATGTAGTCACTCTGATGTGGTAGTCACTCTGATGTAGTAGTCACTCTGATGTAGTAGTCACTTTGATGTGGTAGTCACTCTGATGTAGTAGTCACTCTGATGTAGTAGTCACTTTGATGTGGTAGTCACTCTGATGTAGTAGTCACACTGATGTGGTGGCCACTCTCTGTCTCTCTATTTTTTTTACGATCAGAGGAAACAAGACGATGCTCGGTGTAGTCGGCACTTTGCTTCGTTCATCATTTCGTTTTTTTCTTAATCCTTTGCTTTATGTAACCCCCCCCCCCTTTTAAATGAAAGATTTTACAAAATAATTCTCGTACTGCTCTCCTTACCCCTTCCCTCTCTCTCTACCCCCTCTCTGCCCCCCATCTCTCTCTACCCCCTCTCTTCCTACTCCATATCGCTCTCTTGCTCTCTCTTTTTTATAACTACGACAAGTGCTGCACCTGCACGCAGCCCTTCTCGCAGTCCTACGACCTCCGACGGGTATCTCACAATCTGCATGCACAGAGCTCTCTACCTTCATCTGCCACCGAGCACACGGCCTCCTCCAGCGCCCACTGCTCCTTGAAGGCCGGCACGGCGTGGGTCAGCCGCGTATGGCGGAACTCCGGCCACACCCTGGCTCCGACCAGAGCGCGGAAGATGCCCAGGCTGCTGGCCGGACGTTGCCCCTCCAGGGCCACCTTCCTCGCCCTGTACACGGCGAGCTTAGCGTGGCCGAAGAGCACGTTGACCGGCCCCTGAAGATGTTGGGGTCCATCGCCCTTCGGGTATCCAAAGATGAGGACCGTCGGGGAGAAGTGGAGGCTGAACCTTAGGAGGATGTTTCTCAGGACCTTGAACAGCGAGTCCAGGCTCTTGCACTCCACGTATTGGTGCGCCACCGTCTCCACTTTACCGCAGAACCGGCACTCCGGGGACGTGTCGGTGAAGCGCGCCAGGGAGACGTCGGTGGTGACGGTGTCGTGGGCGATGCTCCAGCTGAGCTCGCCGATGCGGTTGTACGTCGGGCTGGAGTGGAGTTGCCTCCAGCGAGGCCTCTCCGGAGAGACGCAGGGCAGGGCTCTCCTCCAGGCATGGTCCTTGTGGCTCCTCAGGGTGTCCTGTTGGTGGAACCGGACCATGTAGGAGTAGAGCACCTTCCTCTTTACATTTGCGAAGGCCACCTCCGCCAGGTCTTCCAGCCGGCACAGGTTGTGATCCGCCTTCGGTTGTCGGCATTGGCGATGCAGTGGCGGGGGATCGAGAGGGGCCTCGTCATCCCCAACGCCGATGGGGGGCGTTCTCCCTATCGCTGCCGCTGAGAAGGCCCCCTTGGCTTCGGCCAGGATCCTCTCTCTCCCTGTCTCTCTCTCTCCCTGTCTCTCTCTCCCTGTCTCTCTCTCCCTGTCTCTCTTTCCCTGTCTCTCTCTCCCTGTCTCTCTCCCTGTCTCTCTCTCCCTGTCTCTCTCTCTCCCTGTCTCTCTCCCTGTCTCTCTCCCTGTCTCTCACTCCTGCTCCCTCTCTCCCCGTGGCAGCTGCCTAACAACGCGATTATCCGTGGCAGCGCCAGATTCCCCCCTCTCCTCCTCCTCCATGCCCATTGCATCGTGGGTAGCTCCTCCTGGCGCAACGGAGCGCTCTGATCTCTCTCCTCTTTTTTTACGATCAGAGGAAGCAAGAAGATGCTCGGTGTAGTGGGCACTTCGCTTCGTTCATCAGTTCGTGTTTCTGTTTTTGTTTTAAATGCTTTGCTTTATGTGCCCCCCCCTCTCTCTCACACTCCCCCCTCTCCTCTCTCCTCTCTCCCCCCCTCTCTCCCCCCTCTCCCCCTCTCTCCCCCCCCTCTCCCCCCTCTCTCCTCTCCGTCGCCCGCTCGACACGGACGCCCTCCCCCTGTGCGCGACACCTTTTTTGATGTCAACTTCAAACGGCCCCCCCCCTCTCTCTCTTTTAAAATACAACACCCAGCAATGTAGCAGCAGAGATGGTGCCTGTGTGAGTGTGCCGGGCAGCCTGTGTGAGTGTGCCGGGCAGCCTGTGTGAGTGTGCCGGGCAGCCTGTGTGTGTGTGCCGGGCAGCCTGTGTGTGTGTGCCGGGAGGCTTGTGTGTGTGCCGGGAGGCTTGTGTGTGTGCCGGGAGGCTTGTGTGTGTGCCGGGCAGCTTGTGTGTGTGCCGGGCAGTCTGTGTGTGTGCCAGGCAGCTTGTGTGTGTGCCGGGCAGTCTGTGTGTGTGCCGGGAGGCTTGTGTGTGTGTGCCGGGCAGCCTGTGAGTGTGCCGGGAGGCTTGTGTGTGTGCCGGGCAGTCTGTGTGTGTGCCGGGAGGCTTGTGTGTGTGCCAGGCAGCTTGTGTGTGTGCCGGGCAGTCTGTGTGTGTGCCGGGAGGCTTGTGTGTGTGTGCCGGGCAGCCTGTGAGTGTGCCGGGAGGCTTGTGTGTGTGCCGGGCAGTCTGTGTGTGTGCCGGGAGGCTTGTGTGTGTGCCAGGCAGTCTGTGTGTGTGCCGGGCAGCCTGTGTGTGTGTGCCGGGCACACTGTGTGTGTGTGTGCCGGGCAGCTTGTGTGTGTTTCGGGCAGTCTGTGTGTGCGTGCCGGGAGGCTTGTGTGTGTGCCGGGCAGCCTGTGTGTGTGCCGGGCAGTCTGTGTGTGTGTGCCGGGCAGCCTGTGTGTGTGTGCCGGGTAGCCTGTGTGTGTGCCGGGCAGCCTGTGTGTGTGCCAGGCAGTCTGTGTGTGTGCCGGGCAGCCTGTGTGTGTGTGCCAGGCAGTTTGTGTGTGTGCCCGTGCGTGCTCGTGTGCGTGCCCGTGCGTGATCGTGCGTGCCCGTGCGTGCTCGCGGCGGAGGCTTTTGACAAATGTTAATGAGGATCGGAGAGGGCAGGATTTGTAATCTGTTCTTTGCCTGTAAATGTCAGTGGTGGGGAAATGGTGAAATAACGCGGAAGGCAGCGCCACGCTGCTCTGAGCTCTCCCCCCCAGCCCCCCCCTCCCTCCCCCACCCCCCCCCATGTGCCTCTTTAATTAAACGCCGTGGAGGAGTCTCGGCGTAACGAGCGTGGGGGGCAGGGGGTGCTTTGCCCCCCCTCCCCCCTGGTGGTCACAGCTACGGGTAGGCCCCCACCCACCTGACAACCACCGTGATGAGATGTGTTTGCAACAACAATAACAACAACCAGTGTCAAGGAAGACACAAACACTGATTTAAAAAAACGCGGTTTAAATGAATTTAGACGAATTTAAACCGCGTTAGTGGCTGGATTTTTCCGTATTTTAATGTAACGACTGTGGAGTTGTGGTGGCTGCGTTCAGTGAAGACGGAGCGGGGCCCCTACAGCGTTAGATGTTCGAGACCGTGAGCGTCACGACGATGGGATTATGGCAAGAGGAGCCGCGATCTACAACAGCCTCGAGGTGCGACCGTGCCAAGAGACAAATCAAATACCGGGGCCTCACCTGAGGGATTGATGCACCTGCTGAGCCGATAATGTAGTTACTACACCACTGATAATGTAGTTACTACGCCACTGATAATGTAGTTACTACACCACTGATAATGTAGTTACTACACCACTGATAATGTAGTTACTACACCACTGATAATGTAGTTACTACGACACTGATAATGTAGTTACTACGACACTGATAATGTAGTTACTACACCACTGATAATGTAGTTACTACACCACTGATAATGTAGTTACTACACCACTGATAATGTAGTTACTACGCCACTGATAATGTAGTTACTACACCACTGATAATGTAGTTACTACACCACTGATAATGTAGTTACTACGACACTGATAATGTAGTTACTACACCACTGATAATGTAGTTACTACACCACGGATAATGCAATTACTACGCCACTGATAATGTAGTTACTACACCACTGATAATGTAGTTACTACACCACGGATAATGCAATTACTACGCCACTGATAATGTAGTTACTACACCACTGATAATGTAGTTACTATGTCACTGATAATGTAGTTACTACACCACTGATAATGTAGTTACTACGCCACTGATAATGTAGTTACTACACCACTGATAATGTATTTACTACACCACTGATAATGTAGTTACTACACCACTGATAATGTAGTTACTACACCACTGATAATGTAGTTACTACACCACTGATAATGTAGCTACTACACCACTTATAATGTAGTTACTACACCACTGATAATATAGTTACTACGTAACTGATAATGTAGTTACGACACCACTGATAATGTAGTTACTACACCACTGATAATGTAGTTACTACGTAACTGATAATGTAGTTACGACACCACTGATAATGTAGTTACTACACCACTGATAATGTAGTTACTACACCAATGATAATGTAGTTACTACACCACTGATAATGTAGTTACTACACCACTGATAATGTAGTTACTACGCCACTGATAATGTAGTCACTACACCACCGATAATGTAGTTACTACACCACCGATAATGTAGTTACTACACCACCGATAATGTAGTTACTACGCCACTGATAATGTAGTTACTACACCACTGAAAATGTAGTTACTACACCACTGATAATGTAGCTACTACACCACTGATAATGTAGTTACTACGTAACTGATAATGCAGTTACGACACCACTTATAATGTAGTTACTACACCACTGATAATGTAGTTACTACGCCACTGATAATGTAGCTACTACACCACTGATAATGTAGT
The DNA here is from genome assembly GCF_048934315.1 of Petromyzon marinus. Lineage (NCBI taxonomy): Eukaryota > Metazoa > Chordata > Hyperoartia > Petromyzontiformes > Petromyzontidae > Petromyzon > Petromyzon marinus. The sequence continues at coordinate 8,712,431 of NC_133729.1, forward strand.
TACTATGACACTGATAATGTAGTTACTACGCCACTGATAATGCAGTTACGACACCACTGATAATGTAGTTACTACACCACTGATAATATAGTTTACTATACCACTGATAATGTAGTCACTACGCCACTGATAATGTAGTTACTACACCACTGATAATGTAGTTACTACACCACTGATAATGTAGTTACTACACCACTCATAATGTAGTGACTACGCCACTGATAATGTAGTTACTACACCACTGATAATGTAGTTACTACACCACTGATAATGTAGTTACTACACCACTCATAATGTAGTTACTACACCACTCATAATGTAGTTACTATGCCCACCTACTCCGGCCTTCTACCTTGCGAGCCAGGAAATAGACCTGGCTACGACTGGGTCATGTGCCACCTGCTCCAGTCTTCTACCAACGACCTGGAGAATATTCAGTGACAATGTTTGGATCGACATAGAGACCCATAGACTCGCTTAGATGCCCATAGACTCGCTTAGAGACCCATAGACTCGCTTAGAGATGATAGACTTGCTTAGAAGACCTATAGACTCACTTAGAGACCCATAGACTCGCTTAGAGACCCGTAGACTCACTTAGAGACCATATACTCGCTTAGAGATGATAGACTCACTTAAAGACTTATAGACTCCCTTAGAGACCCATAGACACGTGTAGAGACCCACAGACGTGCTTAGAGACCCATAGACTCGCTTAGAGACCCATAGACACGTGTAGAGACCCATAGACTCGCTTAGAGACCCATAGACTCGCTTAGTGACCCATATACTCTCTTAGAGATGATCAACTCGCTTAGAAGACCCAT